>NC_088103.1:22214403-22892903 GCF_036370855.1 Dromaius novaehollandiae
TTTCATGACCACTTCACAACTGATCCTATCTGAACCTCCTCCCTCAGATATTCAGATCTCATTACACCATAGTCACATAAAAATGCCTTGTCCAAGAATGCAACAAAACACAACCTCTTGCCTCAGGCAACAGGAATACTCTGGACCAAGTTTTCACAACACCATGTATTCAGTGTGTGCAATTAAAACACCTACACAAACAAGAAGTTTCACCCTGGTGATTTCATGAGCAAGTTCATAACATTTTAGCAAATCCTATTGCATACATCACAAGGTTGTGGAAAACTGAAGTATGTTTTTGGGAAGATGACTGCCAAATAACAAGTGTGTTACTTATTACAAGTTATGAAGTCGATTACTAGTACATTTCTAAATAAACCATGTACTGAATTAGCAATTGCCACAACAGCCCCAAATCTAACACACACATCCGTCTCTGCCAAGTGTAACGCTAAATGAATTAAAAAAAAAAAAAAAAAAAGTAGACAAGATTCATTTTAGAACAGCCATCTATTATTTTCCACCACAGGCCAGTGTAAGAATTATATGCAATATAATTTTCTACTTTTTACTCCAGAGACAAAAAATATTGAGTTACTATTACAAACAAACCTTTGATAATTTTGTGTATTAGTGTGAATGTCTCCAACCTTAACATAAACCATTCATGAAGGGTTTTAAAGCATCATTTGATCTGATTAGGAAGCAGGCAAGTATTTGCAGCATTACTGTCTAGATTGTAAACTCTTTGCAGCAGAGAAAGGTTATTTTGTTCTGTGTTGTACAAGGCACGGTGCAAACAGTGTCCAGCTGCAACAGCAACAATTTTACACACACACACTTACTGCAGAAGTGATTTCATAAGAATTTAAAACTGTGCCACTGCATGTGTAGTTCACACCGCACCTGAAATTAAAACCAGTTCTTTGGCAGATCAAGCTGAGGCTTTCAAAACAAAAACAGTCAGCTCTCAACATTTTGGTCTCAGATTCTAACTTCAGTTAAACGATGACATAGTTGATTGCCCTCACCTTCATTTCCGCATTTGTAATAAAACCTTACAAACCTCATATATGTACTCTAAAACAAACCTAAATGATAAAAGTCAAACTGAGCTGCAGCCTAATTATGACTTTGTGAAAGAACACTTTCTTCAAAATGCCTTGGGGAACCTTGCGTGTAACTTTAAGCCTTTCATAACCTAGAGGTTGCCAGTAACTTGGCACAAAATCCAGCTTGGCTTGAATTTTTCAACAATTACTCTGACTACTACACCTGAAAAGGTGATATTATTTTTTAAAAATCATTTCTGTTTAAATATTGTCTTGCTAGAGAAAACAGCAGGACAATTCTCCCGTCTCCATCCCCCCCCCCCCCCCCTTTTAAAGACAGCTTTGAAGCATAGGGACACAAATTATTTTAGTACTTTTTCCAGCTAACACACTCACTCATATAGCAATGCAATCAACAGTGAGGGGAAATGCACCTTTTTATCTCATTACACTTCAAAGTACTTTTTGTACTGCTTGTAAAGCAGGCCCTAGCAGTTTTGGTTGTCTCTCCACTGAAGTGGACACCGTATACCGAGGAGAAAGGAACAGGCCATGTTGACATAGGGAACTGCTCCGTGACAGCAGTCCAGGACCAAGCAAATAGCCCCTACAATTTGCAGCGAGTGATAATGGAACAACTCTTGCTAACCCACTGAAAACGTACAATGGAATGGTGTCCCTGACTCACCACCAGCTTTTGAAAATCAGATGTGAGGTCCCAAATGAGCAGTTGAAGTAGATTGGAAGAAAGAGTAGGAAGGGAGCTAGTAACAGTGACATATTCATTAGTATTCTATCCTTTCGAGGAAGAAGAGTGATTCTTCACTGTGGTTCACCTCTAACCCAACAGAGAAGCAGTTAACACACAGGTCACCTTCTCATCAGGAAGGAAAGGCACTGTTTCCAACTTATGTATAGATGGAAAAAATGTACTTCACAGCAATCCAGTCCTGCAGAGTAATGATATGCATTTAAAGATTTAGACTATATGTAAGGTAACATACTACAAGCCAGTTTCCAGAAGTTTTTTATAGTCTGAATTTAGCATAAATCAACAGTAACTCACCTCCATAAAGATTAAAGCCTCTTTGCACTGAACACAGACAGCACATGCCACAGTATTTGCAGCTGCCCTTATATTAACCTAACAAAAATACTTCAGTTACACCCTGGGGAGCTCGGATTTTAAAACAGTGTTACAGACCTTATTTTCAATTCTTTGATACCAAAGTGAAAATGATCTTTCCATAGATTTTATACTGTGTTTAATTTAGATTGTGTGTGGATGGAACAAGAGAGTGAGAGAGAGAGAGCGCGCATGTCTCACACACACACACTCTACAGCAGTCTTTGGTGTTTAAGATACTAGAAGAGTAGCTTTAGCAAGAAAAACTTTCCCTAGCTTTAGCCACCTGTTCTGTTTCCACAGGCAAATGCTCCTATCATAAGACAAGAGTCTACCTCCAATGAGGCCATGATCACAGTTTTCATTTAGATTTACAAATGTACTGCCATAGATGTTTAAAATCTGTGCAGTATCATTTCACAATAAATCAGTTTGACAACTTTATGAATTTTCCAAAAAAAAGTCACCTCTATAAAGTTCAAAGTGTCAGAAAAGAAAAAAATTGAAAACAATGCCAACATATTTTTAAAGAGTGCATACATTTGGCTGTGTGGACTTGTCTGCTACCATCAATCAATAAATGAATAGCCTTGCTTCTACTTCTAATTGGAAAGAGCTACAGGGGGCATACCATGCTAATATCGCACACAGGGTGTATTAGCATGGTATGGCCTTGCCCATCTTCCTCTCCTTCTTCCTCCTCCCCCACACAGGTTTTTGTTTGTTTTTGGGTTGGGGGGGGGGGGGAGGGGGACAGGACCTAAAGATAACTTAAGATCTCACCAACCATAAGTACATTTTGTTACTTCAGGGCTCAAAGAGACTAGGCTAGGTTTTCTTAGTTTCACCCTTACAAGTTCAAAGGTTCCCCTCACCAATTCTGCTCAGAGCTAAATCAGATTTACAACTGTCAAAGCATAGGATGACAGATAAATTAATCTTCCCTTCATGAGTTTACATCTGAGGCATCTGGGCTGCTGATCTGGCCCTAACAAGCACAGGGTCCCTACAAGCTGTCGTTTAAAGTTGATGCTTTCATGACTGGAGATGAATTATTCTGTCATGAGAATCTATTTATTCAGGAGTTAGAAGGTGGGGTTTTGGCTTCAGGAGAGGATGATTTCATGGGTTAAGGTCCCCTTGAAGCATCTGTTTAAATTTTGTCCTGAAGTTGTCTATACAACACTTGGACTTTTTAGGACATTTACAAAACAGGGAACGGCCCTTTTCTTCCACAAAGACATATTTTCCTCAAGCCTAACACCAATAAAAAGAACAAAACAAGTTTGCCATACAGCAGCTGATTATTAATTCCCTTTCTTCAGTTAAGGTTGACTACCCAAACAACATTAATAAATACAGATTAAAAAGCCTTTAGGATTCATAGTCTGCTATGCAACAGTCTGCTATGAAACAACTGCTTGCTGTAATCTGACAGGACACTTCTTCCTGGAGAAGCACAGGGTTCAGTTAAGGAGCCAGGAAACCATTGCTCCACCTATGAGAAAGAGATGTATTTCAGTCCCAGCTGCTGGACACTAAAGCAGCAGAAACAATAACAGTCCTTGTGCAAAGCAGCCAGGGAGCAGTTTCTATGTATCCAGGCTCAACTCAGCAACCTGCAGGGAAAACAAGGCCATCAAGAAGTCAATTGAGGATCTATAAACCAAACAGAGGATAAGCTACTGAATACTGTGAGACATTGACTGACAAACTTCAGTCCACTGAAAGAGCTAAATTCCACAATGGATCTTCTATGTATTTAATTAGTTCACTCATTAGTTAAAAGAAAAATATCTATACCTGATTGGATACCTGCAATGGTATCCAATCATTATCTGACTGTGTTTCACCATTCAAGTTGGAAGGCCACAAGGGTGATTTCTGAGAAGCAGCAGGTTTAGCCTGTTAAACAACTGAATATCCTTCAATTACATGTTCCTCAGTCCAGCTAAGGACATGGACCCAAGCCAAGCTATCATCAGGTAGGTAAAAGAGGCAATTAAGTGGTGAAAGAACAGAATCAATATGTGAAATAGATTCATATCTATCTAGGTTTTAAAATAATTTGTGGCAATAAAATCTCATAAGAAATGGAAAAATTAATAAATTTCAAGAAAAAAAATTTAGTAATGATTTTTCATCAAAGCAGCAAGAGAAATATTTTGGGCAAGCAATGACAAACTAAAATAACTTTCCCTTTCAAGGAATCATTTTCAAGAGCTTAAAAGCATCTAATAAAGACAAACCTAGCTCTTTTTTCAGTAGATAACCCAGTTGCAGGAGAGAAAGACCTGGTTTTCAATCAGCGCTGAGAGCTGGTATTAGAATGCTAATATGAAAACAGAGGCAATTTGGAAGAAACTGGGTTTTACTTTTGATATTTTATTTGTGACTTTCTCCATCCTTCTTTTTAAAGCATAATCCTTCTTTACAGAAGCTTTAACTTTTCAGATGACAGTATTATTTTGGCTCTATTGCCTTTTATACATATATTTGTAATTAAAATATCCCTATTGTTCTCTTATTATTCAAAAAAGAGGATGTTCTTTAAAAGGCTTGAAAAACATGCCCAAATGCTGATCTGTGTTAAAACTACCCGTCTTCTGAGAAGACATCCAGTCTTCCTTTTTGTGCTGTCGTTAACAACATTATCAATCATGAAACCTCAAGAATAGTCGATGTTCACATTATGTCCTCCCTTGAAATTTCCTCAATACTGACTCCTTCCACTGCTCAATCTTTTATTAATCCTCCCTTCTGTGATGGGAAGGCAGATGGTGGATTCCACGGAATTTGGGAATTATAAAATATAATTGATACACAGACTAGATCTCTTACTTTACACTTAGGCTATGAGTATTTTAACCATAAGACAGTTTTAATACACTTAAAATACAAAATGCAAATGGAAGGATGTTTACAACAGAATTTATTTTCTACTAATCACCGCTTACAGTTCCCACTGAGCTAAATCATCCCACCTCACGATCCAAATGCCAAACTGTATTGGTTCCAACTCTTCTTGCATGTTCAGTTCTAACAATTCAGCCATCACATGTGTCTGACTTTCTCTTATGCCTTTAAGAGAGATTTCTGCAACACCTTATGCACAGCAATAGGACAAAATATTTTGAAAACCTCCCTTCTATTGATAGACAATATAACTGCTTTTAGAAGTGTTTATTAAAAACTTTGCCCTTAATTTCTTTAAAGTTGATCAACTTGCCTTTGCAAAAACAGGTCTTACGCAATGCAGTTTGGACTTCCAAATTTAGTTTGCTTCCAAATGTAGCAGACAAAGTAGTTTGCACTTCTGAGGTTTTAAATATAAGTCACTATAGAAATCGAAAGGACCATTCCTTACAATTAACATCAATACAGGTAACATTAAAAAAAAAAAAAAAAGCCCAAAGCACAATAAGCAGATCTTAGCAAAGACTATGCACCTACATAATTATTTTAAATTTAACTTCTAATACTAAGCACTGCGAGCTAATGCAAGATCTATAAGATGTAAAGGAAAGAGAAATCAGTTTGAGGTATTCATGACTTTAGTCATTCTTTCTCAAAACAACCGATGAAATAAAATGTATGACATTCCCAAAGAGGGAGTTTCTACTGTAATTTATCTTAAAATGCAATGTTCTGTCATCTCCAGTAACACTTACTGAAAGCAACCATCAATACTTTTTGTCAAAAACCTGCACTCTGTGTAAAATGTTCCATCAATCTCTATTTACATAAAACAAAAAAACTTTCAGTGCAGTTCTAAAGCAGAACCATTCAGATTCTCTGTCTTCCATTTTCATGCTCTGTTGAAAAATTATTTTGACTGGCACAAGAAAAAAAAAAAGCCTAATAATTTACAGTAAGATTTTTTTTAATGAAAAGCAAAACCAAACAGACTTTTTCTTTTCCATTGATCAGTTTAGTAAAATGAAGCATTTTTATTTACTTTGAGCCAAATCCAGCTTTTCTTCTGTATATAAACAGTCTAAAATAATTATCAGTGAACAATGTTGCAAAATAAGCAATTTATTATATTTCCACTTAATTACTACTGTGCATCTCACATGCTTATCCAGACATATAAAAAGCACTCAGAGCTACCACCCTGAAATTTTTACCCACATGACCAGTACCATAAATTTCAATCAGAACTAAATCACAGAAAGAAGAATATTCATGTATTTCATGTTCTGATGTTTAGGGGCACAGTTTTCTAATCCTCATTGATGTATTGCATTCACAGTGGTCCTAAGCTATGAGGCACTAACAGATCAATACTCAAACAGTTGTTGTTAAAGAGTATGGAGAAATATTATAGCAGAATTATACAGACAAAAACCAGTCATTCATTTTCCAAGTGCCAAGTTCAGTATCCTGTTATTGACCACATCCAGAAATGAACTGATTGACTTGAAAAGGGGCAGGGGCTGTTTTCCAAATTTTGTCCCTCAGAGTTCAGAAGGCAAGCGTTTTGATGCTTCATCACCTCATCAAATGAAACCATGCACTACCCTATGTATTTGAACCACGTTGTTAGGCCTGGAAGAAACAAAACTGGGACAGGCAATGGAAGACAGCAGAATAGAGATACCATGGACAGATCATACAAATGCAAATACTGTGCTGTCCTCCAGAAGAACAGGCCTGCAAGGTACAATACGGGACCTGGGTCTTCCTAGTGCCCAGAACTAGATCCCAGAAAACAACTATGAAAAAATATTTCCTTCTTGCTGAACAGATTTGATCTATGATTTACTGGGGTTTATGTAGTCTTTCTACAATGATTTATATACATATTCTGATCAACACTTTAATTTGTGATTTGTCTTTGAAAAGATAAGATGAAATAAAAGTTTTCCCTCTTTTTTTTTTTAGAGCACCTATTCAGCCAAGGACTGAGGAGATTTTCAACAGAGGATATGATTTCAAGACTTGCCACCCAAATTCTAGCCCCATTTTTCACCCTATCAGCAGATCCTTTGCCAGAATTTACTTTAAAAGGGTACAAGTTACAACAACTTCCTTGTTATTATGAAAATCTTTAACATCTTTAAAATAAGCAAATGCTCCAAAAACAATCCAAATTACTTCCTGGACTGTTCTACCCCTGTTTAGAGAATATTGTAGAAGCACAGGGTAGGTTCTGCTTCTCAGTGTTTCTGAACTGTAGACAACACAGACTGTGAATGAAGTCAACAAGTCCACATATACCTAAAGGCAAAAAACCTGAAGAATCTAAGAAAAAAACTGCAGACATTTAAGTAGGGATCTATTGCTTTAAAACACCTAGAAGATAACAAATAGCTTAAATAAGACCATACAAAACTAATGCAAGATCAGATACAGAATTAAAAAGGTCTTGTAATAAACTACCACACTTCTCAGATTCACTGCTCTGGGGAGTCAGTAAGACCTTAAGATCTGGATTCACAATTCTGCTAATTCCCACCTCACTCCACAGGGGGAAAAAAAAAAAAAAATCTTCCCAAATCTCACCCAATACAATAGATAAAAATTTTCTTTTAGATAATGCTTTTGTTATTTTTAATGGGAACATCTGTCAATTTCTGTTTAACAGCTGTGGTAAATCCAAGTAAAATAAATAACCATCAGTTTTCTGCAAGCTCTCACTTCCACACAGGTATTCTTTCAATGAGCTACACTTGACATAAAGCACACACTCCATTTGCTGGCAATGTGGTATCACTTGGAGATCTAACCAAAAGCTCAGAAACCAAGATCAAAATATTTCTTGCTCCCCTTTCTTATGGATCATAGACTCGAGCCAGAACTGTTCTTCTATAAAAGTTACAGGAATTTAACTGACTTGCCTAGTTCTAAAATAAACAGTTCATAAATCAGTAACTAAAATTAATTCAACTTCAAATCACACTACTAACATTAGTAGTGCCTTTGTTGCAATAAACCCATGTTTGACTTCTCCTATTTTTATGTGTATTTTATGTATAAATTACTAATGTTTTTCCTGAGGCAAAATGGCTGAAATAATATCTATACCAAACCATATCCCTGTCAGCTGAAGGAAAAAAAAAAACCCACAGTACGAATTGACTCAACGAGGGGGAGCTATTAGCCATGAATACACAGGCAATTCTCAATTCTGCATAATCATCATTACTACGCAGTCGAATATTTAACATCCTACCTGCTAGAAGTGAACAGTTACAAAGTGGCCACCTAAGTTTATAGACATTATATAGAATTATTTTATAGATGATCAAAAGAAATAAGAATACGATGTATGGCTAGGTAGAAAAAACACCACCACAATTTTTTGTCGTATTTTCTTCCTTTCATATTAAATGACCTACAGTTAGGCAAAAACTCAACCGCAGATCAAGGCATATCTTACTTTTTTCAAATTATATAAAACACAAGACCAGCTACAGGGCAAAACCATCCTGTTAAGTGAAATGTAATCCGAACAGGGCATCTGTCAAAACCCAGGCTCCATCAGGTAGAGTTTTAATTGAATCGTCTATCTATTCTGGCCAAGGCTTGAGTATGGCACTTCTGAAAGTGCAGAAAAGGAAGGGTTTCAGTACCAGCAAACACTATTTATATATAATATATTTATATATTTTATATGTATATAGTATATATTTATATAGTATAGAAACATAATAGTTCTTTGAGTAAAAAACAAGCATCCCAAGAACTAGAGATGCAAAACAAGACACCTTAGAGAGATCCCTATAACCCAGACAGTATTCTTCTGAAGACTGAGCAAAGCCCAGCTGAAAGATTCACTGTGACTAAGTTCTGTTCTTAAGTTTGTATTTAATTCTACAATTTCCTTCATCTAACTCATGAGAGGTTGCAATAAACCCCAAAGTGTCCTACCAATCCATTCTCTGGAACACCTCCCAGAGTCATTTCTGGTCCATCCCCTTTATTCAAGAGAGTGTTTTTGTGTGATTTTATGAACCCAACAACACACTAGATCATCCTGGCAACATGAAGAAGCACAACTTGAACTGGCTAGCTGTCAGTGGAAAGGACGGGTAGGCTGTAAGAAGATGAGAGAAGATGAAGGAACAAAGAAAGCAAAACTGAAAGCAAACAACTCCTTGGAGAGTGGCTCTCAACTGCTAGAGAAGCTACCTAACAGGTATAAATAGGGACGGATTATTTTTGCAGCTCTTACTGCTCTGAGAAATACATCTTCATTGCAGAATTAACAAGGCTCTCAAGAGCTACCATCTTCTAGTTTCTATTGACACAGAAAAAATTTCACCAGGCCAGTTGATCTGGTCACTTTCCAGATTGGATGACAGCTTTAAATAGAGTACTCAGAGCCTTCTAGTGTCCTCCCTCAGACTCTCACCAAATTCCGAGAGCAGCAGTTTGTCAGCAGTTTCACTGGAATTGAAATATAACGGGCCACTGCTCCCAGGAGCCAGAGAGAATGGAGGGACACCTCTTCCAGCACTCCTCCTTCCCCCACACACCCGTGGGAGGCGCTGGCTCAACAGTGAGGACACAGCAATTCATATATGACTTTGCAGTATGGCTGTTTCCACTGAAACCTGGCTCACCTCAATCATCCAGGCTGGTCTTGTAGTGAAAACATACTGAATAAAGGTCACACTGATTGTTTGATATGGAATACGAAGGCATACAAAAAAAGACTTCACATGACAAATAAACAAGACACTTTCACTTCCCATTCTACTCCAGATCAGCCAGTAGATCTTGGTCAAGCACATTTACTGCATTTTTTTTTAAATAATTCAGCAGGTTCTTTCTTTTTATGATGTACCAGAACTTTAGATACACCCACATAGCACAATTAACAATTAATTTTGGATTCTTGGGGATGTTTTCACAAAAACAACCACCAAAGAAAAGAAAAGAAAGTGGGACAAATGTTATTTACTTGCCCAAAGTCTAAATATCATTCAAGTGATTTGTACTTAGAACCTACAGAATCCTCAATTCTAGGGCTTGGCTGTAATGGCTGGACAGCAAACTGAGCGGAAAAAAAAAAAATTCTGTACACTGTTTACATAAAAATAAAATATGCTACATGGACTGACTGGCTTTGCCTTCCTTCCACAAGGGTTCACTGAAAGTATTCAGAATTGTATCTGTCAATCAATGTATGTTACCGGTGTAAAATTCCTCAGCCAGTACAGGAGTGCTAACTTCTGTTTAAATAAAAAATATATATAAAACTGACATACTGGCAAACTTAATATATTTACTAAACAAAAAATGCTCACAGAAAGCTGTTCCAAAACGCAAATATCCATCATTGTTTTGTCCTTCTCCTGTCACTGTCCACAAGCCAGCATAAAGCTACAAGATGAAAACCATTAATTTTAGGTATAATGCAAAAATAATCCAAATCAATTGCCTCTAAGCTCACTAAAATAAGAAGTGAGCAAGTCTGATCAATGACTTGCAATTAAGATGATGAAAAATGGCTGCTGCATTTGCTTAAGTGAACCTGAAAGCCATGCACATACTACATTGCCCTTTGTTATCTCTGGTTGAAAGACATTACAGATATCAGCTACATGAAAATTTGAGATTCATCCCAGGTGGTCATAAAAAAAACAGAATTTCAAAAATTTAGAGACGAAACCTATTCCAAGGGTAGAATTCCCACTTAACATTTCCCAAATTAAAAGTCCTTCAAATAACAGAAATCTAAAAGTCTGCATTAGCTAGGGCTAGCTCCTTCCAACCATTTGTTCTGAGACTATCCAACACACATACAGCACACTGTAAGAATTCAATTTGGAAACCATCATCTAAAGCACAGAGGAGAACAGGAAAGTCATATTGCTATAATGCTTAGATTATCAATCATCTTGACAGTTTATTGGCTTTATCACCACACATACCATTAAAATGATGTCTGGCCTAGAATGTCAGGAGGCAAACATTAAACAGACCAGGATTAAAAAGCAGATCCCAAACAGCACTCCAGTAAAGTTTCCCTTCCACTCTGAAATTAGTTAGAGCTGACTAAGTAACTGGCGCTAGACTTTGAAGAAATATACAGCCTAAAAGGCGCAGAGTCAACACAGACTTGACGAGCTGATAGGTAATGTCATGTTATGGCAACTCTAAAGCTCCTGCAGTTGATTTATCACGTACTGTGTGCAGCAGAATGATTACTAATGGGGGGGGGGGGGGGGACGGACAACAAAAAAACCCCTACCTCAACAGCTTAATTTGCCTCTTCTTAGAACCAAGGGCTTGCATCAAAAGGGCCAAGTAAACTCCTTGAAGTCAAGCAGGAATGCTTGTTTTATCAATTTTGTAATTATCAACCAACATTAACAGTAACATTGTATTTTACACTGAGGTAATTTTACAGATTAGGACAGTGACAGAATATATTCATAATTCAGTAGTACCACATAATGAAAGAGATACAAATCCTGAATTTTTAAAGCATAGCTGTGTGTGTCAGTCTGGTAACTAAATCCTGACACAATTAAAATTGTGCATCGACAGGATGCAGTTGAGAACTGTGTCATTTGTTCAGGAACATACTTCAGTATGCTCAAGAACATGGGGGCAGCTAATTAAGCACAATTTTCCCTCCCCAACCCCCCACCTCTGAAAAAAAATCTTACATTTCTGAATATTACTTTAAGTCCCCTTCTCTTCTTCTCTTCCTCTCCCCCAAAAATGAAATGATGTTTACATTAGGCTCCTAATTTATTTAGGATAAACACATCAATTTTAAATTACAAATAAGCTAACAGCATGTCCAACCAAGAGAACCTGTGAAATAATTGAGCCACTATATTTGCTGAAAAGAATCTGTTTATACGCTTTCTTATGTCAGTCAAAAACAACAGGAACCTACCCATCTCATTTTAAACAGATTAATCCAATAGAAACTACAGCCTCCTATACCGATTTATGTTTCATCTTATACACTGCTTGAAGGAGTATTCCTATTTCTGAAAGGGTGTTCGGAGGTTCAGTATTTGCCAAACCCTGAGAGATCTTTGTTGTATAAACATTAAAGCTTTAATATTTTGATCCTATTGCAAGTACGATTCAACTCTAATTATTATCTCACAGTACACTTACTCATATTTTGAGGGACTGGTTTTTCAGTACAGGTTGTCTTTTGAAATTAAAAATACAGCTAATTGAAGTCCTAGCTTAAGCAAAAGTGCTGACTTGCTGACTTAAGCTTAAAACTTGATAAACCATGGCAGCAATCTGTAGTATTAAAAAAAAGAAAAGAAAAAAAGAAAAAAAACCCAAACCCACTGTTTTATCCTTAACTGTGTCATTTAGTATGAATCAGCTGACATAAGAATTTCAGCAAGGTCAGGGCCAAAGAATATGTCTGTCAGCTGAATTTTAAAATACAGATAAAGACATCTAAAACTGTCATCCTGAAAAAAAAAAAAAAACACACACAAAACCCTATCATTGAGTTCAGTACAATCTCATAAACCAGACTAAAGATGAAGAAGGCCCAAATATTAGCTAACTCCAAAAATTTGAAGACTTTCTCAGATAGATCTTTCCCCACCTTCCTCCAGCCTCTGAATGGCCCAAGTGGAAGTTCTGAAGGACCACAAGGACTATTCTAAATTAGGTGCCTCATGAGAAGGCTTTGTTACCTTCTGACTACCACATTTAGGCTAAAGAGGAGGGCTTGGGACTGATCTAACCACAGAGACACATCCAACAATGGAAGTTGAGATGCTAACGATATTATTAGATGACCAAGAATACCAGAAGGGGCCGTCAGAAAAGTGTCACTCTAGATTACCAGAAAACACACACAGGCATGAACTCTCTAAAAGGGCGACTTGCCAAGACTCCCCAGAAGTTTGGTTCATCATCTGGTCTTCATATTGTACTCGTTCTACACATTTATTTGGAGGAGAGTTAGAGAAAGGAGGAAGAAGAAAAAAAGCATGAGAAGAAAATGTGCATACTCTGCCTGCAACTGTTACTATAGTATCTTCAGAGTTAGTCAGCAGAATATGAAAAACTTTCTCTAGTAGCAGGTGACTGCCTACCAAAAGTAGTATCAACATTAACACCTTAAGCAGAGAGCAGAGCAGTCGCACTTGCTTCAGGAGTCTCTACTCTAGTCATCTAACACTTACCTATTCAGAGCATCTAAAACACACACTGTGGTTGTGACAACAAAGCGTTCTAGCAAAAACCAAGACATTAAGAGCACAGAATCATTTCATTCTCCACCACTGCAGCGTTCGCTGTGTTCAAACTGCTTGCTCTACGAGCTTTACTTCTCATACCACAAGTACTATATCTAGCAAGTCCCCAAGGACCTAGGCCTCAGTAGCAGTTAATGATCCATTAGACAGCCACCTTGATGCAAACCAGAAGGTGGCTAATGCTCTAACAAAATGGTCCTAAACTACAGTAACAGACAACATTCAAGGATTACAGCCACTATAAACCAGTAGTCATAGTTAATAACTGTAATATTTCATTAAAATGGCTAGAAATAATGCATACCAGACACCCAAACAATTATAGATTACCACAATGGTATTACAAAAGTTGTAATATAACACTGAAGGAAAACAAGCTAGCCACTTGCCACAGCACAACAAATACATCTCAGCACAAACTGTTCCTAGTTGTTGCACCATCGTAGGCATAAAAAATTAGATAAAGAATAAAATTCAAGATAAATAGCTGGCAGTATTATTACCAGTCACAGTAAACAAGCAGAATCTTTAAGAGTAGCGATAAGAGTTCTGCTATGTTTCCATACAGCTGAGCCAATAAAACTACCTACATAGCTCCCATTTCCTTACATTTCTCCTGGAGACTGGCATACTGATGGTAGCTATGTCAAAAGACAAACTGTTAGGTAGCAGTGAATAACCTACTTTCACAAGAGAACAGAGTTCACCGAGTTTGTACCATCTAAACGTAGACAGTAAAACACACACCAAATGTTTGCATGGTTTAACTCTATACCACAGCTACTTTATTCTCCACATACTTGCGCACCTTGCAAATTCATTTACAGAACTGGAACCACAATGTTCAAAATGTTAAGTCTTAGCTTAAATATCAAAACCAATGGTATTGGTGTAGCATATTGCAGCACGATTTGGGTAATCAGACCAGTACTGAAGACCAGTATTGAAGATGTGGTAAAGTAGTGTAACCCCTTAAAAGACAAACCTACTTGTAATATACTGCTATTGCAAAAAGTGTATATGGAAAGAAGAAAAAAAAAAGAGCAAAATTAATCTATACCTATTTAATTTAGGTTAAAAATTCATTAAATATCAAACTAAATTTGATATTAGTGACATGAAACAGAATCCTTCAGAAAGCTGTGTATCTTGATACATGAAAGGTATCAAGAATGCTATCACCCATTTATCAGGATTAGGGTATTAGATTATATTTTTGTTGTTTTGGGTAGGTAGTATGAGCCAATTACACAGGAAGCACAAACATATTGGGCCAAAGAAACAAAGACTCATCAGAATAAAATAGTGGAAGTGCGGTTTCCACAAAAGTTCTATAAAGCAGTTTTACTGGCAATATAGTTTCCCTTTGGTGATGTGCCATATACCCAGAGAACAGGGGAGGACTATAAAAAGTCTGTGGCATGGTGCAAAAGAGGGGTCTTAACATAAAACACACAGATGGCAATGACAGATACTACTTCACATTTTGAAAGAATACTCTTGTAGCTTTGTAAAAATTGCAAGCAATTTCATCACTGAGGGAGAAAGCTTTAGAAGACAAAGCTAGGTTAATTTAGTTTCTTTTCTAGCTGGTTGTTTAGAATTTTAAATTGGTTTGTTGCTTTTCAGAGCTGGATGAAATGAGTATGGACGAAGTGACTGCTAGTTGTAAAAGCCTCAAGATCCTCTGACACAGAAGGCACTACTAAAACTATAAAGAGAATGTAATCTAGTATTAATGACTTATTTGCCTTAAGGAGAAAAAAGTTGGAAAGAGGCCCACACCAGTTGCTCTCCTTGCAACTAAAAAGAATTCCACTAACACAGTACATATCGCTAATTTTCTTGCATGCTTTTCTGTGATGACATTCATCACTAATAAAGCGTGCACCACATACAATCAATATATGCATGTACATAACTTCTAGTAATTATCAGACAGCAAGTTGAGATGCCCTGCCCACCACAGTAACAAAGCAATTACTTCTATTTTAAAAACAACTCAGCTGTTAGAAACAGAAAAATTACTACCCTCACATTTCCAATAATCTGTCAAGACAATTCTCCCATTATGCATCTCCTGCTAAATCCTCTCCTCAAAGAGCATAGTAAGGGTAATAAACCCACTACCCACATGGTGCGAAGATGTTCAAAGGCCTCGAATCATCACATCTTCACTAGAGGATAAAGCTCATTTGGTGCGCATCTAGAATAGAGCTTTCAGTTTAGTTTAGTTTAGTTTTCTCGAAAAGAAGCCTGGCTTGCACGTCCCTAAATCACTTTCTGAAACAAACCTATTCTCAGTAAGTGGGGATACCTGAGGCACTCACTTCAAAAATCACTCTACTTCTCCAAACCAAAACACTAACACAGATGCAGCCTCAGTTCTCTCTGATACACCCAAAGGAAAAGGAGCAACAGTAGCTCCAGCAGGTCACAGGAAGGCAGCAGGATAGCTTGCCAAAACAATTAAGTGTAGTGACATTTTACCACCTAAATCCTAAGAACAGTGTTTACAAATTCAAACCAGATCCCACAGTTCCTCATCCCAGAGAGTCCCAGACTCTTTTCTTCCAGGCAGCATCCTTTCACCTACACCCATCCTCTAGCAGCCACATTGTGCTCAGGGAGCCACAAAGATACTAGATTGCTGCCTTCGAGCATCCCCAAAGGCACTTGTTGGGGCAAGCTGGGAAAAGGGGGGGAAAAAAAAAACAGGCCAGTAAGAACTGTACCAACAGTATATCATCACAAAGGTGTACTCACTGGGGGCTCTGCAGAAACAGGAGACTGCAGGTGACGTGGTGGCATTACCTGACAGGTTCATACAGCATAGTTTGACGAAAAGACAATCCTCTACATTCACAGCTATATGCCTATCATGTTGTTAGGCTGCTGTTCCGACAATTTGATAATCTAGGCCCATTCTTTTTCGGGTGGGGAAACAACCACAAGAACACTTCAAGTACCCAACCAGCAGCTATATCCTATTTCAGAAGGTGAAAAGACACAGATGATTTCTCCAAACACCACATATTCCTGGAAGAACATTCTTCTTTGATTTAGGAAATGAATTAAGAATTAACCTTCTCATAAGTCTACAGCTTCAATGGTATTCATAGGACTGATACTCTCCTACTCATCAATGCGAATTACTGTGAACTTCAGAGGTGCTATGAAAAATACTGCGGCATTAATTTCTGGGGGAAGATTTTATCATCTCTATGGAGCAGTTTAAGACACTGTCGTACATTTTGCACCAGTCTTGCAAAAAAGTAGAAACGTTTATCATTTAAGAAGTCTGTATAAACTAATATTGTAGCAATCATTTTCATAAATGGCCACCCAAACTGCCTTTATTTCCTTTACTCTGAAAACCCACATTTCATTGAAAAACTTGGAACATAAGCAATACCTTTAAAGTAAAGTAAACTTACCAGGCTTTCTACTTATAGTACTAGGTGCAGGCCCCAAAACAGCAACACTGAAATACCTCTGTATCAACTCTAAAGTTGAAAAGGTATTTGGGGATCAATAATTTGGAGTGTATAGGATCAAAATACAGATTCAGCAATATGACTGTCTGTGCATTTCTTCAGTAACTGCCAGGACCATGCAGGCATGCTTTCTGTCTAATTCTGATCTGCAAAGAGGTCCAAATTCCAAGTCTGCTAAGGCTTTTTTTCTAAAGCAACAGCTCCTCAGCCAACTAAAATGCAATGTTTTGAGGAACGCACCTCTCTTACCTGGTGGTGATTTCTCCTAAATAACAAACAGAATCCAGCAGAGTTTGCAACAGAATTCAGAAATGTTCCTGTGCTGTCTTTTTCTTAAAGTTTCATTTGTAAATAAAGGAGAATATCTCACTTGGTCACTAATAATCAATGATTAGATATACTTACTCATAGAAGAGCCAAAAATAAAATAACTAGCCTCATTATACCTTTCAATCTAGTATTTTTTTACTGTCTTCGACCAGTAGCTGGCTGCCACCGTTACCTGTGTGAAGCTCAAGCACTATGGGGCTGGAGAAGATGGAGAAGTACACTGTGGTCATATTGCTCAAAGACAATAATGGCAGACTCTAAAAAGTTCTAGTATCAATTGCCAATTTGATGAATTTAACACGAGTTTGTTTTCAGAGCTCAGGACCATCACCACAAAACAAAGAAATGCTCTTTCCAGATTAAGGATGTTGCAACTCTAAAGAGTCACTAAGGGGAAAATTGTTTGATTTTACCCTCACTCCCTAAAACTGTTTAACCAGGGGTGAGAGGGAGAAGAAGGAGGGTGCAAGGAGGGAAGGGAGGAAAGGGTGGTTGCTAATATTTTGAAAGATAATGCATCCACTGTATTTCAGAAGCCTGCCAAGGCACTTTAAGATGTTTTGGTACACAAAGTTTCAAATTATTCAAAAAAAATTGGAGTCAGAACTCATAATGGCAAGCACCAGAGACTGTCAACCACATCTCACTACCATACCCATCCGAAACCCCGAGTAGCTGACTTTCTTGATCTCACAGTCTGGCACACACTCTAAATGAACGCCCATCTCCAGATGCAGAGAGAGTCTTCCCAGGACTCTATAGGACTCCTAGGACTATACTCACCCTGGATTTCTTCCTTCCAAAGACAGCTGTAGCCTACTTCTATTAAAGTTTAACAAAACCAAACCACCTTTTACTGATTCCACTGAGAAAATGATGAGTTCTGAAGTTACAGAGACTTCTAGAACATGACTGGTCTGACAGAAAAAAATATTGTTCAGAAGCAGCTGCCTACTGATAGGAGAGGCAGGATATAACCAGAAGGAACATCTCTTTGCAACACCTTGGTTGCAATTACAATGGAATTGCAGAAAGTTAAGGCTATGGTATGGAATCTTTCAAGGACATTAACGCCATTCAGGCCAGCAAACCCCAGCAGGCTTTGTTTGAGAAAACAAAGTACTGTAAAAAGATGATGTGTGTAATAGTGGTTAGGAAATTCCTCATTTGCCATGCCAGGAACACCGCATGAAATAAAAAGGACACTATTTTTCGTGGCCTCTATAAAATAAAGCTTAACTTTTTATAACAGTAGAAAGCCTCAAGACATCCATAATATTCTTTCAATAAGCATTGCTCAATAAATGCTGCAACCTTGAAGCTTTTAAATGTATTAAAGTGATGATATCATCACTTGAAAGGCACTTCAACAGAACATTATGAGAGAAACAATTTTCCTTTTTTCAAACTCAAAATAACAGTAACAAAGTTGATTAAAACCATATTCTACTAAAAAATATTTGAAGTATCTATGTTTACAGGCTTTCTAGGTAAGAGTAGCAAACAATCCGTACAAAATTCTGAAACAAAACCAAAAAGGCCTCCATATGCTAAAGTCAAGCACTACACATTTAAGTTTTGAGAGAGACCTGCTACAAAAGCATAATTTTTAAGTTATAGTGAGTAACAAGAAACAGTAAACAATAAATATTTGGAAGAAATAATATTTCTATCTATTGTACTTAAAAGCCCAAAATGTATTCTGTTCCATGCACAGAGCTGCTCTGAAAGCTATATTGTTATAAGCCATTGAATATATTGCTTTTGTTTGTTTAGGTTGTGCACAAATAAAAATTGTGATGACAGTTAAAGACACATCCTTGAAGTAGTCTACCCAATAAATTTGGAAAGAGAATGAAGAGGTGGAAGAATAAAAAAGTCTAGCTATATAAGATTCTCTTTGTTGCCTGCTTGTTAAGGAATCCTTCTGGCACAACTGAGGGGATTATGAATTCACATGTGAATTTATCCCCTATTAAACTTTTAGTAAAAGGGTCAGTTAGCAGGAATGATAAAGCTCAGGCACACCAGTCACATGCTGGCAGAGCATCTGTGACTAGCTCTACTCAGGCATATCACTGTTTTATAGCTTTAAAATAAAGAGGAAGCTATGGGGGAGGATGGTAAACAGTCCACTTCTAAAAAGATTTGAAAGAGTACAAAATACAGTTTCACAGGAGAGAAAGGGAGCATGATTTCAGGTCACTCATTTTTTAAAAAGGGGGCATTAAAAAGACAGCACACGCCAGAATCTTCCACCTCACTAACAAGGATTTTTAGTATCCCCTCACGACTTCTGTAGTACATTCACTTCTCAAAGCTTCCTTTTTTACATCACAAAAACTACTGCAGTTTGGCTACCTGAGCTTCCAAGCAGAGCTCCTGGACTTACAAATTTACCAGTAGCATATAGGTGCCAGTTACACCTATGCAGTAACCCTGCCAATGCTAAGGCCAGACCAAAATGTACATTCAGATACTGCCTAAAGATCACGTACTTACTTTTTAAAGTTACACTTATGTAATTATGCACTGCAATGAAGAGAGCAATCCTGTTTGCACCTTCCTACCATTGTGTTACTTCTAAGAGAAATTTGGCTCAAGCTTTTGGGGGTAATAGAGCAAGACAGGCCAACAACAATACAGCAACTTCAGCCGAGATCCATAACTCAACGTATCTTATGACAGCAAGCGCTATGGAGCCAGTCTGTGTGATCTCACTAGGCAATATTTTAACTCTTTGGGTGTCTTGGCACATAACTTATCTCCTCAGACTATTCTTTAAACCTCTTGGGCATTGCACATTCTCCAGAGTCATTCATCCCTCCTCCCCCTAATATTCCCCTGCTGCAACTCCCACACAAGGCACTTGCAGCACACACCACAGCTTCTAGCTTGATGTAGGGCCCACGTGACAGATCAGCAGCCTAACTGGGCCTGGCACACCAGCATCCTGCACTACAGACATGGATATGCCTACAAGTGCAGCCCTGTGCTAGGGAGGACCATGCTGGGACACATCAGCTCGCTTCCTTATCACACAACCCATAGCACACAGGAACACACTTCTGACTCTCCTGCCCTCACAGGACCTAACATGTGCAATAACATATGTTTAGACTTTCAGAAGACTAGTTATTTTAGAAGTCAATACGACTGAGGCGCAAGCTCACATTACTTTGCAGTGCATTTCAAATATGGTATTAGTGAATTGTTGCACACGACATGATTCAAATTTAAAGGTAAATACAAAAGAAATTCTGGCCTCTAGAAAACTTTTACCAAGTACTGAAAGAAGAGTATTATAAATAACCTCCTAGACATCCTGTATAGAGAAGTGAAAAAATTCCAGAAAATGCTGGAATAATGGTTCATTCATCGGTCAAACAGAATATGACAAAGTTTTTCAAAGTCACCCATAAAAGCTAAATAATTATTAAATAATTAATATTCAAGCATCTATATTGAAATCGCTTTGAGATAGAAGAGGACTAGTTCAGGTTAAACATGCTTTCTGCTTCCTGAATACTCACAAGAACAGTAGCCCAAGATTTTACAGTTACATGCTTACTTTTTCTGCCCATTGCAGTTTGATCATGAGTATTCCTGAAGACAGCTGTGGCATGTTACTGGATCAGTTTTAGGCCGCAGCACAATTCACACAGCATCGTCTTCTACTTTCTGCATGGATGAACATCCCAGCACTTCTGTCAAACATTTGGCTACATAAATTTAGGCTTCGCTTTTCAGTAACATTTTTATCATCATTCAAATTGCTTTCATTGTTCACAGAAAGGAAAGAAAAGAAAAAATGAATTTAATTACAACCAAAGTTATCCGAGTAAGGTATTTCCTTTTTTTTTTTATTTCTCTGATTTTCTGTTTTTGTACTTTTTTAATGTATGAAATAAAAACCTTACTTTCTAAACTATACTTTCTAATATCTTGTTTTTAATCTTTTCCAAATGTTTGATTCTAGCCAGTTACCCTTGTACAAGTGATATTTACATGTACTCTTTGAGTGTGATTGTGACACATTTCTAATTCCATATCCATACTATACTGCATCACTTAAATGTTCTGAACTTTGCTTGTTTTCGTATGTTAACATCTGCAAAATAATCTTCAATTACTGTCTTTGGTCAGATTATAAACTAAGCAAATAAGGAAGACAGACATATGCCATACTAACATACTTGTGCAACATGATTTAATAAAGTGAAAGCAATTTTAAAAATCAAGCAGTGATTTAGAATAGTTTTGTGCCTTATATGATGGGGCTCTAACAATTTACATTGCTTTAAAGAAAGAGGATCTGCAATCTGTAACACGATGCAATCTTGCATCAACCAATCAACAATATTTTTGTAACATAATTAGGAATACAATTCATAAATGCCTCCACCTTTCCCAGGGACTCCTCAACTGCTGCCTTTTTTCCACACAGAAAGAAAGAGAATAGCCATAGAAATTATTTAAATTTCTTCTTTAAAAAATTCAAGATATTATACAGTTTGGGGAATTTTTATTTTTGTTGTCAGGATTTGCTTATTTTTTGCTTTATTAGATTTAGAAAGAAGGGTACAATGAAGAAAAGTAAGCAGGTTTGCCATCAAAAGCATTCATTGCTCTGACACACAAACACCTGTCAGTGGAAAAAGTCTTCAACTTCTTCACTTCTCTTTACTATGAAGTAAATGCGTATGAAGCTTTCAGACTTTTTTCTTCCAGTGTTTTGAAGTAGCTTTCAGTTCACATGAACGCTAACAATTGCAAAGAAGCAAAAGAGAAGGAAAAACTGGCACAACGGAAGGACTGGAAAACAGTGAAAGCCTCCCTGCTTATAGTTATTCTTTTGTAGAACACGCTTATGCACATCCATTTAAAGCATAGCCAAGACAACACTTTAAAAAAATAAGAAAACTATTTCTAAAGCTTAATTCCTAATGTAAGTTTCCTCCCCTGTAATTTTTTCTTCCCAATTAGATTTGTACAGCAGCAACACGCAAGCATGATACGTTTAACAAGGAAATACAGTATTCAATTACTATTTTTATATAACATTACAATTTATAAATAGTCACTCAGTTTTCACAAGAATATCATGTATTGAAATATATATCCCTAATTGTCTCAATCAACCTGTAACTGATAAAATATCTATTGCAGATTAAGCAGTTTTCCTAGCTAACATGATGACACTGAAACAAGAACAAATATTTTAGAAAGTATATGAAAAATATAACAGATTATTTTGAAATGAACTACTGCCAATAGCCATATAAATTGTACTTACGTTTGATAATTTTTTAATAAAAATCCCAAAACATCAGTATATTTTTCTGACACAAAATGAAATCTTTACAACTTTCACATTACAAAAAATCTCACAGAAATACCAAGCAAGCAATCTTTCTTCTGGATTAGTAAAGCAACATTTTCACCTGATAAAGTACTTCCTCCTCCAACTCTCAGTGCTTACCCTCCACTATCAATCCAGGGATACCTTTTCTCTGAAACAATTACACTTGAGGAGTTTTGAACTCCCGGTTCAGGCTAATCCATCTAACAACAGAAGTACCTTTCAAGCATCCATTTGACACAAGTCCATCGTTCATCATTTGCTAGTGCATATGCTTTTTGCTGACAGAGCTCCATTACTAGAAAAAGCTCAGTAAGTAAAGCTGATTTGAAACAACTATATATTACAGGCAGCCTGCATGAGAGACACTGATTTTGAATCTAGAAAATCATCACATAAAAAAGGGGGGAGGCAGCTGAAATGAACTATTTAATTATTAAAATACTTCTACTTCCTACCAACTGCTGAGATGTGATTTATTAGTGTTAATTTGCAATTTACTTGGGGAAGAAGCGAAGAGATACTTAACCCTGCACAGCAAGTACATCTCATGCTTTGTAATTCTTCTACTAGAAGTGTTTGTCTTTGACTAAGAATAAAATATTGCACCAATGCTATCAAAATGTAGACCCCTACCAACTTCACCCTTTTGTAAAATCATCACAGCCAGAAAACAATATGCTGAACCATAAATTTAGCAGTACAGGCAAGAACTCATTTGATTCTATTTTTTGAACAAACAAAGACATAATTCAGGTAACATTAACAATGCATTTCTGCAGCATCTTTGGCAATCCTCAGTGATTTACTAACATGCATTAAGCTTCAGCATTCTGTGTGGTTTAGTATTTCAATCTCTATTTTACAAATGCAAGTGTATGGCAAAGAGAGGTTAAGTAATGTATTCAATGTCCACATTCTTTTATTCATCAATTTGGCTAATCGACCTTAAGATTACAGGGGAGAGAGAGGGAGACAGTTTTGGTAGTTTGGCTGTGCATAACACAGTTAACATAATTATTTTAAGAGTGAAATAGAAAAAAAAAAGGGGGAAATGGGAATTAGCCATCAGGAAGGCCCTTTAAGGCTCTAGAAAAAGAACCAAAACATTTACACGAAGCCAAGAAAGAAGAGGCTCAAGCTAAATGTCAAATAATAGTTATATCACTGCTCTTTGAAATGCCTTGTTATGAGAAGGATGGATAACCATTCCCATAATATTCAGAAACACCATACCCAAGCCAGTGTTGGGAAAGAGAGCAATAGAAAGAGAGAGAGCACACGAATAAGCAGCTGAATTAATAACACCACAATCAGATTTCAGGATCTATCTTTAAGACACAGTCAGAAAAGATCCCTTCCAGCATCCGATATCCTTTTCTGTTTCACTGAATGGAAAGAAAAAAAAGTAAAAATAGGAAAGGAGACACATAGTTTGTTGTTTTCTTACAGAAGAATTAAGTTCTGTGCTTCAAATTGAGAGAAGGGAGCTTACAAGTTACTTCTAGATCATGAATTCTGGATACTATAGATACAACCTTCTTTTTAGTCTGTCAGCACAGTATAAACAGTAATACATGTAATTACGTAACAGTAACACACGGAAGTAGTGGTCAGAAAATATTACTAGGATAAAAGTAAGTATCTTGACACTCTGTGGTTCCTTAGAAATTTCATTTCAATAGATTTGTTTGTGGCACCTGTTACTTAATCCAAAGACAGTATTCAAGCCACTTATGGTGCATTTCTTATGTAGGCCTTGAGAATATTTCTTCCAGAAGACTGCATAGAAAGCAGAAGCAGCTACCTCAGACTGTTCCACATGTCACAGGAGCAGCATGAATGTGATCCCAGGCATCTCAGTTTGCTCGAAAACTGGGGTTCACTTCTTGGATTTTACCGCATGCTTGATATATCACAATAGCAAAGCTGGAATACGACTGAATACCTTAGGTGATTCTCCAAATTCAGGTGGAAAAAAAATTCTCTCATTACCTTCTCACCTCCCATACCAGGAGTCACAGTAACCATACTCTATTTTAGAGTATCAAGTACCAAATATGATGAGATAGGCCTGTTCCACACATTCTTTTTTCCTGTTATCATCCAAGAAAACAAAGAGTAACAAAATGCACTGATGACTTTTCTGATGCACTTTTAAATAGCTAACTTAATGATCTAACTTAACCAAAACAAGCTATTTTGAATTATGAAGAAATACATACTTTACCTTCTCCTCTACTGAGAAAGTTACATCCCTTCTCCCAAACTGCAAAACACTCCTTCTGTTTAAAGAGTAAGCCTAGTACACTGCCATCGGAAGGGTGTCTGATGCTTTATACAGACATCTCACTTTAAAATATATTTTAGAAACTGAAATAATTTTATATGATGTAGAAGGCATACAAGTTGTAGACAGAAAAAAAAATCAGCAGGAAGGTACAAGTGAGAAAAGTCAGAATAGTGCTATGACAATCAGACTAAAACTGAAAGCATGCATCTCCCTGGGATTCTATATTGTAGCTTACAGTTTTATACAAAAACGAAGAGAAAATTATCATATGGAATAGATGCTCTAGAAAGACAGAAGTCAAAGGAGCTTCCAGAGCCTATGGCAAAAAACAAAACAAAACAAAAAAAATAAGCAGAAATAGAGATATTCAGTGTATGTGTGATTTTTTCCATGAGAAAAATGTTAAAAAACTATTTTGTTGTATTTAGTAAAAGACTAGTAAGTGCCATGCACAGGCAGTAACACTTCTGAGGCAATTAGAAGGAAAAACCGCCCCCTTTAACATGGACAAAACCAGTACTTTCTGGAGCCACAGTGACTGCACAATTATCCCTCCCTTCCTCCTCTGTTTCATCAATTTCAGAATTCTATAGCAAAATTAGACTATCATGATCTGAGAATGCTTAAGAACAATTTTAAAAACACCCAGTTTTATAAATCTATATTTTTATGAACACTGTATGAACTGTAAGCAACATAGCAGCTGCTACCAAACTTCATTCCACTTCCAAAGGTATATTAAATACTTAAGAGTTTAAAGCTTGTTTTGATCATCACTAGCATTTTTTTTTTCCAACATGGATCTAAAACATAAGCACATAAAACCTCACCTCTGGAGTAATTCTAAGTATCTACTCCACCCATAGGCTGGATATTAAGAAATAACTTTGAAGAGTTAGTTTCAAAAGAGGCTATCTTATTTAAAATAATTTATAAAATGTCAAGGTTGTATCCAGGACTTGCCTTCTTATTTATTGTGAAACATCTTGAAAAACAATAGAGAAAGCCAATCTAGACAAGTTTTTAAAAACAAAAACCAAAAAAACCAAAAAAACCCCACATCGCTGCAAGACAAGTTTATTTCCTCCCTACTACTTCTGCACTCTTAGAACTTGAGATGATCTGTACATTTTACAGCAGGTGTTCAACTCTCTTATATTCATAACCACTTTAAAAAGCTCTTCAGCAAGCTAATGATTATGGATGTAATTATTCCTACCTTCAGAAGAGTTAGTATTCACCTATAAAATCTACAAAGCCTACACTACTGTATTTTAGACAATGCTTTACACACCTGTTTTCAGAGAATAAAAATAACTTTTTTCCAACTTTTTTGTGTACACATCTATTGTAATGTTTTGCTGCCAGAACAAACCTCCTCACTAGTGAGCTCAGAACAGTCGCTCAGGCTACACAAGGAAGGTGGTAGAACATTCTGCCCCATGCACCATTCCCAAAATTGCCACTTAAGTTCCAAAATGCATCACATCACTCCTGTATGGATTCAAGCCTGCTATTAAACAAATAGGTTTTACAAATTCAGGAGATAATCTAGAGCTGATCAGCTCCACATTTCACCTCTTCTACCTGTTTAAATTGGAGACTGAAGTACAACACACACATGCGCAGACATGGGTCAAACCTACATCTATAACATATGCTGATTTTAAATAAATATCAAAAACCTTGTCTAAACAAGTATTCCAAATGCACATTTCTGAGAAGAGGGGAAGTTTGCTGTGATTAATTTCCCCCTCCACCATTTCTTACACAATTTCTTCCTCTGTCATATTTAGTACAAGCCACTTTTGGCAATATGTTGTCAGACAAGTAGACTGTTGTTTTGATTCTCCAGCAAAGTAATTGCCACATTTTCCTTGACTCACCATAAAGAACAATCACATGAAGTTTAATTAGAATAAAATAATAACACATTTTAGGTCAATTGAAATCATGAAATTATTCCAGGCTCCATTTTGCTACAGACTGAAGACACGCATATATTATTTAGCAGATTACTCCCAAACATGGTCAGAAGAGGTACATATGGAAGGATTAATAGAGAGACCTACCCAGCTTTGATTTAATACGCAAATAGAACACGCTAAAAATGAACATAAGATCCTGCAGAACAAACCATGTGGTCTGTAGCTATGAAATCATTGCTCATTAAAAAAAATTCAGATACACTGGCTACAATAGAGAGTATTTAAGCATCCAAAGAATGGGAACATACATCAAAATACAATGAGTTCATATTTTCTACAGAAGATAGACAATGATACTGATGCCATGAGTCTCCTATTTTTCATTTAGTAGGTCTCAAAGCTAAATTATTAAGAGTGAACCACTCCACATCAGTCAAAAAGACTGAACTGGAGACCTTTTGCCTGAGGTTAGACTCTCAGACACTCCAATCAGCACATTTAAACTCTTAAATATGATGTTGCCTTCAGTATTTTTTCTATCTAGCTTCAAGAGCAATTTATGATCTTATAAGAGACAGATGCCCAGAGTTAAAAAATTGACCTGTCTTTTTCACAGGACGTGAAAACTTGAAGAACCTTGAACCTTTCTAATCCATCAAGAAAACACTTCTCTTCAGTTGCCAGTTGGATATTTGTAAAATAAAAATAAAAGCTATGCGCATAATACTAAGACTAACAGCTCAGAGATCAGACAGAATTCCAGCAGAAACACATACATGTGCATGATCAAGGAAACAAGACAAAGAGCAAAGATGCAACAGAAATAGCATCAACATAACAGTTAAATCTCCCTACCAGATGATTCGCCTAGTTTGTTACAATAACCAAGTAACACTCACAGGTGTGATAAGCAATTAAAAAAGGAATAATGATTGCTTCAAATAAGGTATCACAGACTACAATATAAGAGACTGTCAGAGTCAATAATTCTTTGTAATAATTGCCTATCTGCTAATTTAAATGTATTCCTCATGAATTATACTGTTCATTAATGATGTTGTACATAGCCCCTAGTCTAACTACATCAGAACAGCCAGAAGTATGCGATGCAAATTATGTTAAAGCTTTCCTTTTTGAGTAGGAACAATGTCTAAGATGACATTTGAATATTTGGAAAAAAAAATAGGCTATTTTTACTGCAAACGGTATATATTGCTATACCCCAGCTGCAGTTAGAGGTCAGCACAGTATGCTTATTTGATTGGCCTTCTATATACTTAATCTCTCCCCTTGTGTACCCAAGAAATGAATACTGGAATATACATATTCACAAAGTAAAAGTGATCCATCAGGCTTCAGCATGATCTAACCAAGCAGAAGGCAATCCCTGAAGTAGAAATGCAGTATGTTCCCTGAGCATCAGATCTGTCTATCTGCTGAAGGTGGTGTCATGAGTGAAGGAAAATGCATATACTTGCAGCACCACACTACAACAGAATTGTCACTTATTTTAATACACTATTGTTCGTAGCCCAAAAAACATTTTTAAGACTAGGCAGTTCACAAAATACTAAATGCTTCCACAGGTAGTTTCTCTCTTCACTCACTTCCTTTCTCTTATACTTTCCCATCACAACAGATAGCCTGAGAACATACCAACCGCAAATATCCACTTTATGCTGGGTGAATTAGCAGGAGGAATAAATAAGCTTTGGTTGCTTGGAGTTGTAACACTAATTTAAGAGAGAAAGAAACTGGAGAAGACAAAATCATCCTGAGTTATATCTCTTTAGCATATCCAGCAGTGTCTGAAGTCCCAAATACACAAAGATGTAGCATCATAAATACACGATTAAGGTAAGTACACCACAATTTAGCACATGAACATCCTCATGCATTTCTGAGTTTAACAGAAGTTACTTTCACATCTAAAGGCAATTCAAAAGCTTAAAATATAGGCCTCGCAGAACTGGAAGGCAGAGACAGTTCAAAAGAGCACTGCTAACTAAGATTTGATTGCCGTTTAAAAATCCTTTGTTCCAACAAAAAGAGGTGTAAAAAACTTTCTTCATCCTAAGGTGAGTTCCCCTCTGAACCACCTGCAACTTGGCAAGTCAGAAAAGCTAGCAGGTCAGAACATTCGTTCATGAAGTCCACTAGCCTGTCTGTGAAAATGTGCAAGGGTTTAATGTGCACCAACAAATGACAAAGGTTATTAAGGTATGTAGGAGTAGTAATTGTTTTGTGACTTTATCACTACTAACAGAAAGAAAGCACATAGGCACAGAGTTAACACCATGAAATATGAGTACTGGAATCCACTAAGATCTTGACTCAGCAAAGCACATAAGGACAATAAATCCATTTCTGTGCTGCAAAACAATTAAGCCCATCTTTAAGTGCGATATACCTATCATTTAATCACAGGAAAAAGGAGTCATCATTTTAGGTGTGATGAAGGGTATCTCTAGTATTGCACTACTGTGCCACAACAGTCTGTACTATGGTACAGACAGACTATACTGCTGCTATGCTGGTACATGCTTTCTGTCAATGGTGAAATAATTCTTACCAACTTCATTGCAGTCTTTATACAGATCCCTTGCCAAGTAAGTTACAGGATTAATGAAAGTTTGCAAAGACTTGGTCTTCACAGCTGTGTCCACAATATGTAAGCTCTCCCTCAGAAAAAAACTGATTTTTTTTCTGCAAGCACCAGTTTCTTCATGTTTCTCAAAAACAGGTACCTCAAAGTTGAAGGTATAAATCAATTTAAATTACAAGCATTCAGTTTTTTCAAAACAGCAGGAAGGACACCAAAAATAAATCTGACAAGGTTAGGAGAAGACTTAGGAAAGGTGCAGCCTACTCATATTAAATAAAAATCAATCAAGCTGACTTCTCAAGAATTCAGAAGTAAGATATAACATACCACTGCTCAAAGGGGAAATGAGGGGTAGGACTCTGAACCCCATTGTAGCACTTGCTTTGTACAGAAATGAAAGTACATTAACTCTTACCTCTCTGCAAAGCACTAACTCCAGGCAAAGTTTAGGCAAGAGAGCCAATACTTTGCACTGAACAAGTTAGGAATTTAGTAGGAGTAAAATAAATCTGACAAGGTTAGGAGAAGACTTAGGAAAGGTGCAGCCTACTCATATTAAATAAAAATCAATCAAGCTGACTTCTCAAGAATTCAGAAGTAAGATATAACATACCACTGCTCAAAGGGGAAATGAGGGGTAGGACTCTGAACCCCATTGTAGCACTTGCTTTGTACAGAAATGAAAGTACATTAACTCTTACCTCTCTGCAAAGCACTAACTCCAGGCAAAGTTTAGGCAAGAGAGCCAATACTTTGCACTGAACAAGTTAGGAATTTAGTAGGAGTCTGAAGCCCCTGCCCTGCTCAGGGCCTACATGCCAACTTACCCACGTGAGGCTCCAGATCTTGCCTTTGTGGAGGCAGCTGCATCTTCTTCCTGAGTTTTTGCAGTGACAAAACACTGCTGACAAGTTGGTCAGAAGCATCTTGCCTCATGCAGCACAGAACTCCCAAGTTCAGAAGCATTTTCCGAAATGGCTATCTCCCACTGCAAACTCTGCCTCCTTCTCGACACAGTACCATTTAGAAAGGCAAGCGTGTACCTGGCAAACTCATAAGAGTCCGTGACAAGAAACAAAGTCCCAATCTACACAACAGAATCTCACAGAATAAGGTATTGCTCAGTACAAGTGCAGGTATCACAATCAACTTGAATTTGAATGCACTTTTTTTTTTTTTTAAACCACAAGCCGAGTGTTGCTGTTTAAACAGCTACCTAAATTTACGCTTCTGTTGTTTAGTAAAAAGGATGCACGAGCCTTCCCTCAGACATGAGACAGAGTGTAACCGGCTAACAAAAATTGACTATGTAAAGGTCAAGCAACACTCATTAAGGACCAGTTTGGATTTTTCCTCAATTGTTTCTGTGTATTTTGTACTTCTAACTAAAAAAGTTAGATAAACTAAAAGAACTTCATAAACTTGTAATAAATATACATTTCTGACCTAACTCTAAAGGAAAAGGCTTTCAAAAAGTTTGCAAGACATTTTCACTCTAGAATCACTCGCACTCTAGCGGCCGACAGACTCTCAGACTCCCAGACTCTTAGGCTTCCCCCAAGGATATTGATACGAGAATTTTTATGCAGTCATACGTCTACGAATTACACTGATCCATCAGCTCTTTCCTGCCATTGACATAACCAGCCTCATCTCCTGTTTAATCTTATTCCTTCGCATCATCTGTAAAACTAGTGTCAGCTAACCAGCTTTACCAGTTACTTTTCCTTTTAGCCTATCTAGTGTTGGAATATTGTTTGTATTTTATTCATCCGCCTTCTTCTCAGATGATGATATCATCCTCTGAACAAATACTGTGACTGGTCTTATTCACAGCATTTGACAGACGAAGACATCTAAAGGCCAGTATAACTAATGTAAGTCATGCATCTATAAGTGGGACACTATTTGGAAAAAAGCAACTTCCTTTGGTAGATGAGGCTTGCTACAGTGCTTCAGCAAAAGAAACTTTCTGCCTGCAAATAAAGTTTGCAATGAAATATTGCTGTAGCCAGTAAATCAGTACCAGTGCTATTCAGCAGCAGCTGGGTATGGCCTCCAGCCACATGGCAGAGATTTCTCTTGCATAACTTCAACCCACATGAAGCAACTATGTTTAAGGATTGAAGATCATTTGTTTTATCAACCTTCTTCTGCAAGTAACATCAATATTAAGACCTCTCAAAGACTCAGATAAAAGAGAAAAGGGAGAGCAGAGCAGGGGAGGGGGGTGACAGAAGTGAGAAAAATCTGAACCAATACTCCTTCAAGAATGATTCACTGTTTCTTTATTACAACACGCCACAAAAAAATTATCTTCCTCAAAGCAGATTTGCTTGGGTAACGCATGATGCCATCATAAATCATATTTTCCTCTTCTATAAGTATCAGCAATTTTCTTGGACTTCTTTGAAGGAGAAAAAAACAAACAAACAAACAAACAAAACAAAACAAAACAAACCAAGAAGAGCCAGAACCATCTTCCAGCTTTGGCAGAAAAGGGCCTTTTTGTTCCCAAGGCATTTGTCTTCTCATACCCATCTCTGACCTCCCATAGGATACATGCAATGACAAAGCCTCACGACGCATTATAAAAACACAAAGCCCGTATCAATATAAAGCTTTCTTCTCTACTCTTTCCAAACACGAACTTCTTTGGTTGTTGTCTTATTTCCTCTCAAGTGGACTGAATGTATAGCTGTTCAAATGGAAAACAAGGATCAATCTAATCTATGCCAGAAAGACATTCAGAGCATTCATTAGAAGGATGGCATTGCATGATAGAAGTCATGAATTGAAAGTAAACCATACATTAGTATGACAGATGATCATTCACCCTTCCTTTTTTTTGTTACTTCTTTTTGCTTTCTTGAAAGTGCGTAATGCTTTTTGCTTCTTATTAATCAACCAAGTATTATTTTTCCACAAGGTATAAACTGCTTTTTATTCTGATTAGAGTTCTCCACAACAATCCCTTTGATTATTACAAGGAAAACGTTTTATAGGACTATGATGATTGATGAAGTGTTTGTGGGAAGTAACAGGAAAATTAGGCAGAGCCCTTAACATAAGGTCTAAGTTTAATAAACTGAGACTTTTATTACTGATGGGACTTACCATCACAGACAAACCATAGTAAATACCACAGTATTTGCCTTCCTTCTCTACAGAGAGAGAAAATAAACATTATCTGTCTGCTTATACAATGTAAAAACTCCCGAGCCTAGGTAGTTCAGAGTTCATGCCTGTAGCATACACTTTTTTGTATCAGACCTATCAGCTTTAACAAGCATCGGGCAGCAATATAAAAAAAAAAAAAAAATCCCTCTTTAGCCTTCAAGTATGTGTATATTTTTCCTTCAGGTGCATTCTTCTGACATACCAAGATGAAAACAGATGCACCATCTACAAGTGACCTGCAGTAAACAGTAATGCAGAAGTTCCACAGCTACTTATTGAAAGACATGATCATCCTACTGATTTAAAGAAAAGCTGGAAGTATAGTTAGATGTTGTAGAAACATATGGCTGGCAGGCACCATACTATCGAGTGAGGGAGGACACTTAAAAATGGAGACAACATTTTTGCAGTCACACAGAATAGAATAAATTGTGGGAATAAGGTGGAGGCCAACAAAACTGCCCAAAGCTGGGTCATCCTAGCTGGAGGTCAGGCAGCACAGCAGTGGTTTGAGAAGGACCAAGTACACAGCAATCAGAAACGCTAGCAAAATGGAGCACCAGAGAAGTTCCCTATATTTGCAAGCCAGCATACTATGATTAGAACATACCAAAATGGACAAGTTAAATACCCACCCTGCACTGTTTTCCAAAATCTCAGCATTATGGTAGAGACTATAAAATCTTTTAGAATTGATGTTACAGAACAGAATCCACTTATCAGTACATCCTAGTACATCACAAGCCATAATAAAAAGAAAAAAACAATTATAATAAAGCAAAGCAAGTTTCACAAGCTATTTAAAATTCAGTTTGCTCCTAGTTTATGATTGAAATTTTTATTTTGGAGGTTTCTCAAGTCTTAGATTTCATTTTTCAAACATCCAAGGAAAGAAACACAATCCACAGCTCGTGTTAAAGTTTCCATTCAAAAACCTTCATCTCTATGAAAGGAAGGCAAATACAGCCTATCTGGATATAATAAAGTTATGCAGACATTTTCTGTGATTCATTGTGATCAATGATGAGTTTTAGGCTTGTACTGGACAGACTTAACTCAGAATAGGAAACACCGCTGCTTTTCTGTGGTCATTTCTATTATATTATGAAGCTGCAATGTAGATCGCTTTGCAATTACTGGATGCCACCTACATCCAAATGTTTGGTTTGGAGAATTTTTAAAGAATCATAAGACAATTTCCACACCAAAAATAAACAAAATCCCAGAAAACAGGGATCAGAGGAAATTATTCCTGGAATTTACCCTGCAAGACACTTTTAGCAGTTTTTAAAATGACAAACAGAAAGACTGTACATCCTTACAGTTTCACCAGAAGACCTACACCCAACTTTACTGAAATTCCATCTTCTGGAAGATTTATTTCCTTCCCTACAAAGCATGTTTCCAATACCCTGTTGAAAAGCTTCTGTTACTGTGCCTCACATTTCAGAAATGGATAAGGTGCTCAGTGTTCACTGAGAACAACTTCAGTTTAAAATATTTTTGAGATCTTTAAGGATAAGTCAGTTAGAGGATGTCTGAAAGCACCAGGCAGGAAAAAAAAGAAGCTGTTAACTACCATAGGAGACTACTAATGAAAAACATATCCCAGGACAAGACAAACTACAGGAAAGCCAAATTAGAATAAACAAGTTGGGGTCATGCTTTAAATAAAGTAGGTATTTATTCTTCCAAATTCTCCCCATGCTTGTCTATGCAAGACAAGCCTAAAACTTCTCAGAGGGTATTTAGTTTCTTATATTATTTATGTCCCGATGTAGATGCAACTTTAAGAGTTAATAACACTTTCACAAAAACAGTGAAAGACAAACTAAAATCTGTAATGGTTAGTACTCTTGAGTACTAATAAACAAATGTCCTCAGGGTTTGAAGTTAGAACACAATCTGAAAGTTGCAAACATCAGCATATAAATTAAATAAAGATATATGAGAATGACGGGTGGAGAAGGAATGTATGAATGGAAGATACAAAGCTGTTTTGAAAGTATTCCAATACTTGGGAAAGTAAATATTTTTTAAAAGATGGCCCTCAATCATTCTAGAATAATAGCACATAAAGAGTTCACAGAGGAAGTAAAGCAGAACCCATGAAAGGTGACACAGTGTCCTCAGCCTCAAAATATTTTGAATCCAAACGTTAATCTCTGCTAATTTAACAACAAAGATGTGCAAAATCAGAGCTTCCAGCTTAAACATGACCTGATCATTCCACAGAATAATAGTGACTATACACAATTTGTTGTTAAATAGTTTCAAGAGCACTCAAGTGACCAAGTCACCTGAATGGTTTGATTTTCAACCAAAAGCTAAGGCTAAACAATAGGGGTGAAGTTTATAGTGCTGTTTACACACTGATTACAAAGGAAAAAAGAAATTGGTGAATTATAGATCTTAGAGTAATACTTCATTAAGCAAATTTTTGTATTGTATCTTCAGACTACTTTGCTCCCCTAACTGAAGTATCATCTGAAGAAAAAAAAAGAACCCCTTAAACTAGCACAACTGAAGCTTTTATGGGTCACATGGGATGCCTGCTGCCACGCACCAGATGTGCGGAGGGAAAAAGAAAGTGGTCAACACATGATATTAAAAAACAGTGCAGTTTCAAATATTTTAAACATGATGTCAAGTGCATTCAACAGGTCTACGAATGCATTACATTCACCTAAATTTAGTAGGTGATAATTGAAATCAGAGATCCAGTCGTTACCACTGACATGTTTCTAAATACTACCCAATAAATTTTTGCCTGTTTCAGATTCGGTATGACAGCTGGCACTTGGGAGGAAGGGGGCGGCAGTGGAGGAATCGCCAAGAGGCTATGCGCACACACACGTACAGCATTTTTATATTTAAATTCCATATCTTCCTTTTTTAGAATTAATTTAACAGTGGCAACACTGTCAATGCTGAATGAATGAATGCACACTCTCATAGTTACATTCTACGAGCAGAATTTTTTTGTGGGCTTTACTTCGCCTCTTGTAATAGGCACTAAGTACAGAACAGGATGGTATCTTAACTAGCTAAAATTATATCTCCCACAGGTGAATTTTCACAGTGAGGTTTATTCATTCATTTTATAGAGATGAGATCTGTTCTTCTCAGTTATCCTGACTGATTATCTCTTCCTCTCCCAACTAAGAGAGAAAAAAACAAAACACCAACAACGGAAATAATTTCAGCCTATATCTTTTTTGTTATTATTGCTACATACCATTGACCAGACCAGGAGGGAACAGATGTTAGAAAACGCTGGTACACTTGAAGTCAAAAAGCTTTCTGCCAGGTCTACAGTGCATTCAAACTTTTACCTTCTTTTTAGTCCCAGCTATGCTATCACCCCGCTGATACATCTGCTATCAACTAATATAAAATGTAGCTAAGTAGCAAATGAGGTCAAACCACTTCTAAGAGCACTACAGATTCAGCAGGTGGACACTCCTGACAACACGCAGAAGTAGTTTGCGCACGTTGGTATGAAGGGCTGAAAATGATACTTGGCAAGTACTGTTAATCAACAAGGCTTCCTCACCTCTCACTTTTCCCATCTGTAACATGGAGACAGGGTTGCCCTTCCATTTCTCAAAGGAAACTCAAAAAAGTGTGCCAGAAGAGGTAAGGTACACTTGGCATTTTACAAAATGCCACCATCAATGTGGCTCTCGACTTGGAAATCTAAAACACTAGTTAGAACCAGCTAAGGCTGGGAACTGAAGAACAAGACTTACTAATAAGCTTAGTTATTCAATTTAGACACATACACCTTTGTATACAACTGGCAAATATTTAAGTCTGATGCCTCATCATCTCTTAAAATGATGCTTAGCAAAATGACTTCCAAATGACTTTGAAAAGCACTAGCTTCCCTCCCCTTAAAAAAAAAAAAAAAAAAAAAAAAAAAAAAAAAAAAAACACCCAACCCTCCTTCCTTCTTAGTATTATTTTTTAAAGGAAGACCTATTCACAAAGCCACAATATTTCTATCCAAAGAGGTAAAATAAATGGAAGCTAAACACCATTTATTCTTGGCTTTTTAGATCCTAAGACACCAAAGACCCATAAAATTACTAGCACCCATTAAAAGTATTTAACTTTGTTACTGGTCTTAGGAATTAAAACAAATACTGCAATCACCATTAACCACAGACTGCAGAAAAATAGCTAGGAAGCACCTTGGAAATAAACATATTTATCAAAGACAAACAAAATCGGAGAGCTCCACATTAGATGGGGAAGAGGGAAGGGAGAAACGACAATTTTTACAGACATTTTTTAATACTGCTCAGCTATTTGCTGGAAGCAAGTTAAAAAAAAACACAAAAGAAACACATAGAAATCCTACAAAGTTATGAATGACAATTCTACCTCTATTATGAGGTTGTATGAAAATTAAGAAACTTAAAGAAAATTAAGAACTTCTGTAATCTACTATATCTACAGCTTTACTTCAAATACAATTTCCTGTATTTTTTTAAATGTAAAAAAGTCAATTCTGAGATTAAGACTTTTTATAAATCATCATTTTTCAGAAAGATCTTGAAACTCCAGCATAGCCAATGTCATTACATACCATGATCTATTTCTTCTGTTGGATTCTGTCATCATAGTCCTCAAAAACCCTTAAGTTCAGGCAAGGCTCTGGTCTAGAAACCAAAGTCACAGGTCACATGGCAGAGGGGAGCCACTGCACAGAAGGGAGTATCTTGTAGCACCTATACCATATTATTTTTAAGCCTGCCAGAAATCAACATTGCTCTACCATTTTTATGACTTTTGTTCCAAAGTATAATATTCTCCATTCTTCTTTTTATTTATATTTCTATTCTACTTTCCCTCTCCAGCTCCTCCATTAAATTTTCCTCCTCTCCTTTTCACTATCCGATATTTAGAAGTCATTTATTGCAATAAAGAGATTTAGTGATTTGGGGGTAACTTTTGTATAGTGTACATCCTCTAGACACTCCAGAACTATGTTAATAGTTTTCTTCCTATTAATTGTCTCATCAACTCACAGCTGGCTGTGCTTTTTATTTCATTATGTTATTCATCAATCTAAAATAGAAATATAACAGAAAAAGAAATTGGAAAGGAGCAATTTCAATATTTCAAAACAGATGCAAATCAACGCCAGAGATGCTGCACAGCATATTTTTACTGAGACAATTCTATACGTGTCTGAAAAATGAACTTGTAATAAATAAACTCATATCCTGTGAAGGCATGCTTTTCCTTCCATCTTATGAGCTAATTATGCCAACACAACATAACGTTTTCCTAAATGCCTTATAAACTGACCCAGTTACTCAGAAAGTATTATTTTTAAATTGATGTGATAGATGCAAACTGGAACGTTCGGATTTCAATTCTGGCACCAATTCCCGGATCTCCTTCCCAAGTAATTTAAGGACTTCCTCCCGATAGTTTTTCATATTCTTTTAACTGACATTTTATCTTTATACAGTATCTCAGCAGAATGAACATGCACTAAAACAATGACAGCCCTTCTTTGGCTGTCATCTCTCATTCTGGCAAAGACAGATGTCTTACACTGGCTTATGCCAATAATAGAGCCGACAAAAAACAACAGAGACTACCTGCCTCTGATGTAAAGGCACCAATTCACATTTGTGACACTCATTTGTCAATTAACAGATTTCTTCCATTGTTGACACATGGGACTTAAAAGATGTGGGCTAGAATGTGATGAATTAAAAAAGACAGATGAGTAAGCTATGAGCTGCAAAGTAATACTATAATGTGCTTTAGATAGGAATATCAACTGACACCCCTGACAGGCCATACAAGGTTTTATTTCATTTTGCACTGTATCTAGGCTTCATACTTTGTCTTCTTTGTTCTCTTTTCATCAAGCTCCTAACATCTCATTCTGACAGCCAGAGACATTTAAGGCACTTTCGTTTCAAATGCAAGTTAGCGTACTTGATTTGTCATTAAAATGCAAAACGATTGCCATTGCAGGTAAATGTAGGTATGCTTAAAAGGTTGTATCTGCAAAGTAAAAGCTGAAAATGGTTTCTGGCTGCTTTGCTTAACTCTTTCACTAGCCTCAGAGTTTTTCTAAGGAAAGTATTACGGTGCTCTAATAGAAGTGTAGCAGCACCTGCAGTTTTATACAGGGTACATTTTAGTACATTTAAATAACATAAAAGCTTTACATTACAATGTCAAACACAGAGAAGTACTGTCAAGTTTACACATTCAGCCTTAGTATGATTTACACAAGAATCTGAAAAGAGTTTATCATTCACAGCTCTCTGGGGTCAGAACTCTGTACTCTTATGCACTCTGACACCTAGACACTAGTAAGGAAAAAGCAAGTTTGTGTGTGTGTGGGGGGGGTTGTTTAAATACACTAGATGTGCTTGGTTTAAACTGGAATCCTCAGAGAGAGGATTCAAACAACAATTTCCTTTTTCTGGTCAATGATCACTTAAGAAGACATGAAGGCCTTAAAAATAAATAAATAAAATACACTGCAGCAAAAAGACAAGCAATAGAATTTTAAAAAAATGCAGAAAAATAGAGCTGCACAGGATGGAATTTAATAACACCTAGCTTTCTATATACATGCACAGATGTGAATGCACTCTGCAATATAAATAAGGTTGTTTCTATTCAGCTGGATAGATTCAAACATCAAGTATCTCACTTGTATTCGACATACAAAATCTAGTGAAAGAAATATCTATTATTTTCTGCAAGTGATAAAAGGTCTAAAAAACCCAGCAATATTCCTTAAGTAAGCAAGTTTTCTTGACACAGAGATTAGTCCAGATATTGTTTGGTTTCAGAAATTTACAAATGAACATTTAGCATAAGTTTGTATCTACATATCTTTTTTTTTTTTTTTTGGTAGACTTTCTTGTGCATTTTGACTAGAAAAAAGCTAACTGAAAATAGGCATTCACCCCATGTAGCAGGCTGGGTTTTTTTATAGGAATGAGACTTGTGTGGGAATTTGCAGTCAAAGGAATCATTCAGGAATTCTTTGAATTATAACCTCACAGTGCATTAAACAGGAAGTACAGAACCTGAAGCATGATATTTCCATGTATAAGATGAAGCTTACTGACCAATTCTGACACTACTCTGTCCACTAGTAAGATGCATCTGGTACAATACAGAAATTATGTATTCATTCCAGGTTATATGACAGTAATAGGTTATGCTTTAAATATCAGTACCAACTTTATCACTACCAGCTTTCTTCAAGGGTTTCTAGCTCTACTCATGTCTCCCATGCTAGTCTTACTCACTTCTGGTACACTTTCCTTACACAGAAGGAACAATGGGAAAAAAAGAAGTGCAGGACAGTATCTTAAAGCTGACTTCGCCCTACAGTTATTTAGTTTATTTACATTGGCTTAAAACACTAGGGCTACAGCAACCATGATTTTTATCTCCTATACTAAAATACACAAAGAAACACTTGCCCATTCACATTTAGGCCAATATAGGCAGATCTCCTCTCTTCCTCTGTTTACCAAGTAGTAGAAAGTGAGTTAAATGATGGGCAAAAAAAAATCCAGAGTAACACACTGTCTTCTGGTTAACTTCGAAACTTTTGTTCATTTTTCATTTATTGACATGCAGGTGAAACGCTTGTTTCAAACCACCTGTGGTTGCAGTGACCAAAGTTTCTCATTCAGTGGTAAAGTAGTGGCCTGCATTAAATGGATTGAGATAGATTCTCATTAGAGATGCAGCCACATGTTAAAAGCCCTTTTATAAGTAGTACTAATAGACCACTTGTTGATATGACTTATTTTGAAGAAGCCAAAGGATTAATAGTGAAGGAAACTGAACTACCCTCTGACATTCTCCATTTCCTTCCACTTTGGCTTGAGACAATTCAATAAACGTGCACCTGGTACAACTGGAACCAATGCTGTACACGAACAGCTAAGCTAGCCAAAGCCTGGCTCATGATTACAAGCATAATGGTGAACAAATGAGAAAATATTTGCAAGAAAGGAAGAACCTCATGTTGCACTGGCACCTAAGTCTCCTGCACACCAATAAAATGCAGCTAGTCAGCAGCACCTTCAGCAGCCATCTTCTGATTTAAGGAGCTGAGGGAAGGAGGGAGGAAGGAAAGAAGGAGCAGAGGAAGGGAAGGAAGTGGACTGGACACATATACAGCCTATCATTTACTTGGCTAGTTTACGTTTCTTAGAAAATATACTATTTAACTTTTTTTTCCAAAGCCATTCCAACTTAATGACCTTCACACATGATTGTATCTCTGCTATTCCAAAGTACTTAACCCTCCAAGACAGAGAGTGTAGTAAATGTAAGGTAATAGCTAGGAAAATAAAGTGTTCAGATCCTTGAGCAGTTGAGATTTTACCATCCAGACACTTTGGACTGGCAAACTATCTTAATCTAATTGTGCTGGAATCAGTTTTCTGAATATTCCATATACTGTTAATACTTGCCACAACCAGAACACCTTTCCTTCAGCCCTTAAGTGCTTTAAAAATAATCATTCCATTTCTTCATTTATGAAATTAGGTCAAGTTTTCATTTTTTCCTCCCCAGCAAAAAGGTCTAGAAAGTCCTAGAAGCCTAGAAGAGCATTCTCATGCAGTAGTAATGTGGCCATGCAGAGTCATAGCACTGCAGCAAGTCTTGGCCTCTTCATATCTAAAATGATTTGAGATTCCTCATGCTTGAAGAGATATTATGCTCAACAGCAGAAATATATTTTCAGCATTTGATAAAAGAGAGTATTACCAAAAACAAACAAAGAAAAACCTCAAATCCCAAACCCTTCTCTCCAAAATTAAACTTTACCACACAAGGCATAACCTGCTCATAAAAAGCTTCTCTGTTCCTGTAACAAGTAGGTAACTGGATGCTTCCAAACACTAAGTATTAAAAATAAAAATATACTAGTCCTGAAATCATAAGCAAAAATGAAAATAGAAAACCCACACTCATGGTAAATAAACATCTAAATTAAGTACAAAACAATAGTTTAAATCACCAAGTACGTCTCTCATATATACATATGTACACACACACACCCCTTGATCTTCAAACTAATCATTGCAAATGATGATTAAAAAAATAATTAAACTTGACCAATAAGCATTTCTGTTAAATTCATAAACTGAATTCCATGTTGGCATATCTGATCATGGATTAACATTCTAAGGGGAAGGCAGCTCACGTATCTGAAAGTAATTTAAAAACATTGAACATAGGCGTCTTTCCATAAGATGTATTCACAAGGTACAAATGGTACCAATTGACCGATCTGCCAAGTGGTAAGAGCAGAGTTGGTTCATAAAATATGAACCACTTTTTCAATATCAACTAAGTAGATTATGACTATATACATCATACACATTTTAACAGTCAGCAAAGCAAGCACTGAGAAATGATAGTTAACACCAACTCGGAAATTAAGTAATGAGTATGGAGTCAAACTGCCTGCATCAGTCCAATAAGTATACTATACAAAAATGAATGAGCTGAGAGAGCTGAGTGCATATGCTTCATGCTAGAAAAATACTTTTATATCTCCTTTATTAGTTTTACAAAAATAAAAATTAAAGTCTGGAGCTGACAAGTAGTAAGCCAAACATTCTCATTCTAGTCTTCAGTACAACAATATTGACAGAGGAAGAGTCTGACTTTCACCAATCCCAAACACAGTGAGTTTGCTTGTGTGACAAACAGCTCATAATCAGAAATATGTATCAGTCACCACTGGACTGCATCAAGTTGATGCAACTTTTCTCCCATAAGCTTCTATAAGAACTGACACCAAGACCAATACTGAGTACTTTAGAGAGTTTTTTGAGGTGAGAGAAGAGGAGGAGGAAGTTTAACAATACTAAAACTGTAAGTATATGGGTAGATTTGGATAAAACAATCACAGGGGGAGAGAGATACTGTGAGTTTCTGAGTTACTTTTATTTTAATTTTCATGAAACAAAACTTTTCTTTTTTATTCTTAGACTGCTCATTTTTTGGTTTAAGTCTCTCAATTCACTTATTTCTCTCAATCACCCCTCTCTGACGCGTTGCATCTTTTTTTGCTAGTCACCTATAAGTAACATTCTTTCTTTCTACATTGAGTATGAAAAGGTTACCACTGCTAAAGCTCTATTTCAAGTTCTGTATGAAAGTAGACTAAATGTTACATTACTACCCAAAAATGTGTATATATATGTTTCTGTGTATGTGTATATATGTGTATATCACATGAAAATGAGTTGTAGTAATAAAATGCCAGTTGACTTCTTCTGATTACACCTCCCGCCACACACTATGCTTTCTATGAAAAAAAATGAGCTAGAGGTGTGCACTTTCAAATACAACTACCTATCAGTACAGTTCAGATAGCAACCACACAGGAAAAATACTGGAAACTTAAGCACTTGAAGGAGGGCTATTCCAGAGTTCACTCCAATTAACAAGAGCTCACTGACTCCTCTAAGTTTTGGATGGGTTACAAGCTATCCCCCAACATTTGGTATTTTGTATCTCCTCATCTGATTTATTTGTGTTCTTTTAAAAGTGTATTTATATCATTTTGCAGCAAAGCAGAAGTTCCAGCAAACATCAGCAATGTAACAGTCTTAAAATTAAACAAACTCTTATAGCATATAATATGAAGCACATTTACTGCTACCATTTATGGGCTCAGTGGGTACATCAGTTAAAAGGGAGAACAAATTATACAGAAAAGATAGTCAACTTATCTTCCAACTCTTCCATTAAGCAACTCACTCAAGGAAGCATGGTCAAGAAAGAAAGACCAAAAGAAATAAAACAAAAACTTATAAAAAGCCAAAACTTCACATGACTGGCAGCATCAGTTCCTGGATAAATTCTGCAGCTGAGCTACAACACTGCATTAACTATGACCTTAGAAACAGTGTAATTACTGTATAACATGTCTGGTTTGACATGCTGGCTCCTTTTAGCCTGAGAAAAATGCATGGTCGTTCAGCATTTCTGATACTTCTCTACACTTACACTAGCTAAGGGTTTGGGTTGTGGGTTTTTTTTTTCTTTTTTTAAGTGAAAAATTATCTCCAAGATGATTTTTGTAAAACGCAAGATCACAAAAATAGCACAAATCACACAAAACAACATAAAGCAAACAAGCAATGCATAAAAACAATCTTCAAATAGATATCACATGCAAAATGCCAGCTACCTATTTATGGCATAATCACTCAACATGTATGTTCAATACTGGAGGACAGAGGCCCTCCTTACTTGGTGATGGTAAGCAAAACCAATCAAGTTCTCTACATCTGCAGTTAGATGCTGGGAATCTCGTGCACTGGGTTAAGGAGAAAAGAAAATTTTTTTGACAAAACAGACAAGAAAAGACAGTGACAATATCTCCAGGGTTAGCGCAGATTCTTCCTTTCAGTTAAGCTCCTTGTCCTCAGACAACAGTTATTTCTGCAGTCCTTTGTTTTTGTAGCACAACAGCCGTCATGAGGAAATACTGTTGTAGAGTAAGAGACATTAGGGAAGTCATAAAGTAAGAATGGTCCATCTGACTACTACATGTATAACAGTTACTTTCATCGTGCCTTTTTTTTAAAGCCCTCAATACTCTTTAAAAAAGTTTAGTTCTCAGTCTTACAGTCCAGATAACCATGAACTCTCCCAGGAGAGGTCATCAAAACATTACTTGCAATCTACTGACAAACATTGCTCAGAAGTTAAAACAAGTGCATCAAACTACTTCTCCTCCTCAAAATGCCAATATTTTACACAGGTTGTGGTAATCTTCCATTCATTTTACAACTGGCTTTCTCTCAGTCTGGCACAGTTTTGAAACACAAATTGTTCATTCTTTTCCTGACATTCAAATAACAAAAACTATATTTCATTTAAGATTGGCTACAGTTCTCGCAAGAGGAACTGGCATGATGGTTCTAGTGAATGCAGTCCTCCAGATCTCCAGAGAGCATGCAGAGAAAATGCAGAGAGCCTCCAGCATTGCTCCAACAGCCCACTTCAGTCTCATCTAGGAAACCAGATCAAGAGTAAGCAGTAGTTCATTCCCAACTAATTCAAATGCAAAGAAAACCATGTGATATGAACAACAGTTCACTGGGAAACATTGTGCTTTATTCAAAAGGCCTTACCATAAGCCTTCAGCCAATGGATGCCTAACATGAAATCCTAGCTCTGTCGGAGTCTGAGGAGTTTATTACTCACCTTTGTTGAGGAGTACAGATTTTGTCCTTGCTCATGATTGTAACAACCCCAGAGATGGATGTCACCAAGAAAACAACTTTCACCATCCATCACATTGAAGTTCCCTAGCTATATTTAAGGATACAACAGCTCAAGCTCACAACATTTTCTTATTTTATGTCAAACTGTGAAGTGTGATTAAGATTTTTACCAGATTTAACAGCTCTAGTAATCCTTCCAAGAATTCTCTGCTACACAATATTAATATACACTGACCCCCCAAAAAGCTCAAGTAAAAAGCTTTTACACAGTTCTGCCATATGATATACTCTCAGGACAACTCTTTCCTTCCTGAGAAAAGCAGAACAGAATACGCTCTTATGTTCTGATCTGTCAGATACAGTAAATCAATGGATAATGGCCAGCACTGGGGGTCAGAGGTATATATACTACAGTGTTTTCACAGTCTGTTAGTGACTATGTGGCCATAAAAAGTCAGGCAAGAATCAATGGACAAAAAGAGAAGCTGCTGGGACTAAAGAAGATAAAAGCCAGCAGCACAAAGTTGAAATACAACAATTTACACTCTAAGTTTGCCTTTACATGTTAGAAAGTTTGGAAAAATAACATATCCTTGGAAAAATAACTTACATCCTTGGCACATTATGCTGAAATCAAAGTGAGATATTTAAATACCTATTATAGTCCATAAATTTAGTATTTTTAAAAGTAGTTCATTCACTGGCTCCCTTCACATCAACAATAAACCAATAACTACAAATAAGATACAGCAACAAGAAGAAAAACAAGTCACAAAAACACACACAGAAAATACGTATTTTGGAAAGGTAAATTTACTATAACCACATTTGAAACTGACAAAATGACAGAGCACGGACACAGCTATTATATGCAAGACAAAGTACATCTTATTAGTATTTTTTATTATTATTTGAAGTTTTCAGAGAAAAAAATATTTTCCTCAATACATTACCCAGATCACATCTAGTTCCCGTTGAAGTGTCACTTTTCATAAGGGGAAAGCATGGCAGGAGGGAAAAGGAAGGGAAGAAGAGAACAAGGACTATATTTAGTTTTGATTGTCTAACAACTATCAAAAGCAGAATCAATACCTGAACTCTAAAATACTTTTTGTTTATGGTAATACCCACCCTTTGTTTTTACAATAGACAGGCACACCTATAAGACTTTATCTTATACAACTCTTTGATCTTACCCACACAGAAAGTGAATCCATCATCACACTGGTCTTCAGTCCATCTAGTAAAGTATTTTAACAGGAAGAGAATTATACATAATGTAGTCCATACTGATTAATAAACATGTAAGACTTCATGTGAAAGACCATTAAGTCTGTAAATTCTAAATAATTTAAATGACTCCTTGTATATAAATATTTCATCTAGCAAGTTGATTTCCAAATGAATTGCTTCTAAAGATGACCACCCTCAGCAGTGTTAGCATACATTCATTTTCAGACGTTCATAACATTTCAATAGTATTTAAAAAAACAGGGCATTTTGTGCTTATCGTAAAACATCCTTTATGGGTAAACTTCAAGTACCTACCCCTTGAACTACAAACCCACTCATTTGAACTTGATACATTACCTCAATAGCAGGAGAAAAATGACCACACAATTACAAAGTTCAGATTGCTTAGCTGTAGAAAATGCTATCTCTTTGTTGATGTTTCTAGATACAATTCCATTTATCTAAAAATAAATTTATGAGCATTTTTTAAGCCACACCCTGTTTTCTTAGCAGAAGAAAGAAACCTAAGCTGCTAATAAGCAAAAAAAAAAAAAAAAAAAAAAAGAAGGGAGATACACAATCCTCAGTACTTAAACATATTAATTCTCTTTTCTTATAGTAAACAGTGGTCATGCTTGAAAGAAAACAACAACAAAAAAAGAGAGTGAAACAGATTAACTGCATAGCTCAAATACACTTCTTTCAGACAACATACCATAAATCATGGTGAAACAAAATGGGCAATTATAAGGTACACAAACGTTATGATACTAGGCATTTATACTGGTCCAATGGTTCTAAATTATTGAAACTCATGGCTGAACCAGGGCATATTGTTTCAATACACTTGAATTACTTGAACAACAATCTGAATTTTTTCTTTAGCTACCCAGTACTGTGACTCCTTAGTGTCAAAAAAAATTAAAAAAAAAAAAAATGAACAGATAGATAGATCTCTCTTAAATAATTCAGGCCACATCTAAGGTGATTAAAATACACCACCGAAATTTCTGTAGCAATGTATTTTGTTTGTGAAGAAATACATGACATTCTTTTTCCTTCAATACTGTAAGTAGTATCTAAAATTAAAGCAAGTACATACATTTTCCTTCAAAGCGTTCAGTGAGGACAGAACAGTAGCTCCTTTCTCCTTCTAACCACTACCCCATACTTCAATCCTCTTCACCTCAGTGTAAAAGAAACAGGAATGAGAGCCATAAGACAGAATGATTTCAAAATACAATCAGGTATTTGTAAACAACACTTTCTCCTGCAGAAAATCAGCAACTGCTAGTTGCAAGAAAAAGTAGCAAGTAAGGTAAATCAATTAGCTTGCTAATTTCTCCCCCTCATTTATTTAGCTCTGCACTGTATTTGTCGTAATTGACTATAATTATGTTAATTACTAACTCCAGCATAATTACTATATTTATTGTCATTGAGCACTCTATGTACCCAAAGCAAAGCTGGCATTTGTCGGGCATCAAAAAAATAAATAAATAAAACCCCACAAACTGTCGGGAGGGGTTTCTCTGAAAACTGGCTGATACACCTTCAGCAAATGAAAGGGCAAAAGAGATTTCATGCAATGCTAGTTTGAAAGCATCGGTTCATTAAGGATATTAATTTTCTGATAACTACACATTTAAGCATGACACACTGGAGCAGTATCTACAGGATTTAGCAATTATTAATGCGTGACAGTTTCAAATGCTAAGTGAATCAATTAAACAGCAGCATTCACAATTTGAGAAGAGATAACTGCTTCATAACTGCCTAAGACTACAATTTTCACATGACAAAAAAGGGCCATTCAGGCTCCTTCAAAACCTGACAGGTCAAGAAAGAAGTTTGAAACAAAAGCACCTTATAACCATCATCTCTCCTCTTTACTTGTCAGATCAACTTTGCTAGTGTCTCCGCTGAAATGGCATCACCATGCCAGCTGCCACAAGGTGATTTTTCATGTCTTGTCAAAGAAATCTTTTATTCTATTTGCTCTGCATTAACATGTTACATTTATTGATCAAGCCCTTTCTGCAGCCACAGCAGGGCACTGTGCTCTTATGCCTAAGGGGGCTTTGATGTCCTGGTGACATTCTAGACCGAATAATGCACATACTAAATGGATTTAATGCAGAAATGTGTTTGTGCATGACAGCTACATTAATAACAGCCCCTCACACTGATAAATATGCAATTGCTACGATTAAGAGTTACCCAATTATGGTGAAAATATTTTTCTACCTTATAAATAAAACCATCAAAAAGTTTTAACAATAGTGCATTTTCTTTAACATTTTAAAATGCTATAAAGATCAGTCTAAAGGCTTTTAAAAATATGTCATGCTTTGTTTTGAATTCTGGCTTTTATTTCCATCTCTCTTTTGTTGTTCATCTCCCTGTTCTGCATGCCTTACTGCTGCACTGGGAAGGTGGCAAGAAAAAAGAAACAGTCAAACCCAGAAGCCTTTCTCTTTCACATACTCAACTCACCAAGAGGAACACACCCTGTAAAACTGAAGCCCAGTTTCAAGCTGCCAGTGGTGCATACCCCCAGGCAAGAAAACAGTAGACAAAAAGACAGAAACAAACAAATCTCTAACCCACAGAGAGGATACTACAAAATCTCAGCCCTACAGAAGACACGGAGGAATATTCCAGACTAAGACTAAAGTTCAAGGGGATGTTTTTGTATATACACCCTCTTAATCGGACAGTGGCAAATATGCAGAAGCACACACTGTGCAGATTATTCATGCTTCTAGCAGAAATAATCTGCACCCTAGAGAGAGGAGAGAGATATCTGTATCTCTGTGAGCACAATTATTGGATTAATCCTCCCTCATTGGCCAAGATTAAAGATTCCCTCTGCCTTTTACCTCATAGTTTAAACCCAGAAGAAATCTCTGTAAGAAAAAGGGAAACAGTTCATACATTTAAAAATACTGAGTACAAAATCAGAAGATGGACTTCTCAATGAACCAAACTGTAAATGTTATTGTAGAAATAGAGGCTGTGCTTTTATAAACAACACTGACATTTGTTATTCAGGCACTGGAGTCCATTTAGCCTTTTGCACGGAAGGAAAAATTTAGCACAAAAAGTTATCTAGGACAAATAATCTTTGAATAGTTTTCCTCTCTCTACAAGAAAGCACGATGTATCTAATAAACATTATCTTTGTATTTCACCCAAATCTCTTCTCCCTTCCTACGTTATTTCCCTCCTGCTTATTTATTCCTTTCTTTTTTCACCAGCAAGTATTATTTACCTTTTCTTCAATGCAATCTCTAACTTCCAGTGATCAATAGTAAGTGTCCATTCCCCTTTGAAATCCTTTTCAGTAAAGCTTCCTAGTAGTACTAACATAGGGAAATCACATTCAGTGATTTTCCTTCCCATACTCTACTCTTCCATGACATGAGAGCTGGGGAATGCTTTCCACCTATTACAATCCTGAGCTTTATGGTACTCTGTTACCAGTGAGGGTTCATCAGATACAGTTGCCATGACAGACTCATAAGCAGATTTTTAAAACAAAACATCCTTGCTGCTGAAACATGCCCTACTTAAAACACAAGGTATAAATAGGTCATTTCTAAAATAGCTGAAAATCATTACCAATAGCAATTCAAAATAGTTGCCACAACTCAGGCCATTTTAATACTGATGATCACACCAGCAGAGCTGCAGAATCATAGTGCAATTTAGATTGAAAGCAACATCTAATGGATTTTTAGTCCAATCCCTTGCTCAAAACAGGGCTAACTTCAAAGGTCGATTAGGCTGACTGAGGCTTTGCCCAGTTGAGAGTAAAATATCACCAAGGATGGAGATTCCACAGCCTCTCTGGGCATCTGTTCCAGTGCTGAAACTCTCTCATCATGAAGAAGTTTTAGCTTATGTGCAGTTGGAAGCTCCCTTGCTGTAACTTGTGATGACTACCTCTCATCCTTTTGCTGTGCACCTCTGACGAGAGCTTGGCTGCATCTTCTTCACAACCCCCCCAGCAGTCCCAAAAGGAAACAAAAGAAATTAGAAACCATTTAAATAAAATCTGTAAAGAAAACAGTAATGAGGAGAAATAATTCACAAGTGGACTACAGTGATTTGGAGTTGAAGGATTTCTCTCCCCCAGAGATCTAAACAGGAGACAGGATACAGCAGCATCATATCTTGCTGATTACAACTAGTACACTTTCAAACAAACACCAGTTTTTAACCTTTTCTTCATACGCAGCAATTTCCTATTACTCTTCCTTTTTCCTAACCTTCCCATAAAAAGTTCCCTTTTGCCATTCACTTTTCTATGTTTCCTAACCCTCCTGGGGAAAGGGGGGAGATGAATCACCATTATAACTGGTAACAGTCACTTTGCTTTGGCTGCCAAAAGAGAAACAGGTGGAGCCATGCATCATTCAGGTTAATCAAAGATAGAAAATATTCTTGGAGAGAGGCAAACAAGAAAGACAAGAATTCTTCTAAAGAGCAACTTTTTAATGAGTATTTAATCAAGCACAGTTACTAAACTTGAAACATCTGATGCAAAGACAAGTGTGTACATAGGCCCTAATTTTTGTTTAACAAAAAGGAAGGGGTTCTAGCCTGGGAAGAACTGCAAAATCAGAAACATTTGGTGAAAAACATCCATTTTCTCTGTATTTCATTGCCAATGAAATTATCAGATAACAAAACTGCCCCGCAGATTTAGTTCTCCAGTTCTGTGTATACTTATGTCACACCCAAAAAGAAAAATGGAAGAAATGTAAGTAACAAAAACACCACACATGAGAACACTGGATTTTCATAATTTTTCTTCTTGGAGAGGGAGGGGAAAAAAAAAAAAACAGGCAGAAGTACCAGAACAGCCAATAATTAGAAGATATCTCTAAAGTAGTCTTAAACTAAGATGAGCTGATCTGAGGTTCTGGTAATTTTTAAAATTACTGTCTAAGTATGCATCAACACACCAAGTTAAAAAAAAAAAAAAAAAAGAACTCTTCGGTTTGTATATCACAACAATCTAATATTATTCAGAAATACATTGACAGAATCTGTTGAAAGATGTTATTAAGGGACAAGTTTGGCAGAAGATGTCTGTGTTTAAAACAGATCATAAAATATAGCATGTTTGACTAATCCTTTCCCAATTTACTACTACACAGCATTACCAGTCTTCTCATCCCTTTGGCAGTCAGGACAAGCCTTTGAAAACATACTGCACTTGTTTTGAGGAAAGCCTTAAAAAGCCAAATAACTTACCTGGCCCTATCCCAGTGTTTGCAGCCAAGTTATCTACATTATCATGGTATCAGAACCAGTATAATTCACTAAACTGTTCAATCAAATATAACATTATACATTCCATTCATCATATCGGTTGTTTAAGAAACTTTTGTGATATTTGTGTCATACAGTAGAGGTGCATCTTTCTGGTAAGAGTCCCTTAAGTGCATAAATCTGTCTGCACGCATGCAAAATAAAGACTTCAAGCCTATAACTGCACAGGATTTCCACCTCTGAAAGGACAGCACTTTCTTGCAGAAAGTGTCTGCTGCCAGCTGATCAAAAAGAAACTTCTTAAAATTGAGTAAGCAAAAAGAAAAAAAAAACTGAACGCATTACTATGATGAAGAGAGATCTTCCTCCATGCAACACAACAATGTTAAGTAACATAACTGCATACCGTTGCTCAAAAAACAAAAAAGCCTTCCTCTATGTTCCATTTTTTTAATTCTCTTACTTTAATTGTTCTGCTGTCAGAAACTTTATTGACACGTTCATGTAACAAAATATATTGTCTGCTGCAGGAGGATGATTCCTTCTTAAATACATTTGGCAATAGCATATTTACAGGAGATAGGACACAGAAACCCTACAGGAGAAACTCAACAAGAAAAAAAAAAATGTTGAAAAGTACTTATTTCCTACCTGATGAACACTGGCCAGAACAGCTGACCATTAAACATTTAATTCAAATGCTGGTTCTAAAAGATTAGTGACTACTGAAAAAAAAAAAAAACTTGCAAGGAAAACACACATGCTCTAACAATTAATCATAAAATAATAAGAACTAGCATCTTCACTACAAATAACTTTTCTTCCCTTCCCTTCAGTCAAACTGTCATTATCCAGCTCAGAATTCTTTCTTTTATATATTAATGTAGCACTTGTTTCTACAGATTAATTTCTGTTTCCAAAAATGGTGGAGTAGGTTCACAAATGGAATTTGTTACCCACACCCAGACAGGCAACCCATAAACTCCTTCCTTTGCTGGCTAGACTTCGCAGCCCCAGCTATGAGCACACAAAGTTTTGCAGGTGGCACTTCACAGAGAGTCATGTACCATAAGCAACAGCTTCAAGAAACTGTGTGTTCCCTGCTAATCTGCACTGCAAGAACAGTACCATACATGCCCCTTCTTCTTCGAGTTTGGGGTATTTCTGCCCCATGGAAAGAAGCCATAGCAAACTTTTTTTTTTTAAAAAAAAAAAAAAGATTAGAATATACTTTTTATCCTATAAATAAAATTAATGACCTATTGGAAATGAAGTAGTGAATGGGGAGCAGAGACAACCATAAGCCAAATCAAGATATAAATCTGATTCTCAAGTATATGAAAAGCCTATAAAATACCACTAACTTCAGCTGGAGGTGAAGATACTCAACAGTTCTAAATTGCCTAATCTTACAGGTCTTATTCAACCTGTTATCTCCAGTAGAATTCACTGAAACTACTTAATTCACAAAATGAAACAGTATCAAATGTTTTAGCTAACAAACCCTTTTCCTCTGTTCTTCCTAGTCTCTAAATGCTATGCCCAAATGCTACAGCTGATATGCTCATTTCTAGAACTATTTAAACTTCCCATTGAATAAATTATAACAAACAGTTTGAGGAGCCACCACACCCACTAAGAGCTGCTCCTACTCCTTCTCCCCACATCATAGCAATCCAAAAGCAGACATCAAAAGCTACTACATATTACATCCCCACTAAAAGGATGACTAAGCATCTTACTTCTATTATTGATCACAAGACATATTATGTTTACCCTCATTTATCCTTATTATATATCCTTATATATCCTTTATTATGTTTTGTCCTCTTTATCCTTATTATGAGATGACCCTTGATCTTCACTCAACGTACACCTTAAATGATAGATAGTGATTTTTTCTAAAAAGTCAAACTCCTTTTTAAAGAGGTATTTTATGTTTAAAGATTTTTATCCAGTGAAAAAAACAGACTCTAAATGAAGCAACCAAATTTAAGCATTCACTGAAACAAATATTAAAACTCATCACCACACTACAGCATTATCGGATTTTTCTAGCGATGGCATTTGTTTAAAGAAGATGACAAAGACCTTATTGTTTAGATTTACTTCAGCAGGTGCCCATGATATTGCTTCTATGTTCACATCCACTTAAGGCTACAACATCTATCCTGTATCTTAGCTGACTCTCACTATAACACACAAGTACAGTGCTTATATAAAAGTGCACACCAGTCTGAACAGTTACTGTACAATGAAACACTTCATTCTTAATGTCTACATGCAGCTATCTGAAAGGCTTGCATTTTCTCTCACCTTTCCACACAAGAGATTTTAACACCCATTTTTCTCCAAATCCCAATAAAACCAAATGATGTCCTCACTGAAAAGCAGGCTAAGTGACAGTTTTAGGAAGGAAAGAAAGGATGAAAATAATGCACCACCAATTATTCATTCATTAAACTCTTCATGAAAACATGGACAGATGACTTCAGAGAAGTTTTATACTAGTATTTTAATCTAGATTGGATTTTAGTGTTTTACTTTGTAAAACAAAATGAAGTCAAAGGAACTGTTCTTCAAATCATGCATTAAATGAAAGAAAACAGCTCTTTTTTCAGAGCTAGTTCCTTCAGAATTGTAAGGAAAGAGCATTCTTGTTGATGATACATTAAATCTGAACACACACACAAAGAACCTGAACTATCGATGAAATGAAAAAATGCCAATGGAATTCCCTCCCAGCAAAATTCTCTCTTCCATTTACAACTGCTATAGGTACAGTCATCAACCAGAAATATAAAATGATGGCAATCCACAGACTGTTTAGTGCCTGCTTTGCTCTGTTACCTACTGCATATAGGAATCAGTCTTTCAGAGTTGACAGTGGCTCAGAATAGCAGTTATTATGAGTGTTACTCAAGTTAAAACCAGTGGTTGTTCTCTCCTATGAGAACAAGATGCTAGCATACTACTTTTATGCAACCCCCTCCTCAAAAGTAGACTTTGGGCTTTCTTTCAATGAAATAATAGGAAAACATAACAGAGTCTTCAGCCTTAACACTAGAAAATTATACTATTTCTTAAGCAGAGTACTACACTTACCTTCTTTTCTGCTGACTTACCTATAGAGTTGCAAATCTTACAAGATATTTACTGCTGAACCTCACTAGGCTCTCACATAAGAATTAAACCAAAAAGGATATTGTCTAGAATTACTGTTCATAACTGATGGGTATATTATAGAATTTGAAATCAATCCACTTATTAAAATAATTTAGAATTTACTTATAACTAACTGCAGTTAGCTTTGATACTTAACTATACACCTGCCCAAAATAAAATCATACAATAAAAACATTTCATCTGGGAGAAGAGTATCAAAAACCATTCATGGTTACAGCCAAAGATCTACAAATAAAATGTCAGGAGGGAAGCACACACTTACTTGTGTCTTGGTTAAGAAGAACTCACTGCTGAGCTCATTCTTCACTTCTCCAAATCATAATGTGCTTATTTTCCATTTTAAGTAGTAAACAAACCATAAGCTTCTCATTGGACATCATCTATTTTAACACCATGAATTTTCAGACTCACCTGCTTGATTGTATTCCTAACACATGAGAACAGGAGACAAGCACTGTCTAAGAAACAGTATCACTCATTTGATAACAACTAAATGTACCTGACATATATGTACGTTTCTACTAGGATAAAAGTTTTAAATATTCTGGTTTTGGAGTTGGTGTCCCATGTTACTCATATCACACTTGAAAATCTATATATTATCACATACCTTAACAAGTTGAAGCTAAGATCTAGCCTTTTTGCCATATGTCCATATTTTCTTCCTAGGAATTCTGGAATTTCTTCACAATCTTGACTAATGTAGGACACCTGAGAATTGGAAGCAAAAAGGGAATACTTCACAAGTAGATTATTTACCATTTCTTGTAATTGTAATTTACTGTAAAAATAAAAACTGTAATTTCCAGATTCTGTCTCACTGATCCAATAACAACATACAATATAATGAATACTCATTACACCTTTAACCTACATCAGTTTTAATGTTATAGAATCTATCACAGTCTCATTTTTCTTTCAATACTATCAGCTTAATATTTATTACACCCATAGTTCTATATACAAAGTACCATAATTTTCTCATTTCAAGTAAAAATAAGGAGCTTCTAGTTTGCCTCCCAAGACACAAACTACCAAAACAGGAAGCATGAAAGCTACCCAAGATGTGCGAAACCAAGCATGCAGTTCTGTTCAGACAGTAGCATACATCTTTAAGATTTCTGCTTCCACACCTATGTTCAGGTCACATTCTCTCTACAATTGAAATATTTCTGCATGTCTTTGTCTTTCCTCCCTTCCACACCCACCCATCTACCCCATCTTTAGTAAACAGAGGGATAATTGCTGGTAGCAAAAATGGAGAGACTATTCAAGCGGGGTTTTTTTGGGGGGATGTGTGTGGGGGGTTCTTTTAGCCATATTGAAGCGATTGATGATATTTCCAGAAAAACACAAATAACAGGATGGGTAATGTTTATGTATTCTCACTGCTGTACTGTCTTGGAAGTCTTTGCTTTGATTTCTTCTGAGAACTCCCACAAAGTTTGCCAAACATATGTTGTCATGAATTCTATATATCTATATTGGCTCACCCTCCTAGGGTTCAAAATATGAGCATAAACATTGATATTTCAGATTGTGAGCTAAAGGAATTCTTCCCTTAAATGGCAATTTGCCAGTTAGCTGGATTAGACCAACACTGTGTTAAACCACTATCCACATTTAGATACTTCTGGTATCTAAATATCTAATACAATTTCAAGTTTGGTCTACAAGATGTTAAATCAAAAATAAGCAAGAAAATATCAGTCAAATTTTGTTTTGGTAGCATTTCACTTTCTGTTAAATAGAAACTCCTCTATAGAATAGACTGTCAGTATATACTTTTGCAAATCATCTGTCTCCTACACTCCTAAAATGTTTGCAACCTGATAATAGACTATTGCATCCCATTTATTTCATTTTGTTTCATAACTTCAACAGATAAAGCTGACTACAGTGAAATAATTTTCACTTTGAATACATGAGCAGAAAAAAGGTAGCTTGAAGTTCAGTGAAACAATTTCTTCCCTCTTCGTCTTTAACGTGTATCTGCTCTTGCAACAAATTCTTCTACCAGACATAGACATGCCTTTAACAATTAGAAGGGCAAAAGAGAAAGGAACTATTTTGGGTAGTTGCCATCCTAATGGTTTGAACATAGCAGACACTGTTTTCCAGAATTCACTGAACTAAAAAAGGAAGTTACACAAATGCAAGCACTCACACACACACACACACACACACACACACACACACACAAACACTTTATAGTTTTCATCCAAGAGGACTACACAGCATTTTACAAATTACATACAAGTAAATGGATTGCTTCATTCTCCACTGAAAGGTTGCTCTCTTTAAATTAATGTTTGCAGACCCTTGGAAAGACACATTAACATTAGAATAATACTTTGGTTTAAGCATTAGTTCAGCAGAACATGTTGAACTTACTTAAATTGGATATGACTAAGATACAATGCCTACTAATATTATGACTGCAAGATGTTCTTGATCAACTACAAACATAGCAAGAGCGCAGACCACCACGTATGTCTTCTCCCAGGAATGAGGCCTGCGGAAGGAGCAAGAGATTCTGACCTCCATTCCCACTGCTTTGGAAACTCACCTGGCCATAAACGTTTGTATCAGTTGTGCAAACATATTTGCAGATTGCAGCAGTCCAGCGGCTGAAGCTTTATGACATTTTATGTATTTTGCCTCCTGTGTGCTGCAAAAAATACATGTATGAACTTTATTCTTCAATTGTGTTCTTGTGGTGCTAAAACAGTTTGCACAACTGATACAAACACTACTCACAGATGTCTTTGCAGGTGAAATATAGTTGTCGTGACCTTTTAATGTTGAGGCCTTGTGAAAGGAATTTCACTTGTACAAAGTCCACTTCAGCAAATTCATAGTACAAGCATCTTTTTGAATTTAAAGCGAACAGATTATTTTTCCACAAAATACACAAAGTGCATTTACTTCAGATCTCTGCACCCCACATACATAAACTTGCTTCAGACACTCAAGAACCCTTTGCTATAACAACATCAACGACTGCCAGATTGGAAGTTATACAATATGCAATAAGCCTTTTCAATAAGCTTTCAATAGTATTATTCCCCCACTCTTCTGCTTTTTAATCCATCAACAATGCTGATATAAAACAAGACTTCAGCAGCCTGAAAAAGAGAAGAATAATGTTTCTCCGATTTTATTCTTGCAGTTGAAAACGATTTACCCAGAAAACAACAAAATATACAGAATTTGGTATACTTCCTTTTGCATCTCTCAAATACCCTCAAAAGGAGTAGGAGCTTTCAAGTGTCTGTGGCCTATCCGGACACATCATCACAGACATGAGATCAGTCATGCTTTGCCTAAGAGTCCTCAGCTCTTTGGGTACAAGGTTTATCAGTAACAGTAAACGTCTCCAATTTTTTATACCAATCACATAACACCACATGGGATTAGAAACTGGATGTATATTTTTATTGCCCAATTCTCCAACTCAAGTCTAATACAGGTTGGTAACAACCAGGTATTCTCATTACTAGTGCCCTGTTCAATATCCCACAAAAATGTTCTGGAAGCATCCCACAAAGCCCAACATCAGTGCGCTATGGGCATCTCAGACATTCTTGGAAACATTTCAACCTCTTCTACACAATTCAGGAAAAAAATGTTTTTACACAACATTTAAAATATAACTTCATTCAATAACAGTTGCATCTCTTTTCTGCTGCAGTTCTAGAGAATATTATCCATTTAATCTCTGTAATCATTTTACAACGATACTGCAATCTTAGTAACTCATAAAGTAACATCTTTATTAAAGAATGTTGCCAAATAGGTCATGTATGAATTTTAGATATTGCATATTCCCTTCCATTGAACAGAATTACATCTGGAGAATATTTCCAGTCAGTTGAGCATTATATTATACTATAAGCTGTTAAAAGATGATAAGTTAGGCACAAAGCCAAATTAAGAATACGCTGTACTTAAAGAGGCTCAACTCAGCCTCAAGGGAAGGCAGAACACTACACTCAGTGCCACAGTGTGCCCCAGAGACCACAGGAACTGCTTCCTGCAGCAGCTGCAAAATTACCCAATTGCCCCCATATCACACACATATTTACATGAATTCCACGCAGAAATAGCAACTACATTAAAGAAACAATTAGATGGGTAGCACCCTTGTTTAATGGCAAACTGTTTGCAAAAAGGAACATAAGCTTCATTTCTTCTGCAGGAAAAAAAAATATTTTGTTAGTTTTAGTCACAGATCAAACAGTAATGACACCAATTCTTAGCCAGGAAGTTTTTCAGTAGCCAAATAAGTCACTGAGCAAAGGCCAAAGGGATTTATTTTACTCCCCACTTTCTCTCCCTTAACCAAAACAAAGCATAGGTTTACTTTCACAAGGAGCCAAAATTAGCCTATTTCAGTCCCTCTCCTTCAATTTATTTCCTCAGCCTGCTCAAACCTGAGACCGGCAGGTCCAAGAGCAATCTGAGCTTTATTTTGGAGCACTTCATTCTCCTAGGCCCTCCAGGCCCCGCATCGGTCTCTGATGTAAGCAGCAGATCTTAAACCGACTTGTTACAACTGCACTGCTCTCACAACAGAGCCTCCAAAAGCTCTATTGCATTTAACTGAACTACAGCAGCAGTGAAAGTGACAAGAAAAAAAAATCCACTGTTTTCCCTTACCCCTCCGCTCTGTTATTTATCCGCTAGGGAAGACCACAGCACCGTGTGGGTGTGGAGCGGGATAGCCACGTGCGTGCACACACGCACAGACACGCACTCCCCCCCCCCCCCCCCGTCCCTCAGCCGCACGCCCGAGCCTGAGCCCACCCCTAGGAGCGACCAAACTTTCCCATTGGAGGAGGGGAGGGAGGTTTAACGCCTACCGAGAGCGCCGCCCGCCCGCCGCCGTGGCCGCAGCGCGCACCTCGGGGGCGCCGGCAGCAACGCGGGACTCCCAGCGCGGCGCTCGGCGCTTCGCCCTCACCTCCGCGCGGCTGCCCGGGGCCGGCTGCGCGCAGGCAGCGGCGCCCGCCGAGCGCGGAAACGCCCGCGGCAGCCGCCCCGCGCCGCGCCGGGCCGGTCTCCCCAGGCACCGGCCCCGCGTGGGGAGCGAGCGGCCGCGCCGAGCGGCGGGGAAAGCGCGGGCGGCGGACGGAGGCGGTGAAGTTTCGGAGGCGGCACGCCGCGGGCGGCGGTACGGGGCGGGCCGGGCCGCGCCGGCGCGGGCGGAGTGTCCCGGCAGGTGGGGCCACCGGCGCGGCCGCGCAGCGGGGCTCGGACACTTACTTGGGCTCCGTTCACCACGACCCCCGCCATGGCCGCGCGCCGGGGGCTCCTCCGCGGCGCCCGCCCGCTCGGGGCTCCCGCCGCCGCCGCCGCTTCCTCGCGGCAGTCAGCTGACGCGGGCGGAAGCGCGGCGCGGCCCGCCCGCTCCGCGCCCCCGGGGCGCCGGGCGGCACCGGCCGGCGGCAGCGCGGCACCGCGTCCTCGCCCGCGGGCCGGGCCGGGCCGGGCCGGGCCGCTCGGTCGCCTCGCAGGGCGCTCGCTCCCCGCCTTTGCGGGCAGCACCGCCGCCGCCGAGGCCGCACTGCGGAGCCGGCCGGGGACTCTGCCTCGCAGAGTCCGTGGGGAACCCGGCGAGGGCTCTAACCCGAACTCATCTAACCCGGCGCTGGGTTAGAAGACCGGCAGGGCTGACCTGGGAAGAAGGTACGGGGACAGCTAAGAGGGGTGACGGTGACGGAGGGCTTTCGGGTCGGCTGTCCCTGCCAGCAAGGAAAGGAACCGGCGTCACCTGTACTCACCTTCCACCCGCCCACCTCCCCGCGCCGGGAGCCCCCGGGCAGGCCAGTCCCTTAACGGGGTGCACAAAGCGTAACTTGCCTTTGAACAGATCTGTGTCAGCGATAAACCAGCACATGCAGAAATAATACCGTATCATGGTACAGAAGAGGCCCACTTCCCCATAATGGTATTTTTTGTCTACAGAATATAGGGTAACACACGTGGAAAACAAATAAATTCCGATTTATCAGAAACACCTAGCAAACTAGTCCTCCCAGAGCACGAGAACATGCTTATTCAAGTAATGGAATGGCAGTCGGTGATCATTCCTTACGTACAGCAAGGACACTGAAGGTTTTCTGTAAGAATTTTATGTGATATTTTTAAAGATATCTAGGTTTCTCAAGCGTGAATCCTAAATCCTTTTAGTCATCTGCCTACCTCTTTAGCTGCCTAAGCACCTTTAAAAATCTGGCTCTTCTTTCCTCTTTATAGCTAATACAGCATAACTCATTCTTGGAAAAAGCAGAGGCATGCTGTGAAGGAAAATAAGTTTCAGGAGGACACGTATTCTACACTGCAAGCCTCTTTCTACAGTTTATTCACCAGCATAGCAGAAACTAACACAGTACTTGCTGCTCTGCCTCTTAATATGAACAGAATAAATTCTTGGCACAACTGTGGCATTACACCTTTTCTGGAGCCATTCCTCCTTTTCTGACTGCTGGGAAGGAAACAGAGCAAGTAGCCCAGAAAAAAAAAAGTCATTATGTACTGTTTTTCCCCCAGTTATTTAAATGTATTGTGTTAAAAATAAAAAAGGACCAACATGTAGAAAAAATCAAAGCACAATCAATAAACAAATCACTCCATTGCTTTGCATAGATCTAATTTTCTTTATATAGTACAAGACAGAGCAGAATCTAACCCTTCATCCACAGTATATAAGCAGATCCTACACTGATGAATAAAAGTTCTGTTTCTCCAGCTAAGTAAGTTTTCCAGCAAGGCCTACTTGCTAGTTCAGGTCATCACTCAGCATGCTTCAAACAAACAGTGCCTTTATTTATTTATTAGAGCATACAGCAAATCATGTATGCCCAAAAAAACCAAGTACTATGTGAACTGCAAATTTAAACAAAGCAATATATTCTATTCTTTCTGTACCTTCCTTTTTTATCTCTTCTTTAGTTAGAAGCATGCAATTCAGATCAAAATGAACACATGTAACTCAAGGCACAAAGTGGCCTATTGCTGTACTTAGCTGTATTTGTCTTAATGGAGTAAATTCAGTTCAATACTACACCCCTGTAAAATTGGAATAACTATACTGAAAACAATTTAGCACATCATTGTCTGTATTATTAGTATTAATTTTAGTAAGAGTGTTAGCTGTCACTTTAGAGATATCTATGAAGACAAAAATTCCTGCCTGAATAGTTTACAAAATAGCACACACAAATAATAACAAGTCTGTTTTCTCCAGCTTCTTACATTGCCAATTGCATTAACCTGCCATTGATCCTCCTACTTACTAGGCAAGGTCTTGTCTAGAGGGAAAAGTTGCAGATGCAGCTCCCTAAACTAGGTGACTTAAATTGACTTTATCATCGCTTAAATCAGTTTAGCTGGATTTTGTAAATTACAAAAACAATTTAAGGAGGTGGCAAACTGTTTTAAGTGCATCTGGCTTATAATCATTCTTTTAAAACTAGTTCAACATTTTCTTGTATAGACGTGGCCTAGATTATTATCTGTCATCGGTAAAATAATAGATCCAAATCCTATGGTGTATAACAAGCAGGGAGTGCTACCAACCACAATGACAAAATGGGCCTATTATACTATGCAGGAAATGAAAAATAAAAATCTCTGTAACAGAGGAATGGAGAAGAGAGATGACTGTCTTGTTATGATGCTTCCCTAGACTTTGAAAAGTTATACCTCAAAAGTCCTCATTCTGCTGCCAATTTCCTATATGATGATTGGCAAATTTCTCAAACTTCATTCTTTGGAGTCTATTTTATTTATAAGTACCTACCACCTGCACACAATTTTCAAAAGGAATGAAAACTCACAGCTGCAACTGTCTGTCTATCAGGAGCACTGAAGGAGGTGTTTTGTAACATATAATCCTAAATTGTAACTAAGTTATAACATCACCTCACATTTCAAGGTGCTCATTAGGTTGTGCCTCATGTTATTATGTAGCTAAAATACACTACAGTTTCATATAAATATAGGAGGGCTTTTTTACCTTTTGAGCGTCATCAGTGTCATTTTATAGCAAAGATTCTACATCATTATGAAGCTGCCTCTGATTTTAGAATGTTTTTCACCTTGCAATATATATTATTCTGAGCATCCCAAAACACTGCCTTCTTGAGTCCTGGCCCTGTGCAACCTGAATCATCTGTATGTTTTCTTCAGTTTTGATAGAGCTGGATACATGAGTAAGGCTTCAAAGAACTAAGTTTGTACTTACAGTGTATTTTTATTGGTGGTTGCTTAGAAGCTGAATAGTTTTGTGAGCATTCCTTATACAGGTCTAAATAATTTACAAGAAAGTGGGGCTTAGCTGACCTTTGAAATGCCCTTTTTCCCATTTATGTATATACAAAATATAAAAGTCATTAGTTCAGTTACGTTATCAGAGTTTCAGTAAACAGAAGCAGAAGAAAGCACTTCTGTATGGGCCATTCAAAGATGATTTCCACAGATTTCTAACTAAGTCTTGCCTAAACTTCAGTACTGCTTATCTTCCATACTGCTTCACATATGGGCTACATACAGACAAAAGCAACATGGACTTTTAAAAAAATAAAATAGTTTGTTTTCATGTGTACTGCTACAGTAAAATACTTACACTAATATGCTTAGTGTGTATATATATGTATACACACACACACACACACACAGATACATATTTATACGTTTTACAAACTGAGCAGATCCATTTCTTGAATAAAGAGCACTGGATGCTCAAAATAAGATAACATCTATAAATCAGCCCCGACACAACTGTGAAGCAATGTATTGGAAACATGACAGATACCTATCGGAGCTGTTCCCTCTTCTGTATTCGTCACATGGCAACAGAGCTTTAAGTCATTTTAGCAGACATTTACCTAAATGCGTATACAGCTACATTATGAAATCTTACTGACCAACTGATTAAAATAATTAGCTAATAAGTACCAGTAAACTTGTCATAGCACCAAAGGCCAATTATAAATTATAGTTTTATGTAAACTCACGAGAAGTGTTTTCCTATTCTAAAAGAATGTTGAATGTTTATAAAAGAAAAAAGTAGTAATCTTTAATGTTTTATTAACTGAAAGTTATAGAAATATTTCAGATGGAGTTAATCAGAATAGATCTGTTTTCCATCTTATAGCACACTGTGCATATGTCTGCATGTGCAAGCATACAATCATCCTACATTTCAAAATAAGAAGTCAAACAATAACCTATTGTTTTCTCAGTAAACTAGCATTTCTCCTGACAAAACTCTGCTTTGAACAAACTAAATTTTCTGAAGCAAAACATTTCAACAAAAAATTGCAGCTAACTCACAGAATTCTGCCAATCTGACCATCAGAAATGTGGCTCAAAGTTTACCCTTCTAATTCACTTTGTTGATGCTCCCAGTGAAAACAGTCTCAAAATATTTGTTGATAAGTCTCTGCAGCAATATGATGTTTAATACAGGCTGAATCAGTTTAGCTGAAAGAGGTTTACTGTAGTACAGATATTTTTGTCAGTATTACCAGAGGAAGTGGAACATGTGTTATTTATAAGTAGCTTCACTTACACCTGTTTTTAACCCCAAATAGTTTAAGGTGATGTTTGATGTCCACACTAATAACTTCAGATGTCTCTCCAGAGATAGTATCACCAGCATGCTCTGCTGCAAAACAAACAGGAAAAAAACAAATGCGACAGAAGAAAAAAAAACAACAAAGGATGTAGCTTAATCACATTGACAAAGACAGAAAGAAATACAGTAATAGTGACCTCATTTGCCATATTCAATTTGAACTGCTGGAAGGTAAGTTTCTCTGTTCCTATTTCTCATATTCCCACTTACAAAGACATTCAACAGTCAACGATAAGTTTAAAAGGTGTGAAAAGCAAGTTATGCATGTACACTCAATACAGCAACACACCGTAGCTTGAACTATACTGGTATGACAGTGTCATACAGTGCTATAAAACTTGAAGATAAGAACATGCAAATTCTTAATTTTTTCTGCTGCTGAATTAAAATGACAGTAGAGTGATTTTTTTCTGAAGTGTATGCCTATTCTTGCATGTTTGAAACTGCAGGATACTTTTTGTCCAGAAAAGCAGCCACTGAAAAGTGGTAGAGCTGCAATACCCCACGCTAGCATGCGCCCACATAATACTTCTGGCTTTGCTTTGAGTTTGACACTGTTAGTCAATGGCCTTGACTTATATTATTCCATTCTTGTAGAGACTCCTACAACAGAAAGCAGGACTTCAATGATTTTATTCTCACTTAGAGTTTTCGCTTTATTGTATCTTTCCTGCAATGGAGTAGAAGATTGTCCTATCTGAAACGTTTCCTAAGAAAATCTCTTGCATCTTTAATTAATGCTTTCTTTAATTCCATTTAAGTAAAGGAATATGTATTTGATAAGAATTACAGGACTGTGGGACAAGGAACTGTTGTTCCCTCCTATGTAGTAGCAACAGATTGTGCAGCGCACACAGCGCACATGCAACATCTACCCTTCTGCCCAATTCAGACAAGAGTTTACAGCAGAAGGATTCCAGAGCTTCCAGAGAGTTGCCCAGAGTAGTTTTTGCCACACTTTTCACATTCTACCTTAATCCACAGCATGACCCTTAGATTCCTCTCCTGTCCAGGGGCAAAGTTGAATTACATATATGGAGATACCATATCTCCAGGATATGTTTAATTACCGTTTTCCTATTATGGCAGCAGTGTGGTATAAGCACAGCAAGCCTACATGGTGATGGTAAATGTGACATAAACTTGTTCAATATTCTATTGCAAAGGCAGTAATTGTAAAAGCAAGTTCAGCATTTTCCTAACTTTTTCGTAATGCTTTACTTTGTAACCTTGTTCGCATTCTTCTAAAGTAATTTTTTTGTATAGACTTTATAATGCAATACACTATAAGCTAAGAACTTTCAAAAACCAGAACAACCTAAAAGCTTTGAAGACAGGAGAAAACGTCCCTTCCTGAAATTTTTTATCGAGTAGTCTGATCTGGTTTCCGTTTAAGTTAATGATGGTTTTGTCAACCATAGTATGGTCCGAATACAATTAAAATCCCTTATGTTATGTTATATAGCATGTTACAGTTGTTAGGCTAAAATTGCATTTAATAAGTGATGTGCTCAATGACTAAGACATGGTAACCATCAACTGTGCAATTTAATTCTGCCTCCTCATAGTGTATGTTATGGTACTTTTTTTTTTTTTTTTTTAATATACAGGACTTTCTGTTTCATTTAGAATGAACGTAGCTAAAGAAATTTAACTCAGCCAATGAAAATATCACATATGCTCTAAGTTCTTTGGTTACCAGAGCACCTAGTATTTCTGAATGCATTTATTCTCACCCTATGCCAGGGAAGTAGGCATATCCTCTTCCCATCGCATAGGAGAGGAACTGACACACAGAAAGGCTAAGTGATCTGCCTAAAATCATACATGTTATCTGTGGACAGCTAGGGAACTGAACCTACATCTTCCAAGACATAGGCTGATACCATAACTGCAGGGCAATATTCTTTCTTGGTTTGTCCTGTTTTGTGTAACTGCTCAGTGGCACTATATAATAAAATTCATTACTCCTAGTCAGGAGAAGAAGCAAGTGTAAAACCATCATCTTTTTGTCCCCAGTGGCCAGTACTTACAGGCAAAAGGATATTCCAAGCTGCAGAGTGAATACTATTCTCTGTGTGTCCCACCTAGAATCTGAGTGGTATACAGCATGCAGAAGAAAGATGCTGATATGGGGCATACACAAATTTTGTAGAATACTGCAGAATTTTGACATGTTGACAAAACTAAATATACAACACAAACCAAAGACAAGAAGTGGGGTTTTTCAATAGCTTATAATTTATGCAGTTTAACTTGATTTTCGTAGAGCCAAGAAAAAGGATGCCAGATTTATCCTTCTGCCAACTTTCAAAGACCCACTGCTAGCCATGGAGGCACAGAACACTTAATAAAAGATCATAAGTTTTTTTTTTATTGGAAAGTATTCAGTAATCTTTATATGGAAACTGCTGCAACTGCTTTTCCTATAATTTTATGTTGCAGACACATACACAGATGATTTTTTTTAAGCCCTAGATGACTGACTCGCAACAAACTTGAAGTGCTGTGCTTCCCTCCAATCCATTACATATATGTGAATTTCAGGTTAGCTGACTGATCGGAGAAAGTAAACTGCAATACTGAAGCAACTGTACATCCTTGTGTATCAATACTTGCTTGCTCACAAGAATGCAACAATCAAAGCTGGAAAAAAGGATTAAAGCTAGGATAAGGCCTAGCTTGAGGATTATCAACATTGCAATTCTCTTCCAAATAATAGATTTGAGGTTTTAGAAGTCCAGTGAGGTACTTTCTTGTTCCAGGTCTCTGTCACAACATCTGGGATAAAGGCTGTCTGTCACACAGTCAAAGACAAAACAAAATTATTTCCAGAAATGCTTCAACACAAAGATCAGACAACAAAGGAAGTGGCTTCTGAGGCCAAAGGTGCTTGTAGCTGAGCTGATCTCTCCTGTTCTCTAGCTTCTGTCTTGGTAATTCTCTGTAGAACTGAAGTATCAGACCAGCCAGAGGTGTTTTTTGCAGAAGGAACTAGATTCGCCTGATTAATCCAAGCAGACACAATCTGCATCTTATATTGCCAACAACACTGCATAATAAGATAGACCTCCCTATTAATAGGTATATACTACTGAAAATACATGTTGGAAGGGGTTTTATGCCTGGTTTTACCCTGACAGAAGACTGTTTGGTTCAGGCCAAGCTGTGGGAATACCTGACATATCCAAGTGGAAAAGTGAAAGGAGGAAAAAAGCTGAGCCAATGTAATGCTTCATTCGTTGAGAACAGAGTGGTGTTCCATAAGCTGAATATTATGTTTTAGTCTCCAAGCTCTCAACACCATCTGTCCATATAATAAAAAAATATTTAGATAGGTCTTCTTTTGGTTAGAAATACAAAAGAAATAGCAGGCTAAAAAAGAAGAGACTTCCTGTTTATATTCAAGAGATGATTAGAGCCAGACCAATGTCAAACTTAAGGAAATTCTTGTCTTAATTTTAGAATTGCAACTTTGATTCCATACATATAAAGGTATCTAAAAATATTCTGGTATTTGGCTGTCAAACTGGGGACCATTTCCAAAATCACAAGAGGACAGTTCTGAGCTGTAGGTTTATAATTATCACTCTTAAGTTAAGATGAAGAGGAACCACTGACAATGTAACATAAAGCTTTTCATGCTTAGGTTTCTTACTGGAATCCAGATCAGTTGAGTAAAGATTAAAAATTACTGTCACGTGATGGTGTTGGATAACTTATATTGGCCAATTAGGGACACACCATTTCAGTCGCATTGGAAAGATGTGCATATCATCGAATCGGCACAGGAACAGATACCAGAGTTTGCATATCTGCAAAAAAAGGCAATAATTGAATGGGCATAGGTGGAAAACAGCTTCAGACTCTCCCAGGCTGTGTGTCCAGATCAGAACTGAGATAGCACAAGTTAGCCTTTGATAGTGTAAGGTCTTCACTTTCAAAGTTGACAATATAGCATATTTCAATTAACTTGCCAAAAAAACCCCAAACCACCACAGTTTGGTTTAGGATTTTTTTTTTTTTTTTAAACTAAGGGCCATACCAGTGTATCTGAGTGACATAATAGTTCAAAAGATCATGCAGTGAGTTAGACTACCATGCTACATTTGGATCAGTTACTGAAGATTCTGTACCTTGTTAAGATAATGCTGGGGACTTTTGTAATACAAAATGAAGGTTAAAAGAGATGTAGTCACAGATAATGCTATTTTTTTAAAATCCTGTCACAATAATACTACAAAAGACTTCACACCAAGCCAAATAAAAAAGTTCCGGAACTTTGAAATATTATTATTCATAAACCTTTGGCAAATTAATTGTTTTTCTCTCTTGGAGAAAAACAACATTATTTTTGGTGGAGTAAATTTATGTGACAGGACTCAATAAAAAGGAAACTGTCATAACAAATATCATGGATCAGGACCACAGGACAGGAGGAATAAAACATAGCTTTTGTAAAATGGGCTCTTAAAAAGCTAGCACTAAACAACAAAAACTACTTTATTCTCTGCTCAAAACTCTTGAGAAATAAGCAAAGTTCATTGTCACGATGAAGGGACAGAAACACCCATATTAGCCAGCTAAGTTTCTAACATTTTTTCCCAATTTGTCAGTTTTGGAATTCCCTAATAAAATGACAAGAAGAAGAAAGAAAGACCCCTTAGATTTTACTTTATAAGAAGGTTCTATTTGTAAATAGTTTTCAAAGTACTAATCAGTAAGTAATAGAATTTGCAAGATTTTACAGGCCTGAGGACTGTGTGTTGAAGATGAGGTTAAATGTATCAGTAGCAGTCATGGATGGCTATAAGCTGCATCTGTTGGGTTGTTCAATCTTACGTCAATTCATTAATCTCCTATCAATTTTTTGATAATTTATTAACCTTTTTAGGAATTAAAATTTTAGGAATTAAAATTCGATTTTTCTTCACTTGAGAACATACACTCTAGTTCATATGCTACTGGTGATGCACAGCCAGTAAAAGTTTCACACACCCTTCTGTCTCTCTGGCACCCCAGACACATCACTAAAGCCCTGTACACTCAACATGCAGTTTCATGTGCATTCCAGATCAAGCAGTCTGGATACAGCAAGTGGAGTCTCTTGTCGGAAAATCTTGACTCTCTGGGACCTAATGGCTAACTCAGATACTTTTTTCCTGTTTCTTTGATGTCACATTTGGCACAAATCAGATTTAAGGATTGGGCTGAAAAAATATTAAATTCTTCATGAAGTAAAGAAAAAAAAGAAAAACCTAATGAAATAACCCCCAAGATGCAGCAGCATAGAGACTCTTTTTCCTTATTCCAGATGTTAAATCACATTAAAAGGTAGCATGAAACTAAATTCAGTTGTTCCCTACTGTTAATTTTTCATTATTAAAAAATGCATATGTTAATGAAGCTACAGAACTGTTGATGCTGTCGCAAATGGAAGGGAGTTCTAATTATGAGATAACTACACATCTGAAAATTTTTTGTCACCTGAAAAATTTAAGGGTATCTGTTTTACACTGTTCTCTTTAAACAGAAAAGCAAAGAATAAAACATTCATCAACAACTAAATAGACAAGTGACCAAACAGAAGATTTGACAAATCCACTGAAAGATTTTACATATTCTATTTTAAGCTCACTGACTGCTTACATGAATACAACCATTTTCATCAAGAATGCCCATTAACTGACAAATTGAAAATAACACTTTCCAAGTTATATCTATAGGGAAATGTTATTAATCGTCATCTTTTCCTTTTAGTGAATGGAAATGCACATTAATTTCCTTCTACTTTTGCTGCCTGTTTCAAATTGTGTTCACTGTACAGTACCATAATTTGTCTTCCAGTACAAAGACTGTAAGTAAATGTGTTTGTAAAAACTGTTCATAATGATCTATCCTTAGCATTATTTACACTCGTTATTTTAAAATATAAAGAAAGTAATACCTAACATTTCTAAAGTGTCATTCATCTGTAAATTTCATGACATTTTACATATATTAATCAATTAAGCCCTACTATACCTATCTCAATTAGGCAATAATATCCCAGTTTTACAGCTAGTTACACTGAGGCTAGCTTGAAAGGTTAGCTATCTTGCTAATATTACTCTTTGGGATAAAACCCAAGAATCTCAATCTCTACATGTAATAAAAAATTAAAAGCCTCTTTCCTCTTCTAGAATGGAAAAATATGATAAAAATAAAATGCAAAATCAATGGCCAAAAGTTTGGGGCATTAAAGGCCTTTTCCCTTTTCTTGTTAAACTATTGCTTTACAAGCCTCTTCAACAGGGGTGAATATATATGATCAAGAGAGTCCTACAAGAAGTTCCACAAGCTACAGTGCCATAGATTAAAAAAAAACTAGTGGCACAGAAGTATACTCCATACTGGCCATGTCTCTCCCCACCTCCCAAGCCAGATTAAGTATCTGGAATTGAAGAGAACTGAACCAACCTTTTACTACTTGAAGAGGTTCTTTCAGATGGCTACCTTGGGACAGGTCCAGGCCACTTTATGCTTCTTTAAACAGTAAAAAAAAAAAAAAAAAGAAGAAGAAGAAATCCTATTAACATAACTGTATAGTTTCATATCAGGTTAATTCTACCAAACTTACCAGTTTAATGCCATTAGATAGTCATTTTATTTTAATTTTCTATTCTATTTCTAATATGCAAACTACAGAAAATTCATCCTGTTTCTGAGGCAGTGTAGGATGTTGCTGACTACAAAATGGTACAAAATGATAAACCAATGTGCTTCCAGGTGCACAGCTTAATGTAATCTGTATTAACAACCACAACATGGATATTTTTTTCTATATTCTTTCATTATTAACATCTTGAATTCAGAGTTGACGGTTTATTTTAGAAGTGCGCTTTTATTATTACCTTAAGTTATAATCCTTTATTGCTTATAGTCTGCTAACTTGATACAGAAGCCACTACAGGTTTCTTTTTATTCAGATGTTCTATGAGTGTATACCAAAAGTATACCACATTGCTGTACTGTGCTTGTTTTCATACTACTGTTCCTCACAGAAGGATCAGTGGTAAATAATGGTCTCTTGGCATTCACTCTCTTTTTGTCTTCACATGAAATGAGGCAGGGATCATGGGGAGGTGGTATCATCAGATATTGATGTCCTATCATCATCAAGACTGTCATCATGTCTACACACTAAACAGACAGAATTACAACTGCATAGGCAACCTACCTCTGTTTCAGCTCTTACTCTTTTTTCGGTGCTTGACTTAACGGGCTTAATATTTTTTAAATTTAGAGTTATTGCATGGAACAATTTAAAATAGTCCCGTTCCCAAGGCACTGCTGATGTAGATGATTGTCATCAAGGTTCTGAGTCAGATATACAGAGTACCTCTACAGTGGCCCTGTATCCCCTGAGTTTTCCCCCTGAGGGAGAAAACTCTAGATCTAAGTCCTATTCACACAGCCTGGCTGACCTCCAAACTGTTCAACAGAAGCACCTTCCTACAGGCCACAATAACACAGTGCATCAGCTGGAGCAAACCACAGATCCACAACTGTTCCTCACCATCTCTAGCCACAAGCCATTCTCACAGTCTGTGTGTATCATAATCACTTAATAAGTGCTTCACGCCTAACATGACTTCACCAATATGCTCTGTAAAAGGAAACTGCACCCAATGTATCACTTCATTAATTTGTGACAGCTCCCAGTGTTTCAGAAACCCACTACAGGACCCTTAGAGGATGACCATCACCTTGTGGTGTCTGGCAACCCCAGTTCTTTCCAAGGGAAAAATCAGTTTGGCACAGAGGAAGTCCATAACATCAGTTTTCCACCCCTGCATAGTCTGTACCACCTAGATGTTCCTAAGGTCATGAACACTTTCATAAAGCAAGGAGTCCCTAAATGTGGAGAAGATATTGGTGAGATTCAGAACCCAATGCAGTGCTCCCACAAGGCTCTTATAATTGCATGAATGAGAAGAGACACCAACTTATGGTCTTGCTGTCTTACATTGATAACTATAGAAATGGTGGACACCATGGCTGGCTATATCAAGAAGCTTTGTATTGGGACAGAACAGCACTCTCTTTTCCCCAGTGAATAAAAGGAATCAAGGAATTCCAACACTACCATATCTAAAAAACCAGGAATTAGGCTATATTATGTCCAGAAATTAAACACCAGGAAGAAGCAATCAGTGATCTTTCCACCCCACTGAAAGGACCATCCATGCTCCTGGAGGGAGCTGCAGGAATGTGCTTGGGCATATGTTTTCCAAGATACGGTGGCAGGATCAGAACAGAAATAGTCTCATGCCCTAGTGAGTGAGTAATACGACAGGTACACAAGGCTGAGGGAAAAGCATGAGGTCCCCCTCATGCCAGAGAGGGGGAAGTATTCTGTGTAATTGATGCCATGCAAGCTTAATAAACTTCTTGACACCTGTGGTTGTTATGTCCAGATACATGTAAGAGGGATAGGAATTATCTTCCCAGCCTACGTGGCACCACTCTGAAGACGGTGCTGTGGAATTTGACACAGGCGAGGAAGGTGCTAGTGGGAATACAAATGTGCACAGCCACATACAGATGTTAGTCAGAGTGAATTTGGGTTGCAAGCTGCATGTGCACTAGTGATGACACATTTGTACAATAGTGCCTGCTGAGACTATATGCCTTCCTTTTGACTGCTAGCAAGCTAAGCTGTGTCACTAGTATTGAGTAGAGGCATACCCTCTAGTCAATACTATGCTAACAATGAGCAAAGCCTGTAAAAATGTTGATTAAAGAGGTCATTTTTTTCTCATCAATGTGGGTGATATGGAAAGAAGGGATTCTGGAAACCACTTCTGGCTTTTGAATATGAAGTTTTTGTGATGGCCACCTCCTCCTTGGCTGTCCACTACCATACAGCATATATTCCCTAAGAACTGCCCCATTCTCCTCTTCAAAGTTCAGCTAAGTACAATAAAATCAGAGCTCTCACCCAAGCTGTTTGCTTGTCCTGTCCTGGAATTTCTGTCCCACTGCTACTCTGGTGATGTGAGAGAGATGGAAAATGGCACCTCCTCCTCTTCTCTCTCAAGGACTGTGCAGGCTCAGCTGCTATACTCACCTGGCCTAGCATGGAGATCAGGCCCTAAACAGAAGAGTTAAGGAGTTCAAATGGCCCTGTAGTGGCCTTCAGGCCAAAAATCTCGTGCAGCTCAGCATAACGTAGGTACTTATGCAGAGCTACCCAAATGGTCTACTGGCATCCTGACCTTTTAAGTATGCAGCTTTCAGGGTTTCTCCTTTGAGTTGCTTGGTTCTGTGGTCAGAACCAATAGGGCTGAGCTGCCAAACCACCTCTTCTTTTGCACTACTGAGAAACTTCCTCAGCATAAGCCTAGGCTACCTTCAAGCAGATGATCATAAAAGCCTTGATCTCCTCAGGTCTCATTTCTTACCTGTGTGCCCTTACAATATTATAGTTTTGTTTCTTCACTGGTTCAAAGGAAGTCAGAAGCCTATATAATTAAAGGTTGCTCTGCAGCAAGACAGATTGATGTTATCAGGTATGACACACAAAATGTGTGGTGCATGTTTGATAGCACGAAGGGAACATACGAATCTCCAAGGCCTTCTGGATATAATTGAAATACATCATGGGGGTAGAGGAAATGAACGCCAGCATGGGTCTACACTGTCCATATGGAGCAGCTACTGAAGTGAACTGTCTTCTCAAACAATGACAGACTTACTCTCAGCAAGAAGGAAATTATTTGTTCTAGGTAGAAGCCTGAAAGATGACCTGGGGCAACAAAGCCTCAGAGGCCTCAAAGCAACTTAAATTGACAAGAGTAGATACACCCTTTGATAGGCTTGACACACCTCAGAGTCACAGCAGAAGGTGAAGAAAAGTTTGTTACTAGCCCACTTCCTGGCATTTCACCCTCCACCACAAGCAGTCACACCTGAAGCAGCACCCAGGATTACCTGTGGCCCACAATGTGCCTGTGCTGTTTCCTCCTTCACTTGACATATCTGCTCTCTCTGCAAATCTCTGCCGTTTAAGGATTCCCCATTGTAATAGGAAACCCAGTTATCATTAAGGTTCCCCTCCAACTCTTTGGCACCTCTCAAATCACACAAAGAGGTGAGGGGAGGTCTCTTTCACTTTGTAACTGAGAGAAATCATGATCTGCTTTACTGTTCGACTTGAAGCAAGCAAAAGAGTTAAACTGTTTTACAAATGTTTCTATAATGCAAGACATTTTCAGTGTTTCAGGTGGAATAAAAGCACTCATTAGTTCATCAATTTGCATAAGTAAAGTAGTTTAAATAATGTTAAAAAGTTATTATGACCAAAATGTTATTATTAGAAACCAACACCCTGAAAACACTACTGAAAAATGTTTTTGCCTACTTTTATAAATTACCCAAATGTCATTCCTCATCCATTACTGACAATAATACCTGAGTGATATGCATTATGCATTAAATATTTTTATAATCATTCAGAACTATTTGTGTTAAACAGTGATAGCAGATATTCACTTTATATTTAAAAATGTTAAAGTTGATAGTATACAGTATGTATCAAAATATCATAGATTAGATTATGGCAGATTTCTTCAGGCAATTTTATTTTTTATGGAGTGGATGGGTGGAAGGCTGAGCATTTTTAATCCAAAACACTCTGCTCAAGATTTGACCTAAACTGATAAAAAGCAGAGAAGTTTATATCTGAACCTGTCACTTAAAGGTGAACTAAAAATCTTTAGCAGTAACAGCAAAGAATCAAAATCAGCAACATAGTATATGAACAGAGGTACAAATTTAAAATAACTTTATATTTAGAAAACAAAACATGGAGTCTGTAGCCACTATATTATTTGTAACAAGTCAAACAAAGTCTGTATCAAAGGTGCTACCACACAGTAGCTGTTAGGTAATCTGCACGACAATTTAGTGGGCACCTCTATTCCAGAAATCCAGTTACACAATTGGTATTCCTGCAGAATCAATGGAGAGGATATGAATGAACCGTTCTCTAATCATGCTGGCAAGACAGAGGAGGACATTCCGCACTTCGCTGTCTAGTGTCATCCATTTGACGTCTTTATAACTGTTAATTTTTTTTTTTTTTTTTTTTTTTAACTTCAGGAGCCTGTTTCAGTTCTTAATCCTGTAACGGTGAAATTTACCCAGTCTTACAGCGCCTGAGAAAGCCCCCCAGTGCAGCAGATCCGTATTAATATTCTAGTGCCCACATTGAGGGCAAGTAACAGGATGAATTTGTGGATGCTGCAGAATGTTTTTTTTTTTCTTGAGACACCTCATAAAATTCCACAACAAAGCATACCTGGGCCTTCTGAGAACATATAAGGGCACTACTGATAAACATTTGATCTATCCAAAGACAAACAGCCAAGGTTGTTTAAGAGACTCCAAGCCATCTCTAGACAAACACTACTCCAAGAGGTAACACACTATTTTTTTCACTGTATATAATATAAACACAAATATACACTGCTCTGGGTTGGCTTCTTGGCATCCCACGATTATTCACTGTTCACAGTAAAAATGTTATTGCTTTCATTACTCCAGAATAAATATAAAAATGGAACTGTAATACTGCCACTGGAAAGAATCATATTTCCTTCCAGCTTTGTTCTCCTTGGTTACACCAGCTTGCTCACCCAGAACCAGCCTGAGCTAATCCTGTCCTTCACTAATGCAAGTAATAGGGAATTTCACCCCATCCACATCACAGAAATTACAAATGTAGGTCCAAAATCAAAGTCAACTTGTTTCCACACCCAAGACTGACTCCCATGGCAACTTTTTCTCCTTGTCCTTGCTGCATGAATGATTTTAAGGGGCATATTAAAAGAAGCAGGCAGTTCTGGCCAAGAACAGCTTTCACCTCCACTGTAAAGAGCCTGTTAAAGATCTGTGGTTGTTTATATGGATATTGTACACAGAAATTATACTCTTAAAAAAAGCTTACTTACTCTATGTAGTTTTCACGGTGAATAAGGAAAAATGGTAGCAGATTCTTATTTTTTATCCTCTGGTTTATTAATATAATTTATTATTGATAATAGTTGATACAAAAGGTTATCAGTAGGCACAGGGAAACTGAAGCACCTACAAGGAATTTTAAATTGGGTTGTAAGGTTTACTGTTTTCCTTAGGTGGTATAATTTGGGTCCAACTGTTCTTCTTTCTTATAACATACTTAGATATTAAAAACCTGTAATACATATGAAGGCATCCTACTTAAATTTGTTTTTCCCATTGAGATGATGATAAAAATGTGGGAACAAAACAATGGATGATTACTGAACCAAAACACCTGCTTACCACAGTCCAATTCCGTTCATGTAGAAGTAAATGAGAAAATTCTGCCTTTTAGTTCAAGGAGAGAAGAAGCAAGCCCTAACTGAAGTAGCCACAACACTATTATATTATCTCTGTCTTGGAGCTATTCAACTGAAGAATACTCTTTACAGTGTTAACAAATTATGTTTCAAATATGGTGTTTTGCTAATTGATTTTATCCTTGTATATTAATAGCATTCAAACAAGTCTACCAAAGCCATATAATAATACCATTTGCACCTCTGTCTTACTAGCATGGAGATTATTCATGATTTCAAGGTCATAGATAAAAAACACCATATCGTATAAACCTAAGGTAAACAGCAAGAACATCAATTTCAAATATTATAGAAAAGTGTGACTACTATTTCAAAGTACTATATACATGTATATATGTCACCATTACATGCATATGTTGTATTACAGCATTTCATGATTTCGAAAATCAGTGGAGGAATGAGAAATCTTCAAGCATATTTGCTTCTGGTCACTGAGTAATGCAAAACATGAAACTTGCAGCAGCACTGGCATACAAAATAACACTATTTAATTCTGACAAGAGAGCACGGCACCCTAAACAGGAATGAGATGATCCTCTTGATTTGACTATGCTATTATGAGCAAGAGAGAGTGCATGATGCTGCAGCATTTCTACAGTGATTGTGAGACCAAGTTCTTGTCTTTGTTATGCCACTGTAACGCATTAAAGCATTTATAATTTTATCCTCATTAAAACTTTTTGTAATTGATAACTAAATATCCGGACCGCATTTTACAGATACAGAGCCACACAATAAAGTTGCACATTGCTAACAGTAAACCTGTCATTAGACCTGAAAAGTTGCTCTCTCTGTTCAGTCTCTGTTCTTCTATGGCCACTATTTAAAAAGTTTACTTGGAAAGACCACTTATTTACTGTAAGGACTCATGACCTTGACCAAGCAAGCTCCTGTTGCCTTTAATCTCTGCTTTTGACACTAAAGGTAGTTTATTCATCAGAGTGGGGAGTACCTGCACGAAGCTGGTCAGGAAAAAAAAAAATCACGCTCATATGGTTCAGCCTACTTTGGTATCCATTGAGCATATGAACTTACTATAAACGCAGAAAGAAACAGAAGAAAGAAATATATTTCTTATGAGAAAGAAATGACATAAAGGGTAACTCTCTGCTAAATTAAGGAAAAATAAAAATTACAATTAGATGAAGTAGGATTCATGCTGAGTTCTTTCCTGTTCTTAGTCTGCTTCAAAGCCTTTAACTTTTGGGGAAACAGGCACCTTCACAAGAGGGCTCGGTTTTGTTCCCTTCAAAAAATGTATATTCTCATAGAGAGAATTCTCATAGAGAAACTTTAACACCCTGAATTTACTTTTTCGGTATTTGCCTATTTCCATACAACTCATATTCCATTCCCTGAACCTTGTCAGAGAACACAGCAAATACACACAATCCAGACAGGCAAGTATACTGAATTTTGAAGAAAAAGTTTTCAGTGTAAGATATTTCAAATCTTGCAAGTACTGACCAAGAAGAAAAGGTGCTACAGACACTTGTTTGCTTTTGACTTTTTTACACAGGAAACCGTGAGCAGAGCTTGGATCACCATTTCATTAGTAACCCTCTTACTTTTGACACCTTGTAGGACTCCATGCTTTTGATGTGCTTTCTTTTTTCTCTTGGATCTCCAGTGACTCACTTATTTTGTCTCAATAGAGTGCAGGGCAGAAGTGGCTATGTGCACATTTTGAAGCTAAACTTGCATTTCCTAATATTTTCCATGTTTTCTCCCTCCCTTTGCTTTTCTCTACCTCCAGGTAACCCACATAGCACAGTAGTGAGCACAGAGGTGATATTCCAGTTGAAATGATGGAATGCTGAAAATTAAATTTACACACAACTGTTCAGAGTCTGGGTCACAGCTGGGTCACTTCTCTGAGTGGGAGGCAATTCAGCAAGGAGCACAGGATAATGATTTCTCTACGCTGAGGCCCCTCTCATAAAATACAGCACAAAGCTCTACCTTGATATCTGAATCTAATCTGATTCAATGTGTATAACTATTGGAACTGGTAGTGTGGTGCTAAGCGGTTACGTTACATGCTGTTACATGCTGCACTACATCTCTTTTTCCTTTGAACCAACTAGCACTCATGAATAAGCTCTACAGCATCTAAACTCTTATGCAGAGACAGAGGTTTAGATAAGAGCTGGTGGAGGCTTTTTACAGAATACAGTGTACTGTTCAGAATTAGGGGGGGGAAAGCTCTGATTTTTTCTTGTTTCTTGATCAAAGAGAGGAACATGGACTTTTTTTTACTGCTTTTTGTAGTGCCAGGCTATGTTTGTCTGCACTGCTCCTGGCTGATCACCTATGGCCAAGTCTGTTCATTCCTAACTGCATTTGTCCAGAGTGCTCATTTCCTTTTAGGTACAGCTATCACATATCCCTTCATAACCTTGAGATGAGCTTTCTGTAATGGCTTCCAAGCTGCCTCTGTCTTGAGATATTAGGAAGCTTTAAATGGCTGCAAAACAAACACCTCTGCCCACACACTAGTAACTGGGCCCTCATAGAAGGTACAGGCTCACCTAAGTGATTCAAGCTGGTGGGATGGGCTTTGCAGAACACCTGTGAGGCTTTGAAACACCATCACCTTGAAAGGAAACACAACCTTTGCTATTTCTTTCTGCAGTGCCAACTCTTGGTCTCTCACATATTGTATCCCCAGTGATCTGGGGCTCTACCTGTGAGATTTCTCACTGCCGCATGACAATTCTGCATTCAGCCAGAGGCTGACAATCAGGGCACAGAGAGAGCAGCTGTCAGGGCCATTTTGCATGAAGCACAAGCAGCTCCTACCCAGCAAAGCCCTAATGTGTTGATTTACAGAGTCTCCTTAGCTGACATGGGAAAATGAGTCTGGTCATGGTTGATTTAACATTTTATGGGCAAAGAGTCAGCCTGCTAGGGTAAGTTTGGACTACTGCAAACATTTTAAGCATTTACACAGGAGTCCACAGGATGAAAATATTCAGGATACTAAGTCATTTTGATGCACACATCACTTGAGTTCTGCTGAAAATATGATAAGGTTGAATTAAATAAATACAAAGGTGTACATTACAGGCCAGACAGCCAGAGATAACAGCTCCCAGTCCACGGGCACACACAGCCAATGCAAGAAGAGTCTGGTTAGAGTGCGGGGTATGCAGGGGTGCCCAGCGACTGGGGCTTACCGTGTACCCCAGCAGACACAGGGTCCTGGCCAGCAAGCCTCACCTGCCGGGGTTCGGCCCCGCAGCGAGCATCGACCTGCCCCGGTGCTCTCCGGTGTTACTTACTACGACTCGGACACCGCTTCCCTTCCCTCTCGGCTACCGCGGCTCTTGCCAGCACTACCGCAGCCCCGCGGCTGCCAGCAGCGCGGAGCCGGGAACGGGGGCGGGCGCAGCCGGCGGGCGGAGCCGCCCCGCCCCGCCCCGGCGGAAGTGTCGGCGGCCGCCGCTGCCCGCGGCGGCTGGGGCTGCCCGCCGCGGGGTGGCTCCCGGTGGCGGCACCGCGCTGCGCGCTCCCCGGCCGCTGCCCGCCCCGCGGGGTCCCGCTAGCGCGGCCTCCGGCGAGCAGCGCTGTCGCAGCTTCCCCGCCGAGCGGGCGGGGCGCTTCTGCCCGTAATTAACTAAAACAAACGCGCAGCGGAGCGGCCGCCTCACTCTCGCCCTTGCCGGGTCAGTGTGACTGAACCGGCCTCGCGGTGTAAGCTGGCAGGTAACGGCGCGGCGCGGCCGGCAGGGAGGGCAGCTCCGCCGGCCGACGCCGCCGGCACCGCGACCGCCGGCTGAGCGAGCTGCTGGCGGCGCCGGGGCAGCGGGGCGGGCGGCGGCGCCCGCAGCAAGGGGCGGCGGGCTCGTCTGCCCGCGGCCGGCCGACGTGGCCTCCCCGGCGCGGAGCCGCGAGCGAGGAACTCGTGTCCGGCGGCCGCAAAGGCGGCAGCGAGAAAGAGGCAGGACACCGCGCCGCTGCGCGCTTAAGCGAGCCGGCGCGGCGCGCAGCGGCGCGGCGCGGGGGAAGCGCAGTTGCGGGGCGCGGGGCGCGGGCCCCGTGCGGCGCCAGGCCCGGCCCCCGGTCCCGGGAAACCGAGTCGCTCTCCGAGACAGCCCCTTCTCCGACCCGGGGAAGTGCGCTCCCTCCAAGCCAGGCGCTGCCCGACGACAAATAAATTCTGAAAAATAATACCTGTCAAATTTACCTTCAGCTAGTTCATTAACCACCACCACCCCCCGCCAAAAAGTGTGTGTGCGTGTGTGCGCGCGCCAGGAGGAAGATGAGTGTTTCTTTCATTAACCTAATGATAATTGCAGAAAGACTCCCTTTTTGTCAGTTTCACCTAATCAAAACCGAATATCTGTATGTGGCACTGACAGAATCAGTAAAACTTCACCTTCGACTTTATTGATCTGAACAGACAGGCAGAGTTTTCTATGGTGTTCAATTTAGGGAATTAAAAAAAATCACTCCGCTAACAGCATTTGGTACATTTCTAACCCATATGTCACCTCAATGCTTTAAATAATTATATTTGCATGCAGGGAGTGATTCATAAATATGTCAGGATTGTGAAATATAGGCAGGCATTTCAAACTTTCTATTTAAAAAACATGAATTATGGCCACGAAAAATGTGTTCCCATTTAAGGGTGATACGAAGTATTTGGTGTCTAGTACGGAGGCCCATCCATCATATAGACAATAAAGAGAGTTTTTGCCTGACGTTGGAAATTTATGGTTGCCCTTCTCTGCCCTAATAACTCAAGCATTGTGTCAGCCTGTGACAGCCTTTGCAGAAAAACAGCAACCCTGTTATCAATCAAAAAGCCCTTTTACATTTTTAGCAAAACTCTGATCATCCAGACACCCTTTTAATGTATATATTACATCATTATAGATCATTCTGCACTTTTACTGCAACTCAACAAAATGATCCATCACTTCAGGACAGTCCTGATGAACGCTGATGTAAATTATTTGCACGTCACTAGTACAGTACAAAATGAAAAATGTACTTTAGGTGGAATTAATTTTAGGGTGTAAAAAGCTAAAGCTCAAAGCAATTGGGACTAGAGAAGACCTAAATGCATCATTAGGAGTGACTAAAAACAACCTAACACTTATTAAGATTATTTTAACCTTTTTTTTTTGGATCGTAGACCTTGCCCGTATCAAGATGAGAGCTAAAATGTATCGCATGCTTCTTCCCCCCCCCCCGCAACGTAGCTATCTTGTAATTACTTCAAGGATTATTGTTCACGTCGTATGTGATTTTAGGTAAGGTTAATTATTGGGGTACCAATGCCCTTCCCAGCGATAGGCTTTAAACTTTCCACCTACATCTAAGAAGACGGTATTTCTAACGCTGCTTAAGACACATGCGGTTGATCTGCACAGTTTCCATAACAAAGTTGTCAATAAACACTCTGCATTTTGGATCCAAGTGAAAAAGCTAAAGATCGCCTCCATTTGTGTGCCATAGTTCATTTCCGAAGAATTACTGTAACCAAATATGTGTTTAGTTAGTATAATTCTCTCACTTAGCCTCCAGGCTTTTGCAGGAGATAAATACAAAGATGCCTTTATGATTTCTGAGATCAATAATCAGACCAAGGTGTTACAGAAGCTAATATCTCTTTTTTTCACTCAAAATATAGGCAGCAAATAATAGTTCAAGTACGTAAACACGAATTAGGAAATGTGTTCGCTTGTTTTAGGCTTGATAGTTTTAATTGTAGTACATTTAGTAACATGGAATGGAATGAAAATCTCTATTCACTTAACAGGAAACACACCCAGCCTTTCCCGTGTCATCAAACTCGTCTGGCTTCTCTCGCTTGAAAGCTACCTTAAGGCTTATTTAAAATAAAAAGTGTTTGCATTGAAAAAAAAGTGTTGAACATAAAAGAGGATAGTTTGGAAAACAGCTGTTGGTAAAAGGGTTTCAACATAGGAGTAAAAATCCTTACACTCATACATGAAACTCACAGCATCCAAAGAAGAATCTATCAAAAGGCTTAAAAGAGAAAGCGTTTATTAGGTCTATTAACCTCTTCCTTATCTCTCAGTGTAACAAAGGAAAGACGACTAGAAAAACTCATTCGAAAACATTTTAAAGAAGGTGTATTTCTGAAAGCAGTAAGCAAACAAACAAAAAAGTAATTTCCTGGTAGTTGAGTCAAAATATCACTGAGAAATAAAACTCACGTTCATTTAAACATGACTGCTATTTTGAGGATGGCTCTAAAATTATCACTGCTTATACGACAATTAACTCGATCTCATGCTGCGTAAAATATATATTGCTTATATATATATTAGGAAAGTAATTATAATCTTAAGAGTAAATATTTTCAAGTACTATGCAAACAGAGAGAGGTTTGGAAATCTTAGTTTCTGTTGGCAAGCATTCAAACTATTTGCTTTAATAACATTCTGAAAGAAATACCCCCAGCTCTGCAAGATACCTGTGCAGATGGATCAGCTATTATCTGCGCACATGCAATCTCGTATTTTAAAAAAAAAAAGTCTCTTCTCCAAACGTACAAATTCATGATCCGGTATTTTTTTTTTAATCCAAATTATTATAATTTTTTGCTAAAAAAAAGTGCTGGACATGCATCGTTTACAAATATCTACTGCAATGAAAATCTTTATAAAAGCCTTGGGGTAGATAAATAAAGGCAAGCACTACCGAAGCAAAATAAAATCGACACACAGGACAGACAGACAGGTAGCTGAAACGTGTTATGCCTAGAAATATAGCACAGACACAACTCAGCAACTTTGTTTCTGCTAATTAAAAGCTTAACTCTGTTTTAAAAAGATAGAAAAGAAAGGGGGGAGGAAAAATCCAAAGGGCCTGTAGGGTTGTTGCTGTTCAATTTAAAAGACTAAACGCCCTTTACCAACATGATCTACAAAATCTGACACTTAAATGGCAAGAGAGCAAGCTCTCAGAGCAGGCACACTGGTGCCGAGGTTTCTGCAGTTCCCTCTCCCGAGGGAAAAATAGTCAGTCCGGGTTTTGGGGGTGATCCTGACCAGGGTTTGCAGCTCGCCAGCCTGACCTGTCAAGCGGATTATTTTAGAGGGAGATTAATAGGGGAGGCGGGCTGCAATAATAATCGTTTTGTTTGATGTGACAACTTTGATAGGCGTTGATTTACTTACAAACTGATAGGCTTTTAATTGAGCGCCTCCATCCAGCTTGAGATGAAAGGAAAACCGCATTGAAAAGCTGCCCGAGTGCCCTCGAGCCTCAATACTGATTAGCCATCTCGACAGTGAATAGTTCAAGGCATTTTCAAACTTTTTTTCCTCTCTCTCTCGCTCTCCTCTCCTCCTCAAATATCTGCCAGCCCACTCCTTTTTAAGAGAAAATAAATCATTTCCATTGTGTGCAAATAAAATCGACTTGACATGCTTGCCAATAGCTGGTAGGTAAAGGAAAGTGTGGACTGGCACTTGTTAATTAATTCCTCCTTTGCTCTCCTTTTTTTTCTTTAAGTTACAATTTTCCTTTGTTAGAGGAGGAAGACGGGTTCCAACTCTTAGTATTTTTAAAAGGAGAATAAAAACAATAGCCACCAAAACTTCAACAAGACTATACAAGTAAATGCCAAACAGCAAACCGGCTGCACGGACTCATTAAAGAAGGATTCCTCGCAAAGGTATCGAGCAGGACGGAATCCATCTTCTTCAGCTCAAGAGAAGAAAAAAAGTCAACAGCAGCCAAAACAAAAACTATGCATCGCTTTCAATTTGCAGTCCCATCGCCTGTCCGATGATACGCGTGTCCACCCTAACTCCAGAACCCTCGCTGGGAATCGTTTTCTGCGTGTGTTAAGCGCAGTGAAGAAGCTATCATGGCTAAGAAATGCTTTTTCTTTGGGGGGGGGGGGGAGGGGATGTCTTGGGGCCGATTTTTTTTTTTCTTTACACGCGTCTACATAAAAAGTTTACAGTACTGAGTGCAATTTAAATCTCATTTCAAAAGCTTAGGGGAAAAAAAAAAGCTGTCCTCTGAAGTTACTAATTAAGCTACCCTCTCATGCTTCGTCTTCAGCCGAAAGGCCCCCGATCCGTGCTGTGTCCCCTCTTTTTCACCCCGCTTTTCCTGTCGATGCGCTGCCTGTTTTACACATGCACCGGGTGTCGCCTTTGCTTCCCTGGCTTACAAGTAAAACAGTCGCTTCCCAAAACTACCCTTACCTCCACAAGAAAAGAGAGACGGAACGGAAAATGGGGAGGGGGGAGCCTTCCCACAGCTGACTCTACCTTAAGACAATTAATCTTTAGTCTTTCACCCTGGGAGGCAGGATAAATACAACGAGAAAACAGATAGGAGTCTCCCCGGTCCTGTAAGGAAAACAGCTGTTCCAAGCACTTTAATGCAAATGAACACAAATGAAGGTTTCAGCTTTTTTTTTCTCTTCCAGAGTTTTACTGCACTCCATTTATCAATTGGACTTGACAACAAAAGAAAGAACTGGGGGAAAACCTGGGGCAGATTCAAGTCACTTCCACTCTATATAAAGGAAGGGGGTGGGAGTTCCTTAAGGGCAAGTTGTGGGTCTTGTCAGTCCTACTGCAATATCATTTTTTATGCAAGATTTCCTTCTCTATCCCCCCAACCATTTCATTTGCACGGTCTCATAAAATGACCGCGGTGATTGCAAAATTGAAGTACGTTTATGACTTTCCACTAAGAAGTTGATGCAGTAAGCCTTATTTTTAGGGAAAATACAGAAATTAAGAAGTTTGTTAAAATTAACTTTATCCTTATAGAAACTGGGGGAGTTCTGCATATTTACCCTCCTCTATACACCCTATAAAAAAAAAAGCGAAGTAGCTTTAGTAAAAGACAGTAGATACACTTATGTGACTGCTGGATTTAAAAGGAACCGGTTTACAGGGGAAGAGAACTAGGAAGAACTGCCGTATGTCTACCTACAAATAAGAAAAGATCATTAAAAGCTATGTGAAACATCTGTTTAGGGACTGGGGGAGATCGGCATTTCAAGGGGCAGGGAAAAAGAAAAAAGAAAAAAAAAGGAAAAAAGAAGAGGACTTGGTTCAGCAGATATAAACACGAGAAAGTGAAAGTCCTTCCTCTCGCCCACCCCTTCCAGGATCAGCGCCTGTTCTGGTTGGAGTCCAGGTCAGGAATTGGACGCGACCCCTAAAGCACTTGCCTTGTTCTTCACTTGTCAAACGTGTTTTATCTCTAAGTGACCTTTTTGTTAATGTTGTAGATTGTGTGGGCCACCATGTCAGATCCGGAAACAAAAGTAAAAGATTGATTAACACATTTTGCCTGTGAAAAAATGTTATGGGATGAGGAGGTGGGGGAAAGTGGGATGGAAAGTACAAAGAGAAAATAAAAAGGCAATCCAGGGAGCAAGAGGAGGGCTGGGGAGTCCACTTGAGGCTCTGCCAACATTGCAGTGCACTGCCCCTCAATCCCTGTCCGCCGGCACGACACAAACGGGGCAAGGTCTTTAGAAAGAGGACCAGGCACGCTGGAAACGCTTCGGAAGCGCACAAACACGAACCAGTACGCATATAACGCCAACGTGGATAGTGGACAGAAATCCATAAGGTGCCCAGCACAGCTTCGCTGAAATGAAACAAACATATCAATGGCGAACCGATACGCTCGCTACCGTGACAAGCCCGGTAACTGCGAACAAAATCCCGGCGGCTCTAAGCACCGTCCCAACCGTGCCGCCGCCCGCGGCCGGGGGCAGCGGCACGGCCGGGCTCCCTCGCCCCGCCGCCGGGCCGGCCCGGCCCCGCGGGCGCACGGCCGAAAGGCTCTTCCCAGCGGCGGGCTGCCTGAACTCCGGCCGGCCCTCCCGACCCTACCGCCAGCGCCGGCAGCCAGGTCGCCTTTTAATAGCCGAAGACGAGAAGCGGGAAAAAAGAGCCCTGAAGCAAGCGAGCCCCGGCCCGATGGGCCCGCGCCGCGCTGCCGCCAGCGGACGCGGCTCCGCCGAGGAGTGCCGGGGCGCCCGGCTCGCAGCAGCAACTCTCCCTTTGCTGGCACACAAATTGAGTTTACTCGAAGAACGATTTATTCCTTAAACTGAACAGCTCTTTTTTCAAAGGAGCCCATCTCTCTCTCTCTCTCTGTGTCTGTCTGTCTCTCTCTGTTTTCCTTCCTCCCTCTCCCTCTCTCCCCCTTCAAGTCACACCAGGCTTGTAATCAGCAACAAAAGCTGACATAAATCAAGGGCGGATTGACAGGGGCTGACAAATAACTGATTGATTGCGGTTGGGGCGCATTGACAACTGACGGAGGGGAGGAGAGACCCGAGCAGCGCGGCGGCGGCGGGCGGTGCGTGACACGGCCCGCATGTGACGCCCGCCTCCCCCAATCCCCGCCGCGCTCCCCGCGCCGCCGCAGGCTCGCACCCGGCGCGGGCGGCGACGTGCAGGGCGGCGCTCTGCAGTTTCACGTCCACATCGGCCTCCGTTTTGTGAGGCGGGAGGCGCGGAAAGCTCCCCGCGCCCTTCCTCGGGGCCTGCCGGGGACGCGGCGGAGCACCGCGGCGGACAGCACCGTCCCGGCGGGCTCGCCCCGAGGGGGCGGCTCGGGCCTGTTTACACGGTGCGTCGCGAGCGGAAGGCGGCGGACTGCGCCCGGGGCGGTGTGACTGCGCCGGCCGCGGCTGGGCCGCGCGGAGGGGTCGGCGGAGCCCCGCGGCGGCCCCCCCGGCGGGCACCGCGCCCCGCAGCCGCCCCGCCGCCGCCGAGGGAGCCGCGCTAGCTGCGGAGGGAGAAAACCTTCCCAGCGCGTGATGTGAAACACAGAATTAACGCCCAGCCCGTCCTAGGAGCGAAAACAAGGAAGGAGGGGAGGGGAGAGGGAAGGCGGACGAGAAAGGGAAGGGGAAAAAAAAAAGCGAGAGACCATTAAAAACAGAGAAAAAAAGCCCCAGAAAAGGGAACGTCACATCCCCTTGACCCTCCAATCACCTCGGGGTCCCATTTGATTGGAAGGCGGCAAAGGCTTTAATCTCAGACTAATTCAGCTGCTTTTGAAGTGAGTTTCTTTGCCAGATCCCGGGCTGGATGGGCAGCGGCTCGCATCACAGCTGAGCGGCGGAGGCGAGCGCACCGCGCCGCGCCAGCGAGGGGAGCCGAGACCCAGCAGCGAGGGGGACAGCGGCACACGCTCGCAGCCCCCCACCCCCGCCCCCCATCACAGCCCAAGGATTACTCGGCTTTTTTTCCTCCTCTTTCTCTCCGGCCAGATCCCCCTTTCCCTCCCCCTCCCCACCCACACCCTCCCCGCCAGAGCGCCACAAGACATTTTATGTTTGTTTTCCTGTTTGGGGGGCGTGTGGCTTTTCTCCCTCTTCACCCGCAGAAAGCGAGCGAGCGTTTCCGAGTGCGAGCGGCGCGACTTGCCCCAGTTTTCATGCGAGGTTTTGGGTCATGATCACATCGCCCTCGCTTTCTGCTATAAGAAGTAGTAAGCGCAGCAGCAGCCTCAGCGAGCCCGGAGGCAGCCCCCGCCGCAGCCGCAGCGCCGCCGACCTCGCCGGGCCGAACGGGCACGCTGGGAATAACGGCAGCAGCGCCGCCGCCAAGCCCTGCTTCCACGCCGTCCCCCCTTCGGACCCGCTACGCCAAGCCAACCGCCTTCCCATCAAAGTCCTGAAAATGCTCACGGCACGGACTGGACACATTTTACACCCTGAATACCTGCAGCCTTTACCTTCCACGCCCGTCAGCCCCATCGAGGTAAGGACCTCGGAGCCGTCCCCGTCCCCCTGGCTGTTTCTCCCCCCGCTGCCCGAGCGCCGGCTTTGCATGGCGTCTCCTCCAGCCTCCCTCGCCGCCTTCCCTCGCTTTGAAATGCATTTACACCAGGAAATAGGCTTCTTTTGATCTGGAGTTGATGCGAGGAACTGCTTGTGCTCATTGCTTCCATATTTACTTGGCTAACTTATAATTCCTATTTAAATTAACTTTCAATTTTTTTTTTTTTTTTTTGAGGGAGGATTGAGTGGAAGCAAACGACACGCTCTGGGTTCAGGATCCGGGCGTGCAACTAGGCAGCACTCGGAGTGCCCAACAATCTTGCTTTTGCAGGGAGTGCTTGGGGGGGGGCGCGGAGAGGGACAGGCTCAAACGTGGGTGCGGCAGGATGAATATTTCAACTCCCGACCCATTCGCTTTCAAGTACCGGCATGCTTTTATACTTTGGCGGCCCTGTTGGTCCCTTTTTTCCACTGCCGAGGTTGTACGTCCCTCTCGGCGTAGCTCGCTGTTGTCAGGACCGAAACTCGAAATGGAGAGGGTGGTGGGAAGGGTGTGTCCGCAGGAATGAATGATTTCATTACGGTCTCTGCGGAGCGAAGACACTACTCGCCTTCGGAGCCCGGCTCGCCGGCTAACTCGGGCTCTGTTTATAAATAGTGTCAGCTATCAGGGCACAGAAACGCTGCAGCCGCTGTAGTTCACGGCCGTGTTTGTGCGCCGGCACGTCCGGAGCGGCGAGAAGGCAAATGCCGAAGCGCGGAGCTCCGCGCTGCACGGGCCCCTGCTCCCTGCGCCGAGGGAGCAGTCGGTGCTGGAGGCGGCCGCCATGGGCTCGCACGAATATGAAAATCTCTAGCTCTCTTTAAAGGCTTTGTGGAAAATGGTGCATGCAGGGGAGGGGGCTGTCAGGGTGATGAATGCGCACGGAATTGTTCTTCACTTCTAGGCTGTTCTCTGCGAAAACGTACGGGCAAGTGTCCTATGTATGCTCCGGGGTTTTGCTTAGACCTCGATTAAACCTCTGCCTTTGTATGTCCTTCTGATTTCTGCAGCTGGATGCGAAGAAGAGCCCCCTGGCCCTTTTGGCGCAAACTTGCTCGCAGATAGGGAAGCCGGACCCGTCCCCTTCCTCCAAACTCTCTTCGGTCACCTCCAATGGCTCCGGAGGGGACAAGGACTCCAAGTCGGGCCCTCTGAAGCTCAGCGACATCGGCGTGGAGGACAAGTCGAGCTTCAAGCCGTACTCCAAGCCGGGCGCGGAGAAGAAGGAGCCGGGGTCAGCGGGCTGCGCGGGCGCCCCCGCCGCGGGGGTCGCGGCCGGGGAGAAGTCGGGATTCCGGGTGCCGAGCGCCACCTGCCAGCCGTTCACCCCAAGGACAGGCAGCCCCAACTCCAGCGCCTCCGCCTGCTCGCCGGGGCTGCTGCCGGCGGAGGGCAAGGGCGCGGAGGACAAGAAGGACTCGGAGGGCTGCGGAAAAAGCGGCAGCTCCGGCTCGGAGGGAGGCCCGGGCACCACCAGCATCAGCCACAGCCGGATTAGCGTGAGCTGTGCCGGGATTAACGTGGAGGTCAACCAGCACCAGGAGAGCACGCCGGGCTCCAAGCCCATCGCCTCGGACTCCGCCTCCTCGTGCAGCAGCACCACCGCCACCTCCTCAGCCTCCGTCCTGGGCTCCGGCCTCGTGGCCCCCGTCTCCCCTTACAAGCCGGGCCAGACAGTCTTCCCCCTGCCCCCGGCGGGCATGAGCTACCCGGGGACGCTGGCCGGAGCCTACGCCGGCTACCCGCCCCAGTTCCTGCCGCACGGAGTGGCGCTGGACCCCACCAAATCCTCCAGCCTGGTGGGGGCCCAGCTGGCCGCCGCCAGCAGCCTGGGCTGCAGCAAGCCGGCGGGGTCGAGCCCGCTGGCGGGCGCGTCGCCGCCGTCGGTGATGACGGCGAGCCTGTGCCGAGACCCGTACTGCCTGAGCTACCACTGCGCCAGCCACCTGGCGGGCGCCGCCGGCGCCTCCTGCGCCCACGACCAGGCCCTCAAGTCCGGATACCCCCTCGTCTACCCCACCCACCCTTTGCACAGCGTCCACTCCTCGCTGACCGGCGCCACGCCGCCCTCGCTGGCCGGCCACCCTTTGTACCCCTACGGCTTCATGCTCCCCAACGACCCCCAGCCGCACATCTGCAACTGGGTGTCGGCCAACGGACCCTGCGACAAGCGCTTTGCCACCTCGGAGGAGCTGCTTAGCCACTTGCGGACCCATACTGCCTTCCCGGGCACCGATAAACTCCTCTCCAGCTACCCCAGCTCCTCGTCGCTGGCCAGCGCGGCGGCCGCGGCCATGGCGTGCCACATGCACATCCCCACGACGGGCGCCCCGGGCAGCCCGGGCACGCTGGCCCTGCGCAGCCCGCACCACGCGCTGGGACTCGGCAGCCGCTACCACCCCTACTCCAAGAGCCCGCTGCCCACCCCGGGGGCCCCCGTGCCCGTGCCCGCCGCCACGGGACCCTACTACTCCCCCTATGCACTCTACGGGCAGAGACTGACCACAGCCTCGGCTCTGGGGTACCAGTGAGCGCGGGCAGCGGGGTCTGACACACAGCATAATACAACCCGGAGCCTGGCGGGGGGGGAGAAAGCCCTTCGAAACTTTATAAAAGTTGGAAAGAAAAAAAATCTGACTTTTTATAAAATAGTGTTCATTTGAGGACTGGATCCATGAGCACTGTATTTATTTATGTTAGCTTCAAGCGGGACAACGAATCATAAAGTGCATTACTTAACTGAGCTCAATAGGTAAAAGTGGAACACCCATTGTAGAATATAAATAAAAAGATAGAGGTCTTCTCTTTAATGTTACTTTAAAATTGCTATGATTGTATTGTAAGTTCTTATTTAATGTCTCATTGAAACAGAAAATTTACATGCATGTTTGTTACTAAAAAAACAACTCGCAATTTGTCAGTTATAATTTCAAATTGCAATTATTTTTAAGGTGTATACCCTTGAAAGAGAATTGGTATTTTTTTGTATGTATTCTGGAAGAAAAACAAAAACAAAAACAATTTATTCCAAAAACCTCATTTGCCTTATTTTGTTCTTTAAAAGGAACACTTAACTATTTTTAATTTTTAAGTCCACCCTGTAAAAAGGGTTAAGTAAGGTTTACGTCATGTACTAAAATAGACAATGTATCGCTTTAAAGATTAAAATTCCGTATATTTGATGTATTAAAAGGTTTTACTTTTTTTTTATACGCTTTGATTCTGTTACAAACCCGAGTAGGTCTCGGATGGAGGCGACTGCTAATTTCTCCTTAAGCATTTATTCAATTTCAATTAAAAATAAAAAACAAAGGTTTTTTTATTGTAACCCCAGGGCTCTCTCAAAAAAAAAATATCAGAGACGGGAGTATTTTTTTTCCTTCAATAGAATTTGTAGGCAGAAAATGGGAAAGCTGAGAATCGGTTAAATCTCCTCTCACTTTCCAAAGGAAAATTAACCTTTTTAATGTTTTACTGTGAAAACCTGATTATTTTTTAACTGGATTTCAATATAAAGACTTGGTTCTTTATTTAGAAACAAAAGAGGAAGGCAGAACTTATTTGTAATAGATTAAGTAGATTATCTGAAAGCTTTTTTTTACCGTTTAATGCATAACTATTCGTCTCCTTTTCTAAATGGGAAGTTCAGAAGCAATTAGGGAAGCGCTATTTGATCTCATTCATTTATTTTCAATTTCTTTCTTCAGTACGTACCGCAGCACAAGCGATCATCACATTTAAAAAACTGGACTGCTCTGAGAACTCCTTTTCTTTTAAAAAGAAAGGGGGGGGGGGAGGGGAAGGAGTCCAGCATTTGATCTGAGTTTACTCTTTACTGAAGTGCAGTACCAAACCCGACGTGATGCCCCTGCCTGTGCCGCGTCTCTGGCTTCCCACCACCCAGGGCCACCGCCTGGCTCCACGGCTCGTCGTCCCGCGCTCAGGTAGGAGCAGAGGGCTGCGACGGAAAAGCCAGAGCAGCTACTGAAACTGAGGAACAAACAATTGCAGCCATGATAAACGGAAAAGCAATACCCAAACCCGTAGAGGCAATGCCAGTGAAGAGCTTTGCTCCCGCGGTCTGTCAGGCGTTTGCAGGGAGAGCTTCAGGCGGAGCCGAGTACCTGCTCCGTCTCACACAGTCCCTCGCCCCCGCTGCGGGTTGCCCTCACCCCCGGCCCCAGCGCAACGCAGGGGGAAAAGTTGCAAGCGGTGACTTTGCTTGACAAATCACTGATTTTTCTCCCTCCCTCTCTATCCCCCACAATATAATTACTGTTCAAAGTTTCCCGTGGTGCCCAGATGCTAATTAGTCTAATACATTTACTCCAGATAATTACTAGAAGTTAGCGTTAATGTGCAAAAGAAAGAAGAGCAGCAAGCTAATGAAGCCCCGGCGCTCGCCCGGCCGTCCGGGCCGCCCGGCGCGGCGCAGCGCGGCGCAGCGCGCCTGCCGCTGCTGGGCCGGGAGCGGAGTCGGAGCCAGGAGCGGGGCCGCGCCGCGCCAGCGTCGGCGGATCGGAGCCGGCGCGGAGACGCCGGGACCGGCGGCTGCTGGGCTCTTCCGCGGCTCTGTCGGGACGCTGATCCGAAATCCGCACTGGAAATACTTTGTGCTTTAATCAAATGTATTTTTCCCCTTAAATGGGAAAGGAACCATTGCATAGCTCTGTTTTAGGGAATGTAAAATGAGCTCGCGTTATGAACCCATGAGTTAGAGAAAGGGAGGGGAGGGTAGTGCTGTTAACTGCACCAAGTAACTTTAAAAATAAAATATGAAATGGACGCGAACACAGCAAGCAATCGAAAGAAGGCTTTGCGGGGTGGTTGGTGGTGGTGGTGGTGAAAGACTCATCTAGCGAGTCAGACAAACGCGGAATAAGCTCGCAAACCCTCACCCCACCGCTGCACGCCTCCCGCCCTCTCCTGCAGCCAGGCTGCCTCTGCGCTGGCTGGGCAGCCCGAACGACTGCACTCCCCGTTTTATTTTAACCACCCTTAATTTGAAGAAAATTACATTTCAGTCTCCATCTGGGCGTGCAAACAACTATTACAGATTTGCCGCGATTAAAAAACACCACCACCACACGCATCCTTCTTCTGCACATGTATTTTACAATTACTGATTTCTAACAGACGCATCTCCGATTACGCTACCTACAATTTATCAGCAATCAGGTGTTTCGAGGATCATTTTAAAAAGAGCGCGAGACAGATTTCTGTGTACGGGAGAGCTTAATTGCAGTTTTCTGGATCTCAGCTCTGTAAAAGTTATATGCGTAAGGATTTCGGATGTAAGAGAGAAAACGAACACTTAACATTATTACTGTTTTGCTCAGATGCTGTCCTCGACATTAATGAAAAATTAAAGTAGCTTATTTTATAGAGTGGTGGTAAAGAGGTCCCTCCTAAAGGCTTGTTAAATATTTGACCTGGCAAATGCCACCTAGGATTTTGATATTAATCTAGGAAATTTGCTTTTTTTCTAATAGAGATTGACTTATGGGCTTTAATGTTTTTACGTAAAAGGGCTGCATTTGTTATTCTTTTTCTCCGTTCTTACTAACTGGATGGGTTGTGGAGTTGACAGCAGCCGCTGGTCCATGCCACCGAACTAAAATAATTTCACAGTGAAAAACCAGCTCGAGAGGACAAGCAACAGAAGGGCAAAACCCATCAAAACCCGAAACTCAGATCAATCTGACCGGAGTCAGGCATACATTACTTTAAATTAAACAGTTTCGTCTTTCTCACAAATCTTTTTTGAACATTAAAGATAAACTCATGTAATATTTAAATCAACTCTAGTCAGATGCTAAGCGCAACTGAAGAACCAGAATAAAAATTAATGAATTTCCATCCACTCTCAAAGGCTTCCTCTGGATGCCACTTCGACAAAATACTTCTGATAAGCAACGCTTGGAAAAAGAAGGGCTCTGTTTATCTTATCTATGGAGAAATGTAATTAAGCTAGTTTTATGAAACAATAAAACACCAGACTCCACAGACAGCAAAGGAGTTTCTGTAATACATCCGAGCCTATATGGGCATACATATCTAGGCTTACGCGTACAAGTCCCTACTAAACACATACATACATGTTTGCTTTCCCTATTTCAGACTGCAAAACGTATGCTGGAGCTCAAATACAAGGATGCCTTTACGATGGGAAGATTTTACTCAGCAATAGGAGGCTCCATTTTCTAAGGCTGGAAAGTCACCTACTGCCCATCCACTATCTTTGTAACTAGTTTCAATATCACTAGGAAAGTAGTTGCAGTGCTGTGAATAGGTCTGACCCTGCTCTCTTTGAGTTTTTTTAATGAATTGTCCACATCTACAATCTAAACCCCACAGGCAAGTCCTGAACGGCCCAAACTTTCTAAGACCAAGTTAATGTGCATTCCTATTCTGTAAAAATAAAGATCAAACTTCATTCTTTCACATTTAGAAAGGACAGAGAGAAATACTGCCTTTCTTTAATGCCATTGGCTCTTCCTACAGGCATTCAGTAGAGCACCGTTTAGTCCTTTTTTTTTTTTTTTTTTTTTAAGGAGCGAATTTAAGGTTGGAAAAACGCTGGAGTTATCAGCATCAAACCTCCTTTCCATCCAAATTTTAGAAATCATTTTGGACATTTCTAACCTCGAAATGAAACCCTCACCCCCACCCCACAGTTCACTCTGCATCATGAAGCACAGCCCGCACTGCTTCACAAACAGACCTGCGGCAGGCAACCGATCATTCCTCATCAGAGGTGTCTAATCCCTGCTAAATATCTCTCTCAGCTCAGTCGTAGGAAGTTCAGCACAGACTTCCCAGAGCTTCTTTAATCGCAAAACGCTATTGCGATGAAGCATAAAGGTGCCAAAAGAAAAAAGACGAACCCTATAGTCGTACGCTTCCACCTCTTTGGAGGTGGACTGCTTTGGCAGCTGGACAGGGCTGAAATTTGAGCAGATGAAACATTTGGGCTTGTGCATAAACGCAAAGAGACTGCCCTAATAACGGCCATTCCTGCACCAAGATCAACCAGGTGTTGCTGCTGCAAGGATTCCACCCCTGAACGCTTGTTCTGTGCCTGTGTGTGTGTGTGTGTGTGCGCGTGTATGTGTGTATGTACCTAACGGCACGGCAATGCACAGACTTTGTTCTCTCTTCATGTCTTAAATTCATCAACTGCTCCCCCTCCCACCCACCCTGTCCCTATGTGAAAAAAAGTAAATTCGTTCAGGCTTTGAATATTGTAAAAAGCCTTATGTGTATCTTTTTTTTTTTAATCTTCAAATGAATTAAAGACAACCTGACAATGCTGTCATCTGTCTTCAACGTCACATCAAGGCAAGAAATAATGATAACAGAACAGCAGAAAGACGCCCACTGAAACCTGGAGGATATATATATATATATATATATATATGTATACACACACACATATATGCCTTGAAACAGCTTGAAAGGAAACAAAATTAGATTACCGTTCCCAGGCTAGTGCAGTAAGAACTTTTTTTAGTTTTTGTATTTTTAAGCAACTGCTTCATCTTTTCTGTTCTATTTTGTGAAACGCACGGTCCTTGATCCAAATCAGTTCTGTGGGATGGGGTAAGCAGACGACCAGGCATATTCACCACTCCTAAACTACTGCGACCAATGGAAACACACAATACTCCCCCCTCCCCTCCCGACCCCCTCGTCGGTTCAGGGTCTCTCTTCAGTTAATAATAAACGTCTTTCCTCTCCTCAAGTGCAAGCCAGAGCGTGGCACGTTTCACATGGAGTGGAGGATTTTGCCCCGAGATACTCAGACGTACAGAAGGGAGAGAGGAGGCTTCTTCTCTTTGTCTTTGTGGGCCTGCGAGGTTTGGCTCGGCTGGGGCCCACTTGTGCGGACTGCCGCCCGCCAGGCGGCGCTGCCGGGTGCCGCGGCGGGGGCGCAGGGCAGCGGCGGCGCGGGCTGCTGCTGCCGCGGGAGCGGCCGCTCTCCGCGGGCGCCGCCCGCTTCGCCCTCCCCGCGCGGCCCCCCCGAGTCCTCGCGCCGAGCCCTCACCAGCGAGGCGCACGCTGCATTACCCCGCGCAGGCATCCGGCGTGCAAGTCCTGAACCCGATAAAAATCACTTGTTTGGGGCAGAAGGAATCTCTGATCTAATCCAAAGGGAAGTACTGCAGTATAAATGGATTTAGCAAGATAAAAATAGATAGGCCGGACTAAACAAAAACGTGTTGTTGTTGGTTTTTTTTAATCACGCTTGTAATCTCATTCACTCTGAAGGGTAAATAAATTGCAGTTGTATGAAAAACAATTGGTACTACATGTGTTCATAACAGATGGGATCTTATCACAGTTTAACTGTAATAAATTCTGACTTCTGGAAATTGTAATCTTTACTCCATGTTAGATGTTGTCTCGTTTCTACTGTAATAATAGGCTACAAACTTCTTAGAGCAAGCAGAAAAGTTTTCGGTGCTAGCGTTACTCAACAACCACTGTATCCTTCTGCATTTTCTTTATTATCGGGGCTCTTTCAAAGTTTCGGTGAAAACGCGTCTGAAGATTAAAAGAGAGAGAAAATGCTGGCGCCTAGGGAGGCAAACAGCTGATCCTTCCCCCGTTGGGTAACATTATTTACTGAGGCCAATGATAATAGTCCTTAAAACACAGGCAGAAGAACTAAGAATGAGCTCTCTGTGTGGAGAAGTCCTGGCAAATGACAGATTACGCTCCGCTTTGCAAGGAGAGAAAATGTCAGAAGAAGAAACTCAGCCCCCGAGTAAACTGAGACCAAACTTTAGATTAATCCCCCTGCGCTTCAGATGACAAAATTAAAAAATAAATTTGAATAACCACTGAAAGAATAAAATTATAACAATAAATTGTCCATATTCGCTGAGGCTGCGGGACTAATTATTTTCCCCATCTCGGCTTCCCATTGCTGTTTATCCTGCTGTCAAGTAGCAGGATAAATGCTTGTAAATCCATTACATTTCCATAAATCCTTTCGCCGCTTTCTTTTTGTCCAGTGCTTTTGCAACATTAATTGATTTTATTGCACTTTTTGAAGTCACTGTATATTAAACTCCAGCAAGTTTGCTCTGAAAGCGTTATTTTTTCCGTCGTCACATGAAACCCGTGAAGGAGAATTACTGAAGCTACTGCAGACTTTAGTCTCTTTTTTTCCCCGCTGTGATCTTGAAGGCGAATGTGAACTGCAAATTACAAGTTTCTAATAATCTACACTGTTACAGAAAACAGCTTCTTTATCGCTGGTGAAAAATTATTATAAATCCAAACAATATATTTTCCCATTGTTTTTAAACGAGGAGGGAAGTATGAAATGCTATTGCGCGATCGAGATCAAATAGGCTAGGAAACACTTTGTGAGTCATTTACATTACTGGATGGATAGCAGTTATTTTTAGGAAAAGATTTTCCATTTATAACTAGAGGTTTAATTCAATTTAGAAGTACATGGGCTCAGGTTCCTCAAAACCTTTTCCCTTCTTAATCATCTCAAGAAAACTGGACCCAACTAGCCTTAAACTGATTAATGATTTCTCACTTAAGATCAGCTCATTTTCAGTTGCTTTAACTGACATGCTGGCAGGCTGTAGTCCCATGATCATTATTTAAAAGCGTTAAAAGCTGAAGCTTTTATGTTCAAGGCTCTCTCTCCGTCCCACCCCGCACCCACGCAGCAGTGTCGTACAGCCAAAGCCCTCGGCTGCAACCCCTGCCTCCCCGGCGGGTTACGACGCACCCCGATGGGCGAGGTGCGCCTTCACCAGCCATTTGCAAGCATTTACCATCAGACCCAACCAGTAAGCGTCCTCTCTGCCGGCAGTTTTCTACGGATTCACATCAAGGCACTCCAGTGACGCAAGGGTCTTGTAAAATGAATAGCAATAATTATTGTAGATCACAGAAAAGACACGCAGAACTCACTATTTTACGTAGGACAGAACTGCCAATAATTATGAACCTATCTTTCACATACAAGTTCAACATTTGTACCCCATCCTTGACTGCTCAGCTCACATATGCTGCTCCCTACTCACATATCCTGCTACACACCAAGGCGTTTTGTAAAGCTAAACGCATCAATTACTAGCAATGCTGTAACTATTTATGTCGCAGCGGGGGGGGGGGGGGGGGGGGGGGAAGAGAGAGAGAGAGACGGGAAGGAAGCCCAGGAGCTGTGCCCTGCCTGTGCCTAACTCCAGCAGCCAGTGCAGGAGCCCTGCTGCGTGCTTGGTGTGCAGGTATGCCAGGCAGGGAGCGGGCAGCCCAGGAGCAGAGCAAGGCTGAGGGCCCAGGGCACACTGTCCCCCACCAGGCCACTGCCCCCTGTGCCAGCCTCTGGGGCACCCCGGCACGGCCCTCCTGGCCCTTCGAGGCAGGGAGGCACAGGTACGGAGGAAGGGGCTGAAGGAAAGCCCAGGCATCTCTCTGCTCCCTCTCTTCTCTTCCAGTGGGATGTGCTGGGGACAGTGCTACATCTGAGCATCCTGGCCTGGAGCAGAAGTCACCTCGGGGGCCCTGTGAGTAAAGCCAAGCAAGGAAAGGCCTTGCAGTCTTGGCAAGCCCAGGAGAAGTGCTTCCAGCCACTAGGCCATTAGGAGGCAAAGCACCCTGTTTGGGAAAGGCCACCCAGTGCAGTTTGTCCACTGCTGTGGTTTTAGAGGGATCCATTTAACTGGAATTGGGACAGACAGCCCAGGTCTGCTCTACTCAAGGAAAGTGATCCCCCTCCTCCTAACACCCTTTCAGCTGTGACAAGACCTAAAGCTGCAGCTGCAATACGGTCTTCCAGTTTTATGGAAGTTAGTGAGCTTAGGCTCAGATTCCCCAACACAGCCCAGATATCCACCTTACACTTGTGGGGAAACATCTCCCTTCTTAAACAATTCACAGCCCTTTGTCCTCTCTCTGGCAAAGATGATGATTTTCATACCAGTAAGGATCTACTGCTACTGCCACTCACTGCCCTTTTACTCCATGCTTGAAGTCCTCATCTTGAAGTAGAAAAATCTGTATCAATTCCCGTATCTGTCTGAAAGGTTTCAAACACAATTCTCACTACTTAGAAGGGTTCCTAATCACCAGCCTATTCTCATGTGGGAAAGATCTTCACCCTCCTTTGAAGATGTTTCACTTTGCATAGAAATGGACTAGGCCAGAGGGAAAGAAGAGGAAGGAATAAAAGTATCTAGTCTATGGTGCAAGTCTATGGTGCTTGCCAGTGCCCAAAGCGCAGGTCTTCCAGTCAAAGTCTCACGCTCAGAAACACACACTTAATCAGGTTCCTACCTCCCTGCCTGAGCAAAATCTTTAAATATTAAAAAAAAAAAAAAAAAAACCACTTTCAACCGTAACACTTTCAACATCCCCTTTCCACCCTGGATGGTGATTAAGGAATTCACTTCGGATTGGCAGTAGGAAGGAGGCAGAAATGAATCTACTCAAGTGATGCAGAAAAAGAATACAGAGCTCTACTTGCTAAGTTATTACATAAATATCTGAAAAGGGACCTTCCAGTCACTATTCTTAAAAAAGAAAGTGGAAACCGCCACTGCATGTTTGTGTACATTGTTAAAGTGCCCTATAGGTAACAGCAGTCTTTGCCTAGCAAGGCCTCAATAAGAAGTGAAAATTTTAATTGTGTGCATTTATTATACAGCACAAAAAAAAAACCAACCAATGGTAATGAGGTTCTTGTAGTACAGGTTCCTAGCTCTGCTTCTTTGCAAGTAAAACAGTTTCTCCTCTTTGGCATGTGTTTTTGTTTCTCTTTGTCCTACCCCATTTAGAACCACTGTTGACCATACCCTCCCACCACACACACATGCACACTTACAGCTTCATATGCCAGGGTATTACAGAAATTCACCCAACAAACAGAAACAAGGCCAGTCAAAAACCCTTTTGAGGGGCAGGTACCAAAAATTAATTCTCTGTTAAAATTACATATAGTTTACATAGCCCTACTTGGATTTTTCCAAGGACATTCCGAGTTCACTTTTGCCTTTTTAACAATTAGAGAATAACTGTATAGCCAATTTCCATCACGAAATACTTCATCTTATGAGCCTGAAAACATTTACAAGATTTGTGTGTCTTCCTCCCAAAATTCCCCTCTCTCCACAAGATTACAACTTCCTTAAATACATATTGCACCAGCAGGCTCAAGGAATGTGTTCCAGATAATACAGATGAGTAGAAGTTAGTTCATTTTTAGAAGGATCAGCTGCTAAATGCATTCCAGTAAAGGTGTCAAACAGATTTTGTGAAGAGAGCTAATCACATTTTTAATTATGGTCTTTAGACTGACTTTACAGAGTTCAGATAAAATGTTATGCTTGATCAAAAGTTGATATCCTACTTACATCAACAGGTTTATACAAAGATTGAGGATAGAATTTAGACTAGATGGAGCAACTAATTTTTTAGTTTATTAACTATCATTTGCTTGAGAGAGAAACAGAGATTGGCGTATCTACAAATGTGGTACTGACAAATTCTGAGAAATATAGCTGCTCAAAGTACCACAATGTAGTTCTAGATTTAAATGAATTGTAAAAGCATTAGAAAAGCAAGTCTTACAGTCTTGATAGATAGTCATCACAGTATCTATACTGCTTTAACTTATCTAGATATTTCTAAACTGACTGAGTTAAAGTGGTACAATTCCCTAAATGTAGGTATTACCAAAGTAAGTACAAATACTGGTAACTATACCATTACTGATAAACAATACAAATATAGTTTATTCTTATTAGAGGAAGGACTTGTGCATCGTCATAGCTGCATATATACCAGTTTACAGTTTATGAAATTCCCATAACAGAATTTCAGCTTATAATATTTACTCCTGTAGCTAAAACACTGAAATTTGCAAAGACATTGTGTTCCACCTGGTTAATTGTGTTTCCTGGTTAATGGGATTGTGTCACTTTACATTTACACTTTTAAGCCATTAAACACACGTATATCCTAAACTCACATCCTAATGTGAAATTCTGGTCAACCTGAAATCAATGCAAGTTGTCTAACAATCCTGATGAAGGGTTTCTTCTGGGACATAAAAAAAAGAAAAGAAAAAAAAGGCCCTAACACTTACAAATTCTAATTCTACGTAAGTAACAAGAACTAAGTATGTGCAACACACTTGTACACTTCATGACATTTTGGCAAGTCACTTTGGGAAGAGGTTTGGGAATAACTTAGAGCAAGCCTTGGGAAATTTGGTTTTCTGTTGGTGATGAGAAGGTTCAGAAGACAAAACAGAGTACATGCAACGTAGATCAGTAATAAATAGGCAAAACAGAAAACAATGAATACATGCGCTTTCAGATGTTACTTAGGCAAAACAGAGAATCAAGTTTTGGCCATTGATTCAGAGGTACTGTCAACTATAAGGCTGATGCCTCCCAAGGTAATAAGAGCATTGAGAGTTTAATCACCACATCTGTCAGATCAGTCATCTCCCAGTGCTTTACTCAAGAAATTGCTGCATTTCAATGATGGGTAAAATGTGTGCATTTTTGCATAGCATATATTGTTTACATGGAAAATACTTGTCCAGGTATCCAAAGAAATCATGGAATAGTAATTTAAAAATTAACCATAATAAAAAAATTTTTTTAAAATCCTTTAAGTTACTAGAGTAAAGCAAATAAGAAAACAGGAAAATGAAAGGTTCTGTAATTAAAAGCTTAACTGATCTTTCATGCAAAACATCCCTGAAAATATTTACATCTGTATTGATAGCTAATAATCCTGAATGAAGCATCAAATAATAATTTTATTGCTTAGTAATTCAGCTCAGTTTTTTTGTATGCACAGATACAAAATCTACCAACTTGAATGCTAGCAAAATGAAGTGGTAAGTTTTGCGTCTCCATCTTGAAAGCAATTATTGCATAACTGTGTTACTTCATCGTCTATTAAATGTTAAACTCATTTGTGTAACTTTATCCCAGTCTTTTTGTTGCAGACATTAAAATGAGGTCAGACATATTTCTGTGAAGTCTTTTTTGATGTATTTTGTAATAGTTTAATTCTGGAAAAAAGTCAGTTGTGAGCTTTAGAACAGATAAAAGGAAACTATGCTTTCCACACTCCCATCGCAAACTGTCCTTGAGAATGCAAATACATACAGTTCTGGAAGTGTAATAATCATAATCTTGTTCGTTACCTGGGACCTCCAGGGCTAATGCATAAACATCTACACCTCGAGTTAAATATCCTAGCAAGCAGCTGTAGCAGACTCATATCCGCTGTTGGCCAGATGCAGACACAGAGTGGGAGGCACAGCACAGTGAACAGTGGGCTACATATGCATACCTACTCAAAAGCAAGTTAAAGATTGGCTAGAGACTAATCCATTTTATAGGCTAAGAAATTGATTTTCAGAGGAGCTGAACTGCAGGTGCTCAAATCTCTTAAAAAATAAAATTAGTCTAACTCTGGTGGTAGAATGAACAAGTGCTCACTCCAACATAGGAAAACATGGGAAACATTATCTCAGATTTTGGCATTCCCCAAGTCAGGGTCCATTGTGCACAGCATGACATAGGTACCTTTTTCTGGAGTGCCTAAGGGCATTTGTTTATAACTACAAATCTAGAGACAGATTGGAGCACAAAATATAGTGGTAGCATTCAGTTATTTTTGAATGCAATGTTCAATACACTTCTTCATCAAGTCCTCATCAAAATAAAAAAGAGATGATAAGATGCTTTACATTCTATTACTATACATAATGAGAATATTAGAGATGGGCCAGCTGTAGAAGTCAGCTCTGGATCATGTTGGATGAAATTGATTTAAGTTAAACAGAAAAACAAATGAGTAACATCTCTAACTAAAATATTTCAATTTCAGAAGGGCAAACTCTGGTGATCTAAGGCAACTGGTTAGTCATGTCAGCTGAACAGAGGAGCTAAGAGATTTAAGTAGGGAGCAAAGGCTTAAAATTACTTCACATCAAGAATGCTAAAATGATCAAGAATCTACATTCCGAACACAAGAAAGAAGAAAAAAACAAAAACAAAAACAGAGGAAGGGACTCCAGGCCTAACTGGAAAGACTATCACCTCGAGAAATATATTACAAAAAAAGAAAGAAAAATAACAGGCAAAAAAATGCTTTTCCTTGCTCATCAGTCCTTATCTCAGAATTGTAGGGGTGAAGTAAGACTTGCCAAAGGAGAAGCTGTGTTAGGCTTTGCAAAGGTAATTAAAACATACCAGAATATTTTTCAGTTATATATATAAATAAAAGAAAGGAAGGAGTGCAGTAGAGATTAAGGATAATGCACGCATGTTTCCAACCTGTTGCCTTAGTTTCACTAAGGAAGGCAATACTGAACATGGGGTGAGGCAAATAGCTAATAGGAATGATGTTAGACAATGGAAATCAGATTAAGTAGAAACAAAATCAAGTCTATTAAAGCCGTGAACTCTGGGAGTCTAGTTAAATCTCCACTCCACCTCTAAGAGCACTAGAACGTGAAACACCAAAAGTAGCAAGTACTTTCTACCAAACTTAACCAAAACCAAAATGGCACAAAATAAATGAATGAGAGCAAACCCACTGTTTCAAGAAGGGCAATGACTGGGATTCATATGCTTATCATTCTGACCTTGGTAATAGCCAAAACTTCTCAATGACAAAATGAAAGCAACAAGACACCAACAATTTTTTTTTAAATACAATCTGGGATTTTTAGCAGTAGATCACAGAAAACTAAATAGCTTTCTTTGATTAAAAAAATACCAATGCTCTGAGCTAAAGAAGCGTCATCTCTCTGGACAAAAAGGTGACTTTTCTCAAATACAGCATGACTGTAGTTCACACCAGCGTGAGGCAGTCAGGTTAAAAGTTAAAGTCATCCTATGGGGGTACAAAGACACTTACTTCCAACAGAGACAGAGATAAGTAATACCATTGAGTAAAGCACTGTGAAGAGCTCACCAGAAATGCTGCATACAATCTAGTCACCTGCATTCAAGAAAGGTTAACTGGAACTGGAATAGGTGCAAGAGAAAGACTACTATGAGGAAGATCAGGGCAATGGAAAGCCTGTTTTATGAAATGAGATTAAACAAGCTTGATTTGTTTAGTCTACTATAACAAAAGCTGAGAGGATAGGATTGCTGTCTAACTGTGTTAGTTAAAAAGCTGAGAGAAAAAAAGGACTATTTAATTTAGAAGAGAATTTTGGCACAAGACCAAATGGATTTTAAGTGACCATGAATAAACTAAAGTTGAAATTAGAAGATGGTTCTTAACAGAGCACTAGTGATGAACCTTTCATCTGGTGCTGTGTTTGTTGTGTGTGTTTTTTTTGTTTAAGTGTATGGTAGCTCACTGTTTTTGACTCTAGCCCAATTCTGTGCCAATGCCAAATGGCTCACCAGCAATGCAGTAATCATGTTCTAGAACAGCTTTCCTCTGGGAATAGGGGCAATAAAACACACAACTGTTTTTAAGATAGAGTGCAATATATTTAGAAAAATAATTATATAACATGATAGCTGCAGTAGGAAGGGAAGGACTCAATAGCCCAGCTAGTACCATCCCATTCTAAGGCCTTGCAATGGAGAAGTTGGTAGACAGGGCCAAAATGCAGATTCAGTGATGTTTTTGTGACAGAAAGGACTGCATAGTACTAATAGTTAGGCAAACACTGGTCTAAAAACTATGTATTTTTTCTTAACACTTAGAATCCCCTTGTTTTTAAGGCAAATCACAAAACCACCAGACGGTACCAACCAGATTACCAAAAAAACCGCCACCTACAAAACTTCATTTTGAAGAGAAAAATCACCCTGACAAACTATTATGTTTTCTTTTTTTCCTAATATTCATTTTCCAAAAAATCTTAAATAGAACAAATGAACTTTTATGCTTTTGAAGAAAAGATTCCTGCCAAAGATAATTCCTCCTTAGAATGAAAAGGCATACTGCAAAACTACAGAGCAAACAACCTAAAGGCTACATTGATATCAAACATAAGGTTCTCTATTTTAAGAGAAAATAGTTCTTTATAGACAGTGATTTGTGAAAGGATTTTCTTAATGTATACTTTAAAAAGGTCAAAAAAGCAGTAAATGTGACTACAAAAATTCTTCAGAAAAAGTCTTAGTTATTTCTGCTTAGTCACTGACCTGCTTGAAATCCTCAGGTGTGCTCCCTCCTGCTCTTGTTTACGTGTGCGCGCTCTTCTCCTCGTTGTGCCATACAGCCCAGCAATCACGGTCACAGGGAGTGCACGGGAATCAAACTTGCAGTGATCTCTCCAAATATCAGTGCTAGTTTCTTAGCTGCTTTCTGGACCAGAAGACTGCTTCCCCATTCCCAAACTGCTGAATGCTTAGCTGCCTGTACTAAAGCCTATGTCAGACATTTTTTTTTCTTCTTCTTGAAGAGGTGCCTGTTGTTACAAGGGTAGATTTTTCCCAGGTGAGCAACTTGAATCACACAGTTTCTGTCAATATACACACAATTACTCACTGCTTGTGTGATATGCTTTACACAGGCTGCACCTCAACAGCCCAGCAGACTCCAAGAACCGCTGTAATGTCTAGGTAAATGCCTGCAGTGACTTTTTACACCAGTGCCTGGGTATCCTCCCTGTGGGGAACAACCCATCCGACACCACGGCTGACTCCACAAGGGCCGTCTTCAGCCCTTTCACTGCCCGGACCCTCTGCATGATCGGGACCGGAACCAACGGCGCAGCCTCCGCTTCGGCTGCCACCCGGCGTGACCGCGGGGGGCGCTGCCCGCCGGCCAGGCGCTGGCGAACCTTCTAGAACCGCCTCCGTGGGCGGCGGTTGCGGTGGGCGGCTGGTGCGCCCCGCAGGCAACGGATCCTAACGGCCGCGGGCGGCGGTTGGCTCGCTGCGCGCGTGCTCAGACGGCGTGGCCCCTGCTTTCGTGTTTCTTTGACTTTGCCTGAACGGCAAATGCAGGCAGGGGTGAGTGCTTTATAGTCTTAATGAGGTGCTTCCAACATGACAACTCTGAGGGAAAAAACAGGTCTAAGCATCCCAAGTGTTTTCCAGTCCCTCTGCTCCAGTTAGCTGAGAAACTGTATTTTTACTAGGATGAATGAAGAGTGCTTTGAATTGAACCAGCTCTAAATATTCCATGTATACAAATGAGAGACAATCAGGCCTTGGTAATTACTCTTTTCCCAGGCAGTTTTTACCTTGAATATTGTAGAGCTGATGCTCTGAAATTTACACTAAGCTTGGGCAAGCATAGTGACTCAATTGCATCATTCCTAAATATATCTTTATTTTATTGTCCTAGCTCAGAATAACCAGTGATCGGTAGGGCTTATGATACATATTTAAAGAACAAAAATGATTCTGAAATGGAGGAATTACCACTGATTGTATTCCAGAAATCCAGAACGACCTCCCAACCACAAAAAAAAACAATTACTCTTGGGCTTGTAAGTTTTTGAATAATTTCATTACTGAATGTTTGCATAATACCCAATATCAGGAGTCAGATGTGAATTCAAACAGGGATGTGGGTTTCTGCCCACAGCATGAAGACAGTAAATGTGATAATAGTACCGACCTCTTCAGCCCACTCTGTTGGGAGGAAACACCTGGTCTGAAAATGTAATTGTAGTAGGACAAAAAAGCAGAACAGTCCTCATGGGCTGGCTCTTCAGCAATGGGTCTCTGCTAAGAGTGCTGGCAGGGCAAGTTCATGTTAAACATGCTGCAATCATGAGCACCACATAATTTCTTCTAAATTAGAAAGTAGCCATTCAGTGGTGACAACTTTTGGACATTATTAAATTAAAAGCTATATTTGTTTGTTCAGAAAAAGATGCTGATCAGGCCACCCAGACTGTACTTGAATTGTTAAAAGAAACACTGTATTGAAGAAAAATACTAAAAGTGGAGCACACAAAAGCTACACAAAACAGAAGAGCAACAATTTTAACTAGTTCATGTTAACAGTTCCTATTAAAATTTAAGTAGTTCACCTTAACAGTTGTTACTAATATTTTGAATCATTGGCATTAGATCCCAGTTGTATGCATTTATCAGTCTTATGTCTCTTTTCAATGTATAGCTTGCTGTCCTACCTTTTTAAGAATGGCCAGAACTAAAGCCAGTAAAAGGGATAAATGATAGAAATGGAACAGTGGAAATTTGGGGCCTTGGACATTAAAGTTTTATAAAGGCTTTGGGACAGCGCTCATGACAGGAGTGGGCAAATACAAGTGACAAACACAAGTACTTAGACCATGTGAAGAAACACAAAGCTTTATGTTTAAAAGGTCCAAATCTTTTTTTTTTTTTTTTCCCCCATGAGGAAATAGGAACTGGTACTTTTTTTCCAAAAGAAAAGGAAGCTTGCTTTCCTCTTATGGAGTTCTATATAAAGTTTATGGAGCACTGTCACACCAAAACACTCTCTCTTGGCTATTCAGCAAGGAAGCAGAGAAATAGAATTTCCTTCTCTCCATATTATTTACTAATCTACTAGTGACACTGAACACAAAATATGAAGCAGAGGCAGTTCCTAAAACTTCCAAAGGACATAGGAAAGAGGAGGTTAATAAGGGGGGGAGGCATGAGAGATCCATGCTTGTTCTACAAACAAAGGTGATCTTTTCAGATCTGTCAGCTGCATTTAGTAACAGATACATGGATTTCCTGTAAATGCAAGCAGGGCTAGACTGAGGACTTACCTACATACAGAGTTGCACTGATTTGACTAAAGGCTTGACTGCACATGGAATTATTCAAGAATAAAAACAGCATTCTTACTGAACAACTTCTTGTGCAGACATGCTTGTTCTAGAATACCAACTAGAGTAAGGTCATCATGTTATGGGACAAGCTTCTGTATGTAGAATATTTCTCTAGGGCTGTTACCATTAAATTCACATCCTGCTTCAACCTGAATTAGTTTTCAAGTACAGTAATATGTTAAATTGGGATTTTTTAAAACCTCTTCGTTCAAAATTGTGGGAATCCCTTCATGGATATTCTTTTTTCTGTTGAAATTAATTTGTCTTAATTTGACTAAGAACATACTTTAAATGCATGAAATTACTGTCGGCTTAATCCAGAGTCTTACCTGAGCTCAAGCCTCTGAAATCTGGATTTGCGTGTGGCTTGAACCTGTGTCCTGTCAATCTGGGGACTTGCTGACTCAACAGTCTTTCCAGTGTCAGTTGCACAGTTCTCTGGGGCTAGCCTTTCTGGCACTTCTGTGTATTTCCTTCTCTGAGTATAACTGTACCTCTTCCAGTTGGCTGTGCATCAGCAGTCTCTGGTCAGATGTCTTTATGAACTGCTGTATGAATTCACAAAAGTTTTGATTGCCTTCTGGTGTGAATACAGCAGAGTGCAGTTTCAAGAGAGACATGCACAATTGTACTCTGTATGAAAGCTTGTGCAAGGAACTGCTAAAGGGCTGGTAGAGCAAATGATTATCCCTTGGCTTGAGAGAATTAAAAATTTCAGCATCGAGTCCTGCATAATAAGGAGTGCCAAAGCAGTTCCAAGAACTATCCATTTCCTTCCTCTGTTGAAAGGAGTCTGAGAATGTCTTACCTTCTCCTTCTGCACCCCTCAATTGCCACAAAGACTGTAGTCCCTCAAGCAAAGTCTTTAACATAGCACAATATGAGTTTTAAGACATAAGAGAAATGGTCAGAGCCAGACCTCGGGTATATTAGGTAGCAGAGGGAGAAAAAGGAATAAGAGTTTATCTTAGGGCTGGAACAGAATATTGACCAAATGGGAGAGGTCTGGGACCGCATACGAATGGTCTGCTCGGGCAAGAGGTAAAGAAGAAGCCTCAGAGAACCATAGTTGGTGAGAAGTTGCTGTCATCTTTAGTAATTTGCACTATAAATTGGAGAATTTTCCAGATTGGTACTCCTAGAGTCATTGCTTGTGGATGATGCATCACACTATGAAGTGCCTTAACTTCACTGATGGGAGAAGGCACCCCTCTTCTTCCATCATGACTTCCACTCCATCAGCTTACTTAAGGTGGGCCAAGATGGCTTCAAAGCAAGGTGAATGTTTTTAAACAGGAGCTAATGATTTCTAGTTATAATTACATTGATTACTCAAAAAAAAAAAAAAAAAAAAAGAGAGAGAGAAAAGAAAAAAACCAAAGCTGGAATTATAGGCTTAAGTGGCATGAGTACATACTTCTTCATGTATTTTCTTTGTATAACTCTATCTCACTGCTATAACATTACGTTTTACTAGTATTAGCACCATGGCATTGCCTATGCTGAGTCACAGTGATTGGATTAAGTTAAATTCCTTAGTAACAACTGTATTTAGCCATTGGTCTCTCCATTTTCAGAAGAGGAAAAATAAGATGTTGTCATTAGTAAAATATAGACATAATTTTAATTTTCCCCCACTCTAATTGTTAATGCTAAAGAATATGCTTCATAAACTCAAAAGACAGCTGGAGATTCTGTGCAGGTCAAGCATGGCTTGCTCTGTAGCCCCCTCCTATGACTCACCTGCTAAGCAGACAGCAGTAACGGAAAATCCTTTTAGTATAGGTGCTGTCCTGCTATAGAATTGCAAAATCTTAGGTCTGCACAAAATAGAGATTGGCATAATTTTAGGAATGATGGAGGGAAGCCTATCTCCAAGCTTTGGATGAGTGAATGAGTGGAGATGAAATAAAGGCATATTAATTATGTAAAATTATCAAATTTTGGCCTTGCTAGGGTGCTTAGTGTAAAAGGAGGAGTTTTTCTTTCTTTCCAATGATAAAAATTGTTTTTCCATTGCTTTTGTAGGACCTCCTACCTTAGATAGGGCTGAGACAAACATCCAGACCTACCAGAGAGCAGATGGGGCTCTAACAAATAAATTTTTCTTAGATGACCCGTGGCAAGAAATAAAGACATAATGCAGATTGAATGAGCACTTCTTACTCTGGGAGGAAGTGGAAAGTGTAAAAGAGAAAAAGAAGTGGTAAGAAAATGGGGATGAAACTGTGGCCCCTTCACTCCCTGATGCTTAGCCAGAGATGAAGGAGCAGAACTGGCAGCAGCTGGAAGATTATTTTACTGTCGCACTGCCTTCAATTGCTGACCCCTGTTTTAACATACCCGTGGTACCCATGGGTAGTCCTTCACACTCACAGCCAGTGCAGTGACTGACAGGTCAGATACCAATCCATGAAATTCTGGAATGAGCAGCTGTTTGTGGTTCTCCCTAATCCCTGTGCAACCATGCAGCTCTCCACTACCACTGCGACTGTACTGCCTGATACTACTGTTCCTTTAACACAGACCTTTTCAATTTTTTTACTTACTATTGGCAGCAGGGACTCCTGTAATGGTTTTCATTACAGTATTTGGTATTTCAATACTTTTTTATTCGTTAATAAATTGGTTTAATTCTAAAATATCTTAAGGTGTAGGTGTTTGGGGAAAAAAGAAAGGTTCATGAAGTTGTATCAAAAAGCTTTCATAATGTTCAAACTATTCTGCAATATTAGGAAAAAGAAACGAACAGTAAATAAGCAGTATGCTTCAACAGCACACTCCTTTCCCCCATTATAGCTTCATACAGGTTACCATTTAATGTGGAGATGGGGCACACAGCCTCCTCACATACCCTTTATTTTCAGTGACAGCAAATGTTTTCTTCTTGTTGGTACTGGGCCTTGAGCCTGTTCTTGTCAATAATTTTCACTCTGTATGTAATTTTAATCTATACAGGTGTAGCGCGTCATAAGAACAAAAACCGCTGGGCACATCAGCATCCTAGCAGCATGGCAGGCAGCACCGTTTTTTCTCCAGACAAAGGCAGCCTCTTCTGCTGCTCTGCTACTGTTAAGTATGTAGTTAAGCCCTCTGCCATACACTCAGAGTAGGCTTGATTCCTTAAAATAATGGCCAGACACGCCATTATTCAGCAAGTATCATCTTGTCCAAATGAATAAAAAAGTTAGCTTAAGGACACTACATCTTTTCCAGTGAGTGGAGTTCACTGTTTTTGTAGTCAGCCAAGGCCTGCATAATGAAACAATACCTTTGAGGTTTCACATATTTAAGTGCTATTGATGGAGACATACCAACAAAGCTGGCACAGCCTCAAAGTTACTGTTTTAGATGTGTTAAGAGTATTCTCAATTTGTGGATACATCACATTGTTAGCAGCTTTGCAAACTTCACTGCATCACTGACATTTGCGTCATAACACCAAAGTGGTTAGTTAGTCAAACACAGAACAGTTTTAAGACAACTAACTTCTGGATAGCAAAAATACGCTTTCCATAAGAAACAGTACTTTCAAAGAAAATTTTAATTCTGAGTATGTTTTCCATGAACTGGAACAACATTTTTTCCTTTAAAAATTTTCTTCAATAAGTTTGCGATTTGGGGGTTTGGTTTTGGTCAACAAAACCCAGATCAGTTCATAACAAAATATAATAAACTCCCTCAAATCTAAAAGATTTTTTGCATAAAATATCTATACCAAGAATAACCATACATACATACTTCTAGGAGAAATAACTGGCACCCTTTGTACAGTATAGTGGCTGTTTGGCACTTAGGTCTGCAGTAGAGCTTCAGATACTTCTGAAGTGTTCAAGAACCAAAGTGACTATCCCACACTAATCCAGGTTGTGGCCACACTTTGTATGTAGTGAAATAAACCTGTTAAGGTCAGCTCCCAACTCAGCCATGTGCTTTTTTAACTCATTAAGAAGCTGTTTAGGCTTAGCTTCTCTTTTCTTGGATTTTTTTTTTGTTTGTTTAAAGAAGGACTTTAAAAAATGGGATGTTTACGTTAAAGTTCACTGGTTACTCTAGAAAAAGGGGTGTGATAGAGGCAGATATCCTATACTCATGAAACAAGCACACCACAAAGAGGAAGAAACAGGAGCTTCCTTCACCGGATGAGCTTTTTAATAAGATTCCCAAACAAAAGATCACTGACATCTCTGGAAGTCCTGCCTCAGCTTCAGCAGACTAAGGATTGGTCTAAGGGTCCTGCCTGTGATAGTGCTTTGATAATAGTGAGGCTTTTGCACTACTGTCAGGGAGCAGCAAGGGCCAGCTCAGCTGCAGCTGAGCTAGAGCCAGCACTCCTCTGATGTAGCTCCAGCAGGGACTAAGGGCCCAGGGCTGAGCTGAAATGGGGTTCTGGATCGATTAGGAACGTACATCTTCTGACATTTAAAGACTTCCTAGAAGTGAGAGAGCCATCATGTTTCCTGGAAAAAGTGTTAGAATTCAATTTTATTGTTCCAGTGTATTATTTAAGACTAGCATACTATATCCACTCAAAACAAAGCCATTTTACCAGCGAGAAAGATGTGGAAAATGCAAATTACTATAATGTAGGGTGGACATGTAATACTGAGCATGTCCAGAACCCTAAATTCAAGAAAATCATCCTGAGGGTGACTCTTCAGTAAACTGCAACAACAAATGTCATATTTCAGTCTGAAATTTCTTATTGCTTTCATAGGGAACAGCTTCCTGACTGACATGCATGGGCAATTATCTGAATATAATGATTACTGTCACTGCAGAACTGTGTGAATGATTCTACACTATTCAGAGAACCTAAGTCTGGGCCCATTCTAAAGGTTATTTCTCACTACAAGTTTTCTGCTTATAGTGAATTTTTAATGCAGTTAGTTTTGGTTTATTTTGTGTAAATAAACAAGAACTGAGAAATCTAAGGTTGGGTAGGGTCTAATTTTGTCATTTAGGCTCTGTTCCTAACAGGCATCTTTTCTCAAATAGTACCTCATACAGAATGCAGAAGAGCAAAAGTTTTAGTCAGTTAAGTTTGTTAAAATGACATTATGGGGGATAAGCCCCAATTGTTTCAGACAGTGTTATCCTGGTGTTCAGAAACCTTGTGCTTAGGCAGTCAGCCAGAATCTATCAGCATGGATTCACAGTAATCAAGGCCTTGACAAGTTTTATGTCTAAAGAAAACCAGTTAGTCAGTTAATGGTTAAAGACTTCAAAACATCTTTTTGTTAGTATGACACTGATTCAAAAGATAAAAGACTAAGCAGATCTTTTCAGTAGTTTTCAGTTCTTTTCTCCAAATCTTCTGAGGAGGAGGAAGGACAAAAAAAAAAAAAAAAAAAAAAAAATCCAACCACAAATCCTGCTAGAACACATAATAGTTAACTAGTAGCCAATCGTTTAGAGTAACTCTTCCATTAGCAATTGGTACATTTCCTCTAAAACAGAAAGAAAGTTTCAATAGATTTTACAGTTTCAGACTTGAGTCTTTTCTTTAATTGGATGGCTCCATTTAATTTTGAATGAAATAGTTTTTCTTTTATTGCATTCTGATACATGCCAGCTTTGACAGAGAAAGCAAGCAACATAATGCTCATATGGCACATTAAGAGCCACGCTGTGTTGTGGCTTTGCACTCCAGAGCCCCTAAATTCTACAAAATTTGTTCATTAAAAGGCTCGACTACAGCAGTCTCTGTGTTAGAGGTAATGCAGTAATTGAAGGAGGCACAATTGCCTTTCGCAAAACCTACTTTTGAACTCTATGAGGGGAGAAAATAACGAATTGTCTGTCCCAATTTCTCTTCATATTCTTTAGCTAGTCCAGTCAAACATAACTGCACTTAATTCAGGAGCTCCTAGGTGAAATTCTATGGCATCGGTAATGCAGAAAATCAGACTCCATCATCACAGAAACTTTTCTAATCTAACAAAATATCTTTGGGTAATCTTTCTTCCTTCCCAGATACATGGTTCTGATTCCTTAAAGTACGCAGAACTCACAGCCTCTAAATACTATAATGAAGCTACCATTGGACATAATGTAAGTACACACACACCATCTTGTAGATTTTCATTGCTCATGTCTTTCACCCTCTGCAACAGTCATTTCGATGCTATTCTAGAACAGCAGAGGACTCAAATGGGCAGATTCTCTAAGAACGTCTTAAGGAAAATTTGGTCTCAGTATACGGCCTGCCTGACTCTGCTGACAGCAGCACACTTACGAAAGAACAGAAATTGGTTTCTGGAGGCAAACCCAGTCTTAGTTGTCTAAATTTGGAAAAATATCCATATTCATGATTAGTGTTCAAATAGAAAACTGTGCTAATACATTTCCGGACTTAGCTTTCCAGCTGGAGTTCTGCAATCCAGTTGCCTTCAGTTCTCATGAGAAGTGCCATCGTCCAAAATATCATAGTTTTCGTGCTACCCAAGAACTCCAGCTGTGTAGATGACCTGAGATACACAATTTACATCTTCAAATGCATGTAGTGGGTGTAACATCTGCAGACCTTGCCCTGGGTCTAAAGAATATTCTATTTAAGAAGCTTAAGATACAAATCTGGACTAAAGGAATAGTCTCCTGCCAGAGTTTCAACATCCATCTGGAAAATCCTTTGGTTGAGAGCTGCCCAGAATGCTTCTACAGCAGCACACATTTTTTTTTTTCAGATTAGCTGACTTACTCTACCAGTGACCAGACCTACAGCTAAACTAACTCTCCTGTTGCAAGAAATTTTGTCCTTGAATTGCATCCATCTGAGTCATTCTAAACCCACTTTGTGTTACTTCTGTTCTTCTGTCCTTTTTCAAAAAATGCCATTCTCAAAGGCATCTGCAGAGAAAATGAGGAATGTTCCAGCTACCATCAACTTCCTGAATGTATAAATTACTTATTTAAGGTTCAGTCACAAAGCTGAAACAGTCTCTTCATTCCTACCCTTTTAGAAGGTTTATCAGTAGGGTAGAAACAGAGAGGCATTACATGTTGCTGCCATTTTCAGAAAAACAACTTCAAAGCATCAGTCATAATTCATTGGCTGTATTTAAAAAGATTCTCCAAACATCACAGAGCCCAAGGAATGGCACAGGGCAGAGTGGGGACAGCATATAAGGGAACTAAGAAAATATCTATTTTTAGTCCTTTTCTCCTTGATAATATGAGCACTAAAGTTCTTGGAGATGACTCCAGCTATTCAGGTTGAAGGTCTCTCTTTCCACAGAACTACCACTACTCCATCAGCCTGGCTGAAATCCTCTTCACTTCATAATTCTAGGGAGGGATTTTCTTTTATGCATAAATTACATTAAATTAACCATCACTGGCAGGTGGGTGGTAAAATTGCGTATTTTTAGTGAAGCTATCAGTTGGGCTTTTCAAGAGCATTCTTCTTTTGGTTTCAAGAGGAACATCAGGGAAAGCATGTGCACCCTGAAAAATCCTGTCTTTGCATTTTCTTTTTGGCCAGAAACCAAAATGTTGCAAAAAAGGTGCTGCTCATCAAGAGAGGAAGCCTTTGTTTTGTTTTATTTCAAAGTTATACAACTGAAACTGTGATGGTACCATTTCAGCCAACTTAAGCAGAGAGACACTACACTGCCAAATGTTTCCTGAAGCAATGAAGATTCAAAGTGTGGTTTCCCCTTTTTCCTTTCCTTTTTGTTCCAGAAGTTAAAATTTTCTGTAAAAAATAAACCTATCTATCTAGTTATTTTTAAGGATATGTTTTCACTAACCTATGTCTAGAGCTATTTGGAAAACAGGAGAAAATGTTTATCACTATTTTCATTTGGTTAGTTAAAATGTTGATGGAAATATCAACATTTCAACATGTGAAACAATTTTATTAACTTCACCAATGTTAACATGGACTGGCTCTGCAAAAAGTCAAAAGTAGTAGATCTATGCCCAGCAGCCATGATATATTGGAAAACTAAACTATCTCAGTAAATCTGTCCCCAAACCACCAGACAGAATTGAGCTGCAAGCATTAGAGTCGGCCCCTCTTTCCAAATCCACAGTATGAACTCTCTGGAAAGAATTCAGTTTTCCAAAAGTTTCATGCATCAGCCATTAAACACAAACAGACAAAAACAGGCTTTGCAAAATGTCTCAGGTTGGGTGTGCAGACAGCCAAATCAGGAGTTATTTGTGAAAATCTTGACCATGGTCATTGGTGCAACACATTTGGAAATCTGTGGAAGCCTGACATAACGCATAAGTACGGCATATAGATATGACTATGCATGGATACAGTTCCTCTTGGCGTTGCCAGTTCTTCTGTCAACTGAGAAGTTTTGAGTTGCAGAGTGGATTTGTGCTAGGTAAAAGCTAAGGGAAAAGTTCACAAATCCACTATAAGCAAATCCATGTTTGAACGTAACCCAGCTGAACTTGCATGCAAGTAATTTGAGATGTTTCCATGAAATCCATTGGAAACTAACTTGGGAGTTTTAGGAGAAAGAAATAAAATAAATTCCATTCTTTTAGAATAAGACAAGCAACTTTTAACCTAATTACTTAAGCATGCACTTTAAACATATGAATACTTTCACTAAAATTAAGCACATGAACCAACACTTAATCAGCTATAGTTATCGGATTCAGCCAGTAGTAAGCCACAAGCTCTGAAAGGCCCCATTTAACTGATAAATATACCATTTTTTCATTTGTACAATAGAAGTAGCAAATGTCATTTTACATGAAACATTCATTGCAACAAAAGGTCACTCTCGTTCCCCAGCTGAGAGCTTGGCCCTGGCCCTCCTCTCACGGGGACTGCAGGCATGGTTTCACGGATTGGAGTGGAACTACCTCTGATTTACGTGGTGTGAAAGCTCAGTCTGCCCTTCTGTATACAAAACTTTAGCACACAACAATCTCTGATGGCTGATTACCACCTTCCCTCTCTCCTTTTCCCTTTATAACTGGGTTTATAATGAAAATGTTGACACAGCCTTAACTATGGCAAAATTAGCATTTGCCATAATAATTAACAGATTCTTTTTTTTCTCTGTGATTTACATATATATTTACATATACATATACATACTCTTCCCAGTGCAGTAGTTGCAGATGGTATAGCCTGTTACATATACTATCCCTAAACGACAAATACATTTTTTTAGAGTATATGTCTGATAAATTTTATTCAAATGTAAAAGGTAATAGGCAGAAAATGTAGTTTGCTTACAAGTTTCCTTTATGGTTGTTTGACTGTCACTTCTCTGCAGATTTATGATAATCATCCTTGCAACAAAAACGTTTACTTCACTGTCTAAATAATAAGGTAATTTGTTACAGCTAATTACTCAAGTGCTTCCTTAATCTCAATTAAAAGATTCAGGCTGATTTTCTACATTTCTGCAGCAGTATGTTCCAGAATATCCTGTTAATGTATTCCCAATCACATATTTGTTAAGGAATGCATGGTCCATGCAAAACTGAAATGCTAAAATACATAGCTGCAATCTTAAACAATGATTTATTGTGACATGGGATGTGGGACATTTCCACAGCTTTTGTGATTGCAGTAATGAAGCTGTAAACCAAATAGCATGAAATGAAGCAAGGCCTTACAATTTAATCAGCTCGTAAACAGATCTACTGCATCAAGCAAATGACATTATTATCCATCCGAAGTAAATCATGCTAATCTCAGGAGATAAAATCAACATCATTAATGGTCACATGTCATATTCATCAACACTAAACCATCCCTTTTGACAGATTAATCCTAACTACAGCTCCCACGATGTATGGTAATAGGGCTTGTAGCATACATTTCATTCAGCAGTAAGGCTAACCAGCACTCTTAGTCTGCTATTACAAATAATTTTTTTATTGATTTACATATTTTAAAATGCATTTAAGGTGAGGTACTATTAAAAATCCTGTCACTATCACATATTTCTTCCTCACATTCTCAGACTGTATTAATAGAAACTAGAAGCTAAACACTGTATGCCTTATAAATACTTTCTTTAGCATGTTGTTAGTGGTAATTAAAGATTGCTGCCTCTGTTTTTCATTCAGCAATGGAAGTATGTGCCTTCTTTCTGCAGGATTTAAAGAACTATTGATAGTATTATTCTGATACCCTATTTGTAGTGTAGTAGTACATGGGGCCCATGGTCATGGATCAGGGCTCCACTGAGCTAACCACTATCCCAAAGACATTATTATCCATTATCCCATAATTAAGATAATATGAAAAATAAAGGTGCATTTATGGCATTCACTCTTTATTGCAGCTTACTATGTCCTACAGAATAGTTGCATATTTCTGCTCAGGCTCCAGCTCCTGCATATTGCCTGTTTGTTCCAAACACAAAATATATTTATTTATCATGAGACTGACCCTGTATGAATGCTTTTGAAAAGTGTCCACTATTCAAAGTGTCACTTTCCTTGAACAGGCACTGAATTATATTGACAGGCACATTATCAAGGGCTGCTGACTGACAGAATGAATGACTGCGGCTACATGCCGCATTGCCAGTCATTGACTGAGTGGGTGCAAAAATTATCTACAACCTTTGTAGATCTAAAGGCATCTGAACTAAGGCTAGAAAAAAAGATATATGCAAGTGATTTACTTCTGCTGCATTTATCATCTTAGTACAAACATCTCAACTATTACCCAAACTACTTCACTAATGTAGTAATTCATTAATGGTTTGTTCTCTCTCCTGAAACTATTTTTTTAACATTCCTTTTATGCAATTATTAACATCATGTTATTTAATATGTGTTTATATTTCACCAGGGAAATGTTTGGGGTAATAATTTTGAAAGGAACTGCTGCCTCCTACATTTGTTTTTAAGCCAATGTGGATTAAGACACATCTTAATAAGATTGTAAGGGCATGGCAAAAACATTATTAGAGACTGCCTGTGGCTGACATACAGCAATCAGTAAGTTTGGTTAAAAGGAAAGGCAGAATACTCCCTGGGCTGTGCTGGGACTTTAGGAAAACACTAAACTAACCACAAATGCATTTCATTTATTTGCCAAAATAATTTATTTCCTGGACTTATTTTTGATAGACATAATGGCAGCTTGAAAAAGTAGACTACAGAGATCTACTTTTTGTAAAATTACATCTATTGACTAGAAAAAAACACTAATAAAATGTTTCAGTAAGTATGTTAATTTCAAAGCCTAAAGTACTAATGTCAAGTTTACTGGAATCCACTGGAATCCTTTTAAAGATTTTAGATAATTTATGACTTAGAATGCCATAGTACTTACTGACAACTCTTAAGAATCTGCTGTTTTTATTTGTGGCGTGTTTCTGATGTTGGGGTTGTGAAGACTTTCCCTGTTCTGTCACTGTCCTTTTTACTCCCATTACTCCCATACTTGAAGCCCTATATGAAAAGTTTCTTAATCTTTGAGAGGCTGCAGATATCTGTGGGGCTCATCAGTGATGGTCATTAGAGGGCTAAAAGAGTCACTGATGAGGAATAAAATTCCCCCCTCCTTTCGCAAAGGATTTTGTGCTATTGCATAACTTCTTCGTGAGATCACAGTGTTGTTGAGCTAGTCCTCCTGCAAACATATGTCCTAGTACCTCCTAGACATGTCTGCTCTTAAAAAGGTTTACTTGTAAAGTCAAGGTGGAAGTATACTGGCAATACGTCCTTGAAGGGATATGATTTAGGCAGGCAGGCAGAATTCTTTGTTGAAACAACATAAACCTGTTTCTCAAGTAGAACACGCAAAACTGGCCAAAGGACTTCTTGTTGGGATAAGTGCATAAATACTAGGAGTTTTGCCAGCACAGCCGCGTTGGAATGGAGTGCAGGAAAAAAGTAGCATCTCTGACTGATAACAGCTATGTCACCAAAATTTTCCTGTGTAGACTCAGCCTTAGTAAGAAACAGCACTTGTGCAAAAATAATCATGATCCAGAAAGACAAGACAATGAATAGATTGCCTCACTCTTATCCACAAGAAGCAAAGGGCAGAAACATACCGTCATCTGCCCAAAAATACGTAAGGAGTGTGAGGCAGGAGTAGGAACTGATTCTGCTTTAATTGCAAGCTTATCTGCATGGAGTGAGGGACTGATAATCAAGTTCAGGTTGCCTGTGCTTCCATGTAAAGCATTAACCATGTGTCATTTTCCTGGTACATTGAATTTACATTTAAAATTTTGATACTTGATAAAATATAATACCTTTTTCATATATAAGTATGATGCTTCTTGCGTGGATTATTAGAGGAAATTTTATGAAAATCATCATATCAGGTAAGATTTGGTCACATATCAACACAGCTGCCCTGTCTCTATGATCACAGAGCACAAAAGGGCTAGTTTAATCTTTCCCCCAGTGCCTTATTGGCCTTTCTAAGGCTGAGGTATTTCAGAAGAGTCCCTGAGCCTTACACAGGTGAGCACACAGCTTATACCCGGATGGTTGGTCAAGCATCCCACTCCCTTACTCCAGCGTAGGGCATATGACTACAAATATTGTCACCTGCATGTAAATTTCAAAGGGAAATTATGTGGGCCGTTTCTTTTCAGATTGGACAAATTGACATGACTGAAAGCCTTAAAAGTAATAGGTTAGATTTCATAGTGAAGGAAGGCCTCTGACAGTTCATTTTAACTCTTATGCCCTGTATGGGTACAGGTTAGTGGAAAGAAACCATTAAAAGGATAAGGATAGTCCCATATGACAGATTGATACTTATGAATAAAAGAACTTACTAGTTTTATTGTTATTATTTGGTCCTCCCAAAGAACAAATTTTAACCAATGTATGATAAAAAACCTCTTTTAGAATTTGGTATAAGGTATTTGGCAGTGGAACCCACATAAGAGCCACTCTTTACTTATAGTGCTAAAATACCACATGATCTGTAACTTTTTTAGCAGAAGACTTATTAAAAATACTATTAATTAATGATAACATTAAAAGAACTGGTTACTCCATTTGTTTCCCATTTGAGATACAGCTGTAATAGGAAGCCATGCTTGATTTTAGTAAATCATGATAATATTCTATCGGTTTAAAGAGGTACAGACTGAACCCATACAGATAACTGGTTTAGCCTCAAAGTGATAAATCATGTCAAGAAATAAAGATCATTTCATTCCTTAAAAATGAAAAAAAGACATGATTTAAAATACCATGCTTCAGTTGCATGCACAAGATTCCTATAATCAATCATCCAAAATAAACTATATTATTTAGGAGCTACTTGAAAGGAGACACATTGCAAACATGCTTTAAAAAAATTGCAGAAGAATGGTTTAGAATAGAAAGCATCTTAATTTTTTATGCAGATATATTGTTTGTTGTTTTGTGTTTAGTGCAACTTAATAAATTAACCTCCTGAGCAACATGCTGCAAAACAAAATTTCAACACTAGCAACATTGCTGGTAATGTGCTAGTGACATTAACTGAAGAAACACATGATTACTGAAGAGATGACTGTTAAATAGTTGAGAATAATACAGGAAACTAGAGGATGCAGGGGACTGGACACTGATACGCAAGCCTGGATTTACTCACGGGAGACCATGAGTAAAGATATTCAAAGCAACATACTATGGAGTCATAGTACTAGTATTTTACTACCATTGTGCACTGAGGAAAATGATGGTGGAATATGCAGTGCTGGATGTTCAGGCCCTAAATTTCTCACCAGCAAGTTGTCGTTTGAACTTTGTTCGGGTTTGTAATGACTACTGAAAAAAGTGACTACATTCACACTTGGTAGCCAGCATGAAATAAGTTGTTGACTATCACATTGTAGCGGTAAGGTTGTATTTGAAATCTGGAATGCCCTTAAGAGCCAGTGTAGAGGATGCAGGGTGAAGCAAAAATTAGACTACATGCAGAGTTTATGTTACTACAAAAAAGCCCTCAGAAACCATGGGAATTAACATAACCTAGATACATAGAGTTCACTCTGCAGCTTCAGTAATAGCGTGAAAAAGAGAAAAGCTGTGGAATGTGCTTTAGTTGTGCATTTAGTGGCATGTCACTGTGAGTTTAATAAAGACACCAAGGTAACAAAGGGCTTATGAGCAGAGCTGAAGACTCCTGCTAGTTGCTTTTCTTTTTGGCCATTTGGCATGTAAAGTATAATATAAAGCATAGGCACATATGCAGTGACAAATTGGTGCCTGCTTTATGATCTACATCACTTCTTTAAACCAGCTCTTCCTGATCTGTAATCTACATTGCTATCTTTTGGGTCATGAAGAAGAAAACCATAGTGTGTAGCTGACACCTCCATTTTCATCCCAGCTGACTGTGGAGCCTCTAATTTAGAGAGACATGGGACAAAAGGTCTCATGCATAGTGGCAAGGGCAAAACTAACAGATCTGCAAATTCAAATCTAATAAAAAATGGAAAAGCAATCTTTTATGCCCACTGAAGATATAGTAAACACAAAATTCACATAGCTTATTACTCAGCAAAATTATTTTAGCCTCTCTTTCATTTTCTCATCTACGAACTTAGCAGTGATGTGAGAGGCCTGCCATATACAATCTTTCAGCTTTAATCCTCTCTTGTTTGAAAAAGAGGGAAATCCAGACGGAAGGGAAGGGAAAATACACCCTCAGTTAAACCTGTTCTATAAAAAAGTAGAAAACAACAGACAAGTTTGTTATTGCACTCTTGGCTTCAAAGTTTCCTCAGACAAAGTAGTAGGAGATCTACCGTGCAAGCACAGGGATCATCGCAATTAATTTAAGACTGAAAAGGACTGAAAAAGATACACGCTTTCTTCAGCACACTCTGAAAACAATGCAAGTTAGAACAAGGCCCTTTTTCCCCCCCCCCACCTTTATTGCCATGAAATGTATTAGTTAAATTTGACTTTTTGTTTTAGAAAAATCATATAGGAAAGGTCTTCCTATCCTCCTTTTCCTCCTTCCCTTCCTTTTTTCTTCCTTCTGAATGCCATTTTTTATGCCAGGGCAAAAAAAAAATATATCAGTTTATCATTGCATCTTGATATATACAGAAGATGAACAAAGCACATACGTTGTGTTGCGTTTCTTGGCTGTTGAGAGGGGAGTTGGAAACACTGTTTTATTATATTATTTGGATTATAGAGGGGTCTTGAACATACAACCTTGGAAAGACTGATTAGCTTCAAAGGATCAGTCATAGATACATTAAAAACAGTTCAGAGCTTATATGGACAGTTTCTTAGCTCTTTATTTTAAAGTGAAGTTCTACTCCGAAAAGCAATTGTCAAAGCAACAGCTTTGTCCTCAGATAAGTCTTATTCCTGTGTGTCATGTGTGCTCCCTTTAGCAGCTCAGTTAGCTTTCAGTTCTGTGTAATACTCAGGGGGAGCTTGATTACTCAGGGCCTGACATCAGGACTGCATTCTTAAGTGGATTCCCACAACAAGATCAGATAGCATCTGGCCTTTATGAATCACACTACTGTGGTGGTTGCTGGAAAGGAAAAGGTAGTCCTTTTCTTCCATTTACTTTTGCATGGGAGCAATCATAATCTGCCTGAGGATGAGATTCACTTCCTCCTAGCTTCACTTGCAGCACGTAACGCAGTGGCGTAGGCTTGTCAGTCTTTTAACCAGCCTAGCAAGCTAGGCAAATACAAAAGTGATAATTCATTAAGTGACAGCTGAGCTCTTGGGAAACGCTGTCGGAGCCACCACAGTTAATTCTTCACAAAGTTTCTGAGGTAGCAAAACTCTTCCGTGCATCCCCTCCCAAGGAAGCATTGTGTCTGTGACACCATCTGGTCCATGACCCAACCAGATCCAATCCAGCTTGAGTTGCAGATGCTAGTGCATTTCTCTTGGGCTGGGATATAAAGAAGTCCATCTCTTGTAAACAGAAAACATTTTGTCTAAGAGCTGCTAAGTTGCAGTAAGCAGTGAAGTCCACAAGGCTTTTTTCAGTGTCATTTGGTGCAGGGAAAGAAAAAAGCCTTCAGGAAGAGCACACAAGCCATGGGATTGGGTTTCCACAGGGGGCTCTTTGAGATTGTTTTAGACCAAGAGTTTTCTAACACTGTGAGAGCCAGGGCTTTGTGAAACTCAGCACTTTTGACTGTCATACTGTTTTTCAGTTCCAGCTTTCACCACTCTGTGCCTTTTGGGTCTAACTTTGCCTCCACTTAAGTGGTTGTCAATGTAGAATAAATCACATGAAGAACCTCTTAGGGCCATGCTCTTTGCCCAGCCCACATAAGAGAGGAAGGAGTTCAGTCCTCAGAAATAAAGGGGTATGCTCTCCTCCTCAGTATAGCTATTGAAATTCAGGAGAACTGATAAACTAAAGTTGAGAAATATTTGTTTTCTCTAGCATGTACCCCATTCAAATCTGTGAGGACTCTCAGCCCTCTGCTGCTTTTTAGAATAGCACAGAAAAAAAAAATCTGTGTCTTCTGAGCACAATGCATGAGTAGAAGAGAGTAGAAATGAATATATTGCACAATGCATGAGTAGCTTCAGTAGGAATGAATATATTGTGATGGGTTTAGGGGACAGAGGGGTCCAGACCTGGGTCTGGAACAGTCAAGTCAGTGATTCATGGCTTTCAGTAGTGCGGCCAATGACTCTTGAATTCCAGTCTCTGCAACTGTGCCTTGCCATTCATTCTTTTTCAGATGCAGAATACTGCAGGTGCTCTTTCTCCAAGGGACTCATGGTAAAGCACACTGGGACTAGCTGACAAACGGGAAATTTAACCCACTGCTTTTTTACATTTTAGAGCAGGAGATAAACTGGGCTCTTAATGTGCAATTTTAAAGGGAAAAAATACATTTAGGGCCTAATACAGACTTTGACTTACAGGAGCTTCCTATGCAAGAGTCTGAAGACTGCAGAGGGGCCACATTCACAGTAGGAAAAGCTTATTTTGTTATTATTAGCAGCCTGAGGTGTGCTGATTATTTTACTCCTGGTATTTTGCCATCTCTTTTAGCATGCATTGCCACAAAATGACTCATGAGAAGGGGTTTTTGAATGGAGCTCAGTCATTTTGGCACAGATTCCAGCTCTGATCACGGGGAAACCATTTACTTTTCCAATTACGTGGGCAAGGCACAACCCCAAATACTGCAGAGTCTTCTCTTTCCATCTTAACCTAGAAGGAATGGCCAACTAATAAACAGAAGAAAGTGTTTCGTGAATATTATAGTCAGAAACTGTACACAGAAGTCTTCAGGCAGTTATTTCCCTTCATTATTTGCATGCTGCTCTTGAAAACTGTTCACAGAATCAGTTTTCAGAAATGTATTTCAATAGCAATACTATAGATACAAGAAATATAATTCTTTTCATCAATATTTAAACTTAGAAATGACATACAATTGACCTGTCAGCTCAGATTCTTCATCTGGTGAAGCTGTAAATCAACTCTCTTGTGTAAAGCTGAGCTAGACCTTAGCTAGACAAATCTCATTAAAGCATAAACTTTAAACAAATGTATGGCTTTATTGTCACCTACATGCTTGTTCTGCCTATCTAATCCACACAATGGTCTGTTGACCACAGATTCCTCTCCTCTGTGGGAACCGAGAGTCATCTCCTTCATACTTTTCAACTTCAAAACAGTGCTTTCCTCCCCTCTTTTGCCCTTAATTCCTCTCTCCCTCTGTTCATAAAAATTCAGTAACTCTTATTCAACACTGGAAAGCATTCCAGTGTATCACAGATCCTCACATCAGTTACTGCTTACAGGACTGTAACCTACACTTAGACAATATTGGGCTGATCTCTCAGTCACTAAAGGCAGAAGGGATTTTGCCATAGACTTTAATGAACGTAGGATGAGGCCCATGCAGCAAAGTTTGTATTACATCCAGGTGTATTTTTATGTAAAAGGTATTTTTCACTTAATGTAAATGACAGGGCTTCAGTATCCAATGGGTATATTCTTTCTAACTCGGGTCTGTGCAAAAAACTTTTTCATTTGATACACTTTTAGTTCCTGTGCACAAAATGAAGTGGGACAGTTAAAAACAGGCAAGTACAGTACCTGATGATTTGCCATATTTTATTTACATTATTATATGGCTATTAGATGTAATATTGTCTGCTCTTGTCATTCTCTGCAATGTGCTTGATGATTCAGGGAATAAATAAAACCCAGGGTTAGCAAATAAATGAGAGCAGAATTGGCAGAACACCAAGTCTGCTTTATTTGACTGAGAGAGAGATGTGTTACATGCCCTGTTTGTTTAAATTATGCCAAGAGCTGAGATACACCAGGTGTTGAGACCACGGAGTAAAGCCTTTAAAGTGTTTGCAAAAACCAGATTTCTGGTTACTGGATTGCCAGAATACAAAGCCAGAAGGTTTACACTGAGAAGTTAAAAAATATGGGACCCTGTGCTACCATCTTCCGATCATTTCTATTAATTAAAATTACAGAAATATCACACATGCAGTAACAGCGACTATCCAGTCCCTGTCCATCTCTCTCTCTGTGACAGAATCTACCGTATATGTAATCATGTCAAATTATTTTAGTGATTATCCTAGTGATTCTGAAATATCAAGAAATAACAAGACAGTTTTGTAACATGGAGTGAACCATGCTGTCTTTATTCAAGCTAAACTTCCATTAAATTTAGTAAAAGGGAGCCAGGTCTGAGAGATTTACTCTGTTCTGTCAAGCTGCTTCCTCCAACTACTACTTCCATCAGAAAGACCAGAGAGAGGGGATCAAAACAGAGGGAATTCTGTCCTGTTCAGGAGCTGCTGTGGAAGTACACAGCTCCTCTGCCACAAAGGAACTTCAGAAAAGTGGCTCTAGCACAAACGAAATTTTAAAATGTTAACTTTTACTTATGATCGCATTGCGGACGTGTTGTCAGACGTTGGCGGCGAGGTGGCCGGGTTCTCGCTCTGGCCCCCAGCTGCTGGTGCTGCTCTCTCCAGCTTGGCACAGAGGCAGCGGCATGGGTCAGATGAGTGAGCCTCAGCCACCTCACTGCAGCCAGCCGAGGCAGCGCAACCTCCCGCGGAAGGCTGTTTGAAGCAAGCCACTTAACTTTGCACTGCTGTGGGGGCAGTAACCTTTGGCAGGGGAGGAAGTTAAAAAAAAAAAAAAATAGAGTGTTTGTCTTAAGCTAGTACAGCAGTTTCTGCAGTGAACATCTGACCACAGCCTGAATCAGGTTCAAAACTGGCAGAGAGAGAGAGAGACAGAGACGCTACTATTTAGCTCTTTAACTCTATGATGTGTTACCATCCCTCTGAGCAAAACATATCTGTCTACCAGCAAAATAAAGGCTAATGCATGTGAGGCTTCTCTAAGTTTCACCAGGTCATTTATTTGTTTTAGTGATTTTCTTCTCTGCCTTGAATAGAAAAAGATTAGTTTTTAAAAACCAAGTGCAGCAGCAGTGACATGAGTTATCATCTATCCAAAGTACATTGTCTAGGATTCAGTTATCTCCGAGACTGCCTTTTTCTCTGTATCTTCTGCTGGTTATAACTTACAACTGCCTGGAGTGCTTTTATTGTCTGGTTCAAACATCTTGATGGACAAAACATTCCTACTGGCTCTCTCTGGAACTCATTCTCTCTCCTGCAAAGCCTGCCAGAGCCTGACTTTCTGCATGCACAGAGCACAGTGCAAGTAAGGTCTGCTTAATCTCACTTTGCATTTAGCAAGAGGATATTGGGATAGACCCATAAAAATGCTGAGCAATTTGTGTTGATCTAATGAAGAAGATAATGCTGTCATGCTGACGTGGAGGCATGCCCTCGTGTGCATTAGTTAGAGCAGCTGGGTCGGGGTAAAATAAAGAAAGGAGACTCCTAGGATAAATTCTTAATTCCAGCAAAGTCAGAGGTAAAACTGCAGCTGACTTCAGTGAGATCAGGACTTTGTCTCTGGGTTTTTTTGGCTCTGTAGTTTATCCATTAGCATATATGTTTGTGATCAGTTCTCTGTCCATATAAGAGCCACAGAGATTACTTTTGTGCAATAAAGTACACACATTTTAAAATATAACTTTCCTCAAAAGCTTCTTGACAAGAAAGTCAAGAATCTACTCATTCTCCATTAGTGTGAGCACACATATTAGAATGCCTGATGGATTATATGCATGAAAATAAACTGTTTCCCTCATTGCTGAAGTTTTTTAAAACATTTTTAATGGTCTCACTAGCAAAATAGACTCAATGGGTCTGATCTGCCAATGCATTACTCCATTTGTATGTCAGTGCAACTCCATTGATTTTTGTGCCATTATGGCAGTGTAAAAATGAAATAACACAGTGTTGAATCACACCTGTTCAAAGACTGATTGATGGGTCCTGTTTGGAAATCAGATGAATTAAGAAAAGCAAAATATGTTGAGAGGAGGTGATGATCCAGCTGTACTGTAGTAGGAGGAAGGATCATACAATGTAACAAATAAGCTGTTTTCAATGATAAAACACATGTTTCTCAGTGGAGAAATGATGTGAAATGTCAGGACTATATGCAATTTGTTTAAGAGCCTCATCATTATCTAAAAATAGCCTCTAGCTTATGTTTTCCTCTCTGAGACTATACTGATCTTCAATTCTGCATCTATATTTCCTCACAGAATAAAGTTTGCTAAGTATGGGTTGCATAGCCACTAAGATTTGTTGCTCTGGGACTTGGGACAAAATCTAATTTTAGTAGGCTCTATACTTCTGCTTATAGTAGTGAGGCAGAATATCAAATGAGCTGTTTAGCGGTGCTAGAGCCACATGTTTGCACTGGTTACAAGGTTCATTTTCATAATTCTTTAAATGACTGGCCTTCACCCTAATATGAAAGCAAGCCTTATTCCATTAAGCCCCCAGCTCACCCAAGTTACTAAAAAAAAATGGGCCCTCTGTATATTCTGAAGTTTAGTTCATGTTAGCCAGCTGCTTGGTTAGGGTAATTTAAACCAAAACAAGACTATTGCTTCTCTCTAAATAGGTGCTGTAGGTCACAATATGTTGTGGGTTTAAACTGTGTTATATTACTTTAAGACAGAAGTCTCAAATGTGAGGAAAACGTGTGATAAAATGAGACCAACATTGTTTTTGACCTAGTTTGAACAAAGGTGCAGAAAATCAATGAGCCCCACAGCAGCCTAAATGCTTTGTTAGCCTTTTACTACAACATTACATATTACATGCAAATAATGGCACAAATTTAATGCTACTATTCATGTCAAGTGATTTCTTTGAATCTATATTTTATATTTTACAGATCTTGAACAGTAACATTTTTCTTTTTAGTGCAAAGTTGCTCAAGGTTCACTGGAGACTCTCTTAAATTGCTGCTTTCAGAGAAATAACAATGTAAAATGACATTATGATGTATAGCACCCTTCTGAAGGCTTGAACCAGTGCAGCAGCAAGCCACTAAAACCTCTGGGAATGAAGCAATCTCCAGAGCACTATTGTCCAATTGTCCTAACTGGATCATTTTTAATTAGTTGCAATTAATTTCAAGTGACAGCACACTGAAATATCAAATCAGAAAGCACAGAAAAACACACTGGAATGTGGAAATCAACATCATTAGGTAGGTTCTCTATTACAGAAGAGAAAGGGATCTGAACATTACCTGCCTTAACCTTAGAATTTTTCTTTTAATTTGTTGCTATAATAAAGATAAGACACACGATGATGCTGCCAAGGTACTGACAGAGCTTTAGCACTTAGCCAGCTGACATGCATTAACAAATAATCTGTACCCTTTTCCTACTGCAGAGATTAATATCTGTATCAATTCTAACAGTTGTTGTCCCTGTTATGCCTAAAATGGCTTGGGATTATGAAGACTATGTAACAGGCTAAAAATTATCTACATTTTTGTCCTTTCCTGATGGGTTCGTTATTCCTGGAGGGGACTCAGAAGACTCAAGTTGAGACATAGCCCTTACCAGTAGATTTCAAAAGAAACTGAGATTTACCCACTCTGTGATGATATGTTAGAAATCTTGCATTTGCCAGTGCTAGTACATCTAAATGGAGGGATTTTGCTATTGAGATGTGAAACAGTACCTGTGACCATCACGGTCTCCAGGCAACACTAACCTTGTGGCAGTTACCCCATCCCTGACTGCCCTTATGCCAGTAACCTGTACGCATTCAGCGTGGTCGGAGGGTGAGGAACGACGGGATCTTCTCCCTTCTGATCAGCAGGGTCAGAACATTAGAGAGTTCACACAGAGGTTTGCTGTGTCCTAAGGCTAGAAGAAATGCATACCAGAGAAGTGGCTGGCTTTCCTTCCGTGTCTCCTTAGAGAGGATCAATTGGCACCAATGTGCCTTAGAGATATAGACAAAAGTGCTATATATTATATGTATCACACCACTGATAGGTCACTGAATTTAGAATACTGCATTATGCTGTTAAGTGTTTCGATTTTGTAGATATTGTCAGGCAATATATATGACAAATTAAAATGCTACATCATCTAATCTTGACACCACTAGAGGAAAAATGTGTGTGTGAGGTTAAATGGGGCCAAATTTTCAGTGAAGTTATTTTAACGACAAAATATATCTCTACAATTCAAACTGCAAAACAAACGTTCTCAAGTGAACTCTTAGTATGAATGAGAGAACCTAAATCATCATCTAAAGAAACTGAAATCCTAGACTGACGACACAACAGAGAGGAGAAGACACAGTATTAGCTATTCTGTGTGCCAGCGTGCATCCATCGTGGCCAAAGGGGAAAAATTCTTCCTAGGAGCTGGTCTGTGCCAGCTAAATAACTGCACTGAACTTACCTGAAGGAGACCAGTTAGTATCGATTGTAAAGTACTTGTCCCCTCTCTGCCAGCTCTTCTGCACATGAACTAAAATAACTAACCTGCTTCACAAAACAGTTTTCAGATGGTAGCTACTGGTATAGTCAACTAGTTACATACAGATGAGAGGTTGTGTAACTTGGTCTTTGTGTAGTCTCCTCTCTTACAAATACCAGATTATTCAGTGTCTTTGTGATTACCTTGCAATTTCACATATTTTTACTTGCCAGATTTTTGCAATTTGGGAATTTGATCATGAAGATGACTGAGCTAGGGAGACTGGGAGCTGTCTGAAATAATAATACTTTTCTGAGCGTTAACATATTTATGCGATAGGTGGATCAGTCAAGCTATATTTTTTCAGGGAAAAAGTAGCTGGAGGAGCAGTTATAGTTTCACCTCGATTTGCCAAAAAATGCAACATAGGATCCCTACCTGTTTAATTCTCAAACAAACAAACAAAAAAAAAACCCAACCAACCAAAAACACCCCAAACCCGAAAACTTGGACTTTCTCAAAGCAGGCCTCTGTTATTGACTCATATTGGTATACTGGAAATGTTTAACTAGCCTTATAAAATTAGTGAATCTACTATTTATCAAAGGATTTCATGCTGGCAAATGATATAACTAAAAATAAAATAAGACTTGCATGAAAATCAACTTTTGTTACATCCTGTATCTATGTAAAATACTTTACCTTCTCAGCTGAAAACATCTATATTTGGTCACGCACAAATTAAAAATGTTTCAAATGACTGAATAAAGTTACTTCATGCATTTTAAAATATGATTTACTAGAAACAATTCAATGGTTCTGTCTAGAACGCTAGAGCCCCCCAGAATCAAGTAAATTTTATTGCAGCATCCTGCTCCTCCACCTCCCATTAGAGCTTCCACCAGGCCAGCTGTGGTGTGCACAGCAAGAAGCAGTCTCTTAGGATCTTACGCTAGGAGCGGGCAAGATTGACAAAGGATAAAATAGAAAAATAAAAGCACAAGGAGGTGAAGCCTTAGTACAGAGGCCCGTGAAAAGCCAGGGACTGAGCCAGCATAAAATTCTGGTATCTTGGTACCCTATTCAGAGTCCTCATTACCAGACAATACTGCCTCTTATAAATTGGTGATATTTAATGAGAAACCAGACAGATTTGAAGTAGGCTCCTTTTTACAGCATGACCTATCTAATTTCTGGTGCATCAAAAATGATTTTTTTTTCCCCTTCAAGGTTCTTTTTCCTTAGAGGGACAAAATCTGTCTCTAGCTGAGAACAAACACAAACAGCAATGGGACTGAGGACTATCTACCGATAGAACTTAAGTTATACATTCACAACACCACGGAAGAAAAAAAGTGTTTGCAGCACCTTCTTTCTTTTTAGTAAGCAAAAGTAAAACTGCTTTCTTACTACAAACTAAATTGCCCCAAATTACAGATGTGTCCGTAAAAAAGATAACATAACCTGCCTGTACTTCTAAATGCTGGCTAGTATATGGGTTTAGGGCTTTTTTTCCCCTTCTCTTAGTTACTTGGCTTAATTAACAAGATTCAAAATAATAACATGACCTTTGATGTTGTTCTATGATTCACTATTTTCAGGAAGATCTATTTTTGTTTGTGTAATATCACACCATAAGTGGTGTCCTCTTTTAACAAAGTGTGACAGGAGCCTAATTCCTGGTGATGTGAATCAGGTCGGGAGCTCTGTTGATGACAGTGAGTTAGAGATTTACAGTAGACCAGACAAACTATAAAAACCTATGGTAGGGATTATGAGTTATCAAGATGTGCTGAGCTGGCACACGCTGTTAAGTCTGTGGTCAGCATTATCCAGAGGGAAGCTACAGTGCCACAGCTGCACAGCTTTCTACTACCAGTTAGCATCAGAGCGAGTATCGGCAAGGGAGAGACTTTGAAAGAGTGCCGACACAGGAAAGACTTTAAAAAGGCTTGAAGGCAGAAGGATAAAGAAGGGAAATTAGGAGGAAAATGCATGACAAACAGTAATGTCTCCAGGACTGGCAACTCGTAAATCCAAAGGCTGCTAGCAACCAAACTGTATGTTCAGCACTTTAACAAAATGATTCAAGGAAATAATGTCAACATCAAACTGAAAGCCTTCCATCCCCTTGTTCTGGCAGGAAGTGTGAGGAAGGCAGGAACTATGGGAGGCTGCAGTTTTTCATGCAGTGAGTCTTTCTTCACTGCACACATCTTCAGCTGATTACCTGCAAAGGAGGAAGGTGACAGGTAGGAGAAGGTCTCCTGTTCTTTCAGACTCTTCCTTGAACTCTACTCGTTCATTCCTGGATTTGTATATATATGTGTGTGTGTGTATACATATATGTATATATATATATGCATATATACACACACACATATATATGAACACATTGCTTATGGCTCTATATATATGCTCGCATCAATAAAACAGACGTGTACAGACTCGTAAATCACTGAATCTTCGCAGACTACAATGGAGTTACACTGATTCATATAGCTGAGGATCAAGTCTAAGTTTTACTTGCTCCAAGTTGACTAGATATCCTGAATGAGAGTCAGCCTGAGAACTGAGGTATGTTTTAACACTGGTTGTTATGCTTCCAGCAGTTTTCAGCCTTCCTCACTGCAGTATGGATGGGCCTTACTAAGGTCTTCTGTGTTTAGTTATTTCACTTTGCATTGAGGTAATGGCCCTCTAGGACTGACTAAGAAAATCATGGCCACTATGACAGCTCTTGGGTTTCTCTACATGCTTTCTTCTGCACATAGTTTGGAACAGAATTAGAAGCTGGAGATAAGGTATTTATTCCTGCTGTGAGCTGGCCATTGCATCTTGCAGTTTAAGGTAGCAATGTTCTGTTTTTCTTTCAATGGCCTGCACAGAGAAGTTGATAGCACTGAAAAAAGGACAGAAAGTCACAAAAGCATTCATTGTTGCTGGAGAAAAAAAAAATGTAGACATACTTCCTGAGAACAGAGCATTTGCCCTGTCAGTAATCACCTCCAGGAACTCCCCCCGCCATCCATCCAAATTCCATTTCATCTGAACTGAGGTTGGTCCAACTAGCCTTTTAGCCTCCTAAGTGATCTGGTTGTACAAGAGCAAAGAGATTAAACCTTCCGGTGTGATAGGAGAGAGAGAGACAGCTGAGTGCCATGTGCACATTAATAAATCCATTATGGTCTCAAATGTTCTCACATATGTATCAAACAAAAGAGCTGCACAGAACAGCATCCCATTGAGTTTCCCATAACAAAGAACCTACTAAAAGAATGATCCCATAACATTCTTTAAGATCTTTGGAAGGAGAGGAATTGACTCAGCAAAGATAACCACACCTTTCCTACCAGATACCCAGTCAAGCCAAGAACATCTTGTAATTAATTGTATAAAAAGCATTTGAAAGATACAACCAGTATGCACCCTGGTCTGAAATGAACAAGTATGCATGACTTCCTGAAATAATTTAATTAACTGCATGCACTTGTTCCTTGTAGCAAGCCCTTCTTCCTCAATTTGAAAGTTTGATCTCTATGTTATGCTTAGCACAAGATTGATGGGAGGCAGCTGTATTACATGTTACCATTGCAGGAGATGGATTTTTGAAATTTGCTTTGATAACCTGGTAGAGGTCACCTACATCTCATCCCTCTATCAGAAAGTGCTGAGCACTCAGTGAACCAGTGACTTTTTCTTTCCAGCTGCACTGGGCAAACAACTGTCTTTCTATCTGTAGAATGAAGTAAAGGACAGGTATCTCCAATTTACATATATAAGAAAAAGAAAAAAATATATTTGTCCACTCACTTTCTCAGAATCTGCCTGTTAAAATTTAATGTTATGATCTACAAAGTACAGTGAAAATTATCTATTGCATGGAAAAGTGTATTCTGTCTTCATATCTGCAAGCAAGATGCTCGTGCACCTACCAGCAGTGATTCTAGTATTCCGGAACTTATTAGTAGAAGACAGCCATATAGCAAATGGCTTTACTTACCACTTCCCAACTTTTTTAACAGGCTGGAGCTCCTTGAACTCAACGGCTACTAAACAAAAGGCTGTGTCAAATGCAGACACTCCATGAACAGATTTTTCCCAATTTAAACAGTGATGCTGCTATTATCGTGCTGGGCTGTGTAGTGATGCCAAGTCTGTGCTCATTGTACTAAAAAGCAAGGTTAGTGCTCACGGATGATCATTGCTGGCTATGAATAGATAATAAGTTACTATTCTTAGACTGAGCTATGCCATAAGGACTGAAGTACTTTCCTTGAGATAGCCTAAGCAGAAGAAGTTTAGTAAACCATCCTGCTTTTTGAATTTCCTGTTTTCGAGCTGTGAATGAATGTTAGACAGATGTTTTCTCATGCAAAGCAAGTCTCCATTTTAGGACATAGTGAATTCTATAATAAGAATAGGAATCCTTTAAGTTTGAATAACTGGTGGGAAAGAGGGAGAAGAGTGGATTTTAAGACCTGGCACTTCAAAGCTGACTGAGAAATAGCAGTAGGCTCTATAGGGGACACATAAGTAAGAATTTAATTTTGAAAGTTTAACTGTATCATCATGGTCTATATGCATCATATTAGACCCTACAATTACAGGGAACATACTGCTTGCCCCCCTGGGACACATGCTTCATCCAGTGCATGCTTCAAGAACTGCCATTTGGTTTGATTTCTGCTCACTGGGCAATGTATAACCCATGATCCACTTATCCCAGGCCATTCACACACATCCTCTTGCACACCCCCTTCACACCTTTGATGCCTGAAGGGCCTCATAGGCCAGGCAGTGCAGATGCATGCTTCCAGCCAGAGCATGAACCATGAGCAGCAACATTTCCTTGCAATCACTGTGGGCCCAGAACGGCTGGTGGGAGACGGAGGAGACAGGATTGTGGGAGAAGCAAGCCATAAAGTTATAGCCAAGAGGCTAGTTTTACAGGGGCAGAAAAGCTTCTAGCTATAGTTCATGTCCTTCAAACTAAGCCTAATATTGGGTCTTAACTTCTCCCCTGTCAGCAGCTGTCCATGAAAAACTTTGATAAAGTTTGTTCCAATTCCTTTCTAAAGACTACTATATAGAGAGGAAAATAGCCTTCCTTGACAACCACTTGCTTAATTATTTAAATGGTAGAATTTGTGCAGTTGATATCATAATCTGAGATGCCTTGAAGATAAGCTAGCAGTTATGCTGTAAGCATTCTTTCTTTTAAATGTGGAAAAATACTTAAAGTCGCCTTTCCAAGTTCCAAATCAGTCGATCAAAATTTAGGTAACAAAGAACCAAACTGGCCATGCAGCCTTCTTTCAATTCCTTTTGTGTGTATACTATTTTAATCCCGTAAAATCCGTAATTTTATCCCAGTGCCTTATTCAGATGTTGCTCTGGGCCTGCTTAGGACAGTGAAGCTTGTGTGTGGGTGATTCCTACCTCACGTGCTCCACTAGCTAGAACACAGAAAGAATGCGTATGGTTAAAGCCACTGAACGTCACTGTGAAGAACTGAATCTTATGTTTCTTCTGACACAGAATTTTTATGGGATGCTGAACAAGCCACTTCACAGTTTAGAGTGAGGCATTAGTTGTGTAGTCCTTACTCATCAAGAAATCAACATGAAACACTGAGGCCAGGTGCACAGGCCAATTCAAGCTGTGCGTGGTATTGACTGGAGCTGCACTTCGAACTTTATGCTATTTTTGTAAAAAGCCAAATATTCAAAGCTGTAGATGTCTCAACATGGACACTGTGGACAATTCTGGCTTTCATTTTGTCCATGCCAGAACATGTAAAACAAGAAGATAAATGGGAAAGGTGAAAATGATAATTTATTGATATCTTTTAAATAAAGCCTGTGGCGATACAGTGAATGTGAATTATAAGAAATTTAAACAACTGTCTTATTTACTAAATGAGGCAGCAGTCTGTTTGAAATAGTATAAGAGCACATTAAGGACTAACCATAATGCATAGTTTTTGGTTTGGGGGATTGGAGGAGGAGGGGATAGTATTTTACATACATTTAGTAGGACATTTTCTGTAGCCTATTGCCTGAAAAGTAGTTTTTTTGGAGAAATGGCTCCAAAGGAGAATACCTCTAGAGAAGTATACAGAAGTCATAAGGAGGTAGTAGCTCCCAACCAACCAACCTTCTGTATTCTGTCATGGCACTTTTTGATTCAAGGCCTTAAGCTGGTTTAGTAGTAGTCTATTAATTAATTGTTACATGAGTCTTGTACAGATACTTCTCTGTGCAACGTGGGTGTGTGTGTGGGTGTGTGTGTGGGTGTGTGTGTGGGTGTCTCAAGAGAGAGGGGAATCAAGCTTGACATGGATAACGTATGAGTTCTCCACCAAGCTTTGGAATAAAAACAATGATCAACTGCTTGTGGGGCAGATGTTTTGTGATTCTGAGCTGTAGCTTCACATTGCGATATAGCAAACTCACACAAACAGTAGTCACATCTGGCTGCCATGCTAGGAAGGGTTTGTGGAGAGGAGCAGAACAGGCCTGGGTGCTCTCTTTAGGGCTCTGCAGTTAGGTAGTGCTGGTATAACTGCAAACCAGAAGAATTTCTGACCCATCACGCGGCAGAAGGGAGAGCAGAAACACAGGCAGAAACCAGTATAAATACAGCTTCTGAGAGAGATCTGCTGCTCGTACAGGAGGACGAATATGCGGAGATCTGCCTCCTTTGTACCTGGAAGTTGAACACCTGTATTCTTCCCTACAACAGTTATTTGGCAAGCAGAGAGTTCAACAGCTGCTAAGCACAAGACATGCAATCCTGAGTCCACCAGAACTCAAGTGTGGAGAGGCAGGTTTAGCTAGCACTCGGATGGGAGACTTTCATGGCAAACCTGACCAGGCAGAGGAAATAGCGCACACAATCCCCTTGAAATCAGTTTTGGATTGGGGGGAAGCCTTATGGTCTTTGCAGACCCATGCTGATCAAAGCACCGGTGTTGGTAGAGGTCTTAAGGCTGACTTAAGTCTTAAGGTCTGACTGTCTTATGATCATTATAGGTAACTTGGCACTTTGAAAAGGATTAAGAAAGATAATTCTTCATAGCCTATTAAAAAACCCAGGCATGCATATGGTTAATCTCCCTGCCATTTAGTTGGGCTTCGTATTATTTCCCACATTAGGTCCCCAAATCTGCATTGCTGGTGCTGTTACATTTTACTTCAGGCTTTGGGGTTTGAAGTGAAGTTATTACTTTTTTTAATGTAAGACATATATAGAGAGAGAACAGAAAAGTTACTATGTTTATGTATACATAATGATTAAATTAAAATTCTATGCAGGCTTTTGGAGGTTTGTAAAGATTCCCTTTTAAAACTGCCAATCTAAATAAACCTACCCCAATAACTATCCTTTCTGTTAATGCATGGTGTTTCACCCACGCGTCGTACATCTGATATGTATCATGTACACAAACAGCAACATAAGGTCTGCCATGTAGTCAGAGAAGTACTAAAAATGTTTACTTCAAAATAAGTCTTGGAAAAAGGAAAATACTCTGGATTATCTCTTAGTCATCTCATTTGCAGAGACCGTCAGGCACACTATAATTGCTACATTTTTGTATACTTGACTTATAAAAGACAATTTCAGTCTGCCATTCAGCAAACAGCAGTTTCCCACTCTTTTTTTATAATCATTTATTAAAAGATATTCTAGAATCTCGGTTTCCTCTCTGTGCTTCCATATTTCCTGTACTGGGACTTCATAACAGACTGTGCTTTCTCTTGCAGTACAAAAGGGGAAGAAAAAAAAAGTTCACTTTTGCCCATCTGCTATGTTAATCACATTGCTTGCAAAGAATTGCCTTATGACCATTACTTTACTATTTCTGAAAGCTTTATGAATTTTTTTGAGCGTTATAAGCATGCTTTTGGATGGTCAGTCAGTGCACTGAGTTTTGAAAGGATTTTAAGCTGGTACCTACTGATTATATACCTGGTGCTTTACATTACATAATTACAAACAGCTTCACTTTAAACATACAGACTTCCTTCATCCCAGAAGCACAACCACCTCTAGTTAGAAATACCGCAGCTGGTTTTCAGTTGGGAAAGACATTGCAAAACCATTTCAGACAAAATACAAAATTGCAGGGACAGGAACATCCTCCATTGAAACTACTTAGAAAATCCATCTGGGCACGATGCCATTTCCGTAGACTGGAACACAGCACAACGCGACAATACAATCTGATCCAAGTACTCAGCTGCTCTAAGTCACCATCACTCCACTATTTTCAAAATAACAATGCTGATTTACATCATATGAGCTAGCCTCCTTATTCTCAGTTTAGGATCATAGAAAGTCGGCATGTCAAACAGCACAAACGCCCCCTTTCATTCCACTGGGACACTGGCTCAGGGAGATGGTTGCCTCCTGCACCACAAGGCTCCTCCTCATACTTTTTTCCTAACTGTCTGTCATCCATATATTGATCCACTGCTCAGTTCAGGAAGTCTGACAGGGATTGCAACTTTTGTCATCATGACAGGATGGTTTAATTGCAAGCTTCATTTTCTGTAAACTCCACCAACATTAACTATGCATTTGCCATATAGGTTTACAGATCTAAAAGTTGCCTCTTAAGTATAAAGGAAAGACTTCCTCTTCTCTCTAAAGAGAAGCAGGTAGATAAAAAATTCAATAGTTTTATCAGAGGCAAGTGAAATTTATTACATGAGAAGGGCTTGAGAGGCTTGGGATTGTAGACTGTATTGATATATGCCTTCCAGGAGCTTAACTAAAATGTTATTTTGTATCCGCCATAAAATATAAGAAAATATTGATGTCTTTTTTAAACTTGATGTCAGTAGGGTATAATCAAAAAAAGGAGAGGAGAGAATAAAACACGGAACATCTTTCTTCCCTTGCTGAAGAAAGCTTGCATACCTTTATTTTTAGAGATGAAAATCTAATGCAATGCTTATTTGGTTAACTGGGCTTGAGCTTGTGGTTTGGTTGAAACATTTTTTGCTCCCTTTAGTCTTACAGGGATTGTCTGTGTGACTGTAATGTCTTTTGAAGGGACAAATTGGCGAGCACAACTATTAGCTGGGTGACATCAAAGAGCATTAATCTTTTGTTCTATAGCAAGGCCAAGACCACATTAGTGCATTTCACCCAGTCATTATTAAGACTGTAGCCCAAGGGTGTAATAAATGTTTTATGGCATGCAAACCAAGGTAATGGAATGCAAATTCCATAATACATCCATACATTTATTTTCTAATAGAGTAAATGATGATGTATTTTATCCAAGAGGAGCTGCTGAACGACAGCACAAGTTCAGAAATTCAGAACGGAAGATAAATATAGCCCTTACTTGGTTTGGGACACTATGCGAAATGAGGAATTCTGTTAGAAATTACCCAGTAAAAAAGCTTTAAGAGCAAACACTTTCATCCTGTTCTTTTATGTAAAGCTCTTTTTGGGGAGGTAGATGCAGTTATCTTACATTTTTATTTCTAATTACATTTCTCTCTTTGAATACTAATGGATTATTTTGCTTATATTTGCCTTAGGAATATATGGGAACATTAATGTGTGAGATTTTAATAGGTATTAGGGAAGGTATTTTCCCAGCAGAACTAAAGTTATGCTTTATTATATTGCATTCAAAATCTGATGGATTAAGAAATATTCCTGAAGTACAGCAGTTTAAGTAACCTAAATAATAATATAAATATGTCAGTGTTCTTGCTATTTTTAACCTGTCAAACTACACTGTAAAGGTTCTAGTAATCACAGTACTGGTTGACTGGATTAGCGTGTGAAACCTCTGTAAGCCATTTTATCTGCCCCTAAGAAATGTTTTCATTTCATTCTTACCTTATTTCCTGATGATGCACAGTGCTTTTGATCCCACCTAATAGACAGTTTCATGTTCATTCATTCTTGTGTTTCTCAGATAGAAATACAGCAACTGAGAGAGTAAATTGTATTACAGAGCATAGCCCAAGCACACACTCAGGACTGATAAGTAAGTTCTAAGCTGTAAAAATACTCATAACTAACTAAGGGGAATGGACAGGAAAAGTTTCTCAGTGACTGTTGCTTACAAAGCTCTGTCTGGATCTTGCACAGCCAGAGCAATACAGAGAGCCACGGCAGGAAAACAAAATGGGTTGAATTCTGATCTCTCATACCTTATTCCACAGGCCCACATCTTTTTCATTTTATTCTTAAGGCAAAAGATTTGTCTATGCAGCATTAAAGTTAATGACAAAGTCTTCTGGCCCCTCACATTATTTTTTACTGAAGCAAATTGCTTCAATGACCTTGGAGACATTATTTTTAGGACCAGGTTCTGAGTCACGTTCCTGACTGAAAGCATTTATAGTCTGACCCAAAGCATACCGGAAACGCTGGAAAGATCCCCACTGACCCCACCGGTCTTGGATTGGGCCTTTTACAGACAGACATATCTAATATGGCCCTACTTATGTTTTCTATCCTGAAGTGCAAGTTTAGAAGAGAACAACTCAAAGGGACAAGGTCATCCCTAACATCAATGGAGTTATCCCGTAACTAAATCCGGCATCTGGGAGCCTCATTCTGTGTATGGAAGCAGTCACTACATTTCAGTGATCCTCATGGCTAGGGCATGCAAGCACTATTTTCATGGTGACTGAATATTTCCAGGTGAGGAGTAACCTCTTCTGACAGAGGGAAAGAAAGAGAACATCAGTTTAAAGGAGTCCTTGAGTAACACTGGTTCTGACTGAGAAAACACAATTAGTGGCCGCACTGGCTCCTACTGTGGTTGGCACAATCTCACAGACGTGGTAGAGCCCTATTTAAGCTTTATGGCCCAGAAGTTCTAGCACGGAGTGATGAAAACAAAGACAGGCAAAAGCAGACAGAAAATATTCTGAACAAAACAAACCATTGAAAGACCTGCTGTTCAGACGCACAGCCTAGGGTGTTGTTGAAAAATGACTCTTTCAGCACGCTGGGCATTCAGGCCTATTACTTTGCATTAGAGAAGGAAGTCAAAATAAGGGAAAAAACGCATACACTGTAGTACATCTCTGTTACCTAGTTGTGATAAATATGCCTTCGTAAGAAGACATGCAGTTGTACTTAAGAACTTTGGGGAGTGTGAGAAGGAAAGAAGAGAAGGTTTCTTCCCATGGAGATAAGACATACCGCGCCTGCTAGTTGCAGCTATGATAACAACGTCTGAAATCTGTCAGTATTACTTTGATGTTTCTTTACACGAGTACTAAATGTAGAAGCCCTCCTAAATTATGCCTGGGTCCTATCTGCTAGGCAGAAAGCTCAGGGTTGGTGAGCTGTGAGTACCCAACTTTGCTGTGAGTGGCAGTCCTTGCTCTCTGCCTGCTGAGGATTTGGAGACCCTTTCAGCAGCGTGTTGATTCCCGTAGCCCTGCATCAGGGAGTTTCCACTGAATGTCAGGGGCTAATGGGCATTTTTAGCTGTAGTATGCTCTATGACCCAGCATGACTTTAACTCCTCCATATACCTTATTAATTAGACCTACTTGTGAGGATCATAAAAATATGTAGAGCAACTGCTTAATATTCTAAGTCTACAAATACTGATATAGGTGCTATACTTTATGTAACAGAGCAGCTCCTTTTGATTTCAATTTTCCTGACAGCAGGATCAAAACCACCAGGTTTAGGCATAGTTTGTGAGTATTAGCTATCTGAGTTTTGGCTGTTAAATAAGTTCTGCAGCAAGAAGGCTAAAAGCTATAATGGGAGGGAGAGGAGAGGGGGAAATCAATGATCACCTGGCATTTAATATCCAAATTGAACAATTAAAATAGTCTTTGGCATGATGTAATCGCTTGCTATTGCAACAGAGGATTTATTGAATATCTGATATGGGGTTATAGCCTTTCAAGACAGCTGTTAGAAAACACTTAAATTTACTGCCCACTTTTCTAAGATTTTTTTTAATAATTGTTGTAAGACATGATGCTAAGTTAGCAGTTATAAACCTGTTCACCATATAAATTAAGTGATGGAATCTCATTGGTAAGTCAATGAACAAAATTCCATTTTATTTCATCTTTCAAACAGACCGTTTTGCTTAAAAAGTTTGAAGGAGATTAAGATAAATTGTGGTGCGCTATTTTTTTGTAAAAGAAGAAAAAGAGGGAGAGAGAAAGAGTGTGTGTGAGAGAGAGCACGCACACACGCACAGTTGGAAAATACTAAAAAATAGCAAGAATTCCCCTAAACTTTTTCCGGGTTTTATCAACTGAGATATTCAAGTGTAATCATCTTAAGAAGTCCTTTGGTTTATTTATATTTTACCAGGCAATTTCATTTGCAAACACTGACTATATTAATCATTACTTCATCAGCTTAGTCCAGTGACAGTCAGCATTAACACCTCTGCAAAGTGATATGCTAAACGTGCGGTTTTCTAAGTGTCAAAACTAAAACACAGTTCACTTATGGATCTCTCCTTTTATTCTGGAAGGAGAGCTCTTCCATATTCTACTTCCTTATTAGTGATTAAGGCAGATGTCTCTAAGTTAATGCTTACTTACTAAGCAGATGTTAAAGAGCTCAAAAGGTAAAAGGAAAAATGCATAGAGTTTATGTTTCTCAATCTGAGAAGTTTATTCCATCTTACCCTTGAAAACTATAAAAGGTTACTTAACTCTTATACATCATTAGGGCAAACATTTCCAGTTTGATTTCAGGTGTTTTTCTTTTGCTGGTAGTGTGGATTTTAGGAAAAAGTCCAAAATGTGTATGGCCATAAAATATAAGATTCAGTTAATTCCACTTTTTCATCTTTTATACTATAATTCAAAAAAGCTGCTAGATACTTGTCACACAAGTACCCCCACCACCAAAGAAACCTTAAAAGTTCAGATAGGTATGAATAGCCTACAACACATATATCTTATACACCCACTGTAATAGCTCCTGGAATCAGTCAATACATACACACATGTACATGTCATGCTACTTCAAGACATAGGTTAAGGTCTGAAAACCAGCTGTTGGTTTGGGTGTGCTTTTCTGAGAGAAAAGCAGTTCGGAAACTTCTGCTTTAGGATATCTCCAGTTAGCCATCCAGAACCATTAATAAGTTCTTACATGAACACAATTTATCAATTCTTACAGTCTACTTTGTGCAATTTTGCACCTATTCTCGCTGAAATCAATAGCAGGGTCCTCTCACTGTTGTTCGGAATCAGACTCCCCGGTTCCCCCGACTCACTCGGGACTGTGGATCTCAGCTTAGCTGAGGTGCAGCTTCTCTCATTTACCACCACAAACAATTTACAGTTTATTAGATGCATAGCATTTACTCATGTGAGCAGAGCTGCTGAAGCTCTAGGGCATAACACTCAACGCTGTTTTCCATGTACTGCACCCCTTCCATTTTCGCTGTGCTCCTCTGAGTGAAATGCAGAGCACCAGCACTGTCGATTAGGCAGGCGAGGGCAGAAAGGTGGAACAACTCCGCACTGAGGCAGGCTACTGTTAGTACTGGCAAATCAGTAGGGTGTGGTTGTTATTTTTATGGGTTTAAAAAATTAACTTGTATTTACAGTGAAGTCTTGTAACGTAGCAGGGTTTATTGGAATTGGTATCTTAGAGTAAAAGCCATATATTAGAACGCTCTGGCAAATCACCATATAAAAAGCACTATACTGCTTAGAATCCATTGATTCAGTCAATTGTTAGCAGTATGTATATGCTGTATAACCCTTAAAATGCTAATGAATTATTCTGAGTCAGGTTCTTTCCATCAGCCTGAATATATAGTAATGTACAAAGGTGGAATGGGAAAGACATGCTTTACAGTTTTCCTTTCAGCTAATTGCTTGCCTGTAAGATGAAGACACTTGAGTCTGGGCAAAGACCTTTTATATAGTGGTAGATTAAGGGACAGCGAGTGATTCAGCACATTTCCTGTATGCTGCTTCATTCCATATATAAGATAGAGAAGTTCAAGTGGTTCCAGACATTTTAAATGCTTTTGTTTTGCCAGAATATCGCTCTCTGTCTTTCTCTTGGCAGGTTAGGAATGGGTTCTTTGACTCGCTTACAGCCTTGGGATATTTTCTTGAAAAATTTGTTTTATCATCGTATTTGTCTATTCTGGAAGAGACTAAAACAGAAATTACAGTTCCAATTTAAGATCTATCTGGCAGAAGGGAGTGATGTGGACAGTAGCAACTCACCTGTCATTTCCATCACTGCAACTAACAGAACTAAGAACTATTTTTCAAGCCAATTCATTTCTCTTACGCAGTCCCAGGGAAGAGCTGCCCTTGCATCTTTAAGCAACAATTGAGTGATCAGACTCAGGTATGTAACAGAGATACAAATGAACAGACAAGGAGAACAGGTCTGTAGGCAAACACAGCTTAATTTTGTTAGCTGTTATCGATAGCATCAATTTCCCGGTCTATGATAGAGGTGTATGATTACAATAAGAGTCACCTAACACTTCAGTATGGGGGCGGAAGAGGCGGCAGGTGAAAAGGAGGAACTATTTTAAGATACACAGATGAGTCACCATATGGCTACAGCTGCCAACAGCGACGTTCCAGTAGCCTTGGTAATCCTGTATTCACTCACCAATTTGGCCAAGAGCATCAGATTCCTCAGATCACAAGGCATGAACCCCATTACTTTAATAATTGTGTAATGCTTTTGCATTCATTCCAGATTTGCAATCGCAAACCCTTAAATCTCCAAGAACCTCATTTAGTTCTGCAAGATGTGGGTGGGTGGGGACAGAGTGAAGAAAAGTCTTTTTTTAGGGTCATATTGCAACCTGAAGGGGAAGAGGAGAAGGAAGTTTTCCTAGCAAAGATAGTGAGTGAGACTGCAAGGCAGACTTTAAATTATTCCACGCTCAGCTGATGGCTACCCAGCATTTTGCCAAGCCAAAGCCAGAAGTCTGAAGCTGCCCTTATAGACAGTCCTAGGGTAGCTGGATACAGTGGGCAGCTGATGATGAAATCAGCACCCTCAGATCACATTTCAGAGTGAAAGTCCCTGTGTTACATATTTGCTATTATGAACTCATGACAGTTAGTCCTATCATGGACTTTTTCAGAAACATCATAACTAGATATCTCTTCAGTGGAAGACTGTTCAGCAGAAACTGATGAAATCACCAAAAGAAATAGCTAATCAAAGTTTACCTCCTGTAGAGATCCACCCTTACTTCTGAGTAGGAATTAGTTGCCTTAACGTTTCACACACTCTTAGAAAACAGACGTTTTAATGCACATTTCTCTGTAGAAGTTAAACAAAAAACTCCCCTCATTTTTGGTGCCATTTCATCCAAAAGAAATGTTTGCTTTCAGCTAGTAGTTCTCAACACAGTAATTGGAAGGCTTGACCAGAGATAAGAGAGATTACCACCCACCATCACATCCCCTTGTAATAAATGCTTCTTCAAAGAAAGAGCAGCATAAGCAGGATCCGTCATCGTAACAAAATATTTGTATTCATTTCGTTTCTAGCCTGGGCGTACTCAGACACTGCACTGACAAATACAGGTCAAATCTGAACCATTAAGCCCCTGAGCTATTTCCCTGGGTCTGGAGAAGTTATACCTAAAGAGAATTGGGTCAATATGTTTGATTGGGGAGTTTCTAAGGAAAGTGCAGGCTGTAGCAAGAAGTGATTAAAGCTATTAATTTAGTGGCATTTTCCCTTCTGAATCACTAATAAAACAGTAGTAAATGTGCCCACTAATAAAACCATTACCTGTTAGAGAGATGCTGTCTTGTATAGCTGACATTATGACAAATGTGACCACTGCAAATTCCACTGTGCTCTTGCAAGAAATCCTCCAGTGCCTTGAACAAATTCCAGTCTGAGGAATTACACTGCCTGTACCCAAAATTTGCCCTTAAGTTTTAGCTGAAAAAGTGATATTTTATATAGTGAGCCATTTAAGGGCTAGCTAGCTCACTAGGGACTGCTTTTCTATGAGTAATGATTCACTCATAGACCCCTATCCCTGGAAACAATTGCTCATGGAAGGACTTTTGTCTGTACATACATCAAAAAAGTTAAGGAGTAATGTCTCAGTGGAGTCAGCTGATGGCTCAGGTCCTACCTCGCAAATGGTTTTCCAGGATTTCCAGAATACGTTAGGTATACAGCAAAGGAAATGGGCATTTAGCACTTTTCTCATTCTTGCTGAATGCACTGAGATTGTGCAGTAACTTCATAGGAACAGAGTCACTAAGTACTCAGAGGGCAACAGCAATGAGAAGAGAGCCCCCATGTTTTGAAACAGTATTGTTGTCAGTGCATCTCTTTTGCATGCTGATTCCAACATCTGCTTTCTATTAATACACACATAGAGAAAACTAGAGGGGGTAAAAAGGACAAAGGATTTTTTCACTAGTGAAATAAGGGCTTAATCTTGCAGGATAGCAGGGAACTGCTGTGGAAATTGGTGTCTCTGCTTTTGCTAGGATGCTTTCAGAGCTGCAGACTTTACCTTTTGCTGTATCTGAATTGCCTGTCTGGATCCCTCTCCTTTCTCACGCTACAGTCCCAAGAGTTCTGCCCACCTCTGAACCGTTCAGCTTGACCCTGACTTTCTGGAAGACCCCACTTTCATGTATGCAATTAAATTCACTTCTGAGCCCAGGACCAGCAGTATATAGACTTTATACTGACCTTCTGAACCAGGATTAAATCTCCTTTATACAAGGTGGCTAAATCTATTCCCTACATGAAGGAGCCTTGATCTGGCAGAGCATTAAGTTCTCACTACAAAGGAACAATTTCCTCAAGAAAGGTTGGTCAAGAGACCCCAGAAAGAACCTCCCCAGCTGTAACTCTGATGTGATGGCTCCCCAAAGTAAGTCCATATGGTTAGAAAAATCTGGCTAGTGCTGCCTTCTCTCATTTTCTTTTTTCCATGGTACTTTTGCTATTATTTGTTTCCAGTTAACAGAATGTACCTTTCAGCTTCAAGCCATGAGTTAACTTTTCAGTGACTAGGCAAATTAGCTATGGTATTCATTCATTTTTAAAGGAGCTTTTGAAAGGTTCAACCTTTATCCATAAGCACTGAAGGATATATTTGGATGAAGATCACTGCCCCACTTCATAACTTTTTTTTTGACCAGACCAGAGCTGTAGCATTGATTTGATCCCCAGCATATTTGCCCTGGAAATGTGTTCAAGTCCATGCAAAAGTATTTGTTCCCCTAGAGAGAAAACATGAATTGTAAAGGAGGATATAGGTACCTATATATGCCATATTAGCCCATCACATTCTCTGCAAATGGAAAGAGGAAAGGTTTATTTAAGAATGTGTTCCCAATCATAAATTAGAATTTTTCTTCAGGTGAGTGGTAGGTCTGTGAAGCTTTACTATTTTGATCAGCTTTTGTTTGCCTTACAGTATAGGTTCTTGTAAATTTATATTTCAGATTTAGCATTTCTAAGTTCTGCAGCATCAGTGACCCACAGTTACCAGTTGTCCTGCAATCACACTCTTCAAATGTCTTTAAGTCAAGAGTGTTCTTAAGTGATAAATATTTATAGCTGTAGATGTTGTTTCGTTTGCAGAAGAAAGATTTGCAAGTAAGGAGAAACTGGAAAAATGAATATTAATAAACTGCATAGGGAGAGAAAATGAGAAATACTATATGGCTCAGATCCATGAGAAGAGCAGTGCATCAATTTGTAATGGGCAAATAATTCATAACAAGTAACATATTCGATACATTTCACCTCTTTTTTTTTATTCTAGCAAATTGCATACCAGCAGATAGTGATTTTCTCTAATTTACTCGTAATTCACGTTTTCCAACTAAGTACTTTCTGTAAAGAATTATTGGCCTTAGATAGTTTGTGGCAAAGTATTCCATAAGTAATAAGAAATTGGCTTGGGCAATTCTGATTGGGCCTCATTTAAGCTTTTGTCCCCTGACCTGACAGGTGTAACTCATAAGATTCAGTTTTCTGATATAGATTCTCACATTTACAGTTTTTTGCTTGACTTTTAAGGAACATTTCTAATGCCCGATTAAAATATTCTGCTACTACAAACTGTCCTGCTAGAAAACTCATTGCTTTGACTAACTCTGGAAGGAGAATAGTAAAGCAGCAAAAAACACAAGCAAAATGAAACTGTCTGAAAAAAAATTGAATTACTACTCAACAGTGAGTCACAGTAGCCTTTAAGTATGTAATGGAGTTGCATTTATCAGAGTTTCAAGACAGACTGGAGTCAATGCATTCAATAACTTCCTACATTAGCTAGTAAAAAAGATGGGCAAAAAAAGACCAGTCCTTCCTTCTACGTATGAGTGAAAAATGTTTGTACATGAGCAGGTAAAAGGCTTGCTTTTGTATTCTTCTTTCCACTTTTATGGGCCATTGAGCTTTCTTTTGCACTTATGTGACCTATTTGGAGTAACCCAAAAATAAACAGAAAAACTATACTGGAAACTATACAGCTGACAGAAATGTCTGCATTTCCATGGATATTTGAATTTCAAAGGAGGTATCTTATAAGGTATTTTATGTGAAGGACATCCAGTCTCTTCTGGACTAATACAAACTCCCTATTGATTAAATGAAATCAAAATCCTTGTTGTCTTATTCACTCACAGAATTACGAGGCAGGATGACTACAGAGTGCACTTTAGATACGTGCTTTGCCCTAGATGCCTCTCTGCAATGCTGAGTCTGAAGCTTCTGCAAGGGACAAAATACTATGACCATGAGTCCTAAGTCTGGTAGTCTGGGGAAACCACGTGAGAGAAGACAGACAGCCTTGTCTACAACTGCAAAGCCATTCTGAAAGTTATATATGCATATATTCACACTACAGAACAGTTTAACTGATGCCACATTCACATATGCTTAAGTGTGGGAGATCTGTTCGATTTCACAGTGGAAAAGAGAAGACAAAGAGAAGACAATTTTCAGCTCTTGACGGGAACTTTCCTTTTCCTATGTGGAAGGGGCTGAGGTGAAGAGCCACAGAGCCATCTTCCAGCAGAGCTCAGGCACTGCTTGAGGAAGTAATGTAAAATGACATTAGCCTGGCTCCCCCTGTAAGCTTTAGGCATTACCTCCCTATGCTTACTTGCAATGCAGCTAAGAGGGAACTCTTTCTAGCACGACACAGTAATCCACTCTACTAAAAGCATTTACCGTCTTAAGAGCTAAACATTTTTAACTGCTGTTTCTCATTTTTTAAATCAGAGTTCTTGTTTTTATGGGCAACAAAAGAATTTGCATGCCTTCAATAAATACACATCACAGAGGTCTACATGAAAGATCATGCAAACTCTGATATGCCCAGGTGAAGGCTCATGAATACGTTGAATATCAAACCTCAGTCTCAATTACAGTATGTCTGAACTTTGATATCAATCTTTCACACAGCTTTGTCATTTATTCATATGATCTTACTAAGGGCATGTTGGCTCAGATCCGTTTTGTTATCTGCAGTTCCCTGCTTTTGGTTACTGAACATACTGTTGAACCCATGAGTACCTTTCCAGGAAGGGCAAGACTTTTTCTTGAACTCTCAAAAACTGAAATAACATTCTCAGCCAATGTGAGAGATCTATCACTATTTTTTCATCAGAGTACATGGTTGATAAATAGGGCAGAACCGTTCCTCTTAAATGCGTGTATCAGTGTTGCTACCTCCAGACCCTGTCCTGTTCCAAGGCCCAGTCTTGCATTTCCTTTGTGTGCTGCAGTCAATCTCAGAGCTGTCTTATTCAGAGTTCTAGTTTAGACCTCACAAGACCTCAGTGAGGATGTTCGAATCATCACTAACCTCCATGGCAGATGTTCCAACATCTCTCAACCCTATCCTGCAGGTGGTATGAGTCATTTGAACTTATTTAAAGTGAAAGAACCATGGGAATTTCCCCTAAGAATGTAAGCAGATCCACCACGAACACTGCAATATTGTTGAATATGCTTGCACATTTTTGGGAGGACTGAAAGTCACAATGAGTACCTGTTTTTCCTATAAATGGTGTTTCACAACCATGTCATCCATCCAACACTCCATAAACTTTTATATGTACCCTCAACTTGACATGTTACCATTTTTTCCTTCATTTCTCATCCAGACTGGCCACATGGTGACAAAGCAGTAGATTAAGGCCACTTGGGAATGCATGAGTAAGCTAAAAAAAATGTTAACTCAGAATTTATGAAAACATATACAGTAGATATATCTTGAAAAATGAAATTTTGTTTTGTTACAGTTCTGTAGGCAAAACTGATTCTGCTGCCCACAGATTAAAGAACAGTATTTTTTATTTTGACCTCACTGCTGGGAGTGACAACATTCCCAGTTGTGGCAAAGGGAGAGTGGATTGCAGAGGAAGATTTTCTCCCCCCCCCCCCCCCCCCCTTTTTCTCAAGCTGCAAGGTGCGAGTGGAAATCTAGGAAGGGGGAAGATTTGGGTAAGTTAGCAGGAGTTTCATTCTAGCGTGCAGCCGCTAAAGCCAACCCTTCGTTACAAAGGTACACAACAGTAACAGGGCACTGTTAATACAAACACTGAAAAAAGATGACAAGACTCAGATCAGCTTGTACTTAAAAAAAAAAAATAAAATAAAATCACATTGGTGATATTTTGGGTTGACTTCTACACCATTTTAGGAGGGAGCACTCGAGATGCACAAGATTTTGGGCTGGCCCTGCTTTCTAATAGATTGCTTCTGTTCCATGGCTTGACTTTTGCAACCTGCTGTTCAAGTTAAGGTAAGCTTTTCAGGTTAAGATAATCTTTTTGGCTTATTGTTAGGGCCCCTGCCCTGTAGTCTGTTGTTCACTGAGACACACTTTTCTCAAAAGGAAAGTTAACGTAACATGATGCCTTTCAAAGAAAGTTTCAAGGAACAATGGAAAGAGAGAGAGCAAGATCCTGAGCATAGTGGTAAAAGTCTTAGAGACACTTACTAATCATGGAATATCTAGTTTGCTATTTGCAGTTAAACTAACATGGCTGATCTCAATCTGTTAAACTATTTCATTTTATCATATTTGACTTCTCATTTTCCCCATTGCAATCACCTCCATTTCCAAATATCATTGAAAAATGATGGCTCTAAGTTTTCCCATGCTTACTTGAACACATTCCACGTGCTTTATGAATAAATTAAATTCCCCACACATGAAGTCCCATTGCTTAAGACATCACAGTGTACTGCTGGAAACAATCCTGCTTGGAAGGAAGGATGAAGCTGATTAATAGAAGTTTTCCAGCTTTCCCAGTTCTTTACCCTGCAGGTACAGTGCTTTGAACTGGACAACTTCAGTTTAAAGGAATTTCTCCTATTTATATCAAGGTTGAATGTAGCTCTGCAAGAAGAAAGTAGTTTGTTGTTCGTGAGCAATACCTTTTGCCTTTAAAGTCTAGTCAAGATGTCATGTTGTCTTTCAAACAAGGTTTCAAGAGACAATGGAAGGTATATGAAAGGGAGCAGGGTGCCAGGCATAAATGAAAGAATACCATCGTTCCAAAAGATGCTGTAATAAAATTGGACCCAAAAAGATACTTTTCTAATCCTTGTTCAAGCAAAATTCACATTTATACAAGTGAGAGTTTTGCTTGGGTAGAGACAAGCTGACTGTGGCTTATGCATGGAAGTGAACAACCAACAGTTCCAGTATTTAAGGGTGTCCTCTCCCCACAAAGATACAGCTCAAAAATCAAGTTTATCATTTGACATACATAAAAAGGAAGGTTTTATAGACAATTTTGTAAGAGCAAACACTCATTATTGAGTTAGTTAGTAAATGATGATAACAGCATCACACTGGTGATTGCTGTCAATGAGTAACGAGCTGATGCTTTTTGTGTATTTATTAGATTTTCTGTGCTCATCAGAAATTGAGTGTAGCTTTGTTCATTACATATATCTTCATATTGCAATCAATATAATGGTGCACTTTTTATAGACATCAGAATATTAATTTGTTCTTATTTATACACCACAGAAAGACACAGAACATCTTCACTTCTATGATAAAGCCTTCATTCAAAATAAAGTATGGTTATATCATCACTGGGGTTAAGAAGATTTTATGTTTACTACTAAAAAGATTAATGGGTCACTCAAGCATTTACATTCTCATACATTTTTATGACAGTGCTATGAAGTAAATTTGATGTATGTTCAGAAGAGAATGATAGGTTTAAATGTCTAACAGCTGCTCTTTTGAATTTCGGCAATGTTTTAAGTGTTGCTACCATTTAGCACTTCCACTGCTCACTGCAATTTACTGTTTGCATGCATTGGTTATTTGTATTTGCACAGGAAGACAAAAGGGAAAGAATTAGGTGCAGAGTAGAAACAGTTTTACTTCCTTTAAGGCACCTGAATCTAATCAATCTTACAGCAAGCAGTGGTGGGGCGGGGTGGGAGTAAACACTTTTCAGAGTGTGCAGTGAAACATTTCTGTGAAAAAGCATCCTAGGTACAGAAGCGGAGGGCACAAATACTCACCCTTGGTGTGTATGGTTTGAAGAATATTCCACATTTTGAAATGCATTAAATATCCTCTATATCACCAAACCAGTTCTGATGAGTAAACAGCCCGGAGGGGGGCTGACTTCAGCAAAACAGGCCATTGAAATCGCATGGGGCTGGGAGTGGCGGTACCAGCAGGAAGTTCTGGTCTTTTAGCTCCAATCAACTGAAACAGCTTCAAATGCTGTTGTAGTCTTTTCCAGTGTGAAGTACACAACACTAAACGTAATGCACTTGCTCCATTTCATTTAAGACAAGCCTGTTTAACACAGCAGGGGAACATGGTTCTCTAATCACCCCCTACTATGAATCAGAGCCAACACAGAGGCAATTAAATGAGAAAGATCAGAATGTCACTATAGGCAAATACAAGCTATGGTAGGGGACAGGGCAGTCACTAGGGACCACAAAGATCTGCTTTTGCATGCCCTGCAACTCCTTAATCCACATACAGCCCCAACTGTTTCAAGAGTACCTATGGACTCCAGCAGTCCTCAGTGAGCATAGCAGGGGTGGCTGTGGCAGGGAGCTAAGGGTGCTGTATGCAGCCCTTCTCCAGCATGGTCTATGCTGCATACAGTCTCTGTTCTGTGATGAAGGGGCATGTCTGTGACCACACATTCCCATTTGTCCCCATTTTGAAGAGGGCTTAGTTCACCCCTGAGTCAGGGTTTCACAACTGCCTCATTATGTGAATGAGCAAAAAGACGACTACACTGAATTCCAAAAGCAGCCAATAAATCTTTCAGAAGCCTAATTTTATTTTAGGAATGGTGCCTCAGGCAAGGCTTGCGTGGCATAGAAAGGAAAATGTTGAAAACATTTGCAAAAGTTCTGTAAACCTGGTTTACCCAGTTTCTGCTCTCTGTTATGCTATTCTGAAGAGACTCAAAGCTTAATGACTCCATCAAGTTGGGGAATAGAAAGAATACTGTCACTTATAGGAGAAAGGCTATTGTTAACTCCAAGGTTATCACTGAAACACATTTATTTTGCAGTTTGACTGCCTGGAGGGGTATAACATGGAATTTAGTCAAAGTAGCACTCTGTTAGAGCTCTGCAGTTACAAGGCAGAGCCTTATCACCCATCCTACCATCACCTTCTGGCCACGCAGAACAGGCAAGATGATCCTGGTAAATATCATCTATGCATCTTGCTGTGTTGGTCTGAACCTTCCTAAACAATGTTTTCCACTATGCCTAGCCACATTACTCAGTGACATCCTCTAATCTTGCAGCAGCTTGCAGAAATGCAAATGTAACAGTTAGCCTTGGTCCCTGACACCACTTAGCCTCTCCAGTCCCTCAGGACTTTGCCTATCATTAGACCCCCCCCCCCCCCAAGTCAAGAGTCCACAACAAGAGTCTTGTGCCCCCTGCCCAGGTAGTCTAAGGCTATATATCATATCACCATACAGCGCACTTTGGCATACAGGAAGTACAAAATCATTTCCTAGCTCCACAGCAAACCTTGCTACCTGGGAGAGGCTAAAAAGATAGCATTCCAGAATTAAAGGGAGAAAGGAAAAAACTGATAATTTTTGATAATATGGAAACTTGGGGAGGAGCAGTAATCAGACAGTTATATTTATTGCCTTCTAAATGATGTGCATCTGCGATTCTTAGCCCTCCTACATTAGCAGCCATCCAAAAATCTATAAAATTTGAAGGAAAGAATAAAAAGAAGAAAATGCCTTGTGAACTTTTAGACGCCTCACAGAAGCGAGGCCAGCTGACTTAGCCATGCAGAGAAAAGTAACTCAGAACTACAAAACAGAAGTAACACAATAGAATTCATCCCTAATCTGGATGCTGCCTAAGCAAGGCTTTGAAATGATCCAGACCTTAGAAAGAAAAAAAGAAGATGCAGAAGCAGTTTATGCAGACCCAGCACAGATAAGCTGACTTCTTAAGACAGTTCAAGTAAAGCGTTCAAAAATTTGATCATTCAAATTGGTCACTATCTAAACTCATCTTACCTAGTCTCTCTATGCCTGAGGTTTCTGCTCTATACAATGAGGCTCATAATAGTTTTTCCACTTTGCTCATGTATTGATTAATAATTTTAAAGCACTCATTTCTTTAGATTGAAGATGTGTCAGCAGAAATACAAATTCTTAAATTATTTAATGTGTGGCAATACGTCAAAAAAAATCTCATTTCAGTATGAAACTTTGGACAATTTGAACTTGTCTAAGTTGGTAAAAATGTTTGCATCAAACTTTTTCTCACTGAAGTTTTCCTTAAGAGAGGAATTGCCGTAACAAAGCATTAAGTAATTGTAAATTCAATTGACATTAAGTTCCATTAATAGGTGACCTTCGAACAAAAACCACGGAAGTTCATTTTTGAAAAACTTCATTTCTAGTCCCATAGACTTTTTTCTACTTAAACCCCTGTTATGCAGACAGATTTTCCTCAAATTAATATTTAATATATAAAAATCTAACCACAAATTTATGACATTATTATTCCTATTCAGTAAATCAGAAACAGTCTCTTATTATTATTATAATGATATTACCTAGTATTATTTTCTTCTATACATAGATTAGTTGCCTGATTTCTCTAAACATACTTCATTATGACTAATAAAACCCAGATAAATAAGTGTAGATACACAAATTAGGACAAATATAGTGTTATTAATGTTGCTTTAATTTATATTCACAAGAAATCTTACAGAAAGGTATAAATTTACTTGCTAAAGAAAATAAATGAAAAGATAATTAAACTCTAATTAAAATTACACTCTGACGTACAGCTGCAAGGATGTGCAATTCTAGCTCAAACATCATTAAACATGTACGTTAGTATTTGTTTGTACTTAGAACTAGGCATGAATTTATTTAAAAGACAAGGATCTTATTTCAGTACCCAAGCACATGCTTAGTTCCCCTGAAGATGGTGTATTTAAGTTGCTCAGTTGAATTATTCATATGCTTAAGATTAAGCCTGAGCAAGTGATTTGCTGAATTCAAGTCGAACTGAGACTTCAGTCACAGGCTTAGTTTGTGCATCTGTGCTAGTGTGGAAAGAGGTTCTGGAACCAAAGTGCATCATCTTTTGTAACTCCATATTCGTGGTGCGCACTGTGTCAGTCGAACTCCCTAGAGCAGCAATGGGAGGATTTAGCTCTAGAGAGTGGGCAGAGCTGGCAAGATTACAACTCCCCCACTGCTTGACAGCCAGGGTGCAGTTAAAAGCAGTGGTGGGCTCAAGATGCCAAGTGTAGCTCTGAGCAAGATCAGTCTCAACACTGTGCACGTAAACGTATACATAGTGCCCACAGCTGAGATCGTGCCACGCACAGCTGCAGCATGCAATTCTTTGTGCATTTCTGTGCAAGAGCTAAAATAGCATGCTAATTGCCTAGGCAAAACAGATATGCGAAGGGGAATGCATATTTGCGTATAGGCAAGATTGAAAACATGGTGTCATACAATCTTTTTCAGCCACATAATGCATCACTGAAGAGCCAAGAGGAGAAGTTAAGAGTCCCCTGCAAGTGCATCTAGATACACTTCCCCAAACTCTCTCTCATCTACCTGGTACAAAGCTGAGCAGAATATGTTTACTTGGCTGTCCTCAGACACCATAGACAATTCTCCCATCCTACAGTGTCCTTGTAGACTAGACTAGACCAAATAGCTCAGCTGCAGATCTTCTCACTTTACTACCCCGCAAGCATGTTTCATAGTGTTCTGACTTCTGCAAAGACAATTGACAGACCAGTTAAGAGACAGCAAGAACTTGTTTTTGCAAACACAGAGGAGAGGAGTGAACAAGTACACAGATGCTCTTCCCTGCTTTATAGAGTTGAAGAGGTATTTCCAAAAATATGAAACAAAATTCAGGAATTTCTATATCTGAAGCAACCTCTTGCTGACTCCGAGCAGCCAAACTGAACAGTCTAAGTGGTGAGGGAGCTGTAGCTATGTTCTCAGTTCTTCTGAAGCTTCTGCCACTCGCTACAGCAAGGTGAGGACAAAGTGGGTATAAAATCCAGCAAGCCAGAATAATTCAGTAACATTCCCTTTCCCTAGGCTGAGGTGATCGCAAAGATACTGAGCGGTCTGGAATTACTCACTAATTCTATATTTTTCTGGATGGCCTTTATGGAATTAGAAACCAAAGCAATTTAATCTAGTAATGATGAATTCTTTGGTATCAACAGCTATTTATATGCTTGTATTTTCCCCACTATCCACACAGAACGTTTTCAGACATAAGACGACAGGATTCATTTTGGCCTTTTGGCTTTCCCGTCCTAATACCTTACCCACTATCCTGACCTGCCTTTGGACTAGGAAGCCCACACTCTCAAAGTATTTCACCTTGGCAAAAACTTCTCCTTTGCAGCTTATGGAAGAGACATCATGGAACAAAATACAAAGCACTCCAGATTCAAGACTTAGGCCTTCACACTGTGGTCAGCATTAAAGACTGGATTATACAGCTAGAAAAATTACAAACAAAGAGGCATCTCTGACTGGCTTGAATTAATTCTTATGAAACAAGAAAATCTATGTTATAGTCCTTTCTTCCTAAGAGGCCCTACAGAAAAGGAATAATTATAGAGGTCTCCAGACAAAGCCTTTTAAAAATTTTATTGTACTTCCATTGAAGTTAATGGTAAAATCCCTGTTAATCTCAGGACTTTACATTTGTAACAAACACATAGCAGTAGGAAGTTATATAACATAATTGATGCTAGTTTTCTGTTAAAGTTAATCACACTGAATTAAATCTGTCTGCACTGTTTTCAGGAAAGCTCTTCTGCATTCAGTTCTTCCTTCTGTCCTATCATTTTGCTTAATTTCTATTCCAATTAGTGGCCAGAAAGGTCTAGGTTCTGCCCAAACTCTTAGTTGTTTCAAGCACTAAAGAACTGAGTGTCTACATAACCTGCTCTATCCTCTTCTCTAGGTTGTTAAGGTTAATCTATCTTTGCAAATCGGAATATCAGCATTATAATTTAAGAAAACTGCTCTGAATCTACATGCTGTAAAAATGTAGTAAATGCTGTTAAAAAAAGAAAAAAGGCACAGGCAGAGCTAAGGCACACAAATCGGATCAGATGCATCAAATGCATGAGGAGAACACCTCTGGTCAGAGGTGTCACCGCTTGCTGTCCCTTAGGAGGTTCAGCGCCATACTCTGGCCCCTGCTCTTCGCTTCTATGCTACCATGTTGCTGTGCTCACACCAGCAGTATCCCTGGCCATAAAAGCACACTGGCCCCAGGGGATCTTCTCCATTGCTAGGGTGGGCAGCTGGCTCACCTGCCCTGGAGGCTCCTGCACAGTCACAGCATAGACCCACGTGGGTAGGGGAGGAAAGGCTAAGGCACGCCACGCACCAGCAATGCTGTGCTTCCTGGGGAGGGCTGGGGGCAACAGCCGTGGCTGTCAGGGGCACTTGCACAGCCTGGCAATTCAGACAGGGGCAGCAGCTCAGAAGGCTCTGCAAGCCTTTCCTGAGCTGCGTCTCTCAGGAAGCAGAGGGAACTTGGGCCTTAAATTCTGACTTTAGGTTTTGCAATCCTCATTCTTGACAGGAGAAAGCTTTTTCTGTGAGCTGCCTTAGAGAGAGGGGAGGGGGAAAAAAAAGGGAAAGAAGGAGACAAGCATTTCTAGAATAATTTGTTAATATTTTTTGGCAGCTGTACATATACTACTCTCTTGCTGTGACCATAATCAAAGCCTAGTGTTGCTCCCAAGGAATTCTGTGGCAGTATTCCCACTGACTGTAGTGTGAGCAGATCTGGGACCTTTGTTTGGTCAAAGCTGTTCCAGATGGAGTCCAGAGGATTCCCACTCAGCAATCCAGCTTTAAAGGATGATTCTGCCCTTCTCTTCCTAAAGTAGTTTTCCGGCTCTTGCTGGGGTTGACCTGTTGGGAACAACAGTGGAAATGACCTACTACCATTGTGTGACCCCTTGGGAGGGGGTACGTTGTGTTTTATTAGCTGCATTCCTGTCTAATCAATGTTAAGACAATTACATTTGGTGTAATTTAAGTGGCAGTTTAGTGCTGTGTATATTCAAAAGGTTCCAGCTAGTCACAGAAATGCAGCTACTCCTGGCATAAAAGTGTAGTGATGCCAATGACACAGATTTTGAAGGATGTGAACCATCTAGTTGGCTTCACACAGAACACAAATGCCAGTACTGGAGTGCCTACCCACATGAAACCACACTGGAAATGTAAGGGAGGCAAGACGCATGTTACCTCAAAAAAGGAATCTGACAGTCACAAAAGGGAAAATCTCTTTAGTTTTCCCATGAAGTCCCCTGGGATCATTAATAATCAAAAATGGTTGGAAACTTAAATTTGCATCTCACTTCATAAAGTACTATTATTATCTCTCTGTATTAATGAGCTATTAGCCTAGTAGTAACTTCTGTATCCAACTGAAAGGGGCCCAGCCCTCAGAGAGCAAGCACATAGGAGCACCAGTCTCTTAGGTATTTTCAGTTAAGCATCAAAACAATCACTGGTCACCTTTGGAAGTTTAGATGGCTATCATCACTAAGTATTACCTTCTAAACAAAACTTCCCCTCCCTTGGCTGTGTTGTTAATAACTCACTGCTGACCTATAGCCCCAATTCTGAAAGCAAACTGATACTTGTTTGTGCAGGTAGGACTTTTGAGCAAAGACTGCAAATTTAGGCCAGTAGAAGAAAAAGCACTATCTTTCATGTTATTACAGTGCCCAGCTTGAGGTTTTTTGCTGTATTATGTTTGATTTGACAGTAGCATAAAAAAGTGACAAGTTCTCAATTCAGATGAGAAGATTCACCAAATCATGCATCAAGACAGCCCCTGCACATCTCCCGACATCCCTGTGATGCCAGTGATGTGCTTCTTAATGAGGCCTCTAAGCAGTTTTTCAAATCCATACTTATTCAGAAAGTCTTAGTGTAAGAAGCTAAACTTAGCGCCCCCGCCCCCCCCCCCCCCCTTACATTACATGGCTGAACCTGAACAGGCTAAAAGCCAAGCACCCCGATTAGTATTCCAGGGTGAAACACCAGAGAAGAACACATTGACGCAGGGCACCTGCACACCTAGATTGAAGGTCTTCATCTTCTCTAGCAGGAAGAGTGTTGTTGAAGAGCAAGGATACCTTTGGTACACAAAGCAACCTACCAACTTAAGAATTTGTTTCAGAATTTGCTTCAGAAGTCAAGGTTTTCTTATCTTGCTGGTCAATTTAGCCTTAGAAAGCAGATAGGCCTCAAAGACAAGAGGGCATCTATTAAAAATTTTTTAAGAACTGCTATGGTAAAATACAATCATTTAGTTTTCCAGTGCACACCTTAATGAAATTTGACAAGTGAGTGTACAAAGCAAATCATTTACACACTGCCACAATACATCTAAGATTCTTGTATGTTGAACCAACAATCTGAGGGAAAACAGGAAGTCTGACTGACTGCTTTTCCATCTGCACAACTACTATACAGGTTTTACCTCTTAAAATGATTGTGGATATACCTACCCATTCACCAGCAGTACTTCGTTGGTGTAGTTACAAGACTAGAGAATAAATACAAGTTTACAGGAGTTGACAAAAAGCAGGGGGAAGAGCAACCTTTTTAAACTGCTATTCATTGAAACATGCTAGGCTTTTTGCTATCTTGGGAAATGTTGATTAAAATGATCATCTATTATTATTAAAAAAAAAAGTCTCCATCTTTGCATGAGGTTCTAGAGCAAATAACCCTCCTTTGACTTTAACAGACACTGAACTGGGCTTTGAGTCTGCATTAGCGTGAGTGAAGTTGGTGATGGGTTCCAAGATGACATACTAATGAAACAGACTTTGCAACCAAGAGGCAGAAATAGCTATAATACTTTATGGGGTTCCAAAACCTGTCTGACAGCTTTCCCTTTGCCACATTTCAACATGATGAAAGGAAGGCAGGGAACAGAAGAAGCACACATGATAAGGTATGTGATGCTTTGTGTTCAGCAGGCAAATTTGTATGACATTTTCTCCCCTCTGTTTTCTCAGTGAGTGAGTGAAAGCTTGTGCATGTTTGTCAGACTGGCCCTCCATTAAATGTCTCTTCGTGAAAATAAGGGGATATTTATGCACAGTGACTAATGAATGGATGCATTCCAGCATCTGCTATTGTGTATTTCCTGTAAAGTCATTTATTATTCTAACAAACACAGTGTTCTTGGGTTGATGCTTAAGATTAATGAGGCATTTACTCCTATTCAAGAAACAAGTTCAGAAGACACATTTTCTCCCATTCAGCTGTGCTGATAGTTTAATTAATGCCATTAATACATATAAGTCACCAAAAACTGCTTTACGGTAAGGCTGAGGAAGGTTGGCAAAGCAAGGAAGTTTGAGAGGTAAAGCTACAGCATAACACTTCCCTTTGTTTCCAGGTAATACAGGATTCTCCAGACAGCAGGTGATCTTATGGACTATACAAGTAACAAAAAAACCCAAGATGTAATGAGCTGAGATAATGACAGAATATCAGTCTTAACTCTTCGCTTGTGTGGGCTTAGTCAAACCCTTAATGTGATTTCATTATAAATTTTTTTTGTGTGGATACATGTCATATTTTTCCCCCCAGTAGTACAAAGAAGAAAAGGAGAAAATGCCCTCTCATTGAAATGTATGAGTTAATACAATAGACCATAACCACTGCTATGGTCTACGGTTTAAAGATATATTAGGGGAACTTTTAAAAATGTGTACTATTACATGGATACAACAGGAGGAATGTAATGGTTCGTTCAGTGCTCCTAGACTTTTTTGCTGAAGTTTCTTCATGGGGCCTTTTTTGTTAGGGATGTATGAACACATTTTACCTAATTGCCAGTCCTGCTCTGGCCAACACTGAAAGCTTGGTTTTAACAGGAATGTCACTAGGTTCACGTTCAAAAAAAATGGAGAACCAGAAAACAGGGCGAGGGCAATGGCACACACCAAAAAGGCAATGAAAAAGTGGTACTTTCAGAGCTTCTCACTGAAGTCTTGTCCCAGAGTTGCCATTTCAACCATACTCTCATGACTGGGGTAACCTCCTCCCTACAGTGACCCAAAATGATCACCTCATCATCCCCACAGACTCCTGGATCCTAAGATAAGCACAAGATGTTGAACAGCGTGGAGACAATGTTCATGCTAAATGTAGAACAACACTCCATGGACAAAAGCCTTTGGTGATCCAGACACATACAACATACAGCCATACTATAAGCATAGATTGCTTGCTGAGCTTTTGGAGACAGAGCACTGATTTCATCTGTTTGAGCCTCTTAATTAAAACTTTTCTTTCCTCTCTTTCACTGTCTTATCTCAGAGACTGATTACAGAAGGGGAAGAAAAAACACACAAAAAAAACCCCCAAAAAACACACACGCAACCCCCCCAAAAACTCAACCTAAGGAGAAAGGTTTTCAGCATTAGTTCGTGTCTCCAAGCATGATAAATAAGCAGATCAAAACAACTGGAACTGCAATAACAGAAGCCATAGATCACATGTCCAGCCTGTTGGTGCTGTGTAGTACTATTTCACCGTCTAACTTGCTTGAGTCAACACCTGCTAAAAGCAATCCTGTCCACGTAGTGGATGCCTCCCGGCACCAGGATGGATTTGGTTTGGTACGATGCCTGGCAGAACAAGGAACTCCCAGAGGGCTGAATAGAAAAAAGCCCATTAGCTGCTCTTGGTGTTACTGTAGTTCCTAAATTAAAATAACAAGTGTTCATACAGGCCAATAGGGAGATACACAAATGCCTTCAAGAAATTGTTGGAAAAATCTGCCCTATAAGGAAACAGTTTTGCATATACTGGATATTCGTTGATTAATAGAAGGAGACTGTATTACCATCTTTATTACTTATAAAATCACCTCCTCTCCCTGGCTGTCCCAACCAGAAGCTGTAAACCTCCAGCTGCAACATCATAATAATTTTCCCAGCCTGAAACAGTGATGCCATCAACAGATGTAGGGCCATGCTATAGACAACGAAGGAGTAAGATCCACTGAAGTCTTTCATCAAGCATCCAGATCCCTTCTCCCCTCCCCCCGCCAAAAAGCACAGATTAAGAAAAATACAGGAAACACTTTTTTCCACAGAAGGTGTTTCCAGAACATACAAACTAGAGATTTTAGATGCTTATTCCTTTTTTTCATGAGTAATACAGGTATCTGCATATAGAAAAAATAAAATCAAATATAATTCATTATCTAATTCTCAGTGTCATTTAAGAGAACAAACTTGTTAATTAAATTTATCACTCCAAAATGTTTGGAAGAAGTTTCATCAATAACCTCAAGAAATTCTACTCTTTTCCTGCAAGGCTTTCCTAGTGTTTAGTCTGTGGCTGTTAGCATTAGATTTCAAGACACACTGTTCTAAACTGTATTAGGCATGTGAAAGGACTTTCATTCCTCATTAGCTGTGCATAAGAAAGGATTGTAACTTTTAAAAAGAACTAAGAGGCTTTGTAAAAAATTCAAACTTCCCTTTAACAAAAATCATACTTGTTAAAACTTTTTTTCATTCCCAGCTGAACTATGCTTCAACTCAAAGCAAATAAAGTCATCAGTTGACTCCATTCTATTAGAGGACAGCATAAAAAAAACGTCCAGTGGGTCCTTGAACAGTGGTCCCTTGTCTGTCACATCAAGACATGGCTTATACTTCACACACTATTGACCATGAAAAGCAATCTTGCGACTTTTGAAGCCCCATCTCACATACACACACACAAATGAGAGAGAGAAAACTTTCCTTGAAAATGTCGTGGATGGGGGGCTGACTGCTTGCATCTCCTATGATTAATGACTTGTGGCCTTATTGTGTAGAGGCTGCTAATTAGCCTCAGACTGATTAAGGCTGCAGAATGCAGAATTCAGCTTGATAAACCTGGACTCCCCTCACTTCCCGCCCCAAACAAGCCCAATGCAGAAACTCTGGCATCTAGTTTCTTGGAAAAAAAAAAAAAAACAAAAAAACCCATCCACACTGGACACATTCTCACTGGGGACTAATGTAATCCCAAGCAACTCTGGACTTCATCTGGCAACAGCTTCACCTAGCTAGAAGCTTGAACTGTAGTATTTTTCTGCATTGTATTATATTTATAATTATAATTATTTATATTTGTCATTTTTCTGTATTAAGTGTTATAATTATTTTTCAGTTCTATCCAAGTTTCCTGCTTTTTGCCTAAAAACATGTTTGGTACATTTACTAAACAGACCTTAAATATTAAGAAACTTTTTTCAAGTCTCTTAAAATTTATTTAAAAACCAAACAGAATAGCTACTGGATTCTTTTAATCTTTCATTATCCAATTTTTAAACAAATGAATGCCAGTTAATGATAATGTTTCTAGATAGTTGCACACAGCCTTCTTAGATGCTCATTATAAATGCATTAAAAAAAGAAAAAGAAAAAATCTGCAACTTCTAAATTGTTACTGCTTAGCATTTTGACCACCTGCTTTACTGAAATGCAACTCAAAGCTTTCATTTGATAAGAAAGGCTTGCCATAGTTAGAGAGGTGAAGGACTAGTACACAGAAAGTTTCAGTCCACCCCCTCATCCCCAAGTGCTGGATTAAATTTGCTTGTTAAGTTGATCTTCTCATGGAAAAGCATTACATTCCACTAACACAGGAAGGTAGCAAATACATACACATGCCAGATTTTTAGCACTAACCTCAAACTGATGCACTACAGCATAAGGCTGATTAGCTTAATAACTGATTACTCGTCCTCTGGGCACTAGCAACCAAAATTAAAAAAAACTTTGGCAGCTCATATAACAAAGTAATATGAGCCTGGCTTTTTAGGAGACCCACAGTTCCAAGAAGGAGGGGAAAAACATACATTTGCAGATCAGCTGTGAAGAGGGAAAGTTTCTTAATTTTGGTGTGATGGCTGAAATGCTGATAATGTACACCCACTGAATAACGTTTATCTAAAGAGACTCTGTAAATACCTGTACACAAAGGATAAATTGACCAGATTACTCTAGTGGAATTATTTTTAATTCCAAAAAGAAAACTTTCATTAGTCCAAATACTTTCAATCATTTGTCAGCTTTTAGAATTTAAGAGGCTTCCTTTCACGCTCTCTATTGTCCAGAGTATCATTCATTTTTGTCACTCTTACCAAGGGCAGGGCTGATTACTTACTTGTATAGCCTTAACCCCCAGGCACTTGTTACACAAAATATTCTATGTTTTATAGCAAAAAGATAGTAGCACTTTAAAGGAACAACTCCCAGTATTGCAAAAATACTTCCATATATTTTATCACTATGAGTAACTGTAGTAGGTGCCACTAATAGGAAAGTTTGCATGGCTTGCCCTAAATTTACTATGGGAGGCAACAGATGGTCATTGGAAATAGTAACTTAAGGTAACATGAGATGACTGTGATAGGCAATGTAAGTAGAAGGGCATCATCCACAGCCTCTTTCAAGTCTCCAGCAAGAAGTCTAAGTATATGCCTGTCTTGAAGCATGCAAGCAATCCCTTTGAAGTCAGTGGTAATCAGGTTTTTAATCACTTCTATGCCTACACAGTTATTTTCACTTTAGCTGTAAAACACATACGCTGTGTGGCGTAAACACAAACGGGCCAAATTCAGCATTGCTATAATGTGGCACAGTTCCACTGACATCAATGGATCAGCATCTCACTCAAGACCTGGATCTAACTTAATGTGTGTAAGTGCTTTTAAGGCCTTACCCTGTCTCTTTTGGCTTGTTTCGCTTTCAGCGAGGATCTGCGGTGTCATAACTCAATCTTTCCAGTCAGACTTTGTTTATAAAGCCTTTATTGTTCAAGAACAACAGAGTTGTGACCTGTTAGAACAAAGAATTGCAATCGGGGCCCACTCCATACTTTCTCATGGTGCGCTTTCTGATCGAATGAATGAACACAACCCTATTGATGTCAGCCAGGAGGGGAAAAATGGGCTCCCCGTATAAGTCTAAACATAAATCTTTTTGCTCTATCTTACCATCTGTATGAATTCACCAAAAGCAGGAGCACAAGATTAATAAGCAGAACAAGCATCCCCAAGCCTTCAAGGCTGAAATACTGCTTGCAGACCATAATGAGCATGGTTTACGCTTGGGACAGTTTTGAGAAATTCACAAGATGTAGAAAAGCAACAGGTGGAATCATAGGTTGGGCTAGGACAAAATAAATAAAGTCGACTCTAGCATCATAAATATGCTTTACACTTGAGTGTCATTCCCTTTGACCTCTTATAAATTTCTTCAGAGGGATGTTTGTGACTCCTTATGCTTTCCTAATTTTATTCCCAGACCCTTTTAGGGCAGGAATTTCTGTGAACTTCCATGGTGAAGCAAGTGATTTTTGCAGCCACAGAAACTTTCATCCGCACTCTGAGTAACAACTCATGCAGTTTGACTTATATGATCAAAGGGCACATCATATACATTGTCCTGTTACCTAAGCAGCATTTGGGGCCTTAGCTGGTAGCTGGCAACTCAGTTACCCTGAAGTTGATGAGCCGTGCTGGCATACACCAGCTGTAGAAGTGACCTTCCTGCCTTAGTTTGGCCCTTCTGCATCTCACAGCCTTTTATAAAAGATAGTGCTGTTTCTTCATGCAAGTGTAAATCACAGTTGTCACGTTTGCCTTGTTTGTCCACAGGCAACCTCAAGCCTCCTCTGCTAGTCTTCAGTCCAGAGTTTATTAAAGCTGCTCTCACCAGTACATGTAAAATTAACAGAAAGGAGTGAACCTTAAAGCAACACAGAAGTAGCATTACCTCCTATTCCTTCCTTTCTGCGCTTATCCCAACCCTTGGCCATAACACACACATCTTGCAGTTCAAGTTCATTGGGGCAGAGCACATACTATTTTGCCTCTCTGATTCCACACACTCAGCTCACTGTATCACCTATACAGCCAACTGTAATCACCTGTACATACAACTGAAACACAGCTAACACTACTAATGTTGATTTTCCTCATCCATCTTCTCTAGTTGATTAGATTACTTTATTTCTGCCCCCACTCCCAATCCTGCCCTGATGTATTATTTTCCATGCACGTTTAGGGCCACTGCAGCTACTTACACACTACTGAACCCAAGCCATTTTAATTACAAAAGAACATGTGGCTATCAGATGTCTTTATGACTATCTAGAGGTAACCTAGTGGCTAGCAGAGCAGATAAAAGATTTAGTATATTAATTGGAAAAAAAATCAAATAGATACTTCAGTGCAAAATACTTATTAGGTAGTTGAAACATTATCTAACACTGGGTAATTTTCAGGTCATAAAAGAAATACAGTATCACACAATGAAATGTACACCTGTTGCAAGTAGAGATCTGTTCAGGGGAATTCATTTTCTGAATTCACTGAGCCACAACATAGAACAATTAGTACTGAGTATATACTTCTTAAATATTTTACTCAATTACTTTGGCAATATTTAACACTGTAATAAGATGAGCAAAAGATCTTTAACACCTTTGACCTTTGGTATTCAGATTCTGAAATAGTGGAAAAAACACAACCTCAAGAGTCCCCAGTTCTTTAGATTTCATGTTTTTTAATCACATAAAGTATGTTTGCAAACAGAACATTTCTCTTATTTACCCATTATGGAAAAATCTTACAAAGTTATTTATATTAATACCCATCCACTAATGGGATTAATAACAACAGTATTCAAAGTTACAGTTTAAGCTTTACTACTTATTTGTGAGTGTTTACATAAAATGCACTGATTGGATAAGTGTGGATATTATCTAAGGGAGATGAAGGAGGCCACCAGGGCTTTAACTGGAGAGAGGGAGCAGTTTAAGACTTGGGAACAAGATTAAGGAGGATTCAAAAAATAAAATAATAATGTGTGTATATGTATGTATATACACACACACACACACACTCCTATATATACATACTGTTTCCCCTTCTGAATCCCACAGGCCTTGTCTAAAGCACTATTGCTAGAAAAAACAAATTAAACTGTTTTCAATTTATTAGCTAGCTAAAGATTTTAAAGTTAACTTGCACCAAATGACTGTGCAAGTGAGTGTAGCCTCTTTTCTGGGGGAAGGAAGGTCTTAGATCATTAAAAACCCAATTCTGCTCCTAAAATGAAGGGGAAAAACTTCTATCAGTTCCAGACCTTAAATGATCTTCAGATAAGGTCTAGTGGATGAACACTGGGACTGCAGTATTTCTGTGAAGCTAAACAGTGCCTAGTACAATGGGCTTAGTCAGTTCTGGAATACTAGTGACTACTTTAGTTTTCCTAGATTGGCTTCAATGTCTCTGAGCAATTATATACACAAGCTAAGTATTAGCTGTGAAACAGCTGCATCTTTTGTACTTTATTTGAAGACGCCACATTCTGTTCTTCTGGCTTGGGAGGCCAGGTAACAAAAGCCATCCTCAACCTCTTCTTGAGGGTGTGTCTTTTTAAGTAATTTCCTCTAGTCCCTAGTAAAGTCCCTAGATCTTACCATCTTTTTAGGTGTATATTTAAGAACATGAAGGAAGACAGTCAAAGAACAGATAACCTATTTCAAAGCACAGAGATGTGAAGGGAAGGGTTTTCCTTAGCTCCAATGGATGAGGCCTACAGATAACATCTAGGTATATTCCATATCATTAAAACAACACATACATTCAACATAATTTTTCATGATTGTTCGGGGGGGCAGGGGCAAAGGCCAGAGCAAGCACCAAAGAGAGCAAACCGAACCTCCAACCTAATTGCCTGAGTATTTGTGGAAAAAACAAAAACACATTGGAGCAGTGGCTACCATTTTGTTTGAAGTCAATACAGCTTCTAGCACAGCAAGGTTCTAGTCTGTCATGAAGACTTTCAAACACTACTGCATTGAGCAACAACAGCACAAATCCAGCTTAAGTGAAATGATTTCTAAATTTGAATTATTACTCACATTTTATTGTAGCATTTACCCAATTCTAAGAATGGCAGAGTTCTTCTATAACATCTTCCATCTACACATATCAAAGTGCTTTACCACAAGTAATTACTGTTTCAGTTAAGAAGTGAATAAATTAAAATAAAACATTTAACTTAATTATCACAATGGATGGCAAAGGATCCCATCTCAGTCAAGCCCTGCTTGAGGGGAAACATTATTGTCAATGCATCAAAACTAAAAGCATGGCAATAACTGACTGCATAAAATAACAGTTCTGCTGAATCAACACATATTCATCACATACCTTTACAGAACACATTTCAAGCAACTGTATTTAAATTCCTGCTTAGAAAAATAATACTTTGATGCAAAATAGTTATTCAGGTAGCATTATTTAAATTGCACACTTTTTTCTAATAAAAGTTAGCAGCATCTGATCACTGTTCTCAGATCTAGATCAGCTGACCTGGTCATACCTACTCAGTGGCTAACCACTCATAATAAGAGAAAAAGGGGGGGGGGGGGAGGAAAAAAAAAAAAAGAAAAGAAAAATGTGAAACAAGCACTTACCCTGTACTGCCTCAACAGGGACTTAGAGTAGAGATCAGACAGAGCTGCTTCTTACAGTAGGAGATAAAGAGAAGGGACCAGACTGGGAGGTGAAGCAAGGCAATCCACTGCTGTTCCTTCAGGGCTTGTGAAGATAAGCAAAAGCTGTCCATGCAGCAGCTTTCACAATGAATTCATTCAAGTCTCTGTATTGAAAATACAAGAAAAAATTGAAGAAGCTAAACAGAGCTCTACTATAGTATTCCTCCCTCCAAAATAGGCAAAGCTATTCAAAACATTTACAACCTATCCATTCACTAGCACTAGTTATTTAGCAACTCACATAAGAATGTGTAGAAGTCTAATTAATTATTTTTAAATCCCACTTCTAGTAAAACCATTATAACTATTCTTTGCTCTGGTATAAAGCACTTAGAGGTATCAGAAAACAGACCTATCCACAGCACAATATCCTTGCTCCTCAGTACCAGCCAAAACACCTTGTGAATACACCTCACTGCTTTAATAGTCTGGTGATTGGCTTGACAGCTGAAAATTACCACGAAGCCAATCCAGGTGTCCTCATCAGCTCCTTCCTTCCTTCACCTCAGCTGTCAGTTGTATGCTGATTGCTGAGGCAACAACTCATAGCTGCCGTTGCCTCTGTCACCTAGGGGCAGTGTGGGAAGCTCTAAGGATGGCTGGAGATCAGGGACAATGTGGTATGATGGGAGAGAGTGGGGGATATTGCAGGTATGGCTTGGCTAGGTGCTCCCATTTCTGCCAAGGTACTTGGTGCAAAGTTAATAGTGGTCACTGAGATGTGAAAATGCTCATCTCTGTGTGAGAGTTTGAGGATCCCAAGCATGGCATACCAGTCAGGTAGATAATAAGTCAGGAGGAGAGCTCTACAGCTTAGAGATGGCAGAGGTGGCTATCAGGGAAGAGAGCTACAGCACAGATTTTGGGAAGTGAAGAAAGTACATTCAGATTATGCATCTGCTTGACAAATTAAGGTATCTGAAAACAGATTGTCTGAATATTGCATAATCAGACTAGTTATGAGAGGTCTACAAGATGGTAGTATTGGCAATCTGCTCAGCATCAGGAATAATTGCAGCTCCGACAGTGAGACCGTCACAGTCTACAGACATTTTGGGGGCAAAGTTTGCAGACAGAGGTAATATCTTTCCTTAGACCAATTTAATACAGTAGGGTAAGGAGAAAAGGAAGAATAGCAGGCTTTTGAGCAGACAAACTCTTGTTTGATTGCAGAAAGGGCATAAAAAGTCAGTAGCATGAGGAAACCTGGCCTCTTGGCTTTTTGATTATGATATAGAAAACTTTGGAGAAATGCATTTTTTATTGTGCAGTATAAAGCAGCCACCCCAAGCTAGATCATAACAGATTAAGGGACACACAGAGATTGTATTTCAACTCAGCAACTAGGAAGTTAACTTTATTTTTAACTGTTTATTGTGAACTACAAAACTACCCCAAACAAAAATGCTTAGTGTATTGTGGATGCTATATAAAAATCAGTGCCCTGCAGTGCAGGGGGGAAGTCACCAGTAATTAAAGCTGGTAATTGAAATTATTAATACTAGTGAAAATAATCTATCTATTCTCCAAGCAAGCTATGGTATTACTTAACAATTGATTGTAATTTCCTGTAATAAATACTAATGAATTCATTTACAAAGTAATGTAGCTTTATATGTCTATTCACTCTCCTAGGAAATATCTGTGTTATGTCAACAATTTAATATACTGAAGTCATTTAAAAATATTCATATTAGTTTCAACACTTCTTAATAAGAAGCAGTTGTTTTACATCAATACCAAAGCAATCTTCAGAGCACATCTATGTCCACAGCAAGCACTCAGATCTGGCATGCTAGCACTTTGACCATCCGTGAGCCCTGAATTTTGACAGTGCACTACAGTCAGATTAATATCCCAAAGAGCAGACTGAGCAGGCCTGCAAAGCCCTTGCCCTAACCTGAGATTTACTAGCACTCAGCCTATCTATCTATCTATCTATCTATCTCCAGAGTCCCAACATTCCTGTAGGGGATAGAAACCTAGGTTCAGACTCTCCTCGGAGAGAAGAGCACCTCTCCAGCCCAAAGACACTGAGATAAGCAGCTCAGGATTATTCTCCCAGCCCTAGACCTTGGTTGAAGTCTTTGTCCATCTACTGCTTCCACTACCTCTTTTTCTTAGACAGCATTCCTCTTATACATGAACTCTGCTAGGACTGCAACATTTATGACATTTCCCAGTCAGCTGTTTGATCCATCTGGGAAGGTTACTAGGCCCTTCGTTAACCTCTTCTGTGCCACATGGGATGTGTAACTCCTGCTGCACTTGTGTTCCTCCTTTGGAGAGACTCTCAGCCAGATTGGGAGCACTGACCACAGCTCTCTCCTCCATGGAGCTCAAGGACTGTGAGTGACTGCAACTGGCTCCTGCAGGGTGAGGGGACATGAACCTCCTGCCTGCCATAGGCCCAAAACTAATGGTGAGACTGAATTCACTGGGCTGAGCAATGGAGAGGAAAAAATCTCTCACGATCTTTCCAAAAACAGAGAGAAGGGTTCCTATCATTTCAGCACCGGCTTTTCTACAGCCCATTAACCCTGGCAGGAAGCTCTCTAACAAAGCAGGTCCCAACCTTGCACAATTGTGAATGAAGAATATATTTCTCTAGTCCAGAACAGATCAAGGTTTTCATTCCCCCATTTATTATGAGCAACCCTCTCCCTCATGTAAAACCCCACATCCCCTCTTCCACAGCAGCTGTAACTGTTAAACTTTGCATGCTCTGAGGAAGACATTGCCCAGTAAAGGAAACATGAACCTACAATCCCTGACTGTAGGATCGGTGTGTTAATGTGACCATCACCACCCTGGCTAATGCCTGGGACTGAACCAGGTGTTGTACCTGTAGCTATAAAAGATCACATCTTCTGCAGCACTGGAATGGCTGGTGGTGGTGAGGCACATAGTGAATAGGCTACATCAAAACTGCCCCCCTTATAAACATGTCACATCTGGGTGCCCACTCCTGTCTCTTAGGATTGCCTCAGAAGGCCCAAATTGGACCTCTACTGCACAGGGCATTAGATGCCATTATGGCCAGCTGACAGTGCCTTCCTGGTACTGATTCATCTCCCAGCTCCTCAACCTACTGACAAAGGCAGCATTAACTGACGTAACTCTACTCCAGCAAGAGGCAAAAATGTACTCTTTTGCAGGCCATAGGCAAAGAATAGGCCCTGATGGCCAACTTCCAGTTCCCCAGAGACCTTCAGAAGCTATAAACCACACTGGGAAGGAGAAACTCCCCGTCTTGGTCTGTTTGGGGATGCTCTGAAACAGGATCCTTCCCGAGGAGCCATCCCTCCACGATGAGAACTCCACAAAAAACAGGGAACAAGAAAGTAAGGCTGCCTAGTTACAGTCCTTCACAGAGACCTCTGAAATTACTCATACCTCTTTGTCAACATTTGCCCTTAGGCAGTCAAGAACCATACTCAAGGCTGTCTCCTTCTTCTGGTCTTGTCTCCAGATAGCAGCTGGAGCTCAGGGACCCAGATAACTCATCAGGATAGAACATCACAGGACAACCTTCCTCCCAAAGGGAACACCAAAGATAAGAGCACAGAGTACCAAAACCTTCCCTCAAACTTTTTCTTGATCTCTATTCTTGCCCAGCAAATGCCTCAACTCAGTCATGGGCCTCAACAGGGCCCTTGACTTCCTCCTATTCTTTATTCCTTAGAGGCACCACTTCAAAAAACAAGGTAGGCTTGGGCTGTGGTTTGCCCACAAGAATCACCTTTCTGAGTGAAAAATCTTATTTCGGATGTCCCTCTGGTACTGAAGTGTGTCCTTCCTCACAGGCAGGCTGTGGTGTCCCCAGTTTGGCTGGCTCTGAAAGCAAGGGGGCCCTCAGACAGCACGCTATGTGTGAGGGTACAGCAGTACAGGCACTACTCCTCTGCCTTGTGGGATATGTGGTGGTGGCACATGAACACATGCTGTGGTGGCAGTCACTGGGCCTGTTCATCCTGAGAGTGGTGGCTCAAGAGCTGGCCACTATCCCAATATTGCCCCAATGTTTTAAAAAGGCAGGTCTTGAGACACCCACCATGACAGCCTGGATAGTTGCAAAATTTGGCCTTCCAATGTGCCTCTGGGGGTATGGCAATGCAGACAGAGACCATCTGTTAGTAAAGTGAGGAAACTGTCTCCAAGGAGCTCAGATCTAGTATAAATGTAAGGCTGCTATTCCACTTGCACCTTTGCTATAAATTTGAATCTCTAAAGGATGATGTTAAGATCTGGACTCTGTGGCTGACTGATATATCAGATGCAGAGCTCCTATGGTCTGTGTTCAGAGAGAAAAACACATGGAATAAAGGGATTAGACAGTATTGCAGGTTGAGAGCCAGTTTTGGGTGAAGTGATAATCTCCAAGAGCATCACTGCCAAAGTCACTTGTTAGTCTAGCAGTTTCAAGAGACAGTCTCTGTCTTAGGACCCGAGGCTAACCTATTCGATGTCTCACACTACAAGAAGAGCAGGTGCTAGGTTTGCAATGTATATTTGATGTCTGGTGTTGAAAACTGAATTGATTGAAATGCTGTCAGGCTGCATTTTGAACGATTGCACTACTAATGTCACCTACAGGCATCTTGCTGGACATCCTGCCATACATAAAGAATACAGTAGGCTGGAAATCATCATTTGCAAATCATCACCTTTGAAAGCACAACTACCGGTTCAGTTGAAAAAAAAAGAATTGGAAACATGTTGAAGAAACATTAACCTGAGGAAGTCAGCAGATCAGAAACACCAAATATTTAGGCTCATGGATTTCTCATTATGTGAATTTTCAACCTACTGTATTTCTTTTTGGGGTATTGTGTTTCAAAAACTGTATTTTGTTTGATAATATACTTCTACCACAGGAAATCTAATCCGCTGGTCTTTTTACTTTTTACTGAGATTGATCAGTAAGGGGCTTTAGGGTTTTGTTTGCTTATAAAAGTAGTCTTACAAAATCTGTTGCTATATATGTGTGAGAAAATTAGTAGTAGAACACTGGGATTTATTTTTAATAATTTAGCTAAATAATTGTCACTGAGATTAATGGGAACTTGATGTTTAAATCCTATAGTTGATCACATAAATCACAGTTCTGACTGATATTTCCTGGTCCCTGACACCAACTTGGGTTAGAGCTGGTCTTTTATTAACATTCATTTCAGAGGAAAGGTGGGCAAGATTTCCTTATTTCCAGTGGCTATTATTCTCTATAAAAGTAGAATTCTGTAATTAATTTTACATCAATCTGGAGATTAATTTTAGCAATGTGGTAAAGCCATTGGCTAGTAAGTGTTCCCAGAACGAACACTCCTAAAAGAGGAAAAGGCAGGACTAAGGAAATGTCAGTATTTCACTACAATTATCTGCTATTTTCAGCTTATGTTAGCTACTTACCAGTAATAGTGAAGCTTTTCTTCACATCCCTTTCTATCAAATTTTCTGAGAAATTTTACTGTGAATTTGCTGTGAATACGTGCTTCTAAAACAAAACAAAACAAAACAAAACAAACTGGGATACAGGCTGTGCTCGACTTTCATTTACAAGTACGGTTTTCTCAGATACCTGTATTTTCATATGCTTCCCCCCGCAAAAACCATGCTTTCCTAGAGGCTCACTGAACACGGCATCTCATCGAGAGGAACACTTCAAATTCCGTATAAATTTGGCACTGAATGAGGGAAACTCTTCCCCGCTCTGCTCACAAATGGGGACCAGGAGGCCGTTTTGAACCTGCACAAATTCACAGAGCAGGTGAAAGAAGTCTGTGTCCAAATAAAGCAGAAGGATTAACCGCTGAAGCAGTAACTGTTTATACAGGCAGACAACCATGCAGCATCAGTAACGTCCTTGTGCCCCGTCCACTGCCAATGCAAGGTCACCGATGTGGGACCCCAAAAAGGGGGCTTCCAGGGAATGCTGTGGGAACAGGCTGCTCTGAGGGGGCAAGCCATGCCCCGGCCTGGCTGAAATGGGGCTACTGGGCCACCGGCAGTCCCCAGGGGCTGGTCAGGGTTGTTAAGGCCTATTAGGGTCCTCGGGACCCTGACACAACCCAGCCCAGACTTTGGAAGGGGGTGGGAGCCCAAAGCCCTGGTTACGCAAAAAGTTCTGCTGGGTTACTGAAGACCTTAATTTTACCTTTCAGTAAAAATATACACCCACCATCATGCTGAAAGGTTGGCCTTCAGCCAAGGAAAGATTAGCTCTTTCTGCAGTACCTGATATCACTTCCCACGTAGCCACATGTTGGGACAAAAAAATTCTGCTCAAAGGGTGCTGGGTAGTTCTTCCTCTTACTGGCCTACTGGTTAAACTGGAAAAAGCAGTTTAATAATGAAAAACATAAATCAGTGTGTGTGTGTGTGCATATACATATATATTATATGAAATAGTAGAAAGAAAATAGCACCGAGTTTTACATTTTTGTCTCCCTCCCCCCAAATTAAGCCTTAAACCATTAGCTCAAATTAAAAAATTGGAGAAAAGTGTTTTAAGAGTAAATGGGAGGCTCGTTAGCTTATGTGTCAGTTTAAATGTAAACAAAATTAATAGCTTCTACAGGAATCTTTCAATATTTAGAAATTAGCTGGCTGCCTGATTACAGAGAATTTGTGTGCACATTCTTTTCTTTCAGTGATCTGTTCTTTCAGCATCAGGAATGGTAACACTCTGTGAACTGTTTACCTAAGATCAGCTTGGTTCAAGTGTTACTTAGGATCTCAGGGTTTCTTGGTTTTTAAATGTTTAGTCCTTGGGGGGAAGTGAAAATGACAGCAGGAAGAAGCTGGCAGTACTAAGCACTGCTGAAGCTGGCGCTTGATGACAGGAGGGGAACGAACTCGCAGGGCACTACCTTTTAGGATACATCAAACAGGGAAGTTTGTATTAGATTGTATCAACGTTTGCTGCTCATTGAGCACATCTGAAAGAAAGAAACACACTGATGAGAGATACAAGGTACATAGAGAGAGCAGGGCATGGAGGATGGAAAGTAGGGAATATAGGTAAAATGGAAATAAGCATTTAGCAAAAAAGCCCCTCTCATGAGAAATATTGTAAGCATAGCTTTTGCAGTCAGCTGAAGAAAGAGTGTGTCCCTTCCTCGCTTGGCCCTGGCCCCACTGGAGGGATCCCCTTGCCCAGCAGGACCAGCTTTGGCTTCGACGAGCTGCACTGGGGTTAGACAAGGGGACAGGGTCGCTCTCTCACAAGTCAGGACGGGGTGTGTGTGTGTGTGTGTGTGTGTTCGGAGGTGCTGTGCAAGAGCTATGTGCAACGACACTTCTGCAGATGGCCTGTGGTTTTGAAAGGGCCTGAAAGCTGCCCCATGGGGAAGCAATCCTCTCATAAGACATGCCAGGAGCCACAGATTTGTGTTTTTGGAAAGTTAACATCAGGCCCCTGTAGAGCCATGAGACCTCCTTGGGTAAACTGATTTGAAACATTAGGACAAGCTCCCAGGTCTGAGCACTCGCATGGAGCTTGGACAAGGGGAGATGGGCGGACATCCTGCTGAGTCTAGATATTGTACTTTCAAACTCACACAGATGCTTCATATAGCCTAGATCCTGCCCGCTCGGGCAGTGTTACCGTGCTCACAAGACAGAGCTTTATTTCCTGGTCCATCACTTGCCAAGGGTCAAAGCTGCAATACACTCCTCCAGGAAGAAAAGTGCTTTCTGAGGTTTGAACACAGCTACAGCATGCAGTCATCCATCCACATATGTGTCTGAAAACAAGCTGGGTTAGTAAAGATTCAACAACAGAAGACAGTTTTTTCTCCCTTTCACCCTCCTTCTCAATGGGTCAAAGTCCTCTCTCAAAGCCACAGTCATTCTGAGGAAATCCTACCAGCACAAGGCAACTCCGGCTTCTCCCGTGTTACTTTCACAATAAAATTGTGAAGCCGAGATGCTCTGAGCAGGCCATGAATTCCACGGGCTGAACGATAAACACTGGAGCAATGTGAGGTCCTTGACATTTCATGGAAAGCAAAACCATGTGGCTGAGGAAAACAAGCTAAGGGCTATGTTAAGCTATGTCTACCAGCTCCTAAGAAGGATCAGTTCAAATAAGGAACTGCAGTCACAATTTCCTGCTTGATTGTCACTTCTTCCAGTGAAGAAATAGTCTGCTACTGGCCCTTGTCAGGAACAAATTACTTTCCCTTCACTGCCAGCTCAGCTCCACACGCCCTGTGTAGAGGAGAAGCAACAGTGCAAGTAGGCAGTTTTCCCCAGAGGATATGAATTGCATGGACTGGTAATCTGCAGATAATTTAAAGGGGTCTCTTACTCCTCTATAGTGCTCCCAGTATACACAGGGTAAGTGGGAGTTTTGTCCTAAATGAATTGGAAAAAAACTGTCATGCAACTTTTTGCTCATCAATGAAAACGTTTAATCCCATGAGATCAAACTCTAAGGAGTGTAAAGAGAGAATCTAAATCCAAACAAAACAGATAACTGGTGAAAGAGTCTTGGTATTTGAGCTGGTATTCTTGGACAGATCCAGTCAGTACAAATACAAAAAATATTTTTTGTAATTAAAATGAATTACAAAGAAAAATGTTTTGAGACACATTAATTTGAGCCTTCCAGTGTGTTTGCTTTCAGTGTGGGCAATATACACAACAGAAAAAACACAGGCATTCTGCTCAAAAGTTCCTCACCTCATCCTCTTGAATAATTTTATGTACTGGAAAACCAGGAAAAATTGTCAACATCAAGGATCCAAAGTGCAAGGATCCCTCGCACTGGAGGGCTATTCAGAGTTTATTCTATGGTCCGGTCCAAAAGTCCTTATTCAGCAGTAACATCAATGGTAATTTGCTGAGGAAGGAATTCCCAGGAGAGTTCAGGATTTTAACCTTAAGAAACAGTTTTAATAAACTGAGAATAAAATCACTAAAGAAATAATGTAAGTTTTAAATTCATTCCATTATCAAAAAGATTTTTCTCTTCAAACATAAATATCCTGGTTACTCTGTTAAAAGGCGTATTTTGGTGCCCTGCTTTTCTTTATCAGGATTTGTTCAGCCTAACTGGCTCTCCCATTTATAACTTTACTGTATCTATCACACTTTTAGTAAGTCCAGATTTGGAAAACTCTTGCCTGCTTACTCAAGTTTCTGGACTTGTTCTCTCCGAGGCAAAGAGTAACTTGATCCATGCATCCTGTTGATTCTTTCAATGTCTAAAATTAGTTCTGTACACGCACGCTTCCTCTACCTCGTGGCGCTCCCTCTGAGGGAATCAACTGCACGCACTCACACAGATGCTGGATGCAGCAAGGGCCCAAATGTTGCTTTTGCAACAGGACAAACCAGAGATTTTTTCCCTTTTACTTTCTGTACGAGGAAGAGATTCCATCCTGCTGACACGTTCAGCACGTGACAAGTATTATTTTGTTCAGCTAAATGCTTAAAATGTTAACAGTTTCTGAGCACAAGTGGTGGCATCTACCCTAACATATGATTATCAGTACCCGTGGCTCTTACAAGTCCTGACTTGGTAGAAATTACACGACAGTCACAGAATTGCACAGTTGGAAAGGTTAAAGAGAATCCCCCAACTGCTCACTCCTCTGTTCCTTCACTCTTCTCTTCTCCCGGGGATCTCTTGGGACACTCCTGTTAGAATAATGTTTGTCAGAAAGCGGAAGGCAACCCAATGGGAAACATCAGCAAACCTATGTTTACTTTATTTAGAAATGACACCCCATCCCTGTCCCCTGGGGCAAAACTTCTTTTCTAGACATGACCTCAGAGATGTGCTACACGCACCCTGCACAATTTATCACCATGCTGCCTATAATTAGGTTTGTTAACATACAGCCTAGTGCAGTCTTGTTGACTGGGAACTTAATCAAGTTACTATTGAGTTCTTGTATGCATTGCTTCGGGTGACTGTTTTACTTGTAGAATTATAGCTGCGACCAACGTGAGGAAATTAGCTCTGGACACAAGTTTTTTACTTTTTTTCTTTCTACATGTGAAAATATTTAGCAAACAGTGACAATGATGGAAAACAGTAGGAAACAAAATGTTCTACATTAGTATAAAACATGAAAAATGCAGCAAGGACCCTCAGTGGTACAACATGTGTTATGCTGGCTGGCAGTCCATTAGGCTTGATAGACATTTCACTTACCTAAGTCAAATATAACAGTCTAGTATTCATTAATATAAGAAGGGGGTTGTGGAATCAAGCCTACCATCTGGTTAGAACGACAGAATAATCTACAACTCATGATTAGGTCTAAGGAGTGGAATTTCACTTTAATCTTTTTCATTGCTCGAAATTTCCATCTGCGCAGTACGGCACATCATTTTTCTTCAAGACAAATGTGCTGTTTTTCATGTTCCAAAATTAGATCAGAAGAAAACGATTAATCATGTCATGGCCTGGGAAAGGAAACAAAGCCCTGATATTTCTCTCTCTCTCTCTCACTAGCTCTGGCTGTTTGCAAGGTCCTTTCTTTCCTTGCCTTGATTTTCATCACAACTTTTACAGATTCACATTGTGTTAGGCTAAAAACAGGGCTGTGAAATAAAGACATGGCTTTGATTTGCATAGCTGTTTTTATTTTTCCCTTGTATCTCCCCCACCCCCAGTTTGCCACTTCATCTCTTCCTCCTCTCTCTCTCTTTCTCCACCCCCTACCATGTGCCCCCTGGCACAGGACGACAGATGGTGACCTGTTTGCATGTGACACCGTAACTGAATCTAAACTCAAGGAAACAAGTCACCGGGCTGCAAATTAGTGAGACCACACAACTGTCAGGTGGCAGTCCCCTTTGACAGTTGTAGGCCATTATAGGAACATTGATGTTTTCGCAGTGTGACAAAAAGGAATCCTTTTTGCAGCAGACCTGTCTGTCAGCTGGCTCTCAAGTCATAACAAATCCCTGGCACTCAGCTGAGGCTGAACATTCGCAGCGTCAGGAGGATGATAAATGACCTGCAGGGCTTTGAAGTGCCTTGGCAGTTCAGATGGGTCCGCAGTGCTGACAGAGAAATATACACAACAGCGTAACCAATAATGAGAACATTAAACATTCCTGCTTTGTGACAGGCTGACAGAAAAACCCAGCCTCACATCAATCATCTTTGGAGATATAACCTTGACAATTAGCCCCCTCTCTGATACTCAGAGTAACCTTTTTTCCTCCCTCCCCTTCCCTTCCCTCCTCCCCCCGCCCCTTTTTCTTTTCTTTTGCCTGGCTTATCTTCCATGATCTTATTTCTGGTATGGCAGAAAGGGAAAAAACAGCAGAAGGGCAAAAAAACCCCACAACAAAAAAAGATCTTTTCCTTTTCCTCCATGTGAAAATAAAATATGCCAGCACAAAGTTTATTTGATGGACTTCCACCTATTTCCCTTTAGGAGAAAGGAATATATTTTTTTTTGCCCTATCTACCAAAGCATCTGTCACTACAAATAATCCTAGTAGAATTTTGTTTACATTTTATGCTTATTTTGTTCCTTCGTTTTTTTTCCCCCCAACTCCTACATTCATTTCTTTGCACTCTCTTGTCAAGCATCCTTTCCACTTGTAAGAGTGAGATTATTAAGCATGCGATGGTTCCCATGTTACTGTATTCCAGGATCATTCAGTAAAACAGATAGAATCACAGCTTCTTTCCATATTGTGTTTTCTTCTTTTTGTATGTGCCTGTGCATTCTTTTTTTTTTTCTTTCTTTCTTTTTTTTTTTTTTTTTAATTCTTTAACAGAGCAAAATAATCTTTAAAGGACAAACGAAAGGTGAAGCTAATCCTCCTGAAAACTAAATACTGAAACACCCCTATGGAATATTCTCATCAAAGTGCCAGGATGGATTCTGATCTTGAGGATGCTCTCTCCACTCACGAGAAATTCCTCTTGCTTTACCCGGCATGGGATCAGCAGGAATTCCTCCAGATACACACAACCTTTTGCTATGGTTTTCCTGACGGCCAAAGGGTTCAAGCAATGAGACCAAGGGGAGTGGTCTGTGTCCTGTAATAGGAGAATCAGGTTCCTAGGCACATTCTGAACTCCTTCCTGGTGGCCTCAAGTCTCTCAAGTCACTAGTTCAAGCCCCACACAGAGGTCTGAAAGGAGCCTAAGCACCCAAACAGTTGTAAAGTTAAAAAAGCTGGGTTTCTAACCCTGAAGGGAAGCTCGTCACCAAGACCCATTTTCCTATGCATACTTTAAGGTCCCTTTGCAATGCTGGTGCAGTGGAAAGGAGACTAGAAGGAGAAAAAACACTAGGCCTTCAACCTTCAATACAATTATAGAAGAGCCAGCTATAGACCCAGATGACACAGCTGAAATAATATATTGTAGAGTCTGTCAGCTGAGTCTTGCTGCTGTCAAAGTATGTCCTGTGCATGTGGCCACAGCTGTTGACTTCACTGTTAGAAGAGGTCAGTGCAAAGGAGAAAGGAAAGGTATTAAAAAGATGATCAACAATAAGTGGCAAGAACTGTTCGGCAATTGCATGGTCTCATTTGCCCTCTGATTTTTATTATGATAAAAAGACAAACAATGCAGTGCCTGTAAGATAAAACAGCAGTGGAAGATTGGCCTCTGCAGGACTGAGAAGAGCCATTTCACTTTCAGGCAAGCTCAGTGCTCTTAGAGACCAGGCTGACGGCACTGGAAATAGAAAACTTCTCTTTGCCTCTATTATATCTGTCTAGTGGCTACGAAATGACTTTCTTACAGTGCACTGATAATACACTATGTTATCACACTGTTTTCCACCGCCTACCTGGAGAGACTGGAGTCAGACACCATGACTGCTAAATCCTGCTCAGGCTTTGGAAAGCTTGGGTATGGTAGGTCTTGTCCAGTGTGAGCTGAGGCTCCAGAAGAGCCAGGCAGTGGAGACTTGCACATTCAACATCAAGAGTCTTCTCTCTGTTCTAGGCTGGAGACCTGTTTCTTGAGACAAAGGGACATCATTCAATCTTTGGCTTCTCTGCTGAGAGAATCAAAAGTTAATTCACACCACTGATTTCCCAAAGACAGATTCCTTAACTCATTAAAACTACTGCTCTGCTTATTAAAAGTCTGTCTCGCTGCCAAGAGACCTTTTCTTACAGTGATGGCTCGGTCCAAGGGAAGGGCGCTTTCAGCCTGCACATTGTGTCTGTGTGATTGCTCAGGCACTTCAGGCTTGTTTCTCATAGGCTAAAAAAACCAGCCATACCCAAACTTTTAATTCCAATCGACATCAATTCCAGGTCCTCCAGGAAGGCTAGATAATACTGTCCACTCTGCAGATAAGGGCACAAAAAGGGGAAATCATAACCTGATTCCCTGACATACTCACAGAGCTAAAAATCCACTCACAGTCAGGCTCTGCTCACGATCACTGAGGGCTCAGTGAACCTACTTTCCTACCCCTCTCCAGTATGGTGCTTTCTGGCCTATCCCACAGCATCTCATCAGTAGTTGTGTTTGGGTACTAGCCACTGATGACTGACTTTGTAAAGGATCTTGGTAAGAGAAATGTACAGAGTAAATGAACCTTTTCCTCCGAGCAGCTTTCTTCCACTTACCTAACTGTAGAAAAGGGCAGACTGCTTTCAATGCTTTTCAATGAGCAGAGCTGAAAAACTCCCCCTTTGCCATTGGCAAGTTGCAGGCAAGGAGCCCCATGTCTTTTTTAGCAAACATTACAGAGTTTATATTGGAGAACTCCGGGGCTTGAGGAGTTCATGGATGGGTTCAGATTGCACCCTAACAAGACTGCGGTGGAAAGGGCAGAGAAGGCCTATGCTATATGCAGAGAAAGAGTGAGGTCAAATGTAACCATCCTGTTCATTTTCTTCTGATCATGGTGGAGGACTGAGCAAACATCTGGCATGCCAAAGACTTCATAGGCCCCAGAACTGGATGAAGCATAAACCAGTTAATCATCACAACAGCTAAGGAAAAGAAGAGTCTGGAGAAGCTATTTGGCTCCTTTTCCAGAGCAGGAGGCCATCATTTGTATTGTCTAGTTGATGAAATCTTTAAGAACCAAACCATGCTGGATTTATATGACACTAATAAGATCTCCTAGACTGTAGTTCTCACTCTGACATTTTATTTGGTACACAGCTTTCAGTTAATCACCACTCCCTGCCTCAGTTTCCTCACAAACAGGAATGGATGCATTCAAATTACACTCACTTGAGAGGCATGCTGTAAAATTTAATTAAGCCTTGAAAAGCACTCTGCAATTGTGAGATGAAAAGGTGCCATTAAAGGCTTCTAGTATTATATTTCACTAAGACTCTCAGAAATATTTTGGATGGAGTTAAAGAGAGAAAATAAAAGGAGAATAAATCATAAACATTGCAGAATAAATGCTGCCCACCCCTTCTTATCTTTAACTCACAAGGCATATAGATTACATCTAAATAATCCTTTGTATGAAAAACTGTCCATACATTTGCACGCAAGATGTAAGGACAACGCTAGTTTTATATGAAAGGGAATATACGTTTCCTTGCACACCCTCAGTGAAGTTAAAAGGGTTAATAAAATGTAAGTAGAGATCAAAAGAAATCTGAGGTGACATTTTGGCCTTGAGGCCTTCTCTTGGCTGTGGGAAAACAGAATGAGGCTGCTCTGCAACCTACAAGCTGAAGTACAATTAGTGGTGTTTTCAGACTGCATGTATTTTTCTAGGTTAAATCTGTATAGATATGAGCATATGTGGGGAAAGCACAGTGAATTTAGTTTTTCCAGTGGACAATTACTAACAATGTTAAAGATGGAGACAATCTGGGAAAATTTAAAGTTATGTAATTAGAAGATTATATCCACCCAGATCAGAAGTCATTAGATAAAACATTAAAATCATCATTATAAAATGCACTCAAGAGGGGAGGGGTGGTGCCTGTGTGTGCAGCTGTCATGCACACATCCTGAGGACAACTGGAGGCAGTTGGCCTTTCATCTTTCAACTCAAGACCTCCCCAAGACCTATGCATTACAACATGAAGAACCGCACACTCCATCAAACATTACTATTTACATAACACATGGCAGGGAGTGGTTATGGAATAAATCAATACTTCGTGATATTTGTTACAAGCCACATGGCACAGCTGAGCATTTCTAAGGCCTTACCTTAAGGTCTGGCTTAAAGTGAGCTTGTTACAGCTATATTAAAATTGCCTAATAAGTGAGCTTCCCAGAGAACTGCATGGAGCCATTCTTTTCACTGGACTGAAGCCTAGTGAGGACAGGGCTTTCATGCACAGATGAGCTCCGGACCCGACCCTCTCCAACACAGACTGTTTTTCTGAGTAAACTACAAGCTGATCACCTCCTCTCCATGTCCCTCGCCAAACAAAACGGACTCCTAAGCACAGCTGTTATTACAGCTGTGGGCAATCCCTCCTGATTCAGTGAGATGCCTCTTAAGAAAAATAAATTGTTCACTACTGAGACTCTGCATATTCAGACATGTATTTGGGAATAGGAGTATGGCTACAAAGTGGGACAGTGATACAGTCTTCGTTTAGGGCCCTAGGGTAGGAAGCGTTATGTGAAAGGGGAACTTCCACAGGATGATGAAGACAGGTACCTACCTCTCTTTATTGAGTAAATGAAGAGCCTGGACACCTAACTTTGACACACAGGTTAGATACCTGAAGTTTGACTATGTGAATGGTCCATACCCAACACACAAAGCTTTTGGCATCATACAGACTGTGTTCAGTGCCAGTTGGGTTTAAATACCACCTAAGCATCACTTTCCTACTGGCTTGGAAATCAGATGTTGGTTTAAAAACACTATCGGGGAACAGAAGCAACTTCTCCAGTTTCCACATGCCAAAGATAATCATTAAAATCTCCAGTTTGGAGAAGATTATGTTTTAGAACACTAACAAAGCTTAAAATACGATGTTATCAGTTCTACATGCCAGAATGGCAGATTGCTTGACAACACCCAGTAAGCTGCAAACTCAATGGAACAAAGCCCATGCTTTCATTTTGTGTTTGCTCAGCACCTAGCACCTGGTTCACAATTACACCTAATAAAGTATCTGAAATATAAAATGGTAGTAATTGAAAAATACTGCGGATATAGCTGTTACATAATTGACAAAATAATCTAAAAACCCCGAACAAGAATTGCTCTCAGAATGCAAGAGACAACTTGTATAAAAAGAATAAAAAACAGTAAGCAAAATGTCTCATTATGTTCTTTTATATGTAATAAGAATGTAGGCAATCATAAAAGGTAAGAAAGAAAATGCAATTCATAAAGACATGTCAATTAGCTCAGTAAGGAACCTCCACTGAAGTCAAACAAGTACAGGATGAAATAACCTGTAAGCGCCACGAGGTTGCATGAAGCAGTAACAAAGAGACTGCACAAGGAACACGCTTTTCTTACTAAACTGCAGAACAACTAAATTAAAAAAAAATGCAATGGATGTAATATATTTACATGTTAGTAAATCATTTAATGCAAAGTCATCTGAAATATTCAACTAAGTTTATTTAGATGTTAGTATAAAAGTGGGTCTAAAAACTTTAAAATTCAGCCTTTTCTTTATTCTACAGCTCAAAGTTCATGCATTAGTCATCTGCTGCCTCAGCTACATTAACATATCTTTTTTATTTTTTTTGTCTCACAGCTTTCTTACTCCCTTTGTTTCAATAGCCATTATAAATATATTTCTCTACTGATGCTCTTCCTTCTCAGCTCCCTGGCTTTCACTTATTCTAAATCAAGTTCAAAACACCATTTTAGACTACTGAAAAACACTGCCCTTGGACCTGTTTCTTATTTGTTTCACTGTTCCTGCTCCTTAAAATAACTATCAGGCTTGTTTGGACTATCTGAACCTTCTTTCCTATGGTAGTCTTTATTTCTTCATCTATGTCATGAAGTATGTTTGTGACAGGTTTGAGTTCAGTTTTGCTACTAGCTTCCCAAAGAAAACTCATATGTTCAATTGTACAAGCATGCCCCTGATTCCCCAACTAGTTATACTTTTTCATATATCTGAGATGTCTGTAGACTAAGTTTTTCAAAGCACAGAGGGTATTAATTGACATGTCAACAATTTCTGTGGAGTAGTCTTATGCAACTTCATTGTGTCATATACACTAAACACATAAAAAAAAAATCCCAAGAGTAAATTATTTGAGGGAATTGCTCCTAGGGAAATCTGTAGAAACTGTTTTAAACTCAGGTTTTTAATATTTCAGTAATATTTTTAAACCACTGGTCAGGTGATATGAAGACTTGATGCAGTAATTAAATTTGCAGATGATACTAAATTAGGAAGTGTTGCAAACATAAGTGAAGACAGAAAAATAACACAGAGAACTTGAGAAACCTTAGAAATAAGAGCAGGAAATAACAAAACGAAATTCATCTGGGAAACAAGCAAAGGTACGGTACATCTGGGAGAAATATTTCAAAATTAAATACCAGAAGTAATCCGATCTTGTGGCTCAAGGTGTAAACTGATTGCCACAGCTGAAGTAATCCTCTCAACCCTCCTGCTCAGCAACATATAACTGGCAAGGTACAGTATTAAGGGTTTTGAAGGATCAGTCAAAAGTTATTCTGGGGGGCAGTATGCTGAACAGGAGGTCTGTCTCTTATAGAAAAGCCTCTGCAACATCTATATTCAGGGAAATAGCCAGGTTCGTTGAGAGCTTATTCCCTCTCTCGGGCAAGGAAAATATTTGCCTACTTCCCCTTTCATCCTCAACAGCTATGTTCATCCTCTTGTTCTTATGCTTACCAATGACTGAGCACAGACAGGCCTCACAGGTATCTGACATAGGGGTAGTGGCACTAACAGGTTAGAACAAGTTGCAAAGAACAGGGCAAGGGGATGTCAGGCTAGTTAGAAGGTGAATTTTCTGGGCTCTTAGTATTCCTGACCTCTGAGAAACCACCTCAGCTGCTTTCCACTCCCAGTGGCCACGGGAACTGCTATACCAGACAAGCAGTAACGTTGTCAGAAACACAGGACCAGAAACACAGTTGATGTCAGTCAGGGCTTTCCTGATGACTTCAAAGAGAATAGCAAATTTAATGCGAGTTTGCAGTGAAATAGGATATTGAAATGCTTCAGAGCAGCTTGGTTTTCCATCCTCAGGCTCACCACAGTCAGGGACTAGAGAAGAGATGAGGCTTTGTACAGCATTGATAAAACCACAGTAAATATATCACGCTGCTTTGGCCCCTGAATACCATCAACTTGTAGAGAAGCTGGAAGGAGTTGAATGGAAATCAATAACAATGAAGGATTTCAGAGAGATGGACTTTGAAGAAAGTCACTATCTTTTGTTACACATAAAACAAAAGACAAGGAGTGTCATTAAAATAAAGAAATTAATGATATCCCTATAGTAAATCAGTCTCTCTCTCGCTGCTTCATTGCAGAGCTTCTGCCTAGGAATTAGCTTCCTACTACAGTTTTAAATAAACAACACATATATCCTTACATGTTCCCTGCCCTTTTCTTCCTAGATAAACAATCCAAAAAGGAATGAAATTAGAGACTGATATGAGTCATTGGTTTCACCATTCATTCAGGTCTGCTTTTTGTCAGCCTTCCCCCCCTGCCCCCATATGTGTTCAGCTGATTCAATTTATTATGAAATTCCAGAGGTGTGGATGGCTGGACAATAGCTTAAGGAGTCTTTGCAGTTGGATTACCTCCCACCACTGAAGCTGTGGTCCTGCATGGGCCAAGAACAGGATTTCACAGAATGTGAATTGGGATTGAATATCTTTCCAAAAAGCTTTGCTGTAGCTCAAAGAACAAATTATGCACTTCTTTACAGGAATTTCTGAGTCAAGTTTATAGCCTATGTCAAGCTAAATTGGCAGCCTTTACTTCTATCTGATCAGTCTGAAGCAAATAATCTTTTGTGGTGCAACTATCCTTAAAAAGTCATACTGAAACATGTGAAACATGTCCAGTCCCTTCCAGTCTCATGGAAATTAATTTTCTGAGTGTATTTCTGATAGCAAGTGGAAGGAAACAAAAAGCAACATCTTCTGAATAATCTCATTGTAACTGTTGTCAGCTTGTTACACCGAAGTGGAATGATAGCTCTAAGCAGAATGTATTAATAGGTCTAATAATATTTAATGAAGAGACTGTTAACATATAGGAATCATAGGGATAAGGACGGTCTCTGGTTGAAAAACAATACTTAGACTTCAAGTGATCTGTGGTCTGTTCCTAATTGAGCCACATATTTCCTGTACAACCCCAAACCAATCACTTCATGTGTGTGAAGAAAGCTAGTGCTTTCTTTCTCAGCCCTGTCTATTCAAACTATAAGCTATATACACGTACAGTGCATCTCACACAGGGGACAGATTTTGGACAGAGGAGAAAAGGGATTTCCAAAGCAGGTAATACTTCTACATACAAGTGGCACTGCCACACTTCATTATGCATGTATGTCTACAAAATCATCTCCCACCAGAAGTGGGGGAAGATTTGTGAGTTAGAATCTCTGGGCCAACAGTTTGCTACGAATCGCTCTGGGTGGGCTGAGCTTGTATTGAATTATCAAAACCTATGCAGAGGTTATAGGCAGCACCATCACGCACAGTTAAATAGCTCTGGCTTCTCTATGGCATGTAGGTTTTCCAGTAGTCATGAACCCCCCACTCTCCATAAACTCTTTATAGTACATAAAAAGGTTGGGCATGAAGATGGAAATGCAATTGTGATATAATGGAGGGTAGTGCCTGATACTATCTGGGCTTTTAATATCAGTCTCATTGCTGCAGGGTCTGAGCACTTCCAGCTCAAGTTGGGTGCTGGCATCATCCAGCTGTCTGATAAAGAGACCTGCAGGCAAAGTTGTGGTTATGAAAGTTGAGATGAGCAGATCTTCTATCTGTATAATAAGCTAATTAAAAAGTAATTTAAACATAGTCTGTATAAAGTGCTGAAGCATATGCTGGGGGCAGGGAGGTATAATCCTATGCTGGATTTGACAATCCACAACTACTACTGCATATTCAGTACCTACAGAAAAATGACATGCTCCTTCCACCAGACTTCAATGGGAATTTTGCTTCACTGAGCACCTGAGGATCTAACTCCAGGATTCAGGCTGAATGGTTAGCCCATGTGATGCTGTGCAGAGCTAAGAGCTGAGATCTAGAGGTCATTTGGCTGTGTTTGCACAACCATGCTGCTTCTCAAACAGAGCAATGTTCTACAAAGCCAGCAGGGATATGTCTGCTGTCCTTCCCTGGCATTCCTGGTTCCTTTGTTCATCCTGAGCCAGCTGGGGTGTCTCAGAACTTGCAGTGTTGATGCACCCATATATAGGATGAAAATATCTGTATAGTAATAAGCCCAAAAGGTATTTTGCCTGCAAGGCATGCAGACCTCTGGGAACCATGTGGAAAGCTGAAAGGCAAACTCTGATTGCATTCCTCTGCCAACGAGTCTCAACTGGGGCACAGATGTATATGAGGTGTCTGGAGCAGGGAGAGCAGAAATCAGGGTAGTAGGAGTGTACTGAGGGAGTAATGAAAGTCAGGGAAAGAGAGAGGGCAAAAGCCCCTATGATTCTCCCTCTCTCCCTCCTTGGACAACTACCTACGACAAGCCACAGCCGAGCCTTCCCCCAAAGCAGGTGCTAATTATTGTACTGCAGAAGCACTGGGACCTGTCAGGATTTTCCTATCTCTGTTCCTGGCAGAAAGGCCAAGCTATGATGTGATACTATGGCATTGCTTGCAGAGCAAACTAAAAGAGGTGTTCCCCTGCTTGCCTTTTTCTTATCAAAGATATTGAAATAGCCTAGATTAGACCAATTAATGGACCAATGGACTTGTTAAAAAAGAATTCTGTTTTGGTTTGAAAGAGGACAACTGGATAGTTGCCCTGCCTTGAAGACTGAACACCATACAATATGATTCCAGCTACATGAAGCAAGACAGGAATAAAAAGATTCCTTCTGAATATACTTCTAGGAATGTGGTAATTAATTTTTGAACCTGAAAACAAACACTGTCATTGATGATTCACTAGGCATAGGTATGTTGGCAATTTGTTTATTTGTATTAGTAAATAAAACATTTTCCTTCTTGCTCAATAAGCTGGTTAATTAATCGTGCAAAGATAAAATTAGGTAAGAACACAATTAGGTAAGAATTATACAAGGCCCCACTTTTGTAGTATTACCAGGTACAGAATCACTATGATTCTTGATTGGAATAGCCTCAAATGATCTGAGCAGAACAGAATGGCAATCATATGAAATAACATCCTACTTCCTTGAAATCATTATGCATATTCTGGAAGCTTTCTCAAACAGAAAGGACACAGTTGGCCTTTACTCACTGTCCTCAGCCTGGTAGGGTTCCCAAAGCAGGAAAAGCATGTACCCACCAGGATGTTCTCTGTGTTCTAGTGGAGAAACCCATGGACGATGACTTTGACTCCTCTTGAATTACAAAAAAGGATCATGAATGACAGGTACCATATCTGGCTGAGAAAAAAAACATTTAATTTGGAGAAAGAACTTCCTATTATTTCTTTGAATGCTCAACAGTAAGAAAACAGTACAGATGAAACTCATGCTGAATTCACTGATTCTAGCCAGCTACTGTGCAGTGTTAACTGCATTCTCATGCAAGTTCACAAAAAGGCTAGCTGGTTCCCACAACGGGGTGCATCTGTATGCTTCCTCAGTAGTACTCTTTGTTTTGTGCTACCTACCATGACTTTTCATAAAATTTCAAAGCAGGTTCAAATTTTTTTTTCTTTCTCCAGAGTACATACAAATATATCCAGGATGAAGAGCACAGTCATCAATTACGGTCCTCTGTCCAGGTAAGAGTCTCCATAATAAGGCCAGAAAGACAATCTCCTGTGGGCTGTTCAAGGCTTCATTAAGAAATAAAGAGTGAATTTCCCCCAAAGCTAAGTAACATTACAAACCTTACCATCTTTTGCTCTATGCCCAAAGTGCATCTCTTTGACCTTGCTCCCTCTCTTACATAAAACAGAATCACATGGAGATATTAGAGAGATGACCATAGTACAAGGACATATACAGAGCAGAATATATAATAGATTGGGTAAAACATTCCTCCCCACCCCATCTTTGCACACACATGCCAAAGATTTGGCAGATCCTGACAATGAGTTTATCAATTGCCAGACAAGATCCTATTGGTGCCCTCCCTACTGGAGCTGGCCAAATTTTTAACGATTGTCTATTGCAAAGGAAGGGAAGCAATACATTTACTGTTAAGCATAGAAACACAAGTTAAAAAAAATCAAAACAACTCTTCATCATAAGAAGGAAACAATTCTATGATGTCTTCCTCCTCCATCCTGTATCTCACACATCAGACTTCTGTTTTGCGTGCTTTCTCCTTACCACATGTACTGATTAGTGCTTTGTCCAGCCCACTCTTGGATCTTTAGTTATTTCTCCATGAAAATAAAAGACATAAGGGATCCCAAAATATGAACTGCGCCTATTCCTTCCTGTCAATTTTATACACAGAGGAGTTTTACTTTAAAATGTTTAAAGAACTGTATTCTCTGAGTGAATTTTCAGGCAATGCTGAATAACGAATCCCCCACAGGAGCCATTTGGACTTCTCCTGCAGTCTGAACTGTTTAACATGGAAGCTTATCGCAACAGATTGCCACAGGGAATGAGCAGAGCAAGGTTCCCATAGCAGTTTAATCAACTCATGCTCAGGAACAGTTTTGAAAATCCACAGTTCAGCTGCCACAAATGGAATTTTCCCCATATTCTTTTGTCAGCTTCATCTGAAAGGGAAGAGTAAAACTATCTCATGAATGGCAGATTTTAACAGCAGCTGTTTTAAGGCTGTTGTTAGGTACTCAGAGAGGAGCCGAATCCTGTGTCAGTTCCACGCCATCTGGGTGAGGCCTTTGAGGTAGAGCTTGTTCTAAGAACTTTAGGTTTTAAATGTTAGTCAGACTCCACTTATGTGGCCCTTTCAGCCACACCTATTTCCTAATGAAACTTTTGCTTACGAATACTTCTTCAGCATGTCGTTTCAGAATATCCCTGTTAGCGACACATCCAAAGCACACAATGCCAATGAGAGTCTTTTAAGCTTCTGTTTGCAGCAACGCCAGTATGGTATATGGGGAATGTAAACCAGCAGCCGTTTGCAGGGAAGACAGTAAGTGTTTTGATGCATAGGAGAAAAAAAGGTATTTCTTCTATATCATGTGCTTCTATATATTTCTTCGATTTTTTTCACCTGCTGAAGAAGCCATCTAATAAACTGAGGCCTAAACAGGAAGCGCATGGATGCAGCTTCACTAAGGATGTGATTTCATGGTCAGCTTCATCTAGTCAAACTGCAGACTGCTGTTGAAAGGCACCTGCCCTTCCACTTCTCCTCCACCCCTTTAGGTCAGCATGTATGGCTGCATGCCTAAACAGTACAGCTGCCTTCACAGCTGCATGACACAACATCAAGGATATGGGGCAGATGCTCACTCTTTCACCACCTTTTCAGAAGTTCAGCAAGAGATTGGCCAAGGCTGTTGCAGAACTTTACCCAAGTATCACCCTTTTATGGTGACAGAAGGAAACAACAAGCCAATAGTTGTTCATGTTCTTCACCACACAACAACAGATCACATCATTGATAAAGAATAAGTATTTAGGATACCTGCCTTTAGGATAACCTGGTCATTTCTAATACAAATGGCAATTGATTTAAGTCAGGAGAATCTTTGTTTCAGGAGATGGGACAGTAAACAAGAAAAGCAGACCAACTGAAATTTAATTCTAAGAGCAGGTTTGTGGATAAAAAGCTATAGGGTCCAAACATTCATTCTTCATTACTCTCTCATCTTCATCTCAGAGATTATTATTTCCAAAATTGTATTTAATATTGGTGTTATGCTAATTATTACTACATGAATAGCTGGCTTAGGAAGCAGATCTAAACTAAAGTGTAAAAGGAACTACTATAGTGGCTTCAGCAGGACTTGGATTAAGTCTTTAACATTTGTTTCTTTGTTATACATCCTGATGCTTCCCTCTCTCCACAAGGAAGATTCCAAAAAACCTCCAAGAGGTGTAAGAAGAGAAGTCTAAAGGACTGAAGAATAAAATCAGCTTTTAGAAACTGAAATTCCTCTTCTTGAGGAAATAACCCTTTTCAGAGAGAGAATTAAATAGTAGGAGGAAAAAAGACAGCTTCCTCTAAGGCAGTTAGCACTGCCCATTATCAGTGCCAAGATATTAGATTAGATAGATCACTACTCCAATCCTGAATGACGACCTCTGTCTAACTGGCTGCCCTACACATTATCATCAGTGGAACAGAGCTTCAGTGAGAGCCTCAAGTCTTGATCCTACATGAAAGCAGGATGCAGACAACAGAACTCAGTTCTGCAGTAGGATATACAATAACAGTTCCCACAGCTATCAGGAGGTGCTGTCTGGATACCTATTTCCAGGAAGGGTGGGGTGACAGCGCTTGGAATGCAACTACTGAAAGTTTAAGTCAACAGGTTTGGAGACTTGGCAAAGACAACACAGACAACCCAAAGTTTGCAGTGCAGCTCTGTGACTGGTATAAATCAGATGAACACCACTCAGCTCAGGGGAACCCGCCAATACACAACAGATGAGCACCCACTCATTTGCTATACTATTCTGAATCTCAGCATCTGAACTACCTGAATCTCATCCAGCTTTCTGGAGCTTCCTACAGGCCAAGAAGAAGGTGAAACTGTCTGCAGAGTGTTTTGCTATTCTCAGGGCTAAGAAAAATAAAATCCCATTTGATCATAGAAAGTTGATCCTCCATTTTCACACAACCGTGAAGACAGCAAGAGCAGCCATAAGAAAGAATAAGGAACTTCCCTTTCTTTCACACCCCCACCCTCTAAGTGCTCTCCTACTGCTGACAGAAATGAAAGTCAGGCCTGGATCAACCCAGTGGAGATACCCAGAGGCACCAGAGCCAGTGCTGGGGCCCCTCCCAATGCCACACCGCAGTTCAAAGCCTCAAAAGGCTGCAAAATTCCCATCGTGCTGCAGTCAGCTCCCCACCCAAGGAGTAATGTACCTGGCAGCATACTCTCTCCTCAGCATGTCTCTGCTACAGCAGTAAGTCCATCTCGTTTCTGCCTTCTACCAGCATAATGACATACTGCTCTCATTGTGCACAAATGACAAGCATCTCTCTTCCTCCTGCCCAGCATACCTCCAGCTGCTAGCTCAACGTCAGCCACGGCTCTTTATGTGCTGAGCTTCACTGACTGCTTCTGCCCCAGCTCCCCTTTCCATGTGCTTACTCTCGTGGCTGCCTTTCTACACAATGAGCTTGTCCTAAGGATTTTGGAGACAATGGGCCCGGGGTAAATGGGGGCCTTGATAGTGCCAGAGAGATCAGACTTACTGCCATGAGATGTGGTGTCAGTCCGTGCATGCATGGCAAGCCCACTGTACATATGCAGATTAGCTGCACAACATATGCACTGACGTGCCCAGTGCTGGAGCGAGCGTAAATGGTTTTCCTGCATGTGCACAGTAGCTTTTTTCCTAGCAGCCATTGCCACCAGTGTCTGAAAAAGCACACAGATAATGTGAAATAAGGGAGAAAGCTATTCTGTAAGCTTTTCATACAAGGCATGAGATTTTACTGTGTAATTACAGGGGACATCTGGCAACTCCCTTGCTGGCTGATAGGAAATGGAGTTCCCTCTATACTGGCACTGCAACAGAGTGCTTAGTCTCAGACCTCACAGTCTCCCAGGCCTGCTGATCGAAGTGTGAAATAAAGAAGTAAAATCAGTCTGAAACAAAGAGGTCAAGAGCAAAAACCTTTTCAAAATCTAGCAGGGTTTAGTTCAAGTTAAGCAAGAAGTTAATTCCCTTAGCAGAGGAAAGCCTTTCAGATACCTGAACTGTTGATTTAGCCAATATATCGATAGCTGCAAAAGATGGCTCCAATTTGCAAGAATTGGATCTATTCATACCAGGATCCAAACTAAATTAAAATGCTGAGCATTTGGTTCAGCCTGTTAAAGAAAGTTAGGTGGGTCCCAAACTTTGGACGAAGATTTCAATTTTACTGTATTTCAACATTGATGGTGAGAGGGTTCAAATACAGTGTTCTAGGCTTCCTCTGATATATCTGCAGTGAAACTATCCCACTTTTCTAACCCCTTCACTTTCTCAAGATGCTGCTGCGGTGTGTGCTAAAAGGCTGGGAGGAAAAAGGAGTAGAGGAGGAGAGAGAAGTTCCTCATTCTTTTTTATTGCTCTTCTTCCTGTTTGCATGACTGGGTGTTCAGAGGATTGCCTCTCCATAAGCAAATGACTAGAGACAAGCTCACCCCAAATGTATGTTCTCTCATGTTTCAAGCACTTACTCTCTGTTCTTGCTGAATGTTTAGTTACAGCATGAAAAATGGATATATGGAATGAAGACATTTCCCCTTTGACTAGCACATTTGCAGAAGGTATGTCAAGGATCTGAGGCAAGGGGTATGGGCAAGCTTTCAAGAAAGTTTTTCCCCTTTCTCCTTTGCTTGCTTATTGGAAGAGCAATAAATATCAAGCAGACAGGCCCTTCTCACAGTTACAAAGCCTACCTGTAACTGAGCTGGATAATTAGCAGCCTTGAAGATGATATATGACTTTCATTACCCTTTGGGACTGGAGACTAAATGAGGACAGAGCTAATTGCCGTGCAAAGCAGTTTGGCATGAATGAGAAAAATGCAGGCGCTGTCTCCTGCCAAAAAAAGGGCCCTATTGCTGCTCTGATCTCATGGCTGGTTTTTGCCGCAGGAGTTCACTTGGTGTCCATAAATCATGGTCTGCTTACAGCTGAAACTGCACTGAGTCATCAACATGCAATAAGCTGAGTGACAGATTCCAGCCTGACTACATTAGAACTTCAAACTTAGTCCTTCCCCCCCCCCCAAACACTGTCCGTACTTAACAGAAAATTAAACCCAGACTACACAGACATGAAGGCTGTGAGAAACACAAGGCTTGTTTACTTAACAATAGTTTTTTTAAGGCTGATATTTCCAGGAAATAGCATCAGGCATTTTGAAAAGGGAGAGGGCAACAAATACTGGATTTATAAAATGACCCACTGCTATGGCATTTGGTTTGTCCTTCTTCATATAATTGCTGATTAAAATGTTTTACCTTCCTTTAATGATCTAAAGCGGCACTTTGTCATCTTAGTTCTTATGGAGATAGATGTAGTCAGCTCTCAGAGAAAATATTTTGCTCTTCTTCAAAATTAGGCCAGAAGAACCTGAAACCTGATTGCAAATCTGCTTCCAAAGTGACACAGGGCACATTAACACCCATACTGTGCCCCTAAGAAACTTGGGCCTCCGGGCAATCTAAACCATCAATGTAAAAGACAGTCCCACTGAAGATACTCTTTTCCTCTCCCATTTTGTTTTACAGAAGATTTTTTTGCCTCTCCCTAAAGGTACCTTAAGTCTATTTTTTTTTTAATGAGAGAGATTGTGCTGAATTTGCAATATGGTATCCTGTCAGATCCTAATCAATTAGCCTGCATCAGCTCAGTATAAGGCAGATACCAATTTAACTCACAGAGCTAAGCCTTCTGATTTTCTCTAAGGGCAGTCACATAATTCATTCTTTGTAGTGCCAAATTATATTTGACATTTAATTTAAAACTCAAGGTACCATAATGCAAAATCTCACTAAAAATAATGGTGATAAAGCAGAGGAACATTTCATTTGACAGTAAGGATTTTTTCAGCTTATTTATGCACCCAAACTTTCCCCCTCCCCCACCTCTCAAAGCCCAAACCTCACCAGTGCTGGCTATCCAGGCAATCGCTTCCAGGTGACGTTCGCCTCTACAGGTGCTTGCACACAGTCAGGGGGCACTTGAAGGGCAAGCGGGAAAGCAGGCTGCTGCTCGCCGTGCAGTGGGGGAGCGCGCCTCTCCTAGACGGCCCGTGAGCCCAAAGACGATTCGCGTACTATTGCTGCTGTTGCTAGTAGAAAGAAATATTTCAGTAAAACAGCTGGGCTACCTGGAAGGGCTGTTGTGTCCTCTGGATCGGGGAAGCGGAAGCTAGCTTGACAAGGCTGACTTTTTTACTTTAAAAGACCTAACGCAAAAATACCAGTTTAATGGCTTCATTCACATTCTTTGTCATGCAGTAATTCCATTCATGGCCACCTGGCACAGTGGAAATCAATTGGTTCATGAAGCATGTCCAGAGTCTGATAATATACCTTTATGCATGGAGAAGAATAAAAATAATTTCTGATCTCAGAAATTATGGGATCAGATATCCCATTCTGATCCCAAGTACTGGTCATGGGCTCAGCCAGCACTTACAGTGGATGAAGAGTCAAACTCTTTCTAATCTACCTATGCTTTGTTTTTTTGTGGTATCCTGTGGCAATAAGTTCCACAGTTTATTGATGTTTTTGTATGGAAAAGCACTTCTATCTGTTCAAGCATTTTTACTACTTTGAGAAATAATGAATAATCAATCCCTATTACTTCTTCATACCATTCAAAATTGTACAAACAGAAATTACACAACCCTCAGACATCTTTTCTAAGCTAATTTCACTGACCCTGTTCTCATGTGAAAACCATTCCAGAAATTGGGTCATTGCTGTTGACATTTCCTTACCTCTTCTGAATTTCGTAGGGTCTTTTTGAGTCAAGGATAAGAAATACATATCATTTTCAAGATGTGAACCTGTCATTCATGTCACACACTTCGTACCCAATCTTGTGCCAGAACTTTTTGCAATTGTGAACTGGGTAGGTGCACAGAAGTGAACTGCTCATCAACTTAGTACCTGTATTTTGGCATACAAAAGTGTACATGCACAAAATCTTCAAAGCGCTTCCACCAACTTCTTGAGAAAATTCAGCTTAGCAAATATTTTTTCAGCAAAGTGTGAATGTTTTCAAGTAGAAAATTATGAAAGTACTGATGTACCTACATTACTCTAAGGAAGCTGCATTAGCTAGGGTGGCCATTTCAGTACCCCATTCACATCAATAAGTTTTTACTGTCACATGGACAGAAGCTTTAAAAATAATGAATAGTTTAAAACAGTAGTAAAAACGTACACAGTAAGTAAATATGCAGATTGGGAAACAAACATATTGTACTACAAAGAACTTTTAAACGTAAGTGAAGGAAAAAATGCATTGGCTGAGATTTCAGACCTTTAGATGCAAAAGATGGTGTTCCAAGTGCTGAGAACTTAAGTACTTCCACCGAAATAATAAATAAATATGGAAAAAAGAGTCTAACTTTAAATTGCTCCTTTCTGAAAGCCTTATCCCTAATCTTGTTTCCATACATATGATTTATCATATTGCTTCGCAAGGGTGTATCAAATATGGGGAATTGACTCAGAGCCCCTGTATTCAGTAAGGAAGCTGCTTTTCAATTCCACCACGCAAAAACATTAGAGATAAAAAAGCCCTTACGTGTACAAACAAAAAATTAATCACAGAGTGGGAAGTCATAAGGACTGGAGAGAAATAGTATATAAATGATCTCATGATACTTACACAGACTAATTTCTGGAGAAAATTCTGCTTCAATTTACAGTGATGTAAAGAAGATCAGAAATTAGTTTGTTTACTCTTCCTTTAAAATACTGCCAGACAAATGGAGTATGCTTCTTGAATCCTTTATGATGTGGGATTCTACAATTAATAGCACAAACACATTTGTCACCATCCTTAATCATGGATATTTGTGCAAAGATTTCAGCAAGCTGTATTCTGCTCCAATTTAAACTCATTTAAATCCTGTAAAACTCGGTGAGAATTATTGTGGAATAACTCTCCACAAAATTTAAACCTGGGTTTGACAACAATCCAGGGTCCTTATCCTACCTGTATCAAGAAGCACCTTCCAAAGCAACCTCTTAGAACAGTCCGAATTCACTGGCTAATGTCTGTCAATCCAATCTGAAGAGCTGTATTATCTTATATTTCCTTATCACTGTTAGATCAAAACATTTCTGGAATCCCAGGTTAATTAGCACTACTATATTCCAAGTACTGTAAAAACCTACACTCACTTTTCAAATAGGATAACATGCATTGGAGGTGGGTCCACATGCAATAAAAATCAATCTGCTAGCCAAAAACATTAATGTCTAAATTGACAGATAACAAAATATTTAAAAAAGAAAGGTTACAACTCTCACTTTATAGTCTGGGAAACAAAAACTGAGAGAGAACAAATGTTTTGCTGAAGATTGGGCAAAAATGGGAAAAATATTGAATCCAGATTTCTTAAGACTCATCATGAAACCTGTATCTCAAAACCATTGTGCTCGGTGAATGCTAACCACAGACTGACCAGTAGCCCATTGAATTCAACAAAAAGAGCTCTTGCTATTTTTACAAGGAATTTTGATCAGAGTCTGTTGGGTTACTCAATGAATGTAGCTAAAAGAAACCTGTAGCTAGAGCGTAAAGGGTATAGCTGATGCCATACCACAGCAGACTAGATATTTTGTTTTTAGGACATCTTTAATTTAATGGCCTGAAAAATAGAATATTCATGGAGTCCCATCTGCTGTTCAGTTCTGTGTATAAAAATACTTCGCATTGTTGGTCCAATAACTCTGACTAAAACTGGTAAAATGATATACAGCCCTTGAAAACAGTAGTGGGATAAAAAAATAACAAATTGAATAAAGGAGAAAAAATAAGCTTGCTTTAGTCTGAAGGGAATAAAATTGAAGCCTTTTAACCTTACACATAAGTTCCACACCATTGCTTTTTAAAATCAGTGGAAAATCATTTAAAATCAAATTGATTTTGGCTTTTACATTCAGATGCACTTCAGCTTTTCACTTACTGGTCTATACAAGCAATGTCTTCAGCCAACCTATGTTCAAAATGGGTGGAAAATCAGTTTGTATGTTTGCATGCTTATTGGAATTTTCTCATTTCCATTTCACTCAGAGCCAATCACAATCAGATTAACTTGCTGGGGAATATGTCAAGAGGCTGATTTCATGGGTGTTTTAGCAAAGAAATGGTTTCTAATGCAGTGAAACATTTTTTACTTATAACATTTTACCTATTGCCCATTTTATGTCAATAAATGGGAAGACGGATAATTTGAACTGTTCGTATTTATTCTGGAAAGCTCTCTTCTCCATCATCTATACACTCATAATCAAACATGAAAAAACTGTAAAATCACAGGAAAAATGTTTTCCAGTTTACATCTGCTTGTCTCAGTTAACAAAGTCTGGAATATCTGCAGCTTTCTATGTATGGAGTGGTGGTGTACACTCCTAAACTGCACACTCCTCTGCTCACCTGCTACGATCCAACTGTGGACCATTTGGACTGGATATCTGCTATCTGAACTGACATTTAGGTATTCAGTCTGAAAGCAAGCGTGCTGAAATGATGCAACATAACACACCATCAGTGCTGTAATAGGATGTAGAACACCTGCCATTGACTTGGACAGAAAGGATGAAACCCTCTGAATTGTTTTGTTTTCGACATTCTCTTCATCACGCTTACTTCTCATATGTCCACGTTTACTTAATTTGTCACTGATGCTTTAAAGAGAGAGGAATGGCATAGCAGAAGAACAAGAAAATGCGAATCAGATGCCCGGGTTCTCTTACTGTCTGCTGGTGACTGGGTAAGCTGTTTATAACGTTTTAACACGTTCATTGATTTAGATGGTTCACTTTTAGCTTTCCAAACTGAGAAGGTGTACATGGTCTGCTTTCCACTGTGACTCAGTACTTCAACACTCATCATCTTCAAAAAAGATTTAGAATGAGTCTGCAAAGGAGGTGGTAAATATCTCAAGCTGGGCATCTAAAAACTGAACACTTGCAATTAAATGATATCAGGAAAATATTTACTGTAAGCTCTCAGTAAGTCAATTTACTTGCCTGTAAGTGAGAAATTAAAAATGCATCATGAGGAGAGATGTTGTGGGTTCAAACAATGTTTGTAAAGGCCTCTGCAAATCTCAAAAGAGAAGTCAGAAGATCCATGTGCAAATATTACATTTTGGAGATGATGAGTGGGAATGGAGTGGGAGGTTATATAACCTGATAATATCAAGGATCACAAAGAGATTAAACTATTTAACTATTCAGCAGTGAAAAGAAATCAAGAAGGATCACTGCAGACAAGGAATGGAAAGACAATATAGAAACTGACTTGCACAAGCTGACATTCCACTTCAAAGAGTTATTAGCACTAAAGAGTAGTTACAAAACTGTAAGTCTTAAAATACAAGTCTGATTTAATAAATATTTACTAAATTGTATAAGAATTGCCTGGCATCAAGCTATAAATATTAAACTCCAATGTAAATATTAAAAGAATGATGTTTTTTCAAATAATCAATTTAAGATTATAAGAATTTTTGGATTAAACATAAAAAATAATAAAAAAATCCCAGAAAGTCAAACAAAACCCTGACGGTTAGATTCCAAAAGAACAATCCACTCAAAGTTCCTTTCATGTGCCAACAACTATTATTTATACTGTTTATGCACTTTCATCGTGACAGCCCTAACACTGAGCAGAGCAGATAGAGTCTAACAGTTACCACATTAGAAAAAAAGCTCTCAGAAGGTAAATAAAGTGAAGTGAGGCTATATTTTTGGATCTTTTGGATGTAAAGCCATTCTGATATTCTATTTATATTGATTATTTTATATTGTTTAATGAATTTCTGTACTCTCTCTACAGGCTAAATGTTGACTCAATGAATAGAGCCTGCATTTAAAGCAACTACCCTATTAAAACTGGTTTTATTTGTGCCTGGAGAATCAGAACTGTTCCACGCTTGTTTCACATTTTGCTTGAAAGCTCCCTTTCCATTAGTATGACATTGTTTCCGAGACAAAGCTTAACTATATAGTCTTTCCCCTTTAAAAGGTAATGACACCATCTAAGCAAAAATAACAGTGGGGGAAAAAAAAGACCCCCATTATAGCAAACTGTGGTATTAATGAAATTCTGTTTGTATTAAAATTTTCTTTCAACCCTGGTCTTCCTGTTCAGAGGGATGGTGTCAACCTGTCAAACATTTAATCAAGAGCACTTCATTGATGCTTCCATTATGTCAAAAAGCCTCACCTAGGTGACTTCAAGGAGAAATGGCAGGTCTGACTCTGTTTCAATATCCAAGGCTATGAATTTTTTATTTCTCACCTCCAACTTTTAATTTCTAGTGTATGTGTGAGAATACATACAATGTATTTTTTACTTATTATAGCAAATACATATTAGCATAGATTTTCATTCAAGTTATAAGGCCAGAATACAACAGGGGTACATATATGAGGGAGGAGTACTCCTAATTTTCAGGTTGGTGAAAAGGGACTATTTAGAGGGCTGAAAGCTATACATTCAAAAAGCCCCTTACACCACAGCTACTTTTGCCAAAATTTCACAATACAGTATCATGAAATTCATAATCTAGGATCCCCTTAGACATGGTTTCACTGGGTGTGTGCATTCAGAGACATACTGATATTGATTAATAGCATAACTAGCCTACTAAGGAATCCTCACACTACTGCACACAACTCGAATGTGGGGCGAGATGCTGGCTTCCTGCTCTAGCTGCTTTACAGCAGTTCACTAAAATGAAGTGGACACAAAGTCAGTTTAACCATGTGCAGTACCTGTAACATTCTGCTCTATTGGGAGAATGCTGGATTTAGAAAACAAGAAGCAAAAAGTCCCCATGGCAGCTTTACAATACCTCCCTCTGTGACATCTCACTTACTAATCTGTTACAGGTGGAGTGTTAAGAGAACTGTGGTTGGGAACGTCTCTCTCCCTGATCCCACGCAACTGAAATAATTTCTTTGGGGTATTGAAAAGCTGATGGTAACTGAGAGCAACCTTAAGACAGCTCTGATATCTACCTCAAGATTGGCGTGGTATATGGTTGACCCAGTGTGAAAGTCAGAAAGATGGCTAGAAGCCATTTTCACGCCCTAGGCTGCAGACAGAGGACAAGTCCCAAAGAAAAGTCCAGTCCTCTTATATCAGCTTCTCAAGGCAGTTCCACAACAGTTTGACTGACTTAATTACAGTCTACCACAATCGGGAACAATGCCATCTTTTTCCATTCACAGTAATGCCCATTATTTATCAGTTACATGTACAGTGCAATGAGTCTTGACTTAAAACACTGTGTTTCTTCATGTTCATGAAGTGAAGTCAGGGAGAATTATGATATCCTGAACGTATGGTTAAAGGAATCTCCAGACTTTGAGTTTTTAAATAAGTTTGCAAAGGCATATTAATGGGAAATGTACCACATAATCCATCTAAATAATTTACTCTTCGCTATTCTGCCAAAGGAAAGATTCTCATCCAAACAGTTTTTTTGTTTTTGTTTTTGTTTTTTTTTAACATATCGTGTATAATTAGATGAAGACTGTATGGGTCATTTATAAAGCCAAACAACAAGACTAAAACTCAAATAATGTGAAATGACCAGCTAATTACAACACTGGTTTAAATTATGTTCCAAGGTATTACTTGTTCTTTCCAAAATGGGCAGGATATCTCTGCTATTTATTCAGCCCCAAAGACCAATTCATTCTTGCAAACATATTGCACATTTAAAATGTAGCAAGGTTTAAATTATCCAAACTTATTGTTTTAACTTCCAGCATTTCATTATTCTACTTAATGGTTTGCACATTGTTTTACACAAAGACAATATAATTTTATTGTATGATGTCAAAAAAAATCCATGTCCCATTTGCTTCCAAGAGAGATGAGAAGTGAAAGGATATGAGAACTGAACTAGAGGGATGTTTTGCCTACAAATAAGGAAATGTCAAGATCATTCAACATATGCTTAATTGGGAAGATACACACTCAGAGTATTAGCAACATATACACCTCTGAATTAGTCTGCGCTTCAAGACTGGATTGGCAGAAATCTAAAGAAACTGGGCTGGCTCAATCTTTCTCCCATCAGAGTCAACTGGCATGTTGATGGCTTTAATTGGACCAAGAGAAGGCCCTCATGCAGACCCTATGGCTTCTGCATGGGGAGCAGGATTTGTGGCTGGGGATCAGGGCTTCAAGAGAGAGATACAGCCAGGGGTTAAAGTAGCAAAAGCCACAGTGCCAGGTGGTCCCTCGAAAGTTAGAGGAACTAAAGCTAGAGCCTGCAGTAACTGATATAGCTTTCTTCTTCCTCCTGTGCAGCCCCATGTGACAGAACATGGGAGTCAAAAACCATGCAGTAGTATCCTTATTTCATGTTGTCGAGGACTACAAGTACCACTGCATAGAAAGATGAAAATAACAGGTCCTACCCAAGAGCAAAAGCATTCTAATGGATTGTCCCTGCAAAGTGCAGATATTTGCCTTTAGCATTAGGAGCTCTATTAAGACTTAAAATAAATACTTCTAATTGTTCTTTTAGGTGTAATATAATAATTGCTCTTTCACAAAAGTAATTTATTTTTACCTAATATTTCTACACAGCACATCCAGTGTAACAGAAACACTGTATGTGCAATGCTGTTCAAGGGTGGGTACACCCCAGGTGCCCTCATTTGCTCCTGCTCTACTTGCCTTGACCTGTTGCGTCATGTTATGCGATATCAAACTGCCATCATGTTCCATTTCAGAGGTGATTACACTTCATTGGTGGGCAAAGTTGTTTCTTGCTGAGTGTTTGTGAGGTTTGATTAATTAGTGCTTATGAAATGCTTTGAAATTCTTGCATGAATGATATTGCAGAAACACTGAATATTGCTACTGCTGTACAGGCAAGTACATGATTAAAGATTTGATGTTGCAAGGTGTGGCTGGGCCTTACCTTCTCTTGAGGGAAATATTCTGGTTTACACAGCTTTCCCTCAGGCAAGCTAGTTTAGTCTTCCAACCAAACCAAACCAACACACTTCAATCTTTCTAGGGTAAGGAAAAAAAGAAAAGATTAGATGAAGGGTATTTCTGAGAACTCATTCCTTGTCTAGGATAGTACACCACTAGGTGGTCCGATAAACTTCAAGGACACCTTGATGGTAAAACAGGCATTAGGTTCATTCTCAGACTAACTCCTTTTTCTTCAAGTCTATTTTTTTGAATGAACTACAATTCTTTTAGTTGCTCCCTCCTCTTGGTATTTTCCACAGACACCTGATTGTCTATTAAAGTAACTTCCTAAAGGATCTTTATCTGTGATATCCTCCCTTTGACTGGAGAGACCCACCTGTCCCCTCCTGATCTCTCCCTGCAAAGGGAGCTGTTACAGGTTGTATCCCTTTCCATCATTTCTGACTGTGAACCTGACAGCTCCCATCTGCTCTGGGAATTACAACTCCCCAAAGGCAATTCATTCTTGGCCAAAGCAGGAAGCTGCAGAGCTAGGCCCACAGCTGGCCTTAAAAGGTTCACGCTCAAGATGATTTATCCATTTATCCATTTAAACACACATTTACAGCACATATTTATCCATGTAAAGATTTTTCTAACTTGCTCAGCACTGTCATACTTGGCCATGGCTATTACCATGCTGCCGTAGCCCCTCAAAAGCATGCTGTGTGCTATGAAACGAAGGCCAGGTTTCCATTACCTAGGCCTAAGCGCCTGGTGCCATTTGAGATACCCTAAGGTATCCAAGACATCTGTACAGGAATAGCAGATATGACGCAGGACCTAAAGCAGACTGGCACTCCAATGGAGTAGCAACTGGATGCCAGGCAGGATACTCTGTAAGAGCTAAAGCAACATTAGATGCCTATGATGAAGCAACCAAGTTCTGTCCATACTGTTTAACTTTTCTGTAATCTATTTTTGAGGGCCCTGCCTACAATCAGTTGCCTGTAATCATATTGATCCTCTGTGTTGATCATGCATCCTTTTCGTCTCACCTACATTGGTCTAACAGATTATGATCCCCTGGTGCTACCTTTGATCCCAATCACAGAATGGTGTCTCCAGTGTCATTTTCCTTGCACTTTCGATTAATCTCTTGTGACCTGCATCCAGTGACAACTTCCTTTTTGCCTTGGCTTTTTGTAATAATTTCATTATTTTATTTGTAATAATTTTTGTAATAATTTCATAGCTAGTTCATACCTGCCTCCCGGCATATAGTAAACTCTGGATTTTAGCTCTCTTGTACCTGCTTAGTTTCTTAATACCTTTCAGGAAAAAAATATCAATCCTTTTTGCCCAGTGCTTCAGTAGACATGCTCTCTTGAGACAGAGATGCCTAGACTCTGAGGCCAGTGGCTGAGTGAAGGTCTCTGTCTAATCCATAGGAATCTATTGCATTTATGAAGTTCAAAACAACCAGGCCAAACCCTTTTCTTGTCTACTTTTGTCACTGGTTTCTTGGCTGCATTTAAGGCTGATGCCATCTTCTTATTCTGTTGTATATTTTCAGAGACATAAATCTTACATGGAAATTTTTAAATTCACCAAAATTTTCAAATCCTTAAATTGACTCAGTCCCAGGAAGTTAGATATGCCATATCTGAAAACCTGTGCCTTCAGTTTTCTGATCATTGCTCTCCTCTGTGCACCTTCCAAAAATCCAGTTAGCAATCTACTGTGGCCATAAAGTTTCTTTCATTAGAAATGAACAAGTCTGTTCTGACCTTTTCCCAGGCCTGGGCTGGGATTTCATGAGGCGTCTCTTGTCAATCACTATATTCTTTGCACAGCTTGCACTGTTCCATGTATGCTTTCAACTGGGTATTCATGCCTGGCCTGTAGATACATTTCCTGGCTCATCTCAGGCATGTCTCTATTCCCAGGTGTGAAATATGTATCCACTGCATGATCTCAGCTCTTAAATCCACTGGGATTACTGTTCCGTTCCATTTAAAACAAAATCCATGCAGTTCTTCATTCACTTGCTAGTGGGGCTGGGCATAACCTCCTGTGGCACTTACTCCTTGCTCTTCAGCTGACTGTGGATTGTGAATCACTCTACTGCCTGTCACAGACCATGCTGTTCTGTTGGACTGCCTTGAGCTGCTCCATTTGAAAAAGCACAGTCAGTAGGTCCTGTTTACCTCAGTGGTTCCCCTTTCTGTGCCCACCAGGACTCTATTAGTAAATGCTGCAGTCTGCATCTTAATATCAGAGCTGTTCCTAATCCTCTTTCTCAGGCACCACTACACTGGTGCTTTAGATGCTCTGCAGGCTTGTAATGCTTTAGGAACTTCTGCTCTACTTTCAGTTTTCTTCTCTAAATGGCTGGGTTTTTGCCTTTGAGCATTCTCACAGGATAATACTCACAGTAGTATCTGCTTACAGGACTTTGACAGGTATATGCTGCATATTACAAAGTACTGAACATCCTTCACATACTTTGGCTGGGGCACTTCCACATGGTTCTCCACTTCTTGGATGTCAAGAAATGTCCAGTGTGATAGATCCATAGTTTTTCTCAGTTTCAGCTTGTCTCCATTCAGTCTAATGCTTTGCCTTCAGCATCCACCTAGAAGAGTTATCACAGGTAAACATAATGGTCTTTGATCATCTATACTTTGACATCTCTCTCCTGCAACAAAGATTCCTTTGGCTACAACCTTGATAGCTGGAGGCCCAGTATTCAGTTAATATTAAATATCTTGGGTTCTAGGCTGATGTTGGTAGGCATCTGTGCTCATCAGTACCTGCTAGAAGGTGTGACAAAGGCTGCCAGACAGCTGAATTGCTCTTCCTTTTCAGCAAGCCACAGTAATCGATTCCCTGATTTCCTGCTCAAGTCTTTAACTGCCTACTGTATAGGATACCTCCACAAAATAATCCATGTTAAAAAGGACACAGATGGGAGTGGACAGAATGAAGCTATACCTGGCCCAGGCCAGGTGATTACTCCCACTCTACCAATTAAAATCACATCTCCATTTTGCTAGTTTAACAATAAGCATCTATTTTATATGCAGCTCTTTGTTTCTGAGCAGATGTGTTCATTCTTACTTTTTAAACCATGTCATCTTTCCTTCAACGTGGGCTTAGGTTAATAAACTGTACATCAAGCACTGCTTAAAGCTGGCTTTGCAGGATGATAACTGATGAGGGAATTGCTTTTAATTACTGTACAAGTGAGTAGATAAAAATCACAGCCCTAATAATCAGCTCCAGAAACTGACAGCAGCAAAGTCTCACATTTCAAATGTGGATTATTTTTTCTTTCAGCATTCAGCTACAGAAGGCAAATGTTAGCAGTTGGATCATCTTCTGTAAGCAAGCCAAAGCTATGTGTAACATTTTTGGATGCTAATAGGACACAGCTCTGGCAGAACAGAAATAAGGGTAACATTAAAGTTTAGAGCAAGCTTGGAAAAGAAGAAAAGTGCTTCTCTCAATGCAGATTTTCAAATGAACAATTATCTCACCTGTATCTCCTGCTTGAACTTTTTAAGTCCAAGGACAGTGAAAGCAAACAACTTAAACAGCTATCAAGAGTCAGAGAGAGCATGAGGGAGGAAGAGGCTTCCCAGATTGCCTCCAAAACCAGCAGCATTTGGCCCGTTACCATCCACACCAGGATAATGTATTTTTAATAGTTCACCTCCTAAAGAGATACTGCAGGCCATGAGATGCAAATTGGCCAGCCAGAATTGACAGAGTTTGAGAAATTTCAGGGGAGGATGAAATAAATGAATGTAAGATCACAAACCGGGTTTGGTGCTCTGGTGAGAGGAGAAAAATGTGCTCACGGAGCCCAGTAAAACTTTCTTTTTTTGGTTTATTAGGTGTCTGCAAAAAAGTCTCAGTTGCAAAGTACGACATGTTCTTTTTCTAAAGACTCATCTACAGCACAGAGGCTTTGATAAATCAGCTGCTTTCTTTCTTAGCCAACTATGCAGCGTATGGGAAGCTGAGGCTTGTATTATGGCTTTGTTAAAACATTAGATGTTGCATGAAAGCTGCCATGTGAACTCCATTTTGAATGTATTTCAATGCAGGTTTTTACAATAAGAAAAATAAACACTTAGCAGCTCAGGAAGCCAGAATCTGAAATACTGTAGACATAGATTTGTTTGTTTATTTGTTGCTTTCCTGCTATAGATCAGCCTGTCAGGATACCTCCTTCATGTAAATATTTAAAATCTACAACAAAACAATTCTGATAGAAAAAAAATTAAACTCTGAAAAGGAGAGAGGAAAAGGAAGATGCTGAGTTCTATTTATTTAAAAAAGATGGATGTGGCTCTCTCTGGATGTATCATGTGTACTCTTTAATGAAAAGGAAAAATATTCTGATTGTAAAGGTGTTATATGTAGTGAACAGCACTTAGCTCCGTGAAACCACATGTTCCATAGATTCAAAGTAACCATATTCCTTTTTGTTTTTTTATGGGGCAATAATTTTAGCTCTCAAAACTCCACATGAAAAACTGAAAATCCAGGATTTGAGAACTAGGGAAGTTTAGAATAGTAGTCATCTGGAAGTCTCCTCTTTTCATGTTGGTAAAGTATAATGTTACTTCACGCCATTTGGCTGCAAATGTAAATTACACCTTTTTTCAGTTGTTAGGACAGGATAGAAAACCACATAATTCTAATGAGTCATAAATGTTTCACCATTTTTTTCCTCATTTAATTCATATGGTGCCAACACCTGTGAAAACAATCAGCATCATAGCTGTGTGCTCTACTTAAATTTGCTTTAGGGTATGCTTGAGTAAAAGCTTTTATATCTCATTTCTCTACATTATTAACAACATGATGCCCTGAATCATTCTATAATTTAAGTATGCTCATTTTGTTCTCAGCTATTTTATTAGGACTAGAAAAGATGCTCAAAGACTATGACAGTCTTAAAGCAGACATGCATACACACCCCCATGCTTGATTCTTACTGTAACAAAATATCTATAACAAGATCTTCACATTATTTTTTATGTGCTTTGGCAGTTTTGCACCTTGAATTACAAATCTAAACTGTTAGTACAAGAGCCATACTACAAAGCTTTCTCCCAAAAGGCTTTGCAGCCGTTGCTCTAAGGTGAGTTCATTTCATGAGAGCGGCATCCGCACTGAACTAAATTTTAAGCTCTTGCCAAAGGAAAACACATCTTGTTTTCCAATGGGAACAGTGTAGTGGTTGGAAACCTAGTTCCAGAATCACTAGATGGTGCCGGAGAGGAACATACATTTTGGTAACACTGGCGTTGTTTTAGTTATATTTGGGCAATGGGGTGGTTATGTTAATCTACAGTAGAAGTGCACCAGCTTGAGGGTGGGATTTTCAAGAATGCTAAGAGTGAGATTTCTGAACACATTTCAGTGTCTAAAGAAACACTGTAGTGATGGGAGGGAAGAGAAAGAAGCCTAAATCTTACGGACTTCTTGTGGATGTCAGGCCCTGCTTAGTAATCCGTGCTAACTTCCCCTGGCATCTATGTAGCCATACATGATTTAAAAGCACAAATCCCCCTAATGGAATGTGTGATACTGAACAATTTGCAAAGGGCTTTTCTCTACCATTTTATAACAAACCTAAGGGAAGGAGATACACTGAGCTCTCCCTACATTTCAGTGAGATTGTGACTTAAACTTCCTCTATAAAATTCCTAGTCTAAAACTATACAGTTTAATAAACACAGATGAGTGAGCACAGTGTGTTAAGCTGGAAGGTGTGGAGATCACAACTGTTCCCAAAGAGATCCTTTCCCAAAATGTGCCCCAAAAGTACATTCCAATGTTAAACAGCATATTACAGGCCACTGTCCAGGGCCAATTTGTGATCAGGAGGTAGGCCAAAGCTCAGCTGATAAATGCTCCAGGCAAACTGTCTGCAATTCTGATTCACTGCAACAACTTACATTGCAATCCAGAGGTGGACACATACTCCAAATAGCTCAAACACTGAAAGTAGCATAGGCTTCAGCAGGATCTTGGGTAAGGACTCAGATGCTGAAGCTCAGGCTGTCACAGCTGCATAAGTCAATCAAGCTAATTAGTTTAAAGCTTGTGAGCTGCAATCTTCTCCCTGCATTGAAACATGGCCCTGCCTGCATATGTGAGGACAACGCGAGGGCTGAGCTGACTGCTCCCTTCCACATCTGTGAAACTTCATCACTGACTTTGAAGTGATTGAAAATAAGTGGTCTGATAGTCATTTCAAATGGAGTCACTGCTGTAAACTATACATTTTTATATGGTGTATCACATTCAAAAAAAAAAAAAAAAAGAAGACAGGTCAACTCTCAGTTTCTTAATGGTAAATAATAAGAACTTAGCCTCTGATTACATACCACTGTCCTTACTGGCAGCTTAAACAAAAGATAGTTGGCTCTGGAGGATGAACTTTCCTTTTTCTTTTTTTCTTTTCAGGCTTTTTCTTAAGAGTTCTTCCACATAGACATGGGTGAGGGGGAAAAAAAAAAGGTATGGAAATCAGTCCTGCTCACAGAACATCTAAGTTTTCAGACATACAAACAGATGCATGTATGAAGCATTCATTTATAACAGCATGCACCAGATTCAGTGCAATTCAGTGCTAGAGTGTACCACACAAAAATGCCACTAGGTGACACAATCTCATCCAATCATATCTCTACATATATGCCCCATTTGCTCAGACCACAAAACAACTCTTCCAATTTCAGCTCCTTCCGACTTTCTTCCTCTTGGTCTACCAAATTTCACTTGGAAAGCCTAAATGAAAACCCTTGTGATTTAGACAGAAACTATCTTCATCTTTATAGGAAAGAGGCCGTCCTTGCAGAATTCAGTCAGAAGGCAACTCGGCGTAGCAGGATTATGCTTTCTTTACATTAATTCTCAATAGTTTATTCAGCTGAAGGTCTATTTGGTTTGACTTGCTGCTATGATGTTTAGAAAATATGAAAGAAATATTTAAAAGTCTCACTAAAATCCTTCTCTACATTCCTGAAGACACCCAGATTTCCTGACCAATACAATACACACAAAATGTGGCATTTTCCCAGGTGCCATATATGCATTCTTAACTTTGAAATGGGACAAGAAGGGAACATTTACACTGTCTATAATTTAATTTAATTAAATGAATTAATTAAAGTGCAAAAGCTCTCTGAAGCTAGAAGATGCTGAAGCAAAGAATAGAAAAGGATGAGCTTTAACTTTCTTTCTCAACACAATCTCTGTTATTGAACTGGCCAACTAAAAATCAAATTTTTGCTTATGGGGAAAATTCATTTTCCTGACTGTAAGCTGCAAATCTTTCTTAGCTTCAGTTCTTCCACTGTGAAGGCAGCTTCTGTGCTAGGAACTTTAGGAGGACAGTCTTGAAATGTTATTAATGAGAACTTACTGTACACTTCATATTTGATGTAGGTGCACTCTGCCTCCTAATGGAAGTCGCATGTGTTTTTCTCCCAAGTACGCGCTAGTAAGTAATGACCCATCATCAGGCAGTGACTGATGACAATTGATCATATGGCCATCTACAGCAGCAAGAAATTAGAGTAATCTCTCAAGAGAATAATCAGAGAACAATTTTCCAGGGTCACTACTAGCAAAGCAGCTTGCTGAAGAAGAAAACGGACTCAGACTTCACCCTGGATTTTCTTTTATCTCCTGGTTTTCATTTTATGAAAGGTTTACATTTGTTTTTAAGGAAATTTTGAGGCAGACTGAAATTCCAAGGGGATGGGAGAGTGTCTTTCACCTCCAAGTCTTCAGTTCAAACCCAGCTTGGGTTAGTAATGAACAAGAAGTATTTACCATTGCTGCTCAGTGTCTATGTAAAATGGATTGGTGGTTCTGGCGCACTTCCTAGCAATAAATATGCATGCCATAACTGGCAACTCTGTTGCCACTCTCAGCAGACAGAGCCAAGAATTAAATGAAGCATGGGAAGCAAAGTTACCTCTCCCCCACTACAGGCCAGGGTGGAGGCGCGTTGGCAGGAGAAGCCGTCAGCACTGCTGCCTGAGCAGGGCTGTGCTGGGGATGAGCGCAAAGACATCAGTATGAAGGGCTCTCAATCCAGCACCCTTCTCAGGAACCGAATTTATTAATTTTCTAAAAATACTTCAGATGCTGTTCAGTGTGGGGCAGATTAGTCACTCAAACTGGGCCACATTTTTTCATATACCAAAATGAAAATTAACCTGCCATTGTAAAGAGACTGAAACCTAATGTAAATGTAATAGATTCCCATCACATAAGGCCTCCTTGGCCTGCCAGGGGCATGGCTCTAGGGCAGAAAAAAAATCATGGCCTTTTTCTTCCCAGGAATCACATGACAGATCTTTTCTCAGACTAGGAGACTTTGACTCATTGACACCAGAAGCCACTGGACCAAGAAGTTTGGTTTTCCTCATACCATAAGCTTAGAGTAATTCCACTGAAATAAACGGAGTCAACCAGCCACGAAGAGCAGCATAAAAGGGAGCAGAAGGTGCCCCATTCTTCAGATGACCAATACTGGAAAGAAAAAGTGTCTATGTAAAATGTACTGTTTCTGTACTGTTAACACAGAAATTAAAAAACATAATTGAACTGCCATCGGCAGCATAAACAGGATGGCCAAACATCCTTGTTTAATTCTATACATGATTACAGTGAGAAAGGAATGTAACCTATGCCTTTAGCCTTGAAGTGATTTTACCATTGAACAGTACTGAATGGAAAATGCATGAAATTTATTCTAAAAATAACATGATGGGTCAAGAGAATAATGATCTCAGCCTACACAGCTAGGTGAATTTATGGTGATGCTGTCTTTTATATTTCATAGGATATTCACTGTGGACCCTAAAATTTCCATGGGTTTCAACACTTTATTTATCCATATTTTATTACCACTGTAAACATAATTATCACAGCATCTTCATGCTGAAAGTGATAGATAGATTTTGTTACTTGCTTGTCAAGATGCTCATGTTCACTGTATTCAGCCATCACACCAACCCAGAGACTGATGACTGTGCTAGCCTATTAATGTAAGTCTATTACAGTACATTGATGCTACTCCTCTCAAACAATATTAATGCAAGCCCTGCAGCAGGAGACATATTTTTAACTTGCAACAACACAATGAGGCCTATTTCATTACAATGATTAACCCTTTTACATTTTACTCAGTCTGTCCATTCTTAGCCACAGTCTTTTCACTTGTTATTTTCCATTGTTTTAAAAAGGTGTTGTTCACCCAACCCAAGATTTCAAAAGCAGCTGGTGATTTTTAGGCACCTGCACTCCAAGCTGATGAAATGGAGACAATGCAAAGTGCAGGTGATTTTAGGACATGCTGAAAACAAAAGAATCTGAAGTTGACTACTCAGAAATGGAGGGACCCAAGACCAGTCATTGATTCTGAAAATCTTGTCTGCTAAAGCTCATTTGACAGCTGGTGAAGCAGAAAAAAAATCTCCAAATAATATGAGATAACAAAGCAAAATCAAAAAATACCTTGAAAATGCCTGAAGTCCCAAATGCAATATGCTGGTGAAAGTGTTTTTTTCTGGTTATCAAGCAGGATAGGGTATTTTTCTATAGATACTCTTCTAGGAGGAGCTTTTCTGCCTTCTGTCACTGGAGTTTTGACCTGATTCAAAGATGCTCAAGCCAAAATTTGCTGATCCAACTAAAGAAGTCAGCTTATTAACAGTAGAGATACATTCGGTAGATATTTCGGAGATACGAAAAGGAAAGCCTGCAAGCGAGACAAACAACAAATGGATAAAAGATATTGATGTTTTAAGACCAACAAACTTATTTTCTAAGTAGAACTAAAATAAGCCTATAGTAATAGAACTTCCATAGTGACTTAATAGTATTTTTAAGACAGTCCCAGAAAATGATAAACTTTCTGACTCTGTCCAGCACAATGCTTACAAAATGCTTAACTTCAAGCACAGGAGCCAAACCTTGTAGCTCTCTTTGATAGATATACTTATCCTGTAGCAGTTAAGCATGTGTTTAATTGTTTCACTGTGTGTCAATAACATATAAAAATCTACAAGGCAACTTTCATGTCAATTTTTTCATTTGAAACACGCTTGCATTTTCCAGAAAAACTAGGTTCAGCAGTCACGACTTGAGTTATCATGCTTAGATTCTCAGCTTGCATAAATCACTGGAGCTTCCCTGACTTTGAGTGTTCAACGCATTGAAGATACAGCCTCAGGACCTCAAACAGCAATGTCAGTCCTAACAGCTTTTGAAGGCTGAAGGCTTGCAGCTCCATCAGACAGGCTCTGCTGGATTCAGTAGTAATAGTTAAAGAGGTTACCTCTCTCAGCTGTCTGCTGTGGTCCTTCACCAGAAGCTGAAACAGAGCCATCAGAAGGCAGCATAGTTCAGCCCTCATCCATACACCTCACAGCGAGCACATTAATTTTAACTGCCTATGATCTGCAAACTATGACAGTTGCTAAACTGGCACTTGCTTGCATCTGCTGCCTCTGCTAGTAGGGTGGAAGCCCCTGGCAACGTGGCAGGGTAGACATCAAGGATGGTAACCTCTTCTTCCACCCCCAAAAAATCAATAGCACTCGTCTGCCACAGCCCTAATCTGCTCAGAATGGAACTGCACATTAAAAGAATCAACTACTTCTAACTTCTTTTGGGGGTGCATTGAGGGGGAGGATTTTCTACATTTCATGAGGCAGTGAATGGGAAAGAAGTAGTGTATATACAGTACCCCCTGTAATTTTAATTCACATTGCCCCTTCTCAGTGAATAAATCTTATTAAGCCTTATCCTCTCAGAGACCATCTGGATGAAAACCATTCAGGAAACGTCACCATTGGTACAAGAACTTAAATCTCATCATAAATCTCAGCATGTCAAACCCAGACATGCATGCTTTAAAGAAACTCTGCAGCTGTGACTTGCTCAGAGTTGCAGACATGTATGTGCAAATGGTGCCTCCCAAGAAACACATTGCTACATTTCAGTAACTCTTAAAAAAAAAATGAAAGCAAAATCAGGGATTTTCTCATTTTCAGATAGCTTTGACCTTTTTATGTAAAGGAAACAAAATACTTTAATAAAATCGACATAAAATTTACTAGCCTATTGGAACTGTACAGTCTCAAATGATCTCCACCCTTGTCCTTATCTCTGATTACTTCTCCCTCTCTTCCAAAGTACATGTGCTAATGTGGCAAGCTATGCTCAAAATAGGAAATCATGATTACTTTGCTCTGTAATCTGATTGCCTGTATAGTTAGACACCTGCCTTCCTGGCAAATTTCTTTATGGTAACAGGGTATGAGCAGGTTGGCCTTTTAAATGCCAGATACAGTCAAAATAGCTTTGATCTAAGCTCAGTGAGAGCACTACTGTTATCCAACAGCAGAAATTCTCTCCTCCCAACCCCAAACCTAGTATAACTGTTTTTGCAGAAAAGAATTTCATATTTAATTCACCAATTTCAAAATATGGCACAGCACAATGCAAAACTTGTAAGTCAATCAATCCAATAAGTAAAGAAATAGAAAAAGTAACTAGTAGAGCTAATCTTCAATGCTCTGACCAAAACTTTTTGATGATTAATGCAGATTTGGTGAAACAAACACATTTTGCAAATTTGTTTCATTTTCACTCAGTTATTTCTCTAAGGGAACAAAACCCAAAATGTTTGAAAATGACTGAAATGATTCAAGCTTGATAATTTTTAAAAAGTTTTCTAAGAAATTCCAGAGGAGGTTGTTTGGAAATATTTTTCAAGTATAAAGAAAAAGAACACTTCTTAAAAATATGTAAATCCCCCAAAAAGCATTTCATTTTCATTAAAGCAGAATATTTCATTTGACCCAAACTGATTTCTTTTTGATTTTCTGAATAATGAAAATCTTTCACTTTAGATCAACCCCTCCCCCCCCTTTTTTTTAAATCAGCAGACAATTTAATCAGATACCTAACAACTGGCACAACGAAAGTAACTTAAGAGCCTGTAATAGATTGATTATCTGTATTACCAAATTTAGAAGACCAAGTTTCATTGTCCCAAGCAATAAGATATTTCTGAGATATATCAACATACCGCAGGTGATGAGTAGGGTTTTCTCCAATGGTTTATTTTTGCAAGAAATTTCAGTTCCATGAAACTGGTAGTCACCAGTGCAAAGTATCTTAGCTGCCATCACAACAGCAAATATGACACCAGTTTGCTAATGCAGATTCTTGCTTGACCATTTACACAAAAAGTGATTAATTTCCCATAGAAGTAATAAGTGTTATTCAGATCAGCAAAGACTGCCCTAGTGGCTCACTGTGATTGGGAAGCAGTCCATCCTTTTCCCACAAGTGGAGAAATACTTGTTACTAAGAATGATCAGCCTCCCACTGGAGAAGCAATGCTGTTGAGGACTTAGGAAATGGGTTTCAGCATATGGTTCTCTGAGAATTATAGAATGAATTAGTCGCATCTCTTGCAAAGGAAACATTTGTCAGCTCAGCATTTAGGGTGACCGGCAATGTTTTGTCATGCAAGGTGTGTTGTTTCTTCTTTTTAAAGTCTCATCCTGCATTAAGCTCTAACTCCTCCCACATGGCTTTCCGCACCAAACTGGGAAGCTAAATTAGGAAGGGCCCTGTTTTGGTCTTCCTGCGCAGTCAGTGAATGGAGATACATGGGCTGAATTGCCCTCTGGAGGGGTGCATCACTTTCCAACATGGACAGGGGGAGCCTGGGGTGATCAGGTACTAATAGGTGCCCCACTTGCATGCTTGAAGTCAATTGGCTCAAATCCAGGAGCGACTGTGCTTCTCCTGTCCTAAACCAGTGCATACTGTTGCTATGTGTTGCAAATGACAAATACTAATAGTTTTGGTGGATGTAATAACAGCATGAAAGTCAGTGCTTTGGATCTAAACCTGGGAGCCTATTGTCATAGAAACCCAGTTTTGTAACTCCTTTAACTCCTTCAACTATGCAGTGCTGCATAACTGGACAGATTGCGTGAGATTGTTTTCACTTTTCAGGGAAGCTTCACCTGGTCTTGGCCACCACTGGAAGCAAGACAGCAAATGTGCTGGGCCAGCCTGCTGCACTGATACAGTAAATCAGCTGTTCTTATGGAAAATAATGTATATGATCTTTTTTTCAATGCACAGTACAAGGAAAGGATGACTCAAGCTGAGCTTCACAGGTGAAGTTCAGATGAGTTCAGATCTATTCAAACCCTTGCAATGTTGCCATATGCTTGACTCAAGTCCAAACATTTAATTGTCAGCTCCAAACAAAAACTCCCAAAGAAGAAGCAGAGGAGGGGATTGTGAACTCTGCTTTCCAGCACTAAGGACTTGAGTGCTTTTTTCTTTTTTTATAATCTGTCATTTGTACTTTTTCATACTAAAGGTGACAGTCTAATTCACATATGACCAACACCCATAAATCATGTTGGGGGAGGAAATATTCATAAATCCATATCAAACAGCACCCAAATTATGACAAATGACATGGCAGTCATAAAATTGCACAAGCACAACTCACCAAGTCATTAATTTCATGGCCGTGGAAAATAAACAGACACATTTTTTTCGCAGCCCTAATAAATTTTAAAAAACTCAAAGAATGGTCCATCTGCTTCGAATAATTTTTAATTTCCTATTCTGTCTCGTTCCCATTAGCTATTCCACTGAGATATTTGCTAAATTCTTTCATTTGCCTCCTCCCATCTGTATTCAATTACTCTATTCCCAAATAGAGTTAGTTTTTCTTTCTCCTAAGCGCAGTACAAAATATCCCCACCTGTACCTTAAAGCAAATGTTATGTGTGTTTTATTATCTGTTAGACTCTATGAGTCATTCTAACTCGATTGCCTGTGCTGAAAGACTTGGAGGGCAATCTGATTTTGATGTTTTCTGGCTTTGGTGAAAAACACCTGCCTGATTCTCATAGCTAATCTATTAACTTGGTAAATGCCTCAACAGATGTTCTAGAATCAGCTAGGGATCAGGGTCTGTCCTCGTGACAGCGTCCGCTTGTAAGCTTGAAATATTTAAATGTTCAGAGATCAGAGGCCAATGATGTGTTTTGGGTACAAGCTTTCACTAAATCATATTTTTTTCAGTCAGTCCCTGGAGTGCAATCCACACACAATAAGTGGCTGGAGCATTCTGACTGAACAGGCCAACAATACGGGCCTCCTTGAACTTTGAAGGGACATGAATTTCAAGGCAGGATTGGCTTCTTTTATTGAAAAGTGGAACAAATTTTAGACTGTGCTGAAGTTGTTCCTTTTTAAGCTGCATGGTTTTTTCAGTTCCTCTCCTTTCGTCCTAATGAAACCCATTAAGAAAGTATAAACCTTGGCTTTGAGATTTGCTTTTCCAAGGATAACTTAACGTCTCTGAGGAACCTGTTCTAAGCCATCATCCTCTGTTTGGGTCAACACAGTTCTGCATGATTCACTTACTGTGTGCCTAATCCTCCACTTTGCTATATTGGTTTTAAGCCAGGGTTACTCCACTGACTGTAAGCTGTTCCACTTTATAATAGACCTCTAGCCTCCACAGACTGGCTGGGATCACTGGAGCACAGCATTCCCTTGAGAAGGCTTTACTCCTCCCAAAAGAAGGGTGGGACAGATGCATGACATCAGTGTGATACCGCCCAGAAATTCCCATTTTGCAAGTTAAGGCAGTTTGCTATCCAGTTAGTACCACCAAAGCAAAACCACTGAGAAAAGAAAGGCTCAGAATTCAGAAAACTCTGCAACCACTGTTATTCCATCTGCTTTCAGAATTAGGCTCACGTCAGTCAAAGCAAGAACTGAGAGGCTAAAACATATTTATCACCTTAGCAAGCTTTCATGTCATCTTGATTCTTGTAAGAGATACTCCGGCTTGTAACGAAATGCCCCAAACAATTTAATTTCAAATGGCTGTGAGTTTCACTGCAGAAGCTTTCTGAATGGGATCACATGAAAGGCAGAAGAATTAGAAATCAGGACGTCTTTTTCGAACCTTCACTTCCTGCTTGACTCTCATCACTTCACTTACCCTTTGTTTACCTCCACTTCATCTGCTAAATGGGCTTTATTAATACAAACTTACTTTAGTGTTTTGACGCTCAATTAGTTAATGTTTGTAGCATGTTTTGAGATCAATATCGTATTATTACTAATGTATTCAAAATCTCATCTCTGCTGCTATTTGCTCTTGGATGCTTGACAAGAAGGCTTTCACTGTTCCACATCCTACTTCAACAATCCTCAGAAGCAGCTCTGATGTTAGAGCTCTCATATGAGTGATCAGCAGATGGAGTTGGAGGAGTGAGAAGAGAAATACCTGATTCATATGGCTATTGCTGTTACACATGCTGCTCTTTAAAAGACAAAACAAAAAATGTGAAAGGAGGATTGATAACATATTTAGGCATTTAAAGGGAGACACTGAAAGCACAGAGAATTGTGTATGTATTACTGAAATTATTGCTATTTTCAAAAGCATCTCTGGAGGTAAAGCCATCTTGTTAGCGTTCCACGTCTGACAGGCAATGGAAAAAAGGTCTATGCGCTCTAAAAGTGAAATGAGGGAGTCTTAGAGAAAAAAAGGTCACTGGAAATGGAGGTCCCATCTGAGGACCTGTGGCAAGGACTTTCATTGAGTAAGCAAAGGACTGAAAGAGATTTTCTGTCGGTAAGCAAATGTGGAAAAAATGACCATAGCTCACCCATTTTCCTCCTTTTGTTTACAGACTGCGTCTCTGCTGAGAATCAAATCTGCTGTTTCCTGAGAGATTCAAAAATGGAACTGAACAGTGTAAAGATACAAAATTAAAGCTTAATTTTAGAGCGTAATTCTTGCAAAATCATCTTTATAAATAAGGAAGAATCATATTCTCCCTCTGCACTTCTCGTTTATTTTGGCATTTTCAAAAGCATCTTTTTCAAAAAATAAGAAGAAATAAGGGGCCACATCCTGGCCCTGTTCTGCTGGTACAAATGAGAACTGGACCTGAAGACATAGCTAGAGATTGTGCTTGTTCACATAGAGAAGCTGACATACCAGAGGTAGAAACTGTATGATCAGTGCATGTTCCACATGAACAAAGCATGGCAAAATAAATTGTTCTTCTAGACCATGCAGCTTGAGGTGATCTCCAGACTCAAGCACAACTGCATGCCTTCCACTTTCAAGGTTTTTGGCTCCAGCCTCTCTCCAATCTAGAACATTTTGAAAGCTCTTTGTCTGTATTCTACACATCTTTCAATTCGTAAACACTTCAAAATGGCTATTTTCCAGAGTGATGCAAGAAATATAACATACTGTTCATACCAGATGCAGCTCCATTGACACAAGCTGTGTTGCACTTGCAGATCCTTTCATTAAAAAAAAAGAGATACAGATATTATAATGTGAAATAAATCAAGTATAATTAAATAAGCTGTTATTATAGCTGTCTGCACCAGAGGGTGCTAAGATTAAAGAGAATTGACCATAGAGTTAACATCTGGGGCACTGGGAACAGATTTATGGCAAGCAGTAGTTGGAAATTTGATGGTTAATAGAATAATAAAGACACTGGTTGACTCTTCATGAATGCTGTCTCTGCTGTTTTTGTTCTGAAATTCAGGCTCTTCATAGAAAAAGTAGTATAACATCCAGAGCAGAAAAACGATGCTTGGTTTCTTGCATCAATATGCTTTCTCAGAAATTGAATTTAGCACACATACTAATAGAAACAAATCAGATCAAACAAATAAGCAGACAAGAAACGTTCTCCTACACTCTGTCTTTTTTTTCCAGAAGTCTTTTAATCAGTCTCAAGACTCATTTATCTCAAGCCTTGTGTAAGTAAGAGAGGAAAATTCAGAAATACTTCTGCCAGTGAAACTGGCTGTTACTACAATCAAAATGAGGTATCTGACTGATAGCATAGCTTCTATTGTGTTTCAGTGAAAACACATCCTTGCATTTAGAGCTGTGTAATGACATTATTACATTAAGCTTGTTATTTGAAAACAGACAAACTGCTCCAAAAATATCCTGCTACCAGAAACATGTCTGGCTTCATCTGTTCAGAGATGACTGAACATGTCATTAAGTCCCACCTCTCAGTACCTACCTACAGGTTTTCAGACTGTTAAGTTTGCTTGTGGGGCAGGGCAAGGCAAAAAGAAGGGAAAAGGCAAAAGGTGGAATGCCAACAACTCTGATATATGTCCCAGAGGGCCTGGAAAGTTCTCAAGTTTGGAAAGGGATTGCAAAGTCTTTGGCTAGTGATTCAAGCTCAATTCAGACCCGAAACAAGTGAAAATTTTTGCCCTTTTACAAAATGCAAAGTGCACTTCGTCAGTAGTTCTCAATCTTTCCCACACAAAGAAGGCCCTTCTTCAATTCTCTTTTCCTTCACTCACCTCTCCTAAGCCAGACTTCTCTTCCACTTAGCCCAAGAACAGTTTGAAGTTCTCACTTTGAAACATCTTGGAAGCTGTCATCTTCAGGATCAGCTCTCTGATCTATGAGACTTGAAAAGAAATCAAAGGTCAGAGGAGTAAGTGCTTTTTAACGGGAGTCACAGAGACAAACTTACCAGTTTTTAGACGGAGCTGGAGAAATTCACATGTGACAGCAGAGGCCTGGACACAATGTCCATTCCAGATCCACATTCCTGTGTGAAATAACTGGATTGTTTGTTAGCTTTAACAGTGAAAGCTTAAGAGGTAGGTGAAAGTGGAAGCCAAACCTCCTTCCCCCTAATTGACGTGGGTCTCGCCAGGTCAGGACTCAGCCATGTAAGTCCGGCAGTGCAGGGAAAACTTTTACAGCTGTCATCCATGCTGTGCTTGTTGGGAGGATAAGAAAGTTCACACTCTGGAGCTGTCACGTATGGGACTTTTCACCAACACTAAGTTCAGGGCAAGAATCAAACAAACAAGTGATAAAAGTAGTTTGTTTTATTTAAAAAAAAAAAAATCCTCTTTGGAGGAATTAGAAATCCAGAGTGGTTTTCTGCTTGCTAGCTTTGACGCCAGGGGAATTCCTGATTTACACCAGAACGAGCAGAAATTGGACTGGTAGAGAGAACAGATGGTTTGACAGTTCTACTTAAAAGCACAGGACACTTACACTGGAGAAAGGAGGGAGGGAGAGAGGGAGGCTGAGCGACTTAGTCTCACAGAAGTCAGCCCATGTACACCATGGCTGGCAACTTGCTGGGAATGCGGGCTTAGATCCTAAAAGCAACTGGGGTGGCTCCCCACAGAAATCTGTTTATTCCAGTGGAAGTTAGGCTTGTCAGGTCTTTGGGGGATCTGGGCTTTATCTTAGTGGCCATTGGCCGAATCTAACACCTTTGTGCTTGATGTCCCAGGTTCATATCTTGCAATATGAGGGGAGAATAGTAATGGAGGAAAAGTCAGAAAGAAGAGCACCATAATGCTTGAATAGAGCATAACCGTAACAAGTCCTCAAGGGAGATATCTGTTTTGAGTGGCATCATAACACAATACTCTGCCAGTAGTCAATAATATGTTCTTTTTTTCTTCTTTTCCCCTTCAAGTTACCACTCTTCAGTGAGTACTCACACTTAGTGAAAGTAAAAACAAGCAATAAATAAAATGCATTGAAACTTGTTTAACATCTCTCTTTTCTTCCTCTCTATGCAACTCCCTCACTCTTAAAATTTAGGGGAATAGAGAATTGTTTTTCTATGCAAACAATGAAAAGGATATGCATAGGACATCAATTCTATAGGAGAGAAAAGATAAGAGGAAGAAAGCCATTAAAGGAAATGCACCACATTCTTCCACCCTCTATCCTAACAAATCCAGTTAAACTTTCCAAGACACACATACATCCCGTCAATCATTCCAGATCCTATCCACTCTATCAATATTTCAGCAGCATTCCTCTCTCTTACTTTTCAGGACCATGCACACTCCACACAGCATGCATGCATTGTTCTTCATGCTCCTTCCTTGCCCCATTTAATCAGTCACAAGAAGGCAATTCATTTCTTTCATGCACCATATGCCACACCAAGCTAGCTGGTTAGCTGCCACAGCGGAGCTTCCCTGTGCTCCCTCCCTTGCTGTTTTTTTCTTTTTCTTCTTTTTTTTCAAATGGGAAAAGTAGGCTGCAAAACATGGTTGTGAACATACACAAGGACACCAACATAAAGGAATTTTGCTCATGCTTATAAAACAGATATATTAATTGCTAAATACTGCTTTCCTATTCTGGTGGCCTCCAAAAATGCTCAGTTCTAAAAAGCATGGCAAAAATGGACTAAAAGCTTTAGAAAATTTCTGGTAATATGTTAAATCTGCAAGTCCCCAAGAGACCCTGTGTACTGGACATAGGCATTCTCAAAGCTTGTCCTAGACCCAGTACCAGTTTCTGTTTCATCTTAAAATAACTTCAATAATTTGGACTTCTGTTCCCATGCATTTTGTAGGGTCTTTCTCCTTAACAGAAAAACATGACTTGTGATAACTTTTTCATTTTGTGTATCTTGTGCAGGACTTAAAGTGCTCTCAGGGCTGCCCTTGAGTCATGGACATACACAGTAAATCATTTTCAAAGAGGAGGCTTATTTTAGGAGCATTGGAGAGACTACAGTCGTATCTTGTGCTAGTATAATAATAGGGCCGTCAGCTTTCTCTTCAAATTCTCTCTTGATGTCACCAAGGGAAACGTACAGACGCCTAAGCTGGTGGAGGATTTGACTGTTCGGCTGCCTGTACTGACATGACAGGCAGTGACCTAAAGTGGCTCCAAAAGAATGACCAGGCTTTCAAGTAGGCGGTAGCTATTCTAGTTGACCAATCTGTCTATATGGATTTTAACGTCCTCCAGTGTTCCCACGTCCTGAGCCACTCCAGCACTGACTGGATTCCCAGTTTGAAGGCACTGCTCTGAGTTCCTGTTCCTTCTCTATGATGTTGTTTTGCTTCTCTTTTGAAAGGCCTAAAGAGCTGACATTCCAGCCTAATATCCATACAGGATGACTGGAATGCCAGAGTGAAATGGCACAGAAAATACACATCGGTGACTACTGTGGATGCTGGCACTGCCGCTAGGCAATAGAGACCAGTTGTGGAACTTAGATCCGGTTCTGAATGACTAGATATGATTATATTCTAGTGATTAGTCTGTATTCTCCCCAAACAGAAACTAAAAAAGGCTGAATCTTTTCTCTTCTGCAAAAAAGTTTTTTTATCTTTCTGGAATTCACTGCCTCTAACCTGATGAGTTCTAATTTATGGATATAAAAGTGCTCTTCAGACTTCAAAGTCCCCTCTTCTCTCCTCATATGCACTCCTAAAAAGTGTTTCTGAAGGTGTCTCTGCCCTAATCCACTACATGAAGTTTCAGGCTCTCTCAGCACAAAATATGAATTTTGAGATTACAAAGCTCCTCATGCTATTAGCAAAAAAATTGAGAGATAAAGACGCATAATTTAAATGGGCCTTATAGCCAGAATTAATTTAAAAATCAGTTTTCAGCTTCAGTTGCATTAAATTATCAGGGAATGATGAACTTCCAGTAGAAAGACAGAAATCATAATTCCACCTCCCAGCATGGTGAGAACTGACGGGTGAGCTCTACTGGAAGATTTTGTTCCGATTCCTCATACTGAGACCTACACGGTTCCGCATATCTCATGTGTGTTCCATGCAGCCCTCTGGAGTCCAGGGAAAAACATGGTTGACCACACCTGGAAAGTGTAGGGAAGGCCAACTACATACACAGCTTCCTCAGGCAACTGAGATTCCACTAAGCATTTGAGAGTGAGCTTAGATTAAAAGGGACTGAACAAGGTTTGTTATTCAGATAGTCCTCTGCCTCTTTTTAGCATTCTCTCTGTGGACTCGCACTTTGGAAAGCCCCAACCTCTTATCTAAAAAGGGTTATAGACGCTTGCTTTGAAGCAATACTTCCAAAAAACACAAGGGGAGCTCTGCAAGTTTGGATGCAGGGCAAAAATGAGAAACCTCATGTTGCAAAGTTCTGGTTTTAATATGGACCTGAAGGCTTTGAAGACCAACATCCCTGGATACGCTATCCAGAAACTCTTTCCTCCCCAAGCCTCTCAGTACTTTTCACTTCTTTATCTCTTTGAGGAACTTTCCTGCACAAGGCAGAAATCCAGGCTTTGAGGGGAGAAAGAAAGAGAAGAGGAAAAAAAGGAAAGCAGGCAAGCATTGCTTCATTAAGCAATAGTCTGTCCTGGAAATACTTAGTATTTACTCTTGTTTGGAACAAGGTTAGCTGCCAAACAAATACAAACATTGCTTTCTGTGAATAGCCCAGCTAGCAAGAGAGGGAACCAAAAAGAAAGGGAACTTCTGTATGAGTCACAACTAGAATTAGCCATGGAGCCAATATTGGCTGCGATGTGATCCATTTCCTGTATTTGTTGAGTAAAGGATAGTTTCCTCATAAATCGGAAAATGACTTTATGACCGAAGTCACAGCTGTGCAGGCATGCAGCTTGAGTGCCTGCTCACTTATCCCTGGTAACGTGAATCCAGCTGACTTGGGGATTGCGTGGAGGCCTTCAGGGCACCAGCAAGCAGAGCATCAAATGACTACAGCACAGCCTTTCCGGAGAAAAAGGTCTGACTAGGAACAATGCTGTGAGTCCCTCTGTAGATGCGTTTATGTACAATGTTTGTGGGCAACGAGTGCAAAACGGCACTGGAGAACATTCAAGAATGTAACTGGCAAGGAGCTGACATGTGATTTTAATAAGGAAATTACAGTATTTCTCTGCCATGCTTTCCGTAAGTGGTCACTTGATGTAATATTTGGAATTTCTTTAGGAGTACTGCATCTTACACACTATTCCTCTTAGGAACACAATGGGCAAAGCTCCCAGGGTCCGCTAAATTAAAATAGCTACCACATGTTTATCTGTGTATTTATCTGATGGTAGAAACCATATGCACACACAGAGCAATCCTGACCTTCATTTGTAACCAGGTCACTTGCTCTCTACTGCACTAGTGATGTTAAGGGGTAAAATCACAGTTGAAAGGAGGAAAGCTCCCTCTGTTTTTCTGGAAGGGAACATGAGCACTGAAGCACTCAGCATGACAAACCTGGCCTTGTAGGAATCTTGCGTTACAGTGTTTGTTACAGCATCCGTTCATGGTGTCTGGAGAGAGCTAGGCATCAAAAATGCATGCTTAAAACCAGCACATTGAACAGGGAGTGAACAGAGTTTGCCAATAGGAAGTTCAGAATAGAATACACCCTCTAACTTACCATTCATCTTTGCAATTTAGAAAGATCCCAGATCTTGACCTTAGTAGCTTCCACTTAAAATTCACAGCCTTGAGTGTGGAGCTTGGACTTACAATCCCATTTTTCAGAAATGAAGGAGGTTTTGTGCAGTTTTTTCCAACACAGTCCCAGAAGAAGATATACTCCTTGTTAAACCAGAAGCCTAGATTTTAGTCCTACCTTAAAGTGGTGTTCCGAGAAAGTCTTTTGGTTTTAGCCCTGTGAATAGGCAGGTGAACAGACTGTGAATCTGGGTGGCTTAGACTCAAGCAAGGCCCTGAACTGCTCAGCTCTCCCAATGCCATGCAGCTCTTTTGGTGCTTTCAGTGGCTCTGGCAACATTAGTGTTAATAGATTTTATCTGCCTTCAGGGCTGGGCAACAGCCAAATGTTTTTGGGGGGGATCTGAACAGTTTATTGCTTAAACCAATTTGTAGAACTGCCTTGTCCTTTCATTGCATCTTCCCCAACGAGCTTCAGAAACTACCACCCTTTCCATATCTCTATTACTTCTTTGTTCAGTCATCTTGAAACTGGTCTACTACACTGTAAGTACCACTTTCAAGCTTTGATCTCAGTTCACATCACTACCGGGTACATACTTCATGTGCTCCTAGGTAGAAAGAGGAAAAGAATCCTCACAGATTTATTGTGATTGTTTTGCCTGCTCCCTGTCACACCACTCACTACCTACAACTTCCATCCTCACTCATGCAATTTATAGCAGTCAGAATATGAGCAACACCTGCATGTCTTATAGCTGCAGCCAGCTTCCCCTTACAGCTAATGGACTTGGAATGAATTGGGTAATGTATTCCTCCCCCAATTATTTAATCGAATTGAAACTGATTTGTGAAACAGCACCTGGACAAGCTGCAACTTGCAGAATGAACAACAACCCCCTGATGAACAAACCAGTCTCTCCCTTCCTTCCATTTTCTGCTGCTGTTGTTGCAAATTAGGTGCAGTTAGCAGGGTGTGCTTCCTTGGAAAATCATGATGGCTGCTCATAAGATTTTGTTTTCGTAAGTCACTTATCCCTGAACAGCAAACTGTTCCAAATTTGCGGGTGTGAACTGAGATGGATGGATAATAGACATCGTGCAAGTGGACAACAGATGTGGGGAAGGACCTTGATGTGGTTCTGAAACTCAGCATTTGAGAACTGTGAATACACGTTCCCTTGTGCTACGAGGGACCACTCTTGCCATTGCTCTGTTTCACTGCTGTCAGCCTCAGAAGCAGCTGGTTCATTTTTAGAAGTGAATCAAATCAGCAAAATTTGGATCCAAAGGTTCTCAGTGTTAGAGGGTTTGAACACATTGGGTCTATTAGAAAAACAGAGGCTTGATAAGAATTTTTAAGGTTGCTTAGGTCAATGGGATGAGGCTTCAGAGCCAGATTTTCAAGGCATTCCAACACCAGGTGTTGCAGATGGATTTTCACAAGCTGGAGCTTTTAAGGATCTAGGATTCATATGTGCAAAAGATAATAATTTTAGACTTGAACCTAACTTTGTATTTTCCCTGCAGGACTATGTGAGGACATGGAGTAGGATTGGAACAGTTCATTCAAAAGATGTCAGCCAGATACAGTCTGTGTCTGACCTTTCCATGAGGTAGATATTCAGATCAAATATGCAGTTTCAGAGCTGTCTCTGGCTGATTCCCTTTCTATAGGTGAACTGATTTTTCAGAAAGGTTTTCTGGAAAAGATTAATTTGAATCCATGTGTGTTGCTACTAACATGTGAAGATGAAAGACACCTAGAGAAAAGTAGACCTCTAAATGAAGCCATATAGCCATCAACCAATAGGCCAAGATGCCTAGGTACCAGTTTCTAGCATAACGTTTTCTCAATTTAATGCTTTCTTTTCCATAACACCTCTCCTCCACCCCCAAAACTGAATTATTTGAAAAGCCCTAGGCTGGGATTCTGTGTCAGGGATGATACCTGCACCCTGAACATCTGCATGTGGGGATAAAAGCATGCATCTTTATAGAGATATAACATTGTTTCCAAAAAATGCACACACAATTTTCCTGTGATGGAAGATCGTAGGATCAGAGCCAACAGAGGAAGCAACACAAACTAGGAAGCAGAATAAAATACTAGACTTACCAAACAACTTGGTGCAACAATAAGGAAGACAACAGCACTGAAGTCCAGTCTCTGTGCTAAATTCAGTACAGGTGCTCAAGGTGTTTTGTCCAACATTTTCATGGAAACCTATTGAAACAGACATCAGTGTTCTTCCAGAAGAAAGACAAAGAAAAAGCCTAGCTGACAGGGGAAATCTTCTCCTACTATCTCCTCCCCAAAACGTACGTTGATGAGGACAAGACTGAAGGGGCGTCTCCTAAGGACCTCTGGAGGGCCCCTTACAAATGGCTATAGATTGCCCCTGTTGGAAGGAAGGAGAACCAGTAGGTCTGATGCTATTCACTCCCACTGCAGAGCAAGTTTTGAACACTGACAGGCTAATGGCCCTAGAACCATCCATGTTTCACAGTTAGGTGCAGCTTTGATGCCAACAAGAGCTGGGGACTGAATCAGCAATGGGACAGCTGAGGGCTGCCATATGGCCTCTGCAGCCACATGACCTGGGTGTGAACTGCACTTGGTGCTATAAATGGGTGCTCAGCTCCAGTAAATCCATTCCATGAGAGGTTTTTCCCTTAGCTGGAGAAGGAATTTCTGTGGCTGCCCAGTCCTGCTGGGCAGGCACAAGCACTTTGGAAGAAGCAGGAAGAAAATAAGTTCAATTGTTTGCTTGTGCAGCCTGTGTCTAGACAGTCAACAGATCCTATCTAGATTGATGAGTGTGGGTTTCTGTTCTTAACCGTAAAGAATCTACATTCTTGCCTCTAAAATTAAAAAAAAAAAATCATGCCAATGAGACAAAATCTTGGAATCTATCTGCATATGACATTTCAGATGACCCCACCTCCATAACTTCTAGATAGCAGGCCAGCTTAGTAGTAGTCACTCATTCAGCAGTTACACAAAGCCAGTCAAGGCCATAAGCTGTTGGGGCTTATCACAGGGGAAAAGGTTTTAAGCTCTCCAAACTAAAACAAACCAAGTCTCAGTTTCTGAAACAGTATCATGTTCCCAGTCTGTAACAATAACAATTTTTACTGCTGGGTGAATCAGCCTTTTGGATATGTAATTTAGGATAACTGCAGCAAGAAAAGCCAAGCTGTGTATGAGAAAGAATAAAACCTAGATCTGAAACAAAAGGTGTTCCGCAAAACAGAGGGACAGCTGAAATATGCATTAGACTCCTATGGAGAGGTGGAGGAATCCTTTGATTAGGACAAAGGAGCAGGACTCAGAGGAACCAGGTTCTGATTCTAGCTTTACTACATATTTCCTATAGGACACTGAATAAATGACCTCCTTTCTTTCTGCTTTTATTTCCCTGGTGGTGTCACGGGATGACTGGATGACTGAGACTAGACCACTTGGGAAGACATATTAAGATCCTGAAATGATAGACAATATATGAAGAGCAAGATATTACTGTTTCAGCAGTGTTAGATGAGCCCAACTGTGGATGTTTCTCACACACAAATACATACTGTTTCTTTTTATAAGCAAGAAATATTTTAAGCCTGATTTGTCATAGATCAACAGTGTTAATTAGACTTATCAATAGCATTGACACTTTTGTCCAAGTTAAAATAAGCTGGAGTTTGGCCCTGTTTCTTGCACACAGCAAACAGGTCACAGAGTTTTCATTTTCACAGTACTCACTCTCACATGTGCCTCTGAGTTGCTAGTTCAGTTCACACTTCATGTACTATACACTATCAGAAAGTTGGTTTCAGCTGCTAAAGTTAAAAATTACAAATGAAGCTTCAAATTTCAGATATATATTGTGACTTTTATGGCTTTACATCAGATTCAGATATTAATACTGGGTTTACAATTTCCATCTTTTAATTTAAATATGAATCCTTTTGCACAGCCTGGCCTGAGTGAAATCTCTCTTAATGGTGCTTTTTGACTTGGATGAAGAAATGCTGGTTTTCCATTTCAGAATCATAGCTGCACATTTCTGTAGGTAAGTGAGAGTTGTGCCCTCTGACCACGAACAAAAACCATGTGTAATAATAACACCTTAGTCAATTAAAAACGTGGTTCAACAGTTGCCTAGCAAAGAGGTGTAGGGCAGGGGGAAAGGAATAGTATTCAAATTCCAGCTAAGCATAACACACAATTTTGTCATCAATCCTGACAGCTTCTACTGGGCATATTTCTGAGCTGCTAATGAAATCACTATGTGAGAAAATCATAATGTCACACTGAAGTACCATAGTCTAGTGGAATACTCCAAAACACAGCATGCCAAAGACTCCATCACAGTTTCTAAATATTTCGATCATGGATGTTAAAAGATGATGGACCCTGTAACCTCAGACTTTTCTTAACTTGGAAGGAAAAAGCTCCGATCTGGTTGCAAATTTTGTTTAAAAAAATTATTGTTGTTGCTTCTCTGCCAAGAACAAGTAGAATGCCTCAAAACCTCTTTCTTTAAAAGTACTACCCCAAATCAGTGCTGAGATCAGGTGTATTTTGCATTACTTGTTTGTTCTCTTAAGAACGAACACATACATATCCATCCTAGGACTGAGGCAGACTCAGCCAGCATTTAGGCAGTGTTCTCTTCCAGAAGTCAGTGCACACATACACAATGCTCAGTTCCCATGATGTCATTATATCCTTACAGTAGTTTCCAATGAAGCACTGAACAACCTCTTTGCTCTCTCTCTTAGGACTTCTCCATAATGCAGCGCAACATAACATATGTTTATTTAAAGATGAAAAACTAACACATTCAGAAAAACAATTTTCAGACTACAGAAAAAAGCACCATGTGATAACACCTGCCACAAACATGACTGTCTATTGCAAAGGTACCATCGCTGTGACATAAGGGTAATAATAGTATGCCTGCCCTATTAGTTTGAAAAGAAGGGATTCCAAATGCTAGCAGCAGGCAAACAACCTCTTTGAGACATGATCTTTAAAGCCCAATTAACCACACTAAATTCTAACATTCCTTCTAAAACATCAAAACCTACAACTTAATATAACATAATATAAAAATGCAGTGTTAAGCACACGCAAAAAAAGAAATAAATCAGGAAAGAGAAAAAGTCAAGATTTCTACAGCAGTATTGACTCTTTTCTGTGACATGTCCTATATATTTAAGATACGAACAAAATAAGGCAAATATTTTTAGTCAGATAACCAAGAATAGAAATCCCATCTGACTGAACTTTTGTGGCAGAAAGAATCATAACTTCATCATTCTCCAAATTAAAAAAGATAAATTTCTCATCCTTAATATTGTTTTATATTTCTGCATTCACTTCTGTATAAGGGTTTTGCCAGAAGGCAGTGAAAGGGTTAGTTGTTTTGAACGTTGTGTTTGTTACACAGTCAGATATTACCTATTCATCCCAGCATGAATTACGTCACCAAGTTTGTGACCTAAACATGTGTTGTTGCTAAGCAATACCCAGTCACAAGGTCTCCTGTAATCCATTTGGTATTTCACTAGAGATGTGCCATGGTCAGTTTGCTAATGTAACATCTGTGCTCCCACACTGGGCAATAAAACTCTTATTTGCCAGTATGGATGGTGACTTCAGGTCTTCTAAAATAAATTATTAGAATTCTTTCTAAAAAAAAAGAAAAAAAAAGAGTTTGTACAAAAAGAGAATTCAGCTTCTCTGTCCGCAATAGGTCTTAATATCATCTTCTCCCTGACAGGAATCCACCTAGTATTGATGGCATGCACATGGGCCCTTTGTTATACGTGACAGTTGATCTTCCTTCTTGCAAAGGGAGGCTTGAAAAGGTAATCAGACTGCTAGGGCTGAGCAGACCAGGCAGAGAGGCTCCTTGCATATGTATAAATACACAGATTCTGGGCTTAAAGGAATCAGTTCTGTTTGACGTATACCTCAGCCAAAAGCCTGTGCTCCGATGCAAAATGGAGTGATCATCACAGACAGAAATGGGTCATGTCTGAGCAACACGACAAAAAATATGGTTTCCTGAGCCACTCAAGAATACCTGGATCAGCTCTGCAAGCTCACAGGTTGGCAGGATACTTGAGTCAGAAAAAAATGCAGGAAAAGATCTATTAAAACACCAAGTCTTGATGGGTTTTATCAAAGAACTTAATCCTTTTCCTCTTTGTTCCTCCTCTCAGGCATGCTTGGAGCATGTACTGTCCACAGTCCATTCCTGTAACACGTAAGAATAGGTGAATGGCTGTGCTGAGTCAGACCAAAGCCTGACTTAGCTCATTACATAGTTTTCTGACAAGAGACAACAGTGTATGCCTAGGGAAGAGCATAATCACAAGATAAGTATGGGCGCATGCACAAACAGAGATGCACATATATACAAATTAAATCATGGTATAGTCTCTCAACCTCTAGCACAGTGAGTTTCAAAGGATTTCCTAAATCAGAGGAGTACTTTGTCTAGTACCCCTTTGCAGATTGTTCTTGTACAAATTTCTCCAGTGGCCATTTAATGGCAAGCAATGATGAGGAATGCACAACATTCTGCAGCAAGGAGTTCAACTACATCCATGAGATGGGAGGAGGAAAGCAGGGCAAGCTGTTGCCCTAAACAGCGTTGCAAAATCATCAAAACCTATCATGTTTCTATCACTATCTTGAAGGGAGTTCAGATCTCTGTTCCTCATCAGTACACAGTGGAAACTCCCTGCCAACCTTTCTAGCAAGAGGAAAAGCCCTTGAGCAACCGGGAAAGATCTGGCAACCCCAAAAAACAAAGATGATTTCATTTACAATCATCATGACAAAAGCTGACATGAAGTCCAGGTGACTTGGAGGTAGCATTGACAAAAGGTTGCAGTCAAGTATTCCTGGGGCACCTCAAAGAGGTGGTGGATGAGGGGAGGTCTGAACAGTGCAAAGGGGCATGAGGGAGAGAAAGGAGTGGTAGGGCACAAAATCTTGTGGAAAGCAGATGTAGCATTAGCCAGAATGTCACTGATGCTGCTAATGCTCAGGCACCATCAGAGGACTGTGCCAAAGCAGAACAAGCTCCTCTTTCAAAGGCATGTAGCTCATCTAGTGCAAACATTAAAAATCAAGAACATAAACTATGTTGAAGCTAAGATTAGCTTATTAATTATCCTTAATTCAACAATTAATCTTTAATTGTTGTTGCAATAGCAAAATTCAAATAGCAACCCTGGCTATTGTCCATGCCCTACCTGTGTCCTGAGCAGTTCTGAGGAACTGAGGCTTTTATAACATGTGATTCAAAAGTAATGAAGTGCCACAATGATGAAATGACCCATGGTGTAGAAATGACCTCAGTATTTGAAGCATCAGCTGAAAATGCTTCTCTCCTTAAGGCCTCGTTCTGCAATTCTTACCTGGAATCACATGATCTATTCACATAAGAAGTGATCTTCCTCATAGATTTCCAAGGATTATTCACATAACTCTCACCCAGTAAGATTAAGCCCTGTGCAGAAACCTGAGCTAGCTGAATGTCATTTTCTAGTCTTAAAAAGTTGCCTGCGATACACTGTAAAAGTTCATGCTTTAAGAATCCCTCTTCCTGTTATTTCTCTGGGCAGAGTGTCAAGTCCTGCCCATGAATATATAGCCTATCTGCAGTTTAAGTCAATGCAGCTGCAGGTGATAGGATCTCTTCCTCTTTCTAACATGCATTCCAAAGAATTTGGTTTATCCGCTATAATGCATACAGAGGATCATCTTATTTCACACTTTACAAACCTCCTTGTCCAAATGAACTACTGTTGCAATATCTAGATCAAACAGTAATGCTTGGTTTCAGAATGCACAACAGCAGCATTTATTTTCATTGTTGTAGGATGTAGTGTGGTAAGAGCTGTGGATTTGATAAACACCTTCAAAACCTATTACTGAATTGCTCCTCTGGATCTAACATGTGAAAACCAAGCATCAGTCAACATAAAATAAATGTGATATAGCATAGAGCAGAATAATGGTTCTAGCACATATGGTATTGTAAGAAATGATTTTCTGTGACAGCAAAATATGAAAATGAACAGAAGACAAATGATTTTCCTGAACTGCACTGTAAAGTTTGCCTTTCCCGTGAAGACTTACATCGAACAAAGATGTCAAGATCACCTGGAATTACCTAATCTGATAGGCATTATATGTGACAGATAAAACATCTGTTTAAAGAAAATAAAGTGTACTTATCCATGGGCTTAGATACTGACCAAAACCAGATCAGACAGTGGGATAGTTTCCCTAACAAATCTTGCAAAGAGTTCTCAAACAATTTATAGTAATCCAAAAACATGAATCTCATTCCATTTTCTGTTCTATTGACTAGCATACCACAGTTAATTTAAATGTTCTAGTTGCATACTATATAGAGAGAGGATTGGTGGGAAGTCTTGAAACTAAAATCATTTGGAAGACAAGTGGGTAAAACAGGAGTTATTCGGAATAAAGTTTGTCAAGAAAAAATTCCATTGCTTCTCTATCAGAAGAAAAGGTACCTTAAGTGTCATTGTCTTCAAATACAAGTTTTTATCAATGGTTTTTACAAATTGTCCTCTGTGAAACCAAACATTATTGATTTCAATACCTGACAGTTACAAACAGTAGAATAATAGGAGATGCAGGAATAGGAGAAAATGTGAATTTCAAGTGAGATGATACGCTGCATCAATGACATGCAGCTGAAACTTTTCCAATTGTCAGTAAAAATTTCCCAAACTAACTCAAACTCATGGATCTCCCCATAATGTATATTATATTATATCTTGAGTGTTCTTTGATAAAGAAGTCTAAATAGCCTCTTCTCTTTCAGAATTTGTTGTTTGGATCCCAGAAAATTAAAAGAGGCTGTGTCAAGTTTGGCAACAGAACTGCAGAAATTTGGAAATTGAGAATGCAGACAGGAGATATAGAATGAGAGGCCAGAGTGGTGCATGGGGAACACATGGTGGCTAGAAAGGGTTGAGGGCTGAGATGGAGGATCACACTGGTGATGAGGGTGATGTGGTAGATGACAGGAAGCTGGTCCAATCAGGGTGATGAGAAGAAAATGACTTTACCAGAGGTACTTGGAATCAACTGGAAGGGAGAAGAAAGTCAATCAGAGCAATGTTTATTATATAGGTTTGCAGGCACAGGGACTCTGTTCTTCTAGCTGGATACAGCATATGCGGTACTAAGGCTGAAACACATGCTCCATAGGAGGCGGCACGTGAAACCATGGCACCACAACAGCCACAAGTTGCCTGAACCCCCTCCAGCAGTATGTCCAAGAATCTGGTGAGATAACCACAAACCACAGTTCTGTCTACTGTGCAGTCACTATATTTTGGGAGTCTGCATGACTGTAGTGACACTTGGACATATGCTCCAGTTGCCTTGAAAATCAACTCTGAGTGATTTAACTAGAATCTGCCAACACAAATCTGGCAGCTCTCTTCTTCTTAAAACAACAAAACTAATAATGCCTTCCACTTACTTAAGGACAAATCTTAAAGCTCTTACTCTTGGTGCGCTAGCACCTTCAACAGGACTATTAGGTACAGCTTTGACAAAATTGTCCTCCAATGTCTCCTTTAGGTAGTAGTCCTCCTTTCATCTACAAGCATGGCTATAGCCTCATAGAAACACAGAATGAAACAGCTCTATAACTGTAGATCCTTGGCATCTCATGAAATATATCCATTTCATTACACTGTGTTAGGGCACGAAGACTTTCAAAGACTCCCCTGACCTTGCAGCCTAACAGAACCCCAAACTACAGAACTGCCTGGGGACTCTGGACTACTTACACTTATTCCCAGAGACATTCCCAGCTAAAGCTGGAAAAATGAGGCTAAAGCTTCTTATAAGAGAACAAATCTAAAAATTGCACTGGATATCCACAAATTTCCTGGGGAAATGGGACTGTTTTTTTCTTTATAGACCAGCACAAGTTTTATGTGTCACCAATAATCAGTGGAAGAGATTAATCTCTGGAGAAGGTTATTTAGAAGAAGAGATTAGTTTAGACGCTCTGAATTTCCCCTCTGGAAAAACTTCTCTCTCTCCATCGACTGCATAACGAGTCTGGAGAGACCAGGCAACTAAAGCAGAATCTCTCCTCATAAGACACTTTTTCAGGCATCAGAAAAATTATCATAACAATTTGCCTGAAGAGGGCAGTCTCAGGAGGAAGACCAGAAAGTGAACAGTAATTACAGTCAACTTTCTCAAATCATTTCCCTGAAACTCTTTAACAACAAAAGAAAGTAGACAAATGAGTTTATACATTGAACTTTTCTGTAAATAACATACAGAGAAAGGAGGGAACCTGGATTATTATTATTAGAAACAATGAAAATTCTTTTTGGGTAAATCTGAAAGGAAAACGTATGTTCTGTTCCATTCAGGAGGATCTGCTTCTTGTCACATATGGCAAAAGTTTGCCAGGGTGCTTTTTTACTTTTGTAACAAAATAGCTTTGTGAATATCCTGGTCTCTGAAGGCAGACGTGAGGAGGAACTAGGAAGCCTTCAGTTCAGAGCTTGACCCATTTGATCAAATCCATACCCTTCAGCAGGAGAAAAGAGTTGTCGCTGCGTTGTTTCAGGCCCTGCACATCAACCCTAATCTTCCTCCCGTTTCATCTTTCCCTGTATTTTCAGTCTGGACAGATCATTCTGTTGTACTTGAAGATTCACACACTCTCATGCAACTGTTTTATTTCACCCCTCGCTCAGCAAGCAGTGCAACAAAAGCCAGAAAAGACGACCGAGGTCTGTGTACTGTCAGTGCTACATACTTCTGACTATTATTTCCGCTTGATGGCTTTGGTTTTATCCAAGGATTATTCAGTTTGGGAATAACAGGAGATTTACATGCTTGCACACAGGTCAAATGACAGTCAGAATGCACATGTGTTGCAGTTTCTTCACCTGCAGATTACTCCTCGTGACTGCTATTTTAAAACTCCCCTAACTGGCAATGGCAGAAATTATTGTTTGAATCCCTCTGTTGCAGATGTATACTGATGTCCTAGGTGTCATAGGGAGCTATTGCTTAGCCCCTGGTTTTGGCTTTGATATTAAATTATAAATTGTTTCTAACAATATCAGATGAATTTTTCTAAATAGATCACCCCAGCTCAAACTACTATAAAATCAAAATTTTCCAAGTAGCTATTTCTTAATCCAAAACTTTGTTATCATGCTATTTTAAGTTTTGGACAAACTCAAGCAAACAAACACCAACTATAATGCTTCTCTCTCTGACCACAGGAGCAACTACAAACTCTTTGCCATTACTCCTGATATTCCTAAAGACTTCACTAAGCTTGTGGAGATATATTAAAAAGTAAATAAAGAGCTATTCTGACTTTTGGTCCATAAAGAATCAAAAGAAAAATCCTCAGTTTCACCACCCATCCTTTAAGAAAGCAGAAAAAGGAATGACAGTTTTGCAGCTTCCAAGGAGTTACTGAGGCTGGCTGATATATAGCTGTGAATTATGAATGTAGAAGACAATGTAGAAAACACACCACCTTATTTATTTATTTAAATGAAGATACAGACATAGGAAGGCTAAAGAAGCTTATTGGCACCTCAATTAATTTTGAAGCATCTAGTTTCCCAGAACCATATACTTCTATCCATAACAAAATGAAATGATGCAGAAGATTCTCCATCACTTCAGGTCTTTGAAATTGAGTATCTCCTTAAAGATATTTACAGCTGTATATGATCAAGCCCAGTTCTGGCAATATCAGTAAAACTCTATAATATGGGTTATGCTGAGATAAAAACTAAAGGAACAAGAATGGTCTTTTCTACATTCCTAATGCATAGCAACAGAGGTATAGGGGGAAAGGAGAGAGAATTGTTGATGATTCCAAAATAGGATTCCTAAATCTGCTTACCACAAGCAGCAGGATGATGGGCACTCCAGCTCCATCAGCTTTACACCAGCAGGCAGTTACCTCTCAGCTCACTTGAGGATCTAGCCACTCTGGGCTTCTTGAGCAAAGTACATTGGTCACAATATAAAGGTAGGTCTCACCTCTGGAAGCCTTCTCTCAGCTCTTGATCCCTTCTGAGATTTCCTAGGGATGTAGGAAGCATGCTGAGGGACAAGTCTTTGGAATAGCACCTTTTAAGCATAGGACTATTCAGCAACTCTACTAGATCTGATGGCTTTTTGGTTTGGTTGATTTTAAAAGAGAGTTCCATCATAAATCTTCACCTCAGATTTGTTTCCTTTATAGTATATCATACTGTGATATAACCAGCTTCTGCACTTGGCTCTTGTTAAGGGATGCCATATGGTACAGCTGGAAGTGGGGACAGAGGATACCATTTAAGTAAGTTAAACTTCTTTCATCTAGAATTAAGACATCCTCATTAATCTACATGCATTTAAGATCCTAAATTAACCTCTGAAGAGATTCCCATTCACTATTGCTTATCTTTTACACTTTTGAAACACTAAATCACTAAACTGGACTTCTATTGTAATTTAAATAAGCTGTTCATTTATTTTCTTAATAAAATGATTTCACAGGCTATGGTATGGTGAACCTGATCATGAAGTTGCATGTGGTTCTCAATACCTCACATTCTCAAGGAAAGCAGGGGCTCTTTTACACATTTTTTTTTACCTCTCACTGGGAGGTCTACACAATTGAACTAAACTTTGTCTTGCAGTTCTAGCTATGGCACAAAATAAATCCGCAGGTTATCAATAAAGGATTTTTAATTGGCAAGAGTATATTATTTATTCATGGGAATATAAGTGAGTCTTAGAATGTCTTCTTTCCCAGAAGGTTAGGGGGTTGCACACAACTCACAAATCTTTCTTGATAATCCTTTACTTGAACCAGAAATTATATTATGCTTTTGTTCTTTCATGCCTAAAACTGACCAAGCGGGCAGTGATTTATTAAGCTAGAGTCTTGAGTCTCCTGCCACACAACCCACTTAGTCACAATAATGGCTATGAAACAGATCATGCATTCTAAGATAGGCTATAATTTGTGTTAAAGAAACTTGTCCGTTTCAATTACAAAATTTAATTTGCAAAGCCCTATAAAAGGTTATGAAGTAAAAAGAAACAAAGCAGTGAAACTTTAGGTTGTAATGTTATGTGCTACAAACACGCAGAGTAGAAGAGAAGGGACCCAAAGATAAAAGCTAAATGCTTTCATAACTAAATATAAAGCAGACTCTTGCAAACACACTAACATTCTTCCAATCTACAAATTTGCATCCTGAGTCTCTGTTTACAAATAACCAGAGATAAAGGCAATCATATGCTTTTATACACCTTCTCATTAAAAGACTGAAACCAGAGTCCAGATACAAAACAGGATGCATTTCTTGAAAGACTGACTCACAGATACAAACAAAATACCATGCAATTTTAGACCACAATTCAGCACATCTTAGATTTGACTTTTAGGCTCATTAATCTCAACTTACATCCAAGCTTATGTGCATTACAGAATAGCTTAAGTTGGTGCTTAAAAACTGTTTCTGTAAGAACGCACCAGAAAAAATACAAGAAGGTACTATTTTCAAATAAATGTAGTTTCTCCAAACAGAAGGATTTGCAAAATAGGGTCTAATTCATTAAAACTTCACTTCAGAGACATATCAGGAAAAGACTGAGAGAACTTTAGTTTTACTTTTCATAGGTTAATAGTCTCATCTTTTGCTTTGAAACAACATTTTCCTTTCAGAATTTATTTTCATATGTTATTATCTGCTTTAATGTAATATCTAAAAACCACAAAACTGAAAAGAAGTGTTTTGGTTTACCAGCAAGTGGAATTTTAAGTTTTCCTCATTGAACATTTCAGAATCAAGCCAGATTTCAAAGTTACAAACTCCTTAACAAAATGAAATTTCCACCCTCCCCTCACTCTAACAACAGTCATGTTAAAACATAAGGGCCAACCTACATCAAGTTCCATTTTGTTTAGCACTCTATACAAGGAGAATAGCAGATATTATGCTATCTATTGCTACCATTGTAGTAGATTCCACAAGCTGCTTATAATACAGATGAAAAGGGAGTTGGAAGGAGGTGCTTTAGGTAGTTGGTATATCAGAAAACAATATATTGATCTCAAATATCATGATGGCCTTATGATTTTATTTTCCTGTGTGAACGTGCAGTTGGGAGGAGGGAATCTTAACTGGGAGGAAATAAATGGAAAGGTAAAAAGACAGAGAGTGAGGGAACTAGGCAGATCAGGAGGAGATGCAAAGGAGAGGTGTGGTGGACGTGAAGAGATGCTGAAAAAGCTAGGCACGCTCATATCTAATGCAGGCTGGTACTGAACAGAAGTATGCTCAGAGGGACAGTTCTGGTCAGAAGTGAAAATGCTCATGCTAAAGGGGTTGCTTGCTAGGCTACCTTGGCTCTTTGCAAGTGTGAAGGGCCGCTTACTTGCTTCTCGCCACTGAAAGCAAGTTTCATCAAATGATGGTCAGAGTCAAGACTTTTTATCTAAACCTAGTCTTACACAACATTTGCTAGGTTCAAGAGAATGAGAGAACTAACTTTAAGTCTCAATCACACATGTATCAGGCAGGCAAGTCAAATGGGAATTTTTTTTTTTTAAATGTGGAACTTTGCAGTTATAATATATGCCTAAGAAAAGGGAGCTGTGATCTATTTCTGCCTGTGCCACAAGCTCCTTTTGTGATAACTCTGAGCAAACCACTTAAACTACCTCTATTTCAGCTTGTTCTGTAAAGCAGTTACAGCACTATTTGCTCACTCTGAGGGTATTGCGAAGGTACACTGGAGTTAGTAATACAAGTTTTGATCCCTGGACTGCAGGTGTTATTCATATACGTTATTATTATGCAGTGATTGATTCAGGCCTAGAGAGTTTCAAAGGAACTTGAGAGGCTGCCTAGCCATTTTACTCACCTTTGAAAGGTTTGTGAGGGATGGATGCAGCCCTGTTCTAAATGGAGACAGAGGAAGGCGAGGAAGAGGAAGGCGAGTAGGCAGCTGTGACCGCATGCTAAGGCACAGTTCCCTACGCCTCATTGACTCATATTAATGTATGACAAAGCCCCATAGGGCAACACGCACAAAAACACAGGCATGAACACCAACATATACACCTGCACCAACTCACACACTTAAAATACCACACACTTAACTGTACAGTTAAAACACTTATTGGCATCCCTTTTCTATTTTAATTGTGTTCATCTCCACTGCCTATTCAGCACCCTGATCTGAGGCATAATTTCAATATATTTTATAATGGCTGCTTTTTAGAAATTGCCCTGATTTCTCCATAATGCTTTAGTTCAAAGCAGCTCTCTAAAAGGCAGAGATTGCTGGATAAGATCAAATGTTTTCCTCAAATTAAAAGAAAAGAAAAGAAAAGAAAAATTACCTTGAATTTAAACCTTGGTAATCTTGTTTCTCTTAATGACTGATGAGAGATCACTGGTGAAGCCTTCAAGTGAATCAGCAGTGCATGCAGCACAAATCATGTGTTTCAAGTGTATAAAAACATGCACCAGGAAAATGGTCTTGAGGCTCCTCACTAAAATATATCTCCTTACACCTGGAGAGAAGAGGCACAAAGTAAACACCTGAGGCTTTTCATAATAAAGTATTTCTATCAGAAGAACTGCAACAATGCAAAGATGCTGTGATTAAAAGACATAAGCAGAGAAAAATTAAACTACCATGTTCAGTAAAATTAAAGCATTAAATCCTCTAGGGTCTCTACTATTTCTTTTACTGGGTTAAAGAAGTCTTTGTACTGCATTCTCTAGCACAGATGTTATTAAACATCTTCAGCTGGCAAAGCTGTGCAGGAAATTCTTGTAATAAAATAGCAATATTGTGAAAAAAATTGAGATAAAATCAAAGTTGTATCATCTAAAGACTGAATGTTGACTGAAGTCTGACTCACATATGTAACTGGCAGGTCTATTCAGGGGGTGTTTGTGTCATGACCTGCAAGTTAGGGTACTGTATTTGCAAATATTCCAAAAATGCCTGGTTTTGCAAAAATGATGCCAACAAGACTATGTACAAATGGCTGCTCTTAACAGGAAGAGAGGTACCTGTATGCTAAAAAGGCAAGGGGTTTACTAGCCATTAGCTCTTACTTTTCTGTTTGACATTTGTTCTCAATTAATCTCTTTATTAAAAAAAATAAAGAAAGAAATCCCCATGAAGAGACAAAGTGAATATCAGTTAACAAATAGCTAATCCAATTTATTTAGGAAATACTTCACAATAATAAAGTATTACATAAATGAGAATCCACCTGTAATCATAAAAAGCTAGGTTAAATTTCTTTACAGGGAATAATACTGCCATTTTTAATGAAGGTCTCTCTTTCAGTTGGTCAGAACATTTTTTGATGCTGAAAAGAATATAATTTGTGCTATGAGAATTTTTCCCTGACAACCTCTTGCATGGCAAGTCAACCAAAGACAAATTGTTTATTTCAAGCTCTATCCATACCTGGATATGGTATGCTCATTTCCCTAACTAGACAAGGTACCCACACAGGTTAGTGTGGGCCTAACTTTCCACTCAGATTGTTCCATGGAAGTTGATGCTACTAAAGTGACTACTGAAGTGAAAAAATGGACATGCTTTTTGACTGGCCATTAGGAATCACTGCAGAAATTCTGCAGAAATATGGTTGCAAATTATGTTACCTTAAAATCTATTCACTATCTTCTTAAGCTTGTACCAAAATACGTTAAAGAGAAAGATTAAGGTACTGACAGAAAGGATAAAGAACCACAGGGAGATATATGATAGGGAATGAAGACTGAGTACTGTGTGGGAAGAACGGGCATGCATGAACGAGTAGACATGGCAAACGCTAAAAGGTGCTCAAAAATTGCAACCATCTCTTAAGCAACAGCAAAGATCAGAGCCTAGACTCTCAGTTGTTTGATTCTGTAATTTGCCATGTGTATGTAAAAGTTGGAGGAGCTATGTTCATTTATATTTGCTACTGATTTGGTAGCACAAGTTTAGAAAGGTTTTGAATGTATAAGAAAACAAAACCATGCAATCATGAGCTGTCAAACGTTGTGACTGAGATGGGCTTTCTAGTTGCTATGGAAAAAACAGATGTTTTGCCTTGCCGAAATGTTCCCAGACTACAAAAGCAAAAAAGTTTTCAGACACTTGGAAGCCCTGCTTTAAATGATCAAAGAAACATTTTCAGATGTTTGTAGGAGAAGAAGCTAAGAGTGCACATGGAAGAAATCACTAGGGGACACTTGAGTTGTCCAAAACAAAAAATATACCCTTTAGAGCCATTTGGTCTTTGGAAATCTAGCATATATGAACAGCAAAAACAACAAAAACTGAATGGAGCTAATCGATCCTGATGCTGGAGGAGTTCCTAAAGTCAAAGGTGGCTTTTTTCCTCATTGTTAACTGTTTAGACAACTCTGGATTATTCAGAGCAGTAGCAGGAGTAGTGGTGAAAAGTAGGAGTATGTGTGTGGGGAAAAGAAACCCAAATTGCATAAGATGAGACAACAGTTGTAAAAAAACTTGAAGCTATTACAGGGAAAAGTGAACCCAGCAACACTGCAAACTGTGGACCATAGAGATCCCTGAGTTGGAGCTGGCTCGGCCCTGTAAGTGCATGTAGTACAACACTTTCCAGCTATCACTGGAAACAGCACAAAGCAGAATCTTTGCACTCACAACAGTTAATCCACAACCTTGGTAGCAGAGCTATGGCTAAAAGTTATGTGTATGTATAAATTACCAGCAAAAATCTATGACAGGGAAGCATACACTTAAGCTTGGACAAGGCCAGCTCTACTATCAGCTACCAGCTGATACCCTAGAGTATTTGCTTTGCAACCAGCACAGGTCATCTGTTTAACCTCAGCAGCAGCCAAGAAGCCATCTAAATGCCTGGCTTCTTTCTACAGTCTGCATAATGGGATTGGTTCATTGCCCTTACCTTGGCTGAGGGTTAAGTATTTGGGAAGACTGAAGGATGAAACCATCAAAATGCTTAAAAAGTACATAGTCTCATTTTACACAATGGCTTTTTGTGGTGTGCTGCCCAAGGATGCACTGTTTTGTCTTCCTTTACCTCTAGAATACCTTGGCCAGATCCTGTCTTAAACTTTTTGCTGCAGGAACAGCACAACTGTGACTTGAAACTAAGAGTTGTCTTCTTCCTTTAGCTGATATATAATCAGCGCAACTTTGGCATACTTCAGACCTTGGCATACTTGAACCTAAGACAAGTTAGAGAATGCCTTCTAACTTACTCTGAAGGTTTCATCTGTGGGTCATTACCAGGCCAGAATTAGCATCATGCACTCATGGAAAACTTTTTTGACATACAACTGTGTGCCTTGTCCAGGCAGAGTTAAAAGTTATGGGTATATATAAATGATCAACAAAAATCTAAGGCAGGGTAGCTCCTCCATAAGCATGGATAAGACAGAAAGGAAGCAGCCACCTGAGGAACCAAGTCTTCCCCATGTCTGTGTTCTTTCCGAAAGATGGGAGTGTGCCAAGCCTACCTATCTACCTACTCGATGTCTAATACTCTTGCTCTTCTCAGACATACTCTTAACAGTGGCACAGCAGCCACTACTGCATTCCATTAAATTATGTTCCAGTCTCTGCATCCAGCTCACTACACAATCTCTTTAATGCCCAGTTATCAGATATTTGTAATCCTGCCAACAAGCAATTAGAATTGATGGATGGCCCAGAATGATCAGCAAAATACAGAGAAGCAGCAGACTCGTAAGAACTGAACTTCATACTCACCCCCCATTTACTTTCCTATTCAAAGCAAGTAGAAAAGTGTCCATATGACATACTTTAAAGCTGCTGATAATTTTTCTGCTTTCAAAACATTTTGAGTTCAGACCCTAAGCTCCTCACATTGCACTCCCAGGTGAAATTCAACAAATTCAGCCACTTTTCCAGCAATTTTCTCCCTCTTCCACTATTCTTCCTGAATGCAGTACAGCTGTCAGCACGAATAGGTCATGAGCAGAAATGGCATGGCTCTAAATCTCCTAGACTGTACAATTTCTGCTGTGGGACTATTTTGGTTTTGTTTTTTTAGTTTTTGCAGCTCTTAGTGAAGAGTCTGTTTGCTGAAGTATGTATGTGAATCCTTCACCTAGAAAATCTATTCTGTAAAACAGTTTTGAATGTAGATCCTGCCATTTTACTCTGATTCTTTTCTGTGCAAAGAGGTGCTCAAGAGTCTGAACATCAACTCTGTTCCACTGTACCAGAGAACAGACCTCCAGGTTCCATTCAGAGGACTTCATCCTGATGTCACTCACGGCTGAGGAGGGTCAAGCGAAACAGCCATCCAACACAATACAACTCACTGTGGTGTTTTTCTCAAAACTTGAACCATAAACCCGGCCTGTGGATAGTTCTGCTTCTGTATGCCCAGCTAGAGTTTAGCGTTTGTGAATCTTCAGCGTTACATATATGCTGGTATTTGGGTGTTTCAGGAAAAATATTCAGAATATAAAACTTAAAAATATACATCGTTACATTTATGGAAACACAATTAGATCAGCTGTTGGGAGCCACCATAGCTAACAGTAGCACAGCTATTTTCATCTAAGGATCTCACAGCACATGATAAACTGCCATTAGGCAGTTTATAGCACCTTTGTAATTCAGGCAAAAAGCATAAGGGGATAACCATTTATACTGTGCAAGAACACTTCAAATCATTTTAGGGCAGGAAAAGGTACCTCTGCACATATCACACTGGTGCTCGGGGTTGAGCTGATTTGACTCTTGCATTTGTTCACCAAGATACAACAGAGGTGATGAACCAGAGAAGAGATCAGCTCAGTGGATAACAACAAACTGGTACAGCTAAGTATAGTGAATGATCTAACAGCCTGTTATGAAACATCCTTGGGATACCCAGAACCAACTGACACTGTTTGAAGAAACCTTGATTTTGCTACGCCACTTCATAGAAAATACAGAGAAAGAGAAGGCGGTAACATACCACTGTGTTCTGTGTTGCATCTTTCAAGCAATTCCTTTAAATACTTTCTAGCATTAAATAATAAAGCCATGCAGTTATATAGTACATAACAGCAAAGAAAGAAACTAAGAAGAACAGAGAAAGAGAGAAATGCTTGGAATTTAAGTAGAACGCAAATGAGACAGACAGAAAGAACAAACCTCTTTGCAAATTAGCTCATGTAAAGGTCCAGTAACAGCATTTTCCACACAAGCTTATATTTTCATCTAGTCCAATGTTTAGGAAAGAATTCTTCTACTAGAGGGAAAACCTGCCAGATCTGTCTCACAGGTCTTTTGACATTTGTACACAGTCTACAGGTATGCCCTTCTCCTCTTTCTGCTCTGGGAAAGGAATCTAACAATTGTGTACTTCAAATACTGCCTTGCCAACTGGTTGTCAGGAGGCCTGGTTTTCCTCTTTTTTTCTCTTCCCAGCTTTATTACTGGGGGTGTCAGTGGTTCTATCCCTAGCTGGAAACATGCAACTCCCAAACTTCACAGAATTTCCAAGTCAGTTAAGATTTAGAGGATTCTAATTGTATTGTTATCATTTTGTTATTTTACCATTATATTGCTATTTTTATTGAACTCGCAGGAGATTGCCTTTTCCCCACCAAGTCAGATTTTGAAAGTGATACTGAAACTTTGCAAAATTAAAGTTTGTTTGTAATAGCTACCTTCAAAAGGTCTACACAATAATTCTTATTCTAAATCGAGGTTTGAGGCACTATAGAGACTGCCACATTTGAATTAAATATTCTTCAGTATTACTCTACTATTGTTTAGGTGAATAATTATGCGCAGATTCATCCCTGCTTCTGTGCTGGCTCAGTTGTACATAGACAGGTACTCTGAATAGGTCTCTACAAGCATAATTACGTAGTCTGATTAGGATATAGATTATATACTACCATTTTTTGGAGTTCTGAAAGGATGAACTGGAGATTTTAAAGACAGAGATAATTGACTAAAAGAAGAATGATCACTATACCTTTCAACACCCTCTATATAAAAGAGGCATCATTCCAATACACAAAAGAGGTTTAATTGTACAGTTATTAGACATCACTAGATTTTCAGCAAAATGCTTTTTAACTGCAACACTGTAGAATGTTTTATCACAAAAGGAATGCCCTAAAAAAAAAAAAAAATCTGTGAAAGGATCTGTGAAAAGATCTGTAGGTTCCAGAAAATATCCAGAATTACAGATAATAGTATTTATTAATATCTAGTATCTATTTTTTGCCACTACTCAAATTATTTGGTTCACTGCTACTAGTTGGTTTCTTTTTCAGGCCTGTCAAATTCATAATACAATAGGATTCCTAACACTTACCAGTGATATAACTGATGCTAAGCAATAGTTAAATCATCTGGCTAAACTTTACAAACATAAGTGTAATCTGGGGTGAAAGCAAATGGTGTCAGAGACGGACTCCACTGCAAGGAATGTAGTGGAATTTCTATGCGAGAGAACGCCACAAGAATGTAAGAGGGTCATTTCTGCAGAATGACTTTATAATCCCTGATTTATATCATGTGTCATGAGGCTTAGTTTATTAGTGTGTGTAAAGACTTTAGGATGACTTAAAATTAAAGATTACTAAGCAGCAAATGAAGCATAACACATGTATTTCTGGTATGAATTTTCAGAATGTTCAACCTTACCCACCTTGCAAGAAAGGCACAGTTCTTCACCGGTAGAAAGAAAGCAAGCCTGAGTTGCGAGGGATAGGCCAAGCCCAGGAGCTACAGATCAGCAACAGAAGGAAAAACATTTCTGATTCAATATGAACTGAATTTCTGACTCAGTATGAAGAAACTCAGTTTATTCTTACACATGAAAACATTCACAGTTTACATAAAACAAAGCTTTTTTAATACTATAAAGCAGTACGTGCAATTTTAACTACAATAAAAGGTATACTTACTAGTTTGTTACGGTACGGTGCAGAAGTTGCACCCAATGTAACATCCTGAAAGAAAATGAGACAAACATATTCAAAAATACCATATAACCACAGTACAATAAATTTCACGTTTCTGTTGCCCTTTACAATGATTTGCACATTAACTGCTTGAAAACTGTATTGTAATCATACTGTTTAATACTTGGGTGTGAGATGCAATCCCAAAGAGGAAACCCTATAAAATTCAACACAAGATAGTTCTGTTCATTACAGCATGTGCCTAAATTCGTCTTTCCATGTCTACTTCAATGAAAGCCACCCGCTTTTCTGATATCTGCAACTGCAGTTCTACTGTCCAAATTCAGTGTTGGGAGTGGAGGATAACAACAGAAGTAGAAAGCTATTTCTTCTCCTATTTCTCACTTTATTTTTTTAATGAGGGATGAATGTAAAAGAGAAATTACACTAGGGGAAAAGAGGTGCTTTGAAACAGAGGAGTTTGAAAACTAGGCAGTTTTTGTCTGAAGCCTATGCCCTCTGATGTTTTCTAAAAACATGAGGCTATACAAGGCCTGAACCAGTGAGATGCTGAGTGGCTCCAGCTTCTGCAGAAGTTAGTAGGAATCAGGGATGCTCAGCCTTTGGTAGGAGGAGTTCAAAACCCCGTGGGACCTAACCCCTAACAGGTGTGTGGGTATTCTTGGCTGGCTGTGGATGCGTCCTGAACAGGGTGTTCCAGTCCCAACAGTAACAAATGTCAGATGCCAAGCAGGATTATACAGTTTCAAAGTAGAGCATGCTCTGTTGCCCATTAAAATATATGCCACATTTTTGTTTTTTATTCACATAACTGTAGAAGTCTCAGTCAAATTTGACTTCTGCTTGTGTGAGTCTATGAAGAATTTTACATCAGGATGCTTGTACTCACCTTGGATCACTACAGAAGGTCAATACTAACTTACTTCTGACACGCAATCACTGCAAGTTGTGTTAAGAAGTTATGGACCTGATTCTGCTTCCAATTATAAACATGCAATTCCCACTGTCTCTAGAGTGTCGTTTAGCACTACTTTTTTTTTTTTTTATGAAAGCAGGTGTTGATTGGGTGAACAAAATGTTTAATTCTGTATGGTAAGCAGATCAGAAGGCTAAAAGCACAAAACACGAGAAACTTGCTGAGTGTGAGGCTAACCTATTCAATCTTTCTCCTCTAGAAGAATTTCCTCCACCCTCAAGTGAAACAAAGACCAACACAATGGTCTTAAAAGGGGAGGAGGGGAGAGAGTGAAGTTTTGGTGGCTGAAGGCAGTATGTCATCTTACAAAGAACAGATATCCTGTCAAGCAACTGCAACAACCACCTGAAGTGATTTCAGAATCTGGCTACTTAAAGAGGGCCTCTTCTGAAGCTACATTTCCAGGGTGATGAAACAAATCCTTAAAAGGGCATTTAGAAATAGCATTCAGATTGTGCACATGCTTATAGTTAGTATCTGCAGAGTTAATTTACTATGGTATTATAGCAATTTGGCATAAACTAACACCCAATACTACCATTTGTTTTAATATTTACCCTTCCAGCAATACTGGAGGAATAAAATTAAATAGTTCCAGCTTCTGATGTTTACAATACACTTGAAAGCACTGGAGTGGTTTTCACTTTCAAAACAAGCGACGAACACCATTTCTGAGGAATGCAGGTTTAGTGTTGTGTGGCTGTGTTAGTGCAGTGATGCACCTGAAATGAAAATTACAGGCCAGAATAACCAGAGGCAGAACATCCTTTTTTTGGATTCTTTCATTACTGCAGTTCTGGTACTTAAAGGAAACTGTTTTGGTACCAAAGGCTTTGGCAATGCCATTCCACTGATGACAGTCAAATCGTCTTAGCTAAGATTTGACTGGGTAAGGGATAATCTCGGCCAGAAAGAGTTTGGATTCCTACCCCCATTTTGTTTTTTTCTTTTATCTTTACTTCTAAAATTGAAATCCAAGAGCTCTTTGGAGGTGAACATTTCTATCTGACAGATAAAAGGAACGTGATGTTTTTCTGTCAGGGTTGGCGAATTAAAGACAGGATAACACTAGGAAGCATCTCTGCACATAGAGCAACCCGCCAGACATAAATCTGCATCCAGACGTTATTGTTAAGGAAAATTATGCTGACACAACACTGAAAAAAATCAAATATTGATGCATCTCTTGGCTTCAAAATAAAAACCATATAAAATCGGAAGTGGGAGATGCATTATCCTGCTATGTCAAACCCAAAGCAGCACACATGTACACACACTCACATACAGGGACACGTAAGGCATTGCTCTGACATATTTAGCCATAATTTCTTGTGTATTAAACTTCACCATATGCAGAAATATACATATTTTCCAAAAAGAAACCCTGCTTATAACATACCTAACAAGCAAAGCAGTCCCCTGCTAATCAACATCGCGTGAAAGCCACCATCCCTCATCACAAGAATGTTGCATTTTTGTGTAGTGACTTATAAGGTAAGGGAAGGCATTTCAAAGGTTGACATATTTTAAATTCCAGATTAGAACTTGCTAAGACTTAGTATACAGAGTGGATCTCTATTCTCAAAATTACTGATAAGTTTATTACTTGACTTGTACATTGGGATAGCGGGCAGCTGGAGAGCAAGGACAAAGGTGCGTTTCATTTGTGATCTTACTCTCTTCTTTTACCAGTTGATATTTAATCTCTTGCCCTTGCTGTAAAAAGGGAGTGCTCACAGGTATTCGCAAGAACTGGAAGCACCATGCAAAGTCTGTAGCCCTCTGCTCATTTTTTGTATCACTTTGAATTTTAATTCAGAGTAAAATCATTAGGGGCAAAATCTATTCTAGAGGATGGCTCCTCTTCTACAGGAATATACAGGAAACTTCAGAGGGTGAGAAAGGCCAAAGAAGTCAAGGGCCAAAGAAGGAAAAACAACCTTCCAAGTGAAGAGAATTCATCTAAACAATATTCTTTCTGGGTAGTTATTGATGAGTCCTACTTCTCACAGCTTCACTTTTATCTTCTTACAGGGAAGAGATTTTCACCTTAGAAACAACCCAAATACGAATAAAATAATTCAGAGCTTCATCTTATGAACATAACTATATCTGCAAATGAGGTCAGACTGCATATGAGTTTCTAGTTCTTGCAGTGAGTAGAAAACTGAAAAGTATTTTTAACTGTCCAGCAAGAAGAGGGCAGGACTACATAATCTATAGACAGCAATTAAACAGCATTGCCAGGGTTTTTCATCTATAACTTATAAACTATGTGTTAGAGAGTAAGCCATTTGGTGAGCAAAGCTTAGAGGAGGTGTTAGGCTGAGGAAAGAAGTGGTTATCAAAAAGAGGTGCTGAATAAAAACATTCATTCAAAGCTGTAACAGCAACACTAGGGAGGCATAAAAGCAGAAAGCAAGGGACTAGTCTAGTTCTAGGTTGCAAATGGAATAAGAGTCTCTAAACCAATGTTTCCTAAAGTGTGAGGATATAAAACTTGGGCATATTAAGGCATATAGGCTTTTACTTATTCACAACATTGAGACTGGCCTGTTGAATTTGTTTTCCTGAAAGAAATTGAAAAAAGGAAAGGGAAAGCAAGGTGGGAAGGGGAAAGGAGCTCAGATTTAGAAGACTGGAAATAACCTTCCATCCAAATCCACCTTTAGCTTTTCCTGCCCTTGATCAGGCAGCATTACGCTATGGAGAGTCTGATTTTTAGGAGTGACTATACTTGACACCCAAAGCCTTCAGAGACTGCTACACATGACATGCAATGTAGGTGTTTAATCTTCCAGTGGGAAAGGGTTGCTTTCTCTTGGTATATAGGGCCCAGTGCAAAGGCTCTTCATGTTCCAGACACATGTCTCTACCAGGAATAATAAGTACATCTACTGATGCAAGAGGATCAAGAATACTTCAGCTTTCCCTGAACAGAGAGAGGGATCAAGCCACCAGAAGCAGCTTGTGCTTGATGCCAATTTCTTCATGATTCCCCTCCTCAGCATCATTTTAGGGTTTATGTATCCTCAGGGAATGAGTAACACAGGTGAAGATCAGAGGTAAAGATTTCCTTAGGCTCATATTTAGAAGCATTTAGAAAAAGGCTACCTGACAAAACACTTTGATTAATTATTAATGAGTGAGGGAGCAGGGTAGCAACTGTGCTTTCCAAAAGCCCCAAATTCTTTTAATGCACTACTTCTGGGGCTTCTTCCCGCTTTCCGCCCTCTTTTTCCTGCAATACTTTCTGAACTATCACTTCAAAGGCTGTTATGTAGCTTATATCATAAATATCATTTTCTCCTGCCCTCAGGGAACTGTCAATCCAAGGGAAGATACACCAATGTATTGTTGTCAGGGACACAGATGGTTGAAATCTGCACATCTATTCCACTGAATAGGTTTAATGTGGGATAAAGTAACCTACTCTGGAATGAACTACATGTAAACGAGAAAACAAAGAGCAATCCTTTTTGTGCAGATTCAAGGAGCACCTGATACTCAAGAGCAATACTCTTAAGTCACTAAAAGTGCCTTCCTTCAGTGAATCTATCTGGGATGGGAGCACTCATGAAAAGCTTCAATACAATGCCAGACACCAGAAATCTCACAGAGTGTGTTTATGAAAAACTGAGCAGGGTTTTAGGAAGGCTGCAGAAATGTAACGATACCTAGTGCAGGACATTAAGGTGCTCAAAAGGGAAAGGTGCAGAGCCAGGCTCAGATGCAAGCTGAAGTCTCCAGCATCACAAAGGACTGAACAGACATACAACATGCCTCCTCTTACAGCAGCCTATCTTCCCTACAGGAGGGCAATTTTAATCCCTTCCCTCTTCCTATGCAAAAGGAACTTCGTCCTTTTTATAGCATCATTAACCTCCCTATATAGTTCTTTCCTGTGTCTTTGGTAACTCTGGATTACAAATGAATGCCAAAGGGAGGCACAGAAAGGGGGAGAGGGAGAGGAAAGTAAGAGCCAGTAGGGATACTTAGAGTGAAACAAAGAGGGAGCATCAGAGAGAGGAGAGCAGGGAAAGCCAAATACCACAGATGCAGTATACACCTCCAACAATTGCACAGGATTGTAATTAAACTTAATAAATAAATAAATAAAGGCATGAGATAGACACTAGCAGGAGAGCCAAATGTTGCCAATATAAAATCGATCTGCAGAACTCTCAATCTAAAGGTGAGGTCAATGCTCCATGCATGTTACCAGAAAGGACCCTCAAGCATGTCCCCTATCCACGGAGAACCTTCCCCAGAAGAGGGGAAAGAGCACACCAAGGTGAAGATGGATGTAACTGATAAAGCAACTGCTGTAGATGCGTTAAGTATGTAGAAAGGATAGGAAGGCAAGTTGCAGGAAGAGTGTGCATGCAAGTACACACCAAGAAGCAACAGATTGTATTTATACGGCACAGGAGACATTAGCAGGGGGGACTCTAGAAGGGAAACAGCAATGGCTTTCATACCCAAACCTTAAATTAACTCAGTGACTTAATGAGAAGGAGAAAAATGACACAGAAAGGAAAAAAAAAACCCAAAAACAATGGGACAAAAAGGAATGGCTAAACCCCCTTATACAGACTGACTGTTAACTTAGCAGGAAGCTAAATGCCATCACTGTTGGAGACAGAACCTCACTGCAGTTGCTCCTACTTCTAATCATTGCATAAACCCTCTCCTTACATTAGAGGTCCCACAAAAACACCAGCTGACAAGCTATAGATGTGGTTTATTGATCTGGTCCACATTAAGTTATACAGTGAACAAAACTTCTTTGGTTGAGTGGCATCACAAAGAACAGCAGACCACAAACAGCAGTGCTGCTGAATAGAAAACATAGAAATACTTATATTGAAAACACAATTGGTTAGATAAATGACGCACTCTATAAAACATATAATGTTGTGACTAGAGATAGGCCCAGATGTGAGACATACACAAACAAGGGCCAAATCTTCCAGTGAGGTAAGCTACACTATGCCATTTTACACCCCAGGCTTTAGTGTTTTTGCTTTCCTATAGATTTAGTGGACTCAAATCACGCCAAGCCTTGTCATGTCAGCACAGCGCAGAGTTAGCCAGCTGCCGTCAGAGAGCGCACAATGCCGTAGCTACACCGATAGAGTCAGGGGCTAAATTGTTAGCCTGCCTCTAGAGCTGGGTTGTCCAAGTGCAAACTTCCTCTGCGGGAAAAAAAAGACTGATTTATGGATGGCTGGGACTGCAACACGGTCCTATCACTCCCAGAAGCAGAACAGAAACTTCGATACTTTAACCCAGTTTCAAACAGGATACAGTTTCCAAGTACCATTTTTGGTTTGATCTCATTCTTGCTTTTTAACTCTTCAGTACAGTCATTTATTGACTGCGTTAAATAATCCAGACATAGGTTTTCAATACCACACAGGCACTTTTCACACAGATGAGCTGCAAATTTTGGAGCCAGCCTCAGGTTTCTTCACAGTTTAGTAATGCTAGTAAGACTGGCTTTCATTTACAACACTAAATAAGCAAGGCACAAGGTTGGAATAGAGACCTGAAGTCTGCTTCCTTTCAAAATCCTGGAATTTACAGATTGATCTATCGGCATCCAATTCCAGTTCCCACTTCTTTTTGCACACTCTGAGGCATCATCAGATTAAAGATGACCACTGACCTACTCCAGCTAGGCTGCATCTACCTGGCCACATAAACCCACATCTAAAACCATGTGTGCATCCTGACTCATTGTTTATCTATGGGGGGATCCCTACCACAGTGCTTGAAGCTCTCTGGAAGATGGTTCAGATTTCTCAGCACAGCTTCAGTTTCCTTCTAAACATGGTTTGGACAGAATGAGTCACACAAACTCAGGCTGAAAGGCAGAAACAAACAGGTCCTTAAACCTCCTCCTACCAACAGCTGGCCGCGGAGAGAGTCCAGCCCATTTCTGCATGCAGCCAGGCAGCATAGCTTCAACAGCCACGAGCTTGTGCTCACACTGGCAGGGCTGAGGAGCAGTCCTCAGGGTGTGTACTCTCAAGAAGCACTTTATGAAGCCCTTTCTTACTGCCACTTTACTGCCCTTTCCTCGCTGGGATGGTGTTTTTCTTGACTAGTCACAGGTCGAGAGGCTCGCTACCCAACAGCCATGCACTCAGACTTAAGCCAAAAACATAATCTGGGCAGACCTTTAGAGAGACAAAAAGCAAAACACAAATATTCATCTAAATTTCATCTTAGAAAGGTGTGTCCTGGGAAGAATTAAGGCCTGAGACTGTAACCAGCTAAACCTAACTAGACACAGGTTTGTCTGGAATACCTGCTAATTAAAAGCCCATTAAGAATCATGGCCCACCATACTTTCCTGACATAGTGCTGCCTTATGCTTCAAGTCACTCATTTGGATTCACATCTGTTGATCTGCTGGTATGCCCTAAATATCAATTTGAAACCATTAGATTCAGAGTCTCTAGCAATTATACTTCACCATCATTACAATTAATCTTTCTTAATTTACATAGCATCTTTGTAGTTATATGCTTTCTAGAGAAGAGGTATTTCTGGATGAAAAGAGAATCAGCATGCTGTATATTATTTATAATGAGTAAAAGTTAATACAAACTAAAAAACCCACACGAATAAAAACCAAACCATCTGCAACCACAAAATACAACTAAGAAAATGTGAGCTTTATAAACATCTTCAGAAAGAGTAAAATTCAGAAAAAGACTACAGCAAATACACAAATGTGTGAGTATTGTTGTTGCTTTTTTTTTCAGAGCCAGTGCACTTCTGCAGAAAATGTCCTATGTCCCATTTTGTGATACTAAGCATAGAAGAGTCGAAGGTCAAACATCAAATCTATGGCATGGTTGCATAGTTTCTCCATCCCTCATCTTACCCTCACCTGTCCTACCCAATTTTAAATCACAATATAGTATCATATACAAAATCTCATACTAAGTTCAACGCTGCCTCAGAAATATCTGAACCGCAAACCAACAAGGAGAGATTTTAAAGGAAACAAGGCAAGTAACAAAGCCAGAACAATTACAAAGCTTTCTGTATGTGGACATCCTTACCCTGAAGCACTTGCAGTCTACTTATGCATGAACTGCATGTCCATGTAAAGACCCCCAACTATTCGGCAAATTATTTAATATTGACATGAATAATTTCTCACACATATATATGAATTTTGAGTGTTCAGTAGCAGAGTTGCAACACTTGGTAACTTGATCAGTTGGTAACTGCTTATCACAATTGTCAAAATTTGCTGGGAGGTGCCAATGGTCTATTTATTCTCTAGCTTGCCCTGGGAACTCAGTTCTTGTTGGTGTAAATCAACACAGTACTTTTGGCTTCTGTAGTTCATGCTGGTTTATACTGGCTGACCCCTTTATACAATATTAAAAAAAAAAATTCAAAACCCAGAGCAAAGTGCGTGAAACCATTATTTAGGTTTCCACACTAGTAATCAGAGACAGGAGACACCACTCTTACGGTTACTTCTGTAAACTGAATTCTGCCATATTGTCTGCTCTGCCCTACACACTATATAAAGGGGTCCTATAGTTGAAAAACAACACTGTGTAATTGTAAGCAAGCTCTCATGCCTTAAAAAGAACATACAAAAGGAAAAAGTTATTAATATTAAACTAAGGGAGTGTCTGGCACCATGCTCTCTCCCCATAACTCTTACATTTTGTGGCACCTTGGACAGATTCAGGAAGCTGGGACAATATCTTAGCTCTACAAGAGAATTTATATGGGCAGTATGGAATCGGCCTGTACTCAGTATCAGTATTGCTCTGAGGTGCACAGCTGAGAGAAGGGGGATGCCAGTTTTAAATATTCCTTTCTCAGAAATAAAAAAACCCCACTTCTCTAGCTAGTGGATTTCCTTCTCATCAAATTTCAATTGTTGGCTACACAAATTGACACATTAGTGCCAATATAAAAAAACAGACAAAAACAAAAAAACAACAAAACCCCCCTCTCCTTTGGATGCAAGAATGCAGTGCATCCAATATTACACAAATTGGCCGCAGATGTATTTATTTTAGAGCAGTACTTCAAAAACTGAAAAATAGTGACCCAAAGGATATATTTCACATTGAAGATCTTGCACATCCAGAATATGTTTTAAGTTTTTCTCTTCTACCATAAGCCTGCACTATCTCTTTAAGCTAATTACATCCTTCTAGGAAATTTATTTTCAAAAATATGCAACAACACTAATTGTGCTATATAAGTGGCACTAATTCTTGGTGACATTAGGACAAACTGCATCAGAAGCTGCACAGGAAAACATGAAAGCTTTAAGTTTTACAACTAACTCAAACCCTATAGCAGCTCAAGCACTGATAGGCAACATAGTTTTTGTTTTCATTTATGCGGGTAGGAAATTTATTCCTTTGATCTGGAGGTGGCGAAGGGAGAAAATTAGATGCCTTTTTCCTCGAAGCATCTTTGCCATTCCACTGTTTGACAGAAATCTAGTGGACTCTAGGAAATGTTTTATCTGTTTTTTGGCATATGGACAGATGTGACTGCTGGTAGCAAGTCAGCCACATCCTCAACAACTATAAATCTATACAGCTCCACTGGTTTTATTAGAATTAGATGGATGTTCATCAGCAGAATAACTCGTCTTGTACAGTTTCTCAGTGCAGAGTCTGGAGTAAATACTTTGCTGGAAGTAGCCCATGCTAAACATTGACCTCACTAGAAAGCATCAGGATCCCTATACTGTTCCTGAGGGCTAATGAAAAGGAGCAACTAGCATTTAACATGCTTCTCATACTTTTCACAACTAAAATGTCAATTGTGCCTTTAAATCAATTACAAGTAAACTTATTAACCAACCTAAACTGAAATAAATAGTCAATTGATTTACATGAAAGCTGTTCCAGACACAAATTTGTGAATAAATGGGAGCAGTTTAAAAGAAAAAAAGAAGCCTTCTGCTTTCTTCATTCTTGGTCACATGCTATCAAGATGTGATCAAGGTGCATTCTAGCTGGCTTTCTCCAAGCAAATTACTGTAGGGGCTTTAGGGTCCTACTTACAGCTGACATGTAACTTCATCAATCACATTTTTTTTCATCATAAATTACCAAATTCCCAAGACACTTTATGGTTCACCATACTTCACACATCTCTGCTCCCCTTTCCTAAAATTTCTTTGGTAATAGAATATACATGAGGGGGAAAGAAACATTTAGTCTATATTGGCTTAAATGCATAGGTTGTCAAAACAAATTTTCCCTCCAGTTGACACTGAACTTTGCAATTGTTCCCGAATGTTCTGTTTTAGACAGTCTCCAATTCTGCTGGTTGTATGGAAATCCTGTCTTCTACATCCTGACTACAAGCCTACCTCTCTCTAAATAAGCAGGAATAACATGGCTTCTAAAAGACATAGCTCTTCTCTCCCCTGTCCCCCACATTTTTTATTCAGATGATATTTTAGCCCTCAGTTTTGTGGCAGCAAGCTGTCATTTGACTTTGATGGGAAAAACCTCAAGGATAATGACGAAACCGCAATGTGAAACACGCATGCACTTTCTGCGCTGTGGCAGGGTACTCTGCAACTGTGCTCCAGTACACACTCTAAATCCGAGCTTTTGATGAAGACGGGATTCAAGAAGAATAGAAATCCTCCCATCTTTAAAGCTTTCATGCATCACTCCTCTTCCACCCAGAGCATAAACACCTAGAAGAGGGAATGCTAAGCACAAAGCGGAGGTATCTTAACTCCTGCTGACTGTGCAGGGCTTACACACTTGAGTTGGATCTTCATCCACCTTGAAACCAGAAAGCAGAGCTTTCTCATGGGAGACTGACATTCTTTCAACAAATTCAGTAAAGAACAATAATTCAGCAAAGATCGGGGATTTATTTTGAAAATGAAGGAGGATTTCACATAAAGCTACTTACAGAATGGCCCTGCGGATCCAGCACTCACCAGGGAAGTTAGAGACCAAGATTCAAACCCACATCTCTTATTCCCAGGAGCCTGTTTTACCTTCAAGACTGCTGAAGAGTCTAAGTGGGGCCGTACCTCCCACTGGAGCTGTGCTATTGTACAGCCAAACACACAGGAGGTGGCAAGACAGCACAGCACGTTATCGACTTGTGCCTGGGTCACACACCTGAAAAGGGCAAGGGAGGGGGAAGCATGAGTGTACATGAAAACAATTTTAAAATTGACCTAAATTACAATGATTTGATTTCTGCAAATAAGAGACCTAAATCCTGATGCACACTTTATTACAGAGCATGTACTAAGCCTGCTTAAATTCAGTACACACACAACTATCTCCAGACCCAAAAAAGTAAAAATTTCAAAATGAATATATTTTTTAAAGGATCTGGGAACTGCTCTGTCATGGAAGATATATTATGAGTGCATAATCCAAGCTGAAAGACAGAAGGATAATACTGGACAGCAAATTATTGAACATGTTGTGTTCTGCAGGATGCTCTCAGAAAATCAAAGAAATGTATTAGCTCATGCATAATCCCCATTAGAAGCCATCATCCCTATGCTACATGGATGTGGGGCACCTTTTGTGATATCTGCATTAGTCGAGCAGGGGAAAGGTCACAAATTTGAGTTCTCTTAGTACAATATTCAGATTTAATATTGCAAAATTAACAATCTTAAAGGCTAAGTAAAATAAGCTGATTAGAGTACATGGCTTTCCTTCTTGCACATTTGTAGGAGAGGATGAAAAGAAACCATACAAAAAGAGGGAATGTGATTTACAGAAGAGAACTTCGCCTGGATGAAAAGAAGAGCAGAAATACATGTGAACTATTTTCTGCAATGGCAGTCTTCTCCTCTGGATTTAAAGCTACCTTTTGTGTCAAGCTGAGAAGAAAAGGTCCACGAGGTGTCAATACATCAGCATTTCACTCCCTTGCTGACCTTCCAGAGGTGAGCCTATCTACCCAACTAGGCAATTTCCCCTCTCCCCTCAGAGTCCCCAAGAGGCAGCTGTTGGGATAATCACCTCCATCAAGATCCTGGAGACTCAGAAAACACAAATAATGTACTAGGCCAGCAGTTCAGCACTCTCCTTCAATTACCAGTATAGGTAAGTCAGGAGAAGCAGGCAATAAAATATCCACTTCAAAGTAGACTTTAAAAGGCAGAAAAAAAAACACACACACACACACACACACACACACCCTCCCTCCCCATAAAAGTACAAATTTGTCCTCCCCCCGCCTTCCTCAAAACATCATCTAGCAAGGAAAACTTTTAAAAAGGAACAAAACATATATTCCTCATTAGACTCCCCTGTATCAGAAGGGAAATTTATCATCCTGTGTGTCTCAGCAATATTTTCTGCTTCAGCCTATATGCTTTCAAATTCCCTTCCAAACATAAAAGCAAAGCATTGATGAAAAGAAAACTGATGTCTCAACGTGCAAGAGCTCTTGCAGTGATTACAACCAAACAGCAATTGGCATGAACACAGCCAACATTTAATACCATTTTAAGGTATAATTAAAAAGGAGAGCTGTTCAGAATGGGCTCTTTACTATAAAATATGGCAGGTACACACTACAAATACTCCACCAGCTTCTTCCCATGCAGTGGAAGCCTAAAAACCGTCAGATGAAAATGTATGGTGGGTTTGCAGAAGCCCTTTACAATAACACTTAGGGGCCTTTCAGCACATAATAGACTTTGGCACCCTGCTCTCCCTGTCATTAAGGGTGGCACCCAGAAGATTTAGGACTGGAGCTTGCCTCGTCCCTATCTCACAGAGCGAACGCTATAAAAGGTGGGGGCACTTCCATTCCATGTCTGATCACAGCCTGATTTAGGGGGATTTGATAGGAGGACAAATAAAAACAGATTTGTTGTTAGATGCCTTGTCTCCTGCTGTAGAGCTTGAGTAATACTGTAGTTTAAAAGGTGCTGTAGAGTGGTGGAGAAAACCAGAGTAGTTTAGCAGCAGAGCAGGGTAACTGCAGAGATATGAGCTATTTCACTGAATGAAATAGGAACTTCATTACCAGGAATTTACTGGTGTAAAGCAGGGAGGTATTCAGTTATCTGAGGCTTGGTTCAGTTCTTTACTTACACAAGAGCCAGCCACAGCTGGAACTGGATCTTATTTTCCCTCCAGAGCCTAGGATCTAAGTACAGTCTCAGTGCATGTGAGTACCTTCCTGCACAAGCAGTAAAATCACAGGCATCACAGCCAACTGTCAAGACTGAATGTGCCTAACACCACCCTGGATAGGATAGTCCGCAAGGTGTGCCCACACATCTGACAGTTGGGTCTTAATGCTGAACTGACAACCCCCTCAGGCACACCGAGTCCTCTTTTCTTTCAGGACACACGTATGAATTTCAAGGTGTGGAAGCCAGGAATGATTTCTGCAGTGTACAAAAGCCCTTTATGATAACGCATCGAGGCCTTTCAGCTTTGGCACCCTGCTCTCCCAATAATTACGGGTGGCACCCAGAAGATTTAGAATTGTCTCCATCTTTCAGAGGGACTGCAGAAAATCTGTAGTTTATTAATGGTTTTAGTCTCTCAAAACGATTTGCTGTAACCAGCCTGCAAGAGGAAAAAATCTCCAGCTCATCTCAAACCTCTCATACACAAATAACATGTTTTTCTATGTAAGAAGCCTGAGAAAAAACTACCACCAGCAGCAGTGGTGTTGTGTGAGGCACACAGTAGGAGAGTTGCTTCAAGAATTGCGGGAGGATAATAGTAAGGTGAAGTTTCAACACACTGGAGAAAACTAACTTTCTATGAATCAGCATATTAAAATGCCATAGATTGAAACTCCAGATCTCCTTTAGCTAGGGATGATTTTGCAAGGTTATATGGGATTTTTTTTTAAATAAAATTATTTTGTCTGATGTGCAGTCACATGCTTTCTGCCCAGTTTCACTTAAGACCTATAGGGAAAGATTCTTTAAAAATCTCTCTTCACTCTATTCAGGCTCAGTTATCCTCCTCCAAGGAACTGACAGCTTTAGCAGCCTCTTGATTTAGAAATGCATCGCAACCCCTTTTTCTGGACAGCTCAGCAAAAGGCCTACATACAGCCTGCAGGACTAGAGATGGCAAACTCTTGTACCTTTTGCTCCCAACTGATGTTTAAGAGCTGTACTAACATGGCCATACTTGCACAATATCACCTCTCATGAAATTCTGGCACTTTGGAAACTCTCCACCTCCCTCCTCACAAAGCACATACAGGGGTATGCCCCGTTTTTTTTTTGTTGGTGGTGGTGGGTTTTTTGTTTTTTGTTTTTTTTTTTGCCTAATTACTGGCCAGTATACTGGGGGATCAAATAAAACTGGACCAGATCCATTTCTTTCCCCTCTCCAGCACCAGAAGACCACTCATGAGTTAAAGCTCCTGTTTGGCTAGCTGGGAAAAACTTTGGCTCATCCAAGAGAGGTCCTTTCAGGGTAGACATTTAACCAGAAAATTAAAAAACACTTAGTAATTAGGCTTGCAGGGGGATCCCTTACTCAAGGGAAAATTCTAAAAGGAAATATTTGTTTCAAAAATAGCAACATTTCACTCAAAATTTTACTGTTTAGAGAATGTCAAAGTCTAGATTGAATACCACAAAGATGGGCACCACCATCTCACAGCCTGGTACCTACACCCATTAAAAGCATATAAGAAAAACACTTACAGAAATGAACTATGTACAGAAGCAAATGCATCAGTAGCCTTAGCTAACGAATGAGAGCAGTTGTTTCTAAGTGCCAGGCCTGTAAATTTATTTAGCCACAGGAGGGAGACAAAGACACAGATGAACAATATTTCATGATACATGTAGATTTCAGTGGGAGGATGCTTTTATGGAAAACATGGATGTGGTCAAGAGGCACAAATTTAACTTTGATCTCATAAATGAATTTTCAGTGCATTCAGCGTAGGAGATTCCTGGATCTAGGGAAATTCAAATCCAAGCCAGGATAGCTGGAATCTGATGTTTGTAATAAAAATCTGACATTTCTTTGCATGTACCAATTCCAGCAGAGTAAGAGAATGCCAAAAACAAAGAGAAATACTGAATTTTAATTTTAAGCATCTTTCCTAGAAGAAAGTAAGACTTTGTTGCAGCGATGAAACAGTTTGGCCACAAAAATCAAACTTTTCTGAAACATCAGGGTTAAACAGAGTTCACAGCATTCTCAAGATACACTTTTATGACATCTATAAGCCTATCATATGTTATAAATTAATGGCAAATACAGCATATTCTAATTACACCACTTGTCTATATCATTTAAGTAACAGCTCTAAAGGGTGGATTAAAATGATAAAATCTAAGGAATGGCTGCAGATAATTGTGTGAGGTGCTACACCTCACAGATTTACAACCTACTGTACAGTATCACCCTCTGCTGGGCATCACTGAAAAGAATGTGCACAGGAGCATCCATGGAAACTCCCACAATGCACCAGAGGGGCAACAAGACAAGTGGTGCCTTCTTTGATTGAAGCGAATCACCTGATGCATAATTTAAAACAGATAAACTGCAAGATTTCATTATAGCCCAGTATAAACCGATCAACTGACTTGATGGAACGAAATAGAAAATTTACATCCATGTGGTAAATAAAATCATCCAGGCATCTGGTCTTGCACGGTTCTGTTTCCCCCTCACCTGCTATGGCTGACTTTGAAAGCTCAGCATACCCTATACAGTCAGGATTAGGCCCAGATTGCCTTCTATTTTCAAATCTTATTGTAAAAATAAGTAATTTTTTAAAAAGAGGAACTAACTGGAAAAGAACCATTCCATAAACCAGTGAAAACCACAGAAAACTTTATCCTTACTTCATGTAATTTATGTAAGTTGGTATTTGCAATATCAGGTTGTCCAGCACCACAGTTTGAAGTTGCACATCTAGCATTTGGTCTGTAATACCACTGCAGCAATATAGTGCAAACGTGTAAGTCCAATAATACAACAGGAAAGAAACTGAAACTATTACCTTACCCAAATTTCACAGGTGGACCAATATTTAGATATAACATAACAGAATGTCACTCCGTCAGTTAAGTTACTCAGCATTAAAGCAAATGTGAATTCAGGTCTTATGAAGCAGGAAGCTAAGAAAGGACAGGCTGCAAACAGCTTGATGTTCAGATGAGCATGACCCCGGTTCCGGACAGTCCCGAGGGAAGGATGTTGCGGCCAGCTGCCTCCAGTGCCGCTCCCCAGCCATGAGTGCAGCACTGGACTGAAGCTGTCCCTAATGCAACCTGGAGTAGCCCCAGGCAGCTCTGTGTCTTTAGCTAGTTGCAATGACTTCCTACGAGACCATTTAGCAGTCTGCAGTAGCTGGAAGGCAGTGTGATTCAGTCACATCTCATTCTCTCTGCTAGAGACTGTGGGCTTTTAACCACCGGGGAAATCACCTTTACACCAGGCACAGTTCCACTGGCTCCTCATCCCCAACATTTCCCTGTAGGCAAGCCTTGATTGGAACTCTTACCTTCATCATTTGTTCATTTTATTTTAAAATTTTGCAATTGGACATTGGAACAATAATACTAGAAGCTGCTGAATTTAACTCTTTTTAGAAAGAAGCATCCCATTACACAATTCTATTCTGAGTAAACACATAGACTGCAACTCTCTCTGATTCCAGTGAATGCTGGAGAAGACCTGGAAAGATGTGCTATGGGTTTCCAACCTCTGCAGAACTCCACACTGATGTGGACTTAAGAAACACTGCACTGTAGAAACTAGTTGCTTGGATCCCCTTCTAGGGCGATAATGAACTGAACTCCTTTTTACTTCCATGTATATGAATAAGAAATTTAAAAGTTGTTTTTATTCCACTAAAACATTAATTTAATTAATGCAGACTAGATACTATAGCAACACTTAGGAAAGCCTTAAATGACAGATGGATGCTGCTAAAAGGAAAAGCACAAGTTCTAGCCAAGTCTAGATTTCAAATTCTTCAAGTTCAGCATTTGAGACTATTTGTGGACAATTTTTTTAATCCACTGTGAATGGGAGACATGCAGATTGAATATCTTACAAACACGCTTTCGAATTAATACTATTTACTAGTTCAAGTTAAATGAGCATAATTCAGGCTTAAATTGAATTCAAAGCGATTATCTCAGTTTGCATCAGAGTTTATGAATGCGTCTACAGAAATACTCTCACGAATGGATGTATGAATTGAGCCTAAGTGTGAGAAAACACACATGCTTTCTTTAAACTTCTTACAGGAAGCCAGATAGGACAGAACAGAAACAGTTCATACCCCACTGATGTGCAAGCACAGTTTTAAGATAATTACTTATTTTCTTTATTCTCAATCTCTGTTCAATGTTAGAGGAAAGTGATTCTTTATCACTGCCATATGGATCAGGCTCTAAGAAACGCACTCTGTCTAGCAACAGACTGAAAAGCAAAATAACTATCACCCTGATCATACAATCCCCTAATTATGCAAGGAACTTCATTTATGCTGGAGAGATGGCTCATGTGTGCAAGGTTGTGCAGAATCAGGATCACACAATTTCTGTGATAGGCAAAAAGTTATTCTCAGTCTACAGATTTTCTTTCTAGACTGCAGAGAAGTCAATAACTTCTGTAGTGTGAACTGTGGAGTAAACTCCTACATCATCAAAGTCTTGTAAGTGAACCCAATTTGCCTGTGTTTGAATTCCCAGTGAACAGTATAACCCACCTCAGCCTAGGAGAAACTAAGCCAACAGCAGCACCAATCTCAATTTTATTCAAAACCACAAGTCATGCCTTGAGGATATAAATTTATTCCCTCCCTTTCCCATCAGCACACACGTTATGCCACTCGCCTTGGGAAGCATGTTATTAAAAAAAATTCATTTCCCCCTTGGATACATTTTTATATTGTATACTAAATTATGCATTTAAAATCAAATAAAAAGAATTTACTGCTTTAAGATTACTGCACACATCAGAAAGCTCTCTGTTTCTAAATTTTGGAAGAATTTTCCACCTTTCCACCCAAGCCAAGCAAACATCCAGTGTTGTTACAGCTGAAGCAGCAGGAAAAAAAAGACAAAAATATTTTTCATATTAGAAGGCTATGGTTCATGTAGTAAGGAGGAAAAGAGCACACCTCAGAAAAGGTACTGCTCAATGCCTCCAAGAGGGAAAGGGAACTTGGAGTTTGAGGGCATATCTGAAAAGTTCACAGTTTAGGTCAGTCTCAGATAATAATCCTCTGATCCTCTCCTAAGCAATTTGAATCTTAGAGTCTGATTAATTGGCAGCCTAATGCAGAAGCTTATCATGCAGCTTTTCACTCCTTTCAGTCATGGTTCTACTTGTTAGCAGGAACTGAAGAAGCTAAACAATACCCAGACAAGATTCAGACAGGGCAAATGTTATTGTAGGTTTTGATTTTGAGGGGAGAGGAGGATGGGCACAAGAGGTGACATTATTTTCCAATATCTTTAACACAGACCAAAATCTACACACAACAGCCAATATTTACAAAACGTGAAAGTGTAAAATATAAGCACTTCAGTACTTATTTAGAGACTTAAATGAAAGCAGCCTAATTTCCACAGATGAACTGCCCCACTGACTTCACCCGGAGTTGTGCCTGCACAGATCTTCCAAAAATCAGTAGACATAGATGCTTAAATACAACTTTATGACATTAACTGCAGGTAGTCATATTTGGAGAAGACTTCAGCAGGAGTTTCAGGAAGCACTGCCTGCAGCCTGTGTCAGTCTCTGGCTAACACTGGGTTTGTTCTTCAACTTACACAGAAGAAACGTATGGCGTAAGATAAATAAGACTATTATCAGACCAAGATGGACTTAACTATAAGCCAGATTTTTTCCATGAACTACAGTAAATTCTGTGAAACCCCACCTGGACAGGGACGGAGAGCCACTGTGCAAACACTGTTGAATTTCTCCCGTGGAACTCTACCTACTCTACCTGGGACGCGCTGCTCAGGAAGAGCTACATACTGACCACGCGCCCCAGCCTGGCAGGGGTCGGAGCTACAGCTGAAGAGCAGTTGTGAACGAGAACAGTGAAGAAATGGGAGATAGAAGATTAGCAGCATTCTTAGCTGGAGAAGACAAAAGACCAAGTCAAAGCACGGTAGACAGTATGCTGAAGAAAGGACAGAGGGTAGGACACAGATGTATGTAGATAAGGCAGCATGGCAGAACACCTTCAAAGGAGAGAGAATAGAGAGGGGGGGAAAAAAAAAAAAAAGACATAAAGGAGCCAGCAGAGTATAGAGCCAAAGATGGTTTAGGACCAGAGAGATGAACATGGGCCAGGTCTAGAGGCAGAAAAATAAAACCAAACCTGTCAGGGAAGAGAAGGAAATTTGGCTTCAGTTAGATATGGTGGCCCAAAAGAGACACTTCCAGATGAGAAAGCGAAGGACAGAACACAGCAAACACCAGTAACTGATTTGGTTTCTTTTTATTTTTAGCAAGCAGGAGAGCATTACAGAAAAGAAAGCAGGGAGGAGAGTATCATCCTGTTTTTCCTCTACACGCAGAGATAGTGCCTCCTTTCCCTTCTGCTAACACTGCCAGCAGACAGCTTCGGGTGGCAGGGAAGACAACACGTGGAACAGCAGGAACCCAGTTACAGGCTACAGCATATTCTAAAGCTTTGCTTCTATTTGAACCTCTCATCGGGAAGGGCTTACCCAAAACCCTCAGATAACTCCACTGCTTCCTCACCCTTATGCTTCAACTAGACAGAACATGTGTTGGATACTGTCACTGAAATGGGTTTAACATTCCTACAGTCTTATCCAGCTTTCAACTCCAGACCTCTATGTTGCACATAAAAGATACTATCATAATTTAACTCAATGCATGGACACTGCAACAGGTCAAACATTTGTCAGCTCCCTTTAAATGTCTTTTAAAATATTTCCAGGACCATTAAATAAGCCCCCAGAGAAGCACGAACAAATAGTCAGAGTTTGTTAAAGAGAAGTGGAAGGATTGCTCTCTCCCAGAAGGGGATGGTCAGGACATCTGTTGAACACTCTAGTATTTTTTCCTTTCCTAAGATAATTGTTGACCCAGTCCCATGGTCCCACTTAGGCTTTCGACTGGAAAACTAGAATTCAGATAGCATCATAATTCATTGTTGGACCTTTCTACCTCTAGGCTAGATGACTAATTAATGTGACTCTTGGGAAATTGTGGTTGGACTCCTTAGCACTGTAGGTTTGGTTGAACTGGAAGCCTCTTTAGCCTGCAGAGAGGAAAGCAATTCACTTAGTAAGCTAGATGCAGCTGGGCTACCAGATACAAGGAAGGCAGTAGATTTGCACCACGGGGAGGGCAGCAGGGAAGACCATTGGTTCACCAGACTGTTTTAAGAAAGTTCTGTTTTAAGAAAAGATCAGAATTACTGTGGCCTGCTAGAATACCAGGCCCTGTGTTCTGGAAGACATGACAGACGAGGGGTGTTCAACAGCAGTGATGTATCATGACATGGGGCAGCACTAACAGAGCTGATAGGCAAGACCATATCTTTTCCTGTGCCCCACAGGAGCAGAAAACAACAAACTTAGGAGTTCTGCCTCAGATGAAATGCAGCCTTCTGCAAAGGCAGCAGTTGCTGTTCTGCACCCCAGGTAAAAACTGTGTTCCCCTCCTATCAGCGAACATAAAGATGGCAAAAGCTGCCACATCAATGAAACAGGAGATTTAAGTTTTCTGCTCAGGCAGAGGCCATTTTGCCCAACCTACTCTCTGCACCTGGTAAAAGAATATTTCTCTCCCTCTCCCAGCACTCAGCTACTCCACTGGGATTGTCAAAAAGCACAAAAATAATATGTGGAGTTTGGATTCAAATATCCTACAAGTTGATCTGAGCAAACAAATTCCTTTCAGGTAGGCCACAGCACAGGTGCCTCAAAGGCACATATGAATGACCTTGCTTCTCATGTTACCTATGTAGAAAGGTGACTCTGCTACTCCAAATAACTTTACTAAAAACTGAGGACCTAAACTCATTCAGCCTCTGTATTTCAAATAAACACACAGATCTCATCCAGTAGAGCCTTTATTCTTACCCAGCTCTTCCCACTGAGGTCAGTGGAAGTCCCGTGATCAGCTTCGGCAGGACCAGGATTTGACACTTGCTGACAGACCCAGTCAGTTAGCGGAGCTTCATGTAAAACCTGATGCTGAGCATGCATCAAACTGCTCAAATATTTGTGAGTGTTTGTGACAACATGTCAACTCATCTCCCGTGGATTCTGTCAAGTGAAATTGCTGCTGTGCTGCAGATGGGTGAAAACCCAGCCTCGTGGCAGCAGGCAATCACCACAGGAAACAAAGCGAACCTAAGAATTCTCCTGATGCGATCATGGTCAATAAAATAATTTAAAGTGTGTTGTAAACTCAGCTCTTGGAAATTCCTTGCAAGTTCATCTGAGAACTCAGGATCTAGCCTTTGCTGACTAGCTGCATCCCACAACACATCCTGGAGCAAACAGACCTGTGCTCCATCTAACTAGCAAAGAAAGTACATTGAAGACTCTATTAAAAACAATCTGCTGCTTGGTGAGCTGTCAAATCCAGTTCCAACCAGCAAAGTGCATCCTGCATGACTTTGGTTATGCAAAAGTACTTCTGCACATGGTGCGAGATTATCTTGAAAGGATGTTCAGTTTTGAACTGCATGGAAAACAAAAAACACAGGAGCTAATTGAAGAGAAGGATATAGTTTTCAGTAAGAAATGACCAACATTTCACACTAAACATTTCATACATGCAACACAAATTGATACTTCTATATTTGTTTCTGTCATAGGTTTTTTAACTGCTCCCTAATGGGATGTAGTCAAGTGTTATATTTTGATTTGCATGTTTCACATGAATCATTAACGCAACAATACAGAAGAACGGTGGGTTATTCCCACCAAAGCCGCATTATATTGCTGGAGATGGAGTGTGCCCACTTAATGCTCACGCGAGAAAAGAACGGGAATGTGTGCACGCTCACTTGGCTTTCACAAGCTGCTGTAGACAAAAGCTTCTCTTGCTTGCTTGCACTTACCTCTTTCCATTTGTCTCCCCTGCCTTTTTATTGTTTTGTTTTGGGGGAGGTGCAACAGTTTGTCTAGGCTTACACTTATTTTGATTTTTTTTAAACAGTTGTGCGGTGTTAAATGGACTTCCTAGAGTAAGTGGAACTGGTAAGTGTTAGGCGATCTCTACAAGACCGTTGCCATGTGGGTCACAGACTGTAGGTTTTTGTCTCAAAAAGATGTTGACGTGTGCTGGCACAACTGAGCTAACACTTCACAACATATCCCCAAGCACCAGCTGGTCCTAGCTTTTAAGACAGACCTGCACATATTTTCTGCGTATCTCATTTCCCAGACTCATTGCTAATGCTACAAATAAGACAACTCCATCAGCCAGAAAGGCCAACCAACTGGTCAAAAAGATAATTTACCGTTAATGTAAACCTACTCAGCAGGATTACCAGCACTTTTATACACTTATAAGCATTCATGAGTGGCATATGATGCTAATGGACATTAAAAGGAGGTCTGCATGATGAATGATGGTAACTAATGATTAAAGCATTACACAACACGTTTCCCTGGGAGTGCCATGTTAGTGTCACTAAGTTAAGACCAATCAACCTGCAGCTTAAGAGGTCCTGAGGTTGCAAATCCCTATTTTATTTTTTAAAATAAAGGTATTTTTACCTTGTTGCTTTTACTCTTGCAAACACATGTAGGGATATTAATATCTAAAAAATGAGGATATCTCCATTTTGAAAAACGTATATTAATTATGTGCATGGAGAGCATGCACACACACTTTTCTGAAATCTCCAGGTTTTCCTAGCTGCTAACAAATCCTGCCCTTCCTCCCTTTTCAGCATGCTCCATTAAGAAGTACTTTAGAGTAAGGCATTATTTGCCTGAGTAATTAGTCTTAAATAAATATGCTAGCTTACCGGGATAGAGGGTGATCATGTTTGCTCAACTGTTGCTTCTGGTTATACATTATGGCAGAACTAGTGAAAGAAAAAAAAAAGTGATTCTCTTTCCGGCATTTTCTTTCAGAAAACAGAACAGTTTTCGCATTGGGTAAATATACACACAGCACACACATTCCTTCCCTAGAAGAAAGGCAGAGACGGAGAGTCTCACCATTGTTAAGCCAGTAAGTGCTGTTAATTACTCTGCACAAATACACCCCAGTGCTAATAACAGAGTGCGGCTCTAATGTCTCAACACTGAGAAAGCTGAGGATGATTCACCTATCCTCTGAGCAGGTTTGGAGAACGGGGCACAGCAATAAGGATTTGGCTGCTGCCTTGTGATCTTATGTTGCCCGATCCTAGCACAAATCATGGCTACAGGAATGCATGGCTCCAACGGCAAGTCACCGAGCAATCAATGATACCAGATTAACACATTACTACCCTGGCTGCTTCTGGCCCCGAAGAAGAGTCAGCAGAAGGGAGCACTTGTCCATGTCTCAGCCAGTCTAGTTTCCCATCTTTTGTCTTAGCACAAACACACTGTAATCCATGGTTTAATTCAGCAGTATCAGCTATCAAAAGGAACGGCAAATGCACAGGTATATACAACAGCCTGCCAAAAAAGTTGTGGGGGCAAGAGCCTTCGAGCAGGAGAATGGGCAGACTGATGGACATGGGCACACCTTAAACTATAGCAAGTAGATGAACTAGAAACTGGTCTGCCAGAGGCCTTGCTTGACGTAAGTTCTCCCTGTGGTGGACTAATGGCCTCTTTAAAGGAACTGACTTTTTTTTTTTTTTTTTTTTTGGAAGTCCTACCACAGTTGTAAATGCAAGTTCAGTCTCATCAGGGCTGCAAGCCTGAGCAGGCTTACCTCCCACAATTTTTAAATCACACAGCTATTAAACCTATTTCTAGGAGATTAGGTAACATGGTGCTGAGGAGGCAAGCAAACACAAGTTGCAAGTCAGCATTAGAGCTTGCTAATGCAACAGGGATCTGAGCAGGTCTTACAGGAACCAGTTCTTAAACAGACAGCCCGAGAAATCAATTTTCCCAGTCTCCTACACTAACAAGACAAACTCACTTCTTTAACTTAGTATCTACTGGAACAATGCTGACTCTGCTAATCTGAGTAAAGCTAGTTGTTGTAGAAAGAGATGCAGGTATTGCAAGAGTTGCCATGGCTCTGCAGTAAAAGTTATTCTCTGGTTTAAATTTCCTTTAAAAATAAAAATAATGAAAGTTAATATAAAACTCAAATGAATTCAGAGAACACCACTTTATGCAGGTGCAGCAAAGGATAACGGACACACACAAAATTACCCAACTAAATGGTCAATCAGATTTGTTTTGTCAACCACTGCACTTCCATCTATAGCCTGAACGTATATTTCCATTCTCAGTGCAAACACAGTACAACATTGTCAAGGCATGGGAGGCAGTCAGTCAGAAAAGACTGAGAAACCTGAAGTGATCACTTGATCCTCGTAAAAGCTGATTTCAGAAGTGGGCCTTTGTCTTCCTAATCCCAGTAATTCTTTTAATTGAAACTGCAAAAGTTCTCTTTTTCAGCTAAGACATGCTATTTCTTCACTCTTAACTGACTGAAAGGCTGTTTTCTCAGCCTGGAAGGTAGGGTTCCACGCAGCACACTAGCTGAAAGGGCTAGATAGAGCAATGATCAAACAAAAATTACTCATGTGAAATCACCAGACACTCCATTTTCACATGTTTAAAAAAGAAGAGAAAATGCTGTTGAAGTCTATGGGGAGGGGGGGGAAGGGATTTCTCCTTCTACGTTATTTTCTAGGAAATGAAAAAGAAAATTAGAGGTGATGAATTGTTATCAAGAATTGAAGAGGAATTACACCTAACAGTTATGTTCTAGTTAAAAGAAAAGCAGAGGACAGAATTAGGAGTCACGAGTTCTGGGTTCTGCTTTATGCTTGGCTAGCAGCTGTCTCTGGCTTTGGATAAAACCTCTAGGGCCTGATTTAAGAGAACAAACCATTCTGAGGCCACTGAAGGACATGTTTAACATGTCCCCAGTGGGACTTCTGCATGAGAACCTTAACCATTCTAGGGCCAGATTTAGCAGTCTGAGAAACCAACATAAGAAAACATCAAAAGGAGGTTCAAAAGAAAAAAAACCCCCTCCACCCACAAAAAAAAAAAAAAAAAAATCCCACACAACACTCCACTATTTCCAGATAAAGCCTGTTCAAATCCAACAGCAGGAATCCTTATTTTTGATTTTCAACAGAAAGCAAGTAAATGCTGCTATACACTTTCCTAGTGGTGAATGACATTTTGTTCTGGAGCAGGAAGATTAGAACTACAAAGGCATCAATGTTTTTGTGCCAGGATACCAGGCAAAGAGCGATTGTGGAACTTAAGTTTTTTTTTAACATTTTTGTGGTGGTATTTTTAAAAGATGGTTCTCTGAGAATGAAAGGTCTCTGTAAAGAGCCTTTGCAATAATCTCTGCATCCCCAAAATAGCCGGAAGGAGACCTGAAGGATGAAAGCTGGCTGACATCCACTTGTGAGGAGCCATGTCACCCAGTCCACCTGCTTTAGGATATTTGATCATGATATAATTGCCACCTGGTGCTTGTAGGGCATGGCTGATGACACCCAGCATGCTGTATTTGTTTCACCTGAAGAAAGGAATTAAGCCATTAGAGACAGAGAAGCCAAGGATGTCCATGGTAATAAGTTTGGCTATACCACTTCTGGAAAGACTTTAGAAAGGGAAGGAATAAAAAGAATAGGAGCTAGCTGAAAATGAAAATACATTTCCATCCACAAAGAGAGGGAGAGGCAGATTCCAGATGCTCAGAAGTTACAGTTGCACAAATATCAATAACTTAGATTAAGAGTATCCAGTAAGATCCAATAAGATCTCCATTATACAACTGAAGATGAAGTGCAACTTTACAGACTTCAGTAGAACTACTCTAGTTTTCAGCTGGATTTACTGAGACCAGAATTTGGCCTGTGGCCATTAAACCATATGAAGTAACACTTGACGACCTAACTGGTTGTTTTTGCAAAGAGAAATACAGAGCCAGTGGAATGTGTGCCGTGTACAACACTATAAGGTGAAGTCTTTTTAATCCAGAAAATTTTAGAATTTCAGCAAGACTAGAAGTATGGGCTCAGCTTTAAGGATAGAAGGTCCAGAAGTCAAACAGAAGAGAAGAAAAAAAGAAATGGGTAATGGACACTCTATCTCCACCTGCAAATTTAACTAAGATCTCAGAACCATACTTCATAAAGCCCTTAGGAAAAGATCTTCTGGTATTTAGTGCTCAGGCTCTTTAACAGTGGTCTCTTCTTGTTTGGTTTTCCATCAGCAAGACTGGACATAGTTGGTCATATTGACTGGACGAATGCAAGCGAAGGCATATTTTTAAATTTCAAGGTACCAACACTCAAAGTAAATGATGCAGTTCAAACAGCTATTAACACTGCTTTGCCATTTTTGTGTACTGTGATAAGCACTTAAGCATTTAACTAAGTTGTTATTAAAAGCAGCAATTTTTTAATTTGTATTCACATCTAGTGAAGTGAATAAGACTGTTTTAAAGTCACAGCTCCTGTTTTAAAGTATATACAAACTGGATTACACCAGTCATTCCCTAACATCAAGCACAATAAGGTCACCCAGTGGGTTTTCCTTGCAAACTTAATAGTTAGGGAAAAAAAAGTCATCAGAAGCTACGAAAAGGAAGATAAAATGTCTGAGACTCTGTAAAACAAGGTATTTTCTTGGACAGCAGGTGCTATGCATGAACCAATTTACATTTAACCTTGTTAAAACTGGTTTTATGCAGCAAGAGCCTCATAGCACCTGCTCAACTTCAATCAGACAGAGGCAGTTTTGTTTACTTCTAGGGTTGTGCAGTTAGCTGCATAGTCATGTTGAGTAAACTCTTACCTATTCTGCTGATTCTCATTGAAAACAGTTTTGAGCTTTCTTCCCTGAAGACCTTTGCTTTTTTCATAGGAGCTAAAAATATCCTATTTCTATTAATTTTGAGTCACTTCGTCTCCAAGTTCAGTCTCTGAACAGAAACCTACTCATTTGCACTTACATACTGCCTCTTTTGCATGAAGCTTCCAAAGCATTCTCAAAATATTCCTTCTTTGAACTCCCATCTGCAGAGGAAAGACTCCATATCCCATTACCAGCCCCTTGAACCATCCAGAATCAAACAGAACAAAGTAAGAATCACCAATAGACACCTATTCAGCAACATTTCCACTTCTAGTAAAATGGGGGAAAAAATGAAAAAGCCACAACAGAATGCTTTATCCTCCTCTCTCTGTGACCTGGAATACACACACAATATTGTGCTTTGGCTAGCAAGATATCAGCTGAGTGCTCCAATTTTAAAGATAATTTGATGACACTACTCAAAAGGAAGGAGTTTTAGACACAAGAAACCTGTGCTACTCAGTGAATATTACTGTTAAAAAACCTTAAACAGGAAAGCATGTCACTGAGAATTTCTTGTCTTCTGATGCAAGTAATTTAACCTAGCCCTAATTATAGTAAAAATTCAAAAGTATGCGTGAATGAAGATAGTTTGAGCACTCAAATATTTTCTTTTATAGAAAAAACAACATTAAGAAAAAAAAAGCAGGATGATCAATTATATACAATTCAAAAGGTACTGAAGGTATTATGTTCTTTTAAGGTCTACCCCATTAATTATCTCTGACTTTTTGTTTTATTTTAGATAAATGAATATTGCTCCTTTCCAACAGAACAGGGAGGACTATGAAGTGACAAGACTGTGATCTGAACATCTTGAATGAGTGAACTTGTACTGCATCAATAAGGTCATGATACAGGTCACTAGCAACATCATTTTCACTAGGCTAGCAATAAGATCTCAGATTTGACATATGACTTCACTGTCACGAGACGTTAATTATTCCCACAGAGGTAATATGCAGGCAAACACAGACGTGCATGCTCTCTTTTGATTTATTAGAAACTGTATTAATTTAAAAGAATAAACACAGAACTCATTAATTTCAAATAATGCAATTTAGCTACACTGAATTACACCTGTTCCTTAGCTCCACCACAGAACAGAAAGGCATCAGGTACAATAAAACCCTGAAAAGGATTAAAATACTGAGTCGGGCCAGGGACTATTGCCTTTTTTATTTAACGCAGGCATTGTCTATTACAAGCAATTTTCTGAAGGCTATTGCTCTTGCATAATATGCTGTATGAACAGGCAGAGGGTGGGGTCCCAACAGCCCAATTCTTTTAATTCACTGAAGTGGAAACAGTCAAGAACAAATGGAAAGCAGCGATCAATTGCTCCCACTGGCGATGTCACCAATTATGAATTTTGTGGAATTAAAATGAATTTACCATCTTGGCTGTGTTATTATGGTTACATTGTGTAACATTATGAAAGGCACATTCATCTCATATATAAGATTAGCTGAAATAAATGTATGATTTTTTTGCTTTTTGAAATACGGTACACAGTAATGAGACTTGATCTGTTCTAGCAGGATGTCTCAGGCTCGGTTTTTAACTAGTCACAAAGCAGCTGCCAGCAGTATCAGGAAGCAAATGCTGCAAAAAAGGTAAAATTCATTCAGCCCCACATCAGCAACATCTGGTACAATCACTGGTAGCCATCGAGAAATCTGACAGCTTCCTTCTCCCACAGTAGCCTACTTCCAAAGTTAAATTTCTTTTGCCTTCAGAGGGGTTGTTTCCAGCATAGTTATAGAAGAAGGTACAGGAATTTGGTCTTAAATATCAAAAGTAGACTATGTAGCTCAGTGATCTGAATATCAATAAGTAGCACCACTCCACCCAGAGTAAATTGTCCAACCAGGAAAAGCAAACATTTGGCTATTCTTTATCCAATAAGATTCATAGCCTAGTGCTCTATAGCAACAAACCAGACTATAAGTGACTGCAGCTGAGGACTAGACATGTAGTAATCTCCGGCACATAAACAGGGGCTTGTATATGGGGTGTAGGGAGTAACCTTTATAACCACTCTAAGGAAACTTCACAAGGCTCACTGGCCACAGCTTTTAGACAGCACCAAGGTGATTGTGTCTTTAGGGTGTGTGGAAAGAAAAATGCTTCTTACAGACAAACTAATCTCCCCAAATTGCCAAATTTTTGTTGGGATATGAAATGAAGAGAAAGCAGATATTAATTACATTGGGGAATTTTGCAAGCTAACATGGACAAAAGACTTACCCGCACCACTAGCTCTCCTAGCAGGGAGACTCTATTGCTATAGCGTACTGCAGGCAGTTTAAGTCACAAGGGTATGTCTCCTACATAATGTTGATGCCTGGCACGTATTAGATTTACTAAGGAACAGCATTGCAAAGGGAATAGGAGCAGGGACGCAGAAAAGGAGGAAGTAAAAGCTCTAAGTAACTTGAGTTTCAAACAGAAACTAAAACATAATAGCATAGGGAGGGAGGAGGAAATTTCAACAAATCAGAGAGAGAAGAAACTTTTACAGGGTGGAAAGAGAGGTTGCAGGGGGCAAAAAAGTTGGAGAGGGAACCTAAATGATCAGGACAGCACTACGTAAGTGATGCTTCTGCACAACCTGAACCACAGAAAAAAGCATATAGGATTTTGCTAGGAAAATGGCGTTTTTCCAGGATGTCAAGACGGCAGTCATCCAGCTTCCATGCCAGATGTATTAATTCACTGATGGAAACCAACCACCATTAAAACTCTATTTTCCGTAATGGCATTTCATTCTAGCACGTAAAGTAGAGATAGTGGTGCTCAAATACAGTTAGATAGCGGTGCTCAAATGCAGTTAGCTGGTAGTTTAGTACTAATAACTGGCAAGCCATGAAAGGAGATGTTTCAGCTTGGACCAGATATTCGCCTCAAGATTTGCATGTTTGCTTGAACTCTTTCACTCTGCAGTTTAAGGACAGATGTTTACTGTGAGCAGGCTTTCTTGCAAGACTGTGAGATTCTCTCTTCAACTTTTATTCCTATTATTTATATTGACATTAGAACTGAGAATCAAACTCCATCATGCTAAGCACAGGCTGAGACAGTGTTTTAGCCAAGAGCTGAAAACCTAACTATGGCAATTAGACAAGAAGTGGAAAGAAAAAGGTGATGAAATATATGTCAAGTGATGAAATAGCTCGTTTAGGGCCCAGATCAAGAGAACCAGGGAAAAAAATTGTACTGCCTACAATCCACATATTTGTGCTGCCTTCTACTCCTAAGCAGAAGTCAGGACTATCTCTGAAGAAATACAGAACTGCGAAAAGAAAGTATGCAAACTCTTCCTAATCTAATACCACAACTGGATGACCCAGTCATACCTAAAGACTAAAACAAAAGCAAAACAAAAAACCTTTAAGGAACTGCGAATAATTGTCTTTTGAGCATAACTGTGAACTGCCCTCTTCTGGACAGACCTGGAACCACTCAGGTAACTCGACCTAATCTCGCATCTACGCGCCCCAGAAAACACCAACACTAACTGCTTTTAGCACCTGCAAATTCTTTGGGGGTGGACACAGGATTCCCGAGTAGCATCCAAAATTACAGGTCCTCCTACGTGAAACCCAATGTCTGCGCGCTCTCTCTCTGCTCTATCGGACACAAGACGCCGTGTCAGGCAATCACCACCAGTTCCTGCTAATGCACAGTAGTGGCTCCTGAGCTGTGAACTTCAAAGTAGGGAGAACCACAGATTCAAGACCCTCCTGAAGCTTGAATCAGCAGCAATTCCCCCCGTCCCCCCAACGAAACATACATATTGCTGCCACTTGTAGCAGAACGGGGGAAAAAAAGAAGTTTGTGCAGCCCCTGATATAGAACAGGGGCTTACTCCCTTTTGAGGAGGCTTTTGCGTTTTCAGCTAGCAGCGCTGTGCAAAACAAACGAGGAGACCAAGCTAAGGAAATTCAGCAACATCCTGCAACAAGGCCAAATTCAGCAAGATGCTGAGTAAGTACCTCCCCCAAGGTGCAGAGAGCCCCGACTCCTGCTTGAAGTTATATTGCGGAAGCCTTGACACATTCGGACGCGTGGAGGACACGCATTATTTTAGCCATTTGAAAGGAAGCCTGATTGATATAAGACACCCACAGGGGCAGTAGAAGATGGCTGCAGTCTGAGCAGTGACATGGGAAGGTCAGAGGGAGGTGGAGGTACTACACTATGTCAGATTTAAAAAATAAATAACTCCTCCCCCCCCCTACAGCTTTGAAAATGACCTACACATCATTTGTCAAATAATTTCTGCGGTGATGGGAGCTAACACAATAGTTGTAGCGGCAGCCCTGAGCGGGACTGGGCGGCGGGAGGGAAAACACACGCCTAACACACATAGCTCGCTTCTGATACACATTTACTGAGTTCACAGCAGCTGAACGTGGTATTTGTGACCACAATAGCAGCTTTCTTTTTGCTACGCTTTAAAAATGTTAAGCAGCTTCCATCAATTAAGAAGTTTTTTGAAATACGAATATCCTATTACACCCTATTAGTACTGTATAGTTCACCAGATGTATGGAGTGAAAGAACCATTGCATTCCACTAGTTAGTAAACATACCTAAAGATATATTTTTTACTGTGGGGTAAGAGGGTGAGGACGGGTAAATTACACAAACAAACCTATAATATACATTTTCTGCCTAGAAAACCTAGTTTCAGAGTCAGTATTTCTAGAAATGTAAGTACTGAAACTGCACTTTAGTTGTCAGTAAATTCATTATCACATTAACTAGGTCTAAATTATTAAACCTTAATGATGTAGGTTCTCAAAATGCGTTGGGCTTTATTTTCCCACACAGAATCAATGTTAAACATTAGCAGTATAAATTAAGTAATACTTTACCATGGCATGCTGCTGCTTTGAATCGAGTTACCCTAGGAAGATGTATATTCATGGCTACAGGCTCTCTTTGGCCTCCTAGCGAGGATGATATAGTTTATTGTAACAAATGAGCAGTCGACCTGTAATGACTTAAATGATGTATACATTTTTGCCAGTGAAAATGTACCAGTGAGGACCTTTCTGCTTAAGGGAATGAGAAGAAAACAGGAGTTTGTACTATAAACCTAATTTCCATGAAAGCCTGGGGGAGCATCTCCCTTTACACAGTTTAGAAGCATGGCGCATATCACAAAACATTTTAGGATGGCTAAATTAATAGAACATAGACTCAGGCAAATCTGAGAAGGATAATTTTTTTAAAAAACAGTATTTTGGCTTTAATCCTTGTGTTTCTTCTTCTTTGGTGGTCTTTAATCTGAACTGTGCAAAAGACAACTTAGGAGCCTACACAGTTATCATCTTGATGCAATTTAGGGGTCCTTAAAAGGGGGAAATTATTTATATTGTAAAGTCATCATAACTATGGTCACATATTATTGCTAGGCTTCAGTTTCCTTTGCTGCTATTTCTTCTACTCACCCGGAGGGCTTTAACATTGCAAATGAGTAGTTTATCTGACAGCCTAAAGTTTATTGCCAATCCACATTTTGCAGTGACATTTGAATTAGAGAAATCAAGGTAAATATACATTTTATATTGTTTTTCCGGGATGCTTAAAATCAGACTGAATAGCCATGAATGCGAACTCATCAAAACCATCATCAACTATCACCAACACACTAATGGGTTAAGAAGAAATTTAAGAGAATAAAAAGCACATTTGCTACAGATCTCTCGACTGAACTACGACACCTGAAGACTATCTCACCTCACTCAGAAGTGCAAAACGAATGCTGAGTCTGCCCAGATACAGAATCAGACTATAAGATGGACAAAAGGTATGCTGGAAACCAAGAGGTGAGAGACTGCACAGTCAATGTGACAGAGAGCCACCTTCTCTTCCACTGTTTGAAATACAAGGAGGTAAAAGAAAGATTTCCTCAAACCATCAGGAAGTATAAAGGACTTGAATTACCAAAGACAGATGGGAAAAGTTCTTGCCTGGCCCAGGAGATAAAGAAGGGAAGAAAGAAAGAGACATTCTTACTAATGTTAGCAGTGTGGTACAGTCCCACAAGCAGCACGTGGAGATCCAGGTCTGCACAGAAAGTCGCTTACCTCTGACAACACCCAACTTTTTCTCACCCTTTGTGAGAGACTGTTCAAGTGACTTGTTCAAAAAAATCTTGCTAAGTTACATCTTTCGACACTGAAAAGGTAGCTTATCTCCTATTCCCTGTCAGGCTGATGAATGAATTAATATATAGGCCCAGTTATGTACCCTCTCCATTCAAGGACAGGACTGCTGGTGTCAGCTGGACTGGTCTGGAATATACTTCTGCGCACTCTCTTCTCTAAAGATGATCACGGTCCTGCTTTACAGCGCAGCATATAGCACTCCGCTCTCCTGCTGCAATTCCATCTGGAACGGAGCTTTGTGTGTAAGACACTACTCCTAACTATGCTGACGAGGATAAAGGGAAAAGATGCACGCCCAGCTTTACTGCGGCGAGTAAAACATTGTCACATATTGGAGCAAGTTAAGCATTGAATGAAGGAATGAAATGACTGAATGAGGGAATAGAAAAACCCAGGAAGGTCTGAGAAGACAAAGGGAAGATAAAGTTGCGTTTTCAGCTACCATCTAAAACATTTTTATCTCCTCAGCAAAAAAAAAGTATCTGCCTTCACGTATACTGAAATTAGTTGTAGGTAGCCAATATTTTACAAATGTGACCCAATGCCCTTAGTCATTTTACTTCTGGTTTCCCTTTTTCTATCCATTGCCAAATGTACGAATGCAAATAATATTTAGAAATAGGGATATGAGACTTACCCTTATATCTTTCATAAAGCTTAGACAGTTGATAACACAGAGGGGAAAAAAAAAAAAAAAAAAAAAGATTTTACTGTGTCACACTGGTGAGTTTCCGTCTCACACATTTCAGTTTTCCCGAAATGCAAAATTTCAGATTTACCTCTTGTTTAGCAACAGGTTCATTTTGACTAGAGATGTGTTTTCACACATTTTACATGTCTAAAGATAAACAGTTCCTAGAAAGCTGATAGCAAAACATAGACTAGTTTCAACAGTCTTATCCTGCCTGCAATAAAAGATAACACCTTATAGTGTTCACAGTGAAATTCCAAGGCCCCATATTTACTAGTGTCTTGAAAAGGTCGATTAGGCAGGGATGCTGGCCTATGAGAAGGAAGAGGAGCATTAGCTCTCCAAACTACACTATGAACCACTCTGCATGGCACCATATCATGTACTTCATGCACTGCTGGTGCACATCAAGCATGCTTAGGAATGCTTCCATGATACTGTCCATCTCTGCACCTCTGCTACAGGATCTCCTAGAAATTACCATGCAATACTTACAGCTTGAGCTGAGTGCTTTCTGACTCATATAACATCATCAGAAACAATTCTTGGATTCAAATGCTGTCTCTAGTAATACTTTTCCTTAAAAAAATGGATCAACAGAATTATAGATCAATCTACTTCTACATTTAAGTGCTTATTCAAAAACAAAAAGTTGTGTGCCCCTTTAAGAACCTTATACCAACAACTAACTTATGCTGTACCAAAAACATGCTGTTTGAGCCGTAGAAACTACCACTGTTGTAACTGTGGTAAGACATAAAATAAAACTGAACCTGGATTTCCATTTAAATAGTATGCTTGCAGCTGGAATTATTGGTATTTATCTATTTCCTCTTGGGTTTCATTCCCGACACAGAGGATCTTTAGCTTCTATAACCCTAGTGCAACATTTTTACACAACAACAATTCAGGTATATGCTATAGTTTAGAGAACATTTCTTCCCCATGGGAATTAGTTTTCTACTCACATAACTTTAAGTACATAGAACGCTATTCCCAGCAAAGTAGTAATAAACCCCTTCCTTGATTTATTTGGTATAAATTCTTGTTGGTTAAAACACAGCTCTAAAGTCTATTTGTTCCACTTGTTTTGTAAATCCAGAAAATGCAGCAAATTGCTTCCCTGCTCCTTCTACCTGAATACTATTCAGAGAGCCTCAAAAGGTCCTCTGAAGGGTACATCTCCAGTGTCATATTAAAACTGCTCTATCAACACCAGCACCGTGATGAATTTCAGCAGAATTAGGCTCTGGATCTCTTGAATGTTTTTAGGTAGAACAGCAACGTAACAACAGCATGACTTCATGTCACTTGAAGGTATAACGTTACCATCTATTTACACAACTGCTAATAAACCACAACCTGCTCCCTGTAAAAGGGAAATTAACCTCATGATTGAAAAAGAGGTTGAATCTATCTGTAAAGAACACAACACACAGGTTCCCAAACCTCTTCATGGTGGGGCCACATCTTGCTAGAGAACACATGCGTGCACTGAGAGGGCTAAATTCAGAGCAAATGAAAGCTAAAGATCCCAAATATTCAGCCACCAATCTCTAGTATTGCTATCACCCCCAAGACCACCTATTCTAGAATGAAACATTGAACGTAAGTTGTACCAAAGACACATAGCAATATTCTTTACTTCTGTGATAGCCATTTCTCCTGGCCTCCAACACAAGTCAGGATCCCTTTATACATGAACAAAACCAGAAGGAGTATATTTATGCCAAGGAAGTGATCACTTTGCAAAGTTAATGGAAGCCAAGGAAAACAGTGGGTACAGAAAGAAGAACTCAAGAAATAGGAGGATAACCACGATGAGAAGCTATGGTCCCTGCATGCCGACTACCCCACCAGTGCGCATCCCAGTGAGTGAGACACTAAAAGGAGAACAGTGAAATGGCTGAGATACTGGAAAATACAGGTATTTTATTTGGGTGGTTCAGCTCTTACACTGCTCTAAGTCTACAGGAATTCACTGCAGACGTAGAAGTTGAAAGGCTGAAAACCGAACACCTTAGCCTGGGAAACGTGAATGACTTGATGGTTCAAGTAGACGGGCAAATGCATGCAGAACATCCAAACCTGGTTGTAGTTTCATCGTTACATTACAGTATATTTCAGTGTTGCCACTTTTAACTCTCCAGAATCAGATGCTTACAGAAATTACAGTGTTAAACTGAATGTTTTATCATCATTTAAAACAAAAACGCTTCATGTTTGGTGTAACTCAGTCTGTCCTCTTTTTTAACAGACATTTCGCTATGTGACTGTAGGGTAACCTCCAGATCTCAACATCAGAGGAAAAGGAATAAATCTAATAACATAGTTATAACTCCTGGTTCTTACTCTGAACCCTACCAGTACATATAAGTTACAGTGCTAAATTGTAACAGTTTTTCAGCTTACTTTTTGAGCCAAGCAGAATCTCACTAGGGACCTCTTCAAAGATCAGAAAGCAAATTGAAATTATCCTACATGTTCTGGCTACTCACAGTGGCACCTTTACATTACGTATGGTTCTTAATTGCTCTTAGTGTGGGCAAATTGCAGAGCACGCTATTAGGGATTTTCGCTTTATGCGAAGGATGGGAACTTATTGCTGTTTTTATGCTAACACATTGGTGTTTTGAGCATTTATAACATATTGTTACATTTGTTATTAATAGAGCAGGGTACTGGGGAGGGAGTAAGAATCAATAAAACTCTATCTGCATTTATAGTATTTAAAAATACTACATAGTCCACAGGGCTTACTTTGGGAGATGTGTTTCCTGACCAGTTTCATTGCTCTGCCTTGTACATAGGTTTTGGATAACTGGTATCGATGGAATGCAATAGTGAAAATGGTGCAAACAGAGAAGCAGTATTTTCTGTGGGTTGGACAATGCTAAGGCTGGCAGTGAAGACCCTGAGTTATATCCCCATTTGTATATATGTTATATGATCTTGGGAAAGTCACCTGGGACCAGATTTTTAAGAGCATGGAACTGCCTAAAGACAGTATCCTGTGGGATTCCCAAAGCAGCCTCACACTCAGTAGCCTTCAGCTTCTCTCTGCACCTGAAATTAAAGTAGCTACTCCACAGACTAAAGCCACAGACAGCTGGAGGAGCTCTGAGAGGCAATGTGCATCATGGAGGTCCAATATAATACCTCAGTGGGTGCAGAACATGCTTCCTAGGCAGCCTGTGTAGGATGAATAGCTATGTGAGCATGCACATGGAGAAGAGGATGCATGAACCCACAACTCTGACTCACTCTGTGTTTTGCCTGCTGTTGTAGGAGGCTCTGCTCTGTGCACACCAAATATCCATCTGTTCCACTCATGGGGATCTCCCATGTATCTGTGCTTGACCTATTCTGATAAGGTCAGATATGGCCTTTCCTGAGTTTTGAGTGTCTAAGGAACTCAAATCCATCAACATAACAGAAATCACTGCCTAAGCTTGCTGCTAGGCCTTCGCATCCTCACATTTCTTACCGAATCTCCTTGCTTCTGACTCTGTCCCTGCTGCATGTAGAATTCACACCCATTCTTTCTATAGTCTATTGGAGCAAAACTGTCACAAGACAGCAACATTTACTCTATGCTTTTTGCAGGTTTCCAACTCCTACTGGCAGAGGAGCTCACCAAACCTGAGCAACATGCGAGTGTCAGAATCTGCCAAAGGACCATGCACAAATTCACACCTCTCTGGCCACCAGCGATTACAAAGGATCTTTGCATGTTCTGCCCGAAAAGATTTTGATGGGCAAAAGGCAGGTAAGCAGGGCAGAGAGCTGAAGAAAAGAGAAGGAAGAGGCACATCAAATTTCTCATCCACTCTAGTAATAAAGTAGATGGCTGCAATGTCCCTGCAGTAGTGCCTCTTTCCTCCCTCACCCTCCAACTTTTTACTCTGCACAAAAGCTTATTTCCAGATTTCGTCCTTCTGCTTTCTAATCTCCTCTGAATGGTACTTTCTAAAACCCTTACCCGTCTCACTGTCCCCTGTCTCCCCCACCATCACATCCTTCCTGCAGCCCTCCATTCTTTCTTGGATCTGTATGAACATGTTTTATTTCAGACCCACAGACAATCTTTTACCTTCTGTACCTGCTGGAATAAAGTTATTCTGCAGGAATTGGTGATGCCAATAATAAAAATTATTTACTGAGAATTAGCAAGAGCAGAAGAACCTAAAACAGAGTAAGCACAGTTGTGCCTAACTGGATATACTGGCTGTACTGTGTCTCTCTAATTTAATGTGTCTTTGGCTGTTAAGTGTGTTGGTGAAAATCAGCAGCTCTAGACCTGAAAACCTAAAAATCTGGGAAGATGGGCATATCACAATAATGAGAGGACTGACATTCAGTCCCTTTGATTGGACAAATTCATATTTGTGAATGTGTTGGCAAACAGAGTACATGCTCCAGTCGACTCCTTTAGGGACATTTCCCTTAGAGCCATTTGTTTGGCATGGAGACATTTCACTTCCTCCGAGTGCCAGATTGGTTTCAAGCATTTGTGCATGGAAACACTAAACTATGCAGATAAATTTCAAAAGATGAATGAGCATCTGCACTCCAATATAATTTATATGCAATAATACATGTTATTTATACACTCTGAAGGCTCTGTGAGCCAAAACATCACCATTTTGTCTATTTTCCGAATGTATAAATAAGACATAGGATTGTAGAGAAATTATATTGGAGTGCAAAGGCTCATTTATCTTTTGAAATTTACTTGCATACCCTTTACACTAGGAAAAATAACACCATCCAGAATTTACACAGAAATAAAACCAGTCAGATGAAAGGCTCTATATAAAGTGTTATGGTAACACGCTCAAATTAAGTAATTCAGACTTTTTCAAATTTATTAACCCCCACCATAAACTAAAACTTCCCCAATTTTAACTATCCATATGTGGAAGACATGATCTAAAGACAGGTCAAGTTAGCTGAAAACTAAGAACTGCTCTTGCAAGGAGGGCCAAATTTTGCCTTCATGTATACCAGGGTAACAGCCATGACTTAAAAGGCATTATTCTAGCCTTGCACTCATGTAAGTCACAGGATAATTTGCTCCAAGGAAAGAAACACTTGCTCAAACTTTAAGAATCTCTAACTACTTAGACATATAAATAAAAAGACCTAGGAAGGGTACCATTCCTAACTCCGTAGCTCATCTCCAGTATGTATAACCATCTCCTGCTCAGAAGGAACTTACACAATACACTTGCTGGTTACCAGTAATTGGATATTCACTCTTCTGAAGTCAACTGATTAGAATTTACACCATTCAGTTATGGCATTTAGAGGGAAATATTTCAAAAACATTTTCCCAAACTTTTCTGTATCAAGTTTATTTTTCATTAAAGATAATAAATCTGATGGCAGAAGGTCAGATTCCCCTGTCCTCCTCATAACCAGTGTCCTGTTTCTTTTTACCCAGCCTAGTCTTTTGATGTGTCACCCACTATGGTTCCTGTTCAATGTCCAGAGCAGATCCGCAATTTTAACAACTCTATAGGGTTATGACTTTTACACCAGTTGAGAATCCACACCAAAATCTGTTCTGCAGCTATTCCTGCATCTCCTTTGTTGTTGTCTCATGGATGGAACACATTCTGCTCTCCTGAGCTCATACTGAAATGCTTTCTAAAGGCTTCCACGTTTCTCAGTGTTTTTAGTATACAAGAATACTTGGTATGCCCTGTAGGAGACTTCAGATTCTGCGACAAAACCACCGAAATGCACGTTCTCACAGCACATAATCCAAAGCCACTGAGGTTAAAGGAGACATTTTTGGCCCAGATATCGACAACTAGCAAATTGTTACGTTTCATTCTCCCCAAATTGTTTTCACTTCTACTGCTTTTCAGCCTTTCTTTTTCACACCTAAACTTTGAATTGCACTATTACTTTTAATACAGAAACCAGCACTGGGATTTCTTTCTTTCATAAGCAAAAATTTGCTGAACTATTTGAAACTACCAAAACACACCAAATACAGCATGAAAACAATAGTTTTTAGATTACTTTTCTGTTTAAAAAAAAAAAAAGAAGAAAAAAAAAGAAAGAGTAGCCACGCTGGGTAAAACCAGAGCCAAATTGAAGAACAATGATGTACTACCTTACCATGATTCTTGCTAGTTCCACTACACAGATATCTCAAACAAAGGCACAAAGCAAAGAATTAGAACAGCATAAATCAAAGAAACTCAGAGCTCCCTTGCAAATTATGGAAAATCCCTTTTTCAACAGGGCCAGTTTTGAAGGAATCAAAACTAGAATTTAGGTTTGCTGATTCTTCAGTCACAACTGTAATTGCTGGTTATACTTCCTTCCATGTGAGGCAATCCTTTAGATATCAGTTCTGGTCTGGTTAAATATGGTACAGTATCGCTAAAACTTCTACTGCAAACTACACAAATAAATAACGGATGTTTAAGTGCACCTTGGGATGAAAGCTTTATAGATCCAGAAACATTTTTCATCTGCTCAGTTCTGCAGCACATACCTACTTAAGGCCTTCTGGCAACATCACATGCAGCCGCAGCCAGGGAGTTCCCAATCCACCAGCCTTGCCTTGCATCTTTCTTTTTCTGCAGATGCTATAATCTTTTTCTCTATGCACCTACCTGGTACCAAACAGCAGAACCAGAGCTTGATAAAGTAACAACAAAAGATAAAGCATTTTTAAAAATCCAAACAGCCAGAAGCAAACAATCTCAATATTTCTATACCTCTGGATGGAAGGCAGTACATAAATACAGGAGTACCTCATTTAAACTACTGTACTGAGCTTGGCAGCCAGGTCTGGGCAAGCTGTACCCTGAGGACCATTTTTTCAACACAGAAAAAAAAAAAAACTCTAAAAAATCACAACCTGTACTTTTAATGTTCCTGTTGCACTGGAAAATTAAGAAAAATTAAAGCTCACATATAATGCATCTGAAACAGCCTTACTGGTGACCTGTGTCAGGTCTCAGACCATGTGGTCCCTAACCCAACTATCCCAGAACCAAAATGTGGTTTTGCAAACAATTTTAGGAGGTGAATGCATGCAGTTTTATACACGCACTAACATTAGTAATGCCCTAAGCCCCAACAGCTCAGCTGACTGATCACGGGTAACCAAAATAGAAGTTTTGTCCCCTAGGAAAGAAATGTGAAGACAGACAGACATGATGTGGACAAGAACTATGGTACCACCTTCTCAGAGGTCGATGAAACAAGACACCAGTTCAGAGTTACATGGGGTATCAGTAACGAAGAACAGAGTAGAGTCATCTCACAGTCTTCTGGAAAACGTCTCCTCCCTCAGTACTACACAGAAATGCGCTGCCAGTACGTCTCCTCCTGTAATCTAGACTGCTAAGGCCATGTCGCATTATCAGGCTCTGCTGGGAATTTCAAGCACTAAAACCTCCTTTAATTAATCAGTCATTAGGAGAAAAGGACAAAATAAGTCACATAAGAAAACCAGCTTCAGAGCATCACCAGAGCAGATTGCAACTCTTAAATATGCCAGCTGGGGGGAGGGGGGGGGGGCGGCACCCTATCTTTCACTCATAATGGCTGTCTTCCTTGGACTGAAAGAATGTAGGTAACTGTTAATGGCCAGTAAGGAGATTTCAGTTGGTAAAACTCCTTATCCAGAGCCTCCTAGTTGAAGCCCATTTAAGCATACCATGGAAATGGCTTCTTTCCCTCTCCCCTGAGGCAAGCAAACACTTCTTTGGACTAGATATTAACCTAGGTCAAGTGACAAAGTTTAAAAGAAAACTGCTTCTCTGGGTGCTTGTTGAGACGGATCAGGCAACCTCTTGAAGGTACCTATCTGTGCCATGTTGAGATTGCAGCAAGCTGTCAGCCACTCCAAGTAGGAATCCAAGGAATGGCACAGCCGAGGTTCCTGCCGCTGCCAGGCACCCACCCGGATCGGACGGGACATGCCAGCAAGGGACTCAGGCCGAACGGGTTCGGTTAGGATCAGAGATGGATGGGGGCTTCTTTCTTGACAGGATAAATGGCCAGGATACTTTTTACACAGAGAACTTCACATCACGCTAATACCACTAATGTTACAGTGTGCACCTATACTAGAAAACATACGTGGAACAGCAAAGCACCAAACTCAGCAGTCAGTTGTGAGAATGAGCACGGCAGGGGTGCAAGGGTCACACTAACATTTGCAAAGAATGTTTTGTCTTAATTGTTCTTAAAATATTTTTTTTTTTAATACATGCACCCTTAAGAGAGAAAAGATGATCAACATACATGGTTGCTCTCAGAAATAACACGCAGTTACCACTCTACCAGGAATCCTCTCTGTGATTTTGCAATAGCTATGAAAACATTACCGCCGGAATTTTACAGTTATAAAGCTTAAAGAAGACGACACCAAGGCTCCAATCCAGCAAAATGATCATTATTATTATTAATGTATCATCTAGGGACTTCTAGTGTGCGAACACTAGGAGCATAGAGTCAATATCAACTATCTGACAAAGTGCTATCATTTATATAAGCACATGCTTAAGAGATAATACATGCTGAATTGAATTGGTGCCTTCTTGTCTTGCCTCTGCTTCAGTTCCCCACATGTCCTGCTGTCTTTAGCTTCTGAACCTGGGAAGGCAGCTGCACGCTTCGCTCACACTAGTACTTTCTGGGGAACGGGGGGGCATGGCTAAGCACGCACCAAAGTCTCTGCACCCCTGTGACCTTACGATGCAGGTATGTCTGTAGAAATCTAGACAAACTAATCTAAAAACAGGCTTGTTTTAGCAGTGCAGGGGCTAATGTACCCTGGTTCACAAGCAGGTCTCACATCCAGCGCCAAGCTTTGCGCTGCTGTGGTTAGAGTACAAACGCTCGAGCTGGCTGGTTTGAAGACAGCTAATGAGAGGAGCTCTTCATCAGACCACCCTCCCATTCTAGCAGCCATTTCACACCCCTTCGTTTTGACAACTACTTCACTGCAGAGAAGGGACATTGCCCAGGACCTCCTGGGAGCCCACGGCAGGAATGCACCGGCAAACAGAAAGCGAAGATAACCCCAAGGGTGGAAGAGGGAGAGGCACCGAACCAGCTCCACCTGGGAAACAACGTGCCCAGCAGCCTGGGACACCGGTCCCGGGGTGCACTGTGGCACCGCTGAGCTCCTCCTGTCTCTGCTCCCAGCGTGGCTGCCCCGTCCCAGGCCAGAGCTGCCCACCGACAGCTCCATCCACTGCCCACGGTCCTCCCAGGCGCAAGCGCTGCCACTTTCCCACAGTCCTTGCCTTCCTCCCCTTCTCCTTCCCAGACATATGCCCCAGCCTTCCCTTTGCAAATGCTTTCATCTGATTATAAACTTTATCGGGCAAAGATGATCTTCTATTATTTGTTGGTACAGTGCCCAGAAAAATGGGGCTCTGATCTCAAGGCACTACTGTAATATAAATAACAATAATTCACTGCTACAAGCCTTCAGTAACTCCAGGAGTTTCACTGGGAGATGGTGAGTCATGCTAACATGCCTTTCTGCAGCACAGAAATAAATCATTTTTGCACATTCCAGTATTTTGGGGAGAAGGAAGAAAAGGAGGGATGAAATGCAAAATGAATCTAAAACACATTTGATTCTTTAAATTTATAATAAATCCAAGTGATTTACCAGAACATAAAATTCTCACATGCAGAGTCAAGGACAATATTCTGTTCATGTGCAACAGTCATTTATTCATTTATAATTAGATAAAATGAACTGCAATTTTTTAGGAAAAAATTTGCATGTGGCAACAGTAATGTATTATGGAAGGGTGGCACTTTGTTACATCCATTTGTTAGTCAGGACACTGGAGCTGCAATTTAATAGACAAGAAATAAGTACAGTAGAGGAACAGAAAAAATTAAATTCCGCGTGATCAGCAAGGTTTCGAACAATCGCTAGCCAGCTGAAGTGGGTGCCATATCTATAAGTCATTTTGTTTTATAGGCCATTAGGATCTCCTGAGAGAGGCTGCATGGAGACCGCTGCTTTTTGTTGAAATTAAAATGTCAGAGAAAAAGAAATAGAACAAAACAGGGAATCTGCAATTAATTACAAGGCCATAAAAATTCAATAATCAGGAGGCAGTGCTGCTGTAGGCACAGCGGTATCTGATTCAGGCTAACAGGAATGGAATACATTAATCTTTTCAAATTAGTTTTTTAATCTGACGGGGATATATAGTGACGTGTTCTTTTACTGTTTGAGCAGAGCTGCTGTCTAATATATAATGCTGAGTATCTGGAATTAGGACATCTATAGCCATTTTGTGACTACAACATTTTCACGGCATTTATTCAACCCTATCTGTACACCTGTCCTACGGTAATCAGGCAAAACATGTTCAAAGTTCACATCCTAGATACTGCTTATGAAAAAGAATTAAAATGCTGGGATTAAGACAAAATAGCAGGTCCCCAAACAAGCTTGCACAAAGGTGCTTAGAATGACAGCATGTTCTTCAGGATGCATCACCAGGCTTTAAAATCAGGTTCCTAGTCCTTGTTTACAGGGATTTCTCTCTCTCTCATTTTAAAGGTGACCTGCAGAAAGTCTTTTTGTATTACTGTCTCCACAGTAGAGTGAAACCCTGAGAGATTTTCATAAATTAGGAGAATTTCTTGCTTTTCACTTCAAATATCGACAATGTACTTCAGATCTATTCTTCTCCTGGTGGATGCTTTGCCACTCTTCCCAGTGGCTATTGTAAGGAGACTGAAGGTGTACTATAGGCTCTTCCATGTTAACCGAACAATCAGGAGAGGGATGAATGTTTGCTGAAGACACTTGTTATCTAGAATATTTGTTCACTACCAGGGTTACAAGTATTTACAAGGATTATTTGACCTTCCCCCCACCCCAAACAAATCTTTTCCTCTCATTTGCTCAGCTTTCCCCTCTAATTCTACTAAGTCACATTCATTACGTTTTTGGTTATCACTGCATGTGCCCAACAGAAACACCATCCTACTGATGAAAATCCAGGAGTCTGTCCCCTTTTAGCCCAAACATCTCTTCTTTTTTAATTAGAAAAGAGAACTTGAAAGACTATTCCTGCATCTTCTTGCATATGATAAAACAGAGAAAGAAAAGGCACAGAAACCCCTTTTTCTGACTTGTTTGTAGGTCACCTCTCATGTTTTATGAGAAGAGCCTTTAAGTAGATTCACTCTTCAACTTTTCATTATTGCAAACAACAGCAATATGATTATCAAAGCCTAATGGCTCAAAACTTTCCCATAGGCGTGTAGCTAAAATCATTACCATCCTGTTCGTCCTCTGTGCTCTGGGTACACCAGTTTTCCTCTGTTTGAGATTCTCTGTTTGAGAATCTGTTGAGATTTCAACCCTGTAAGCATGCATTCCAAGAAAAATATCCCCAGATGAATGTTAAACAAATAAGCTTAGGTTTGAAATAAGATTTTATACCTTTGGCTAATTGCATTTGTAGTTTAGTCTGGATTTTTTCAATCAAATTCCAGTGCACTCACTTGAAAAACTGTTTTTCAATTCTTTACAGTGCCTGCATGTAGAGTAACATCATTTGTGCATTCATTGCTTTTTCCTGCAAGGCAGAATAAATGGGCATGGATGTATCCTTTTCATGGATCCTTCAAAAGGATAAATAATATGTTGGTGTGGTGGTAGATGAAAGAAAGGGAGAGAGAAAGAGAGCAAAGTAAGCAAGACCTAATACTGCAAGGCAGGGTTTGCAGGTTAAATTAAATAGTAGCTCCATTTAGGAAACACATTCCAAGTAAGAAAAAGGGTTAAGAAAAAAAACCCACCCTCCTGCAATACACATTCTTTGTTTTCTAGCCATCATTTTCCTTTTGGATCATTATGACAGCAAAACTCTGCATTATGCCGTTAGCTTATCCAGCACTTTATTATGAGCATACCACTCGCATACATGTAAATGTCTCCATACTCATGTGACAACGGAGGGTAAAAACTTAGCTCCACTGAGGTCATAAACTATTATCAATATTAGTGTGGCAAGAATCTCCCCCTACATCTCCGTAACAAGTTGGTACCACTATCTATGCTGCCTACTATCTTTGGCCTTTAAAAGACAAACACACTTCAGTAGTTTCAACATGAGGGAGTTATATTATCTCCTCATAATCTTCCATATGGAATTTCTCTCATCTAAAAGAGTCCCAAGGTGCATTTTCCTAATTCTGAAAGCCATAAGCAGCAATAACACACTCCTTACAATGGCTGAACACAGCACCCATCCCATATGATATCACGTTAGTCTGCAACAACTTTGACCAGGAAGAGAAGACCACTGCACAAGACAGATTTCAGGGGGAATTCAGGCTGAGGTTATTTCCTGAGCTGTAGTTCAGCCAACACACTATGGTAATCACCTCTGTCTTTATGCTGTCTCATGGGGGAGACAATGCGTTGAACAGGCCACACAGAATTAACTCTCATTCTCACATCCTAAATGAGGCCTCATCAGGTGAGAGGTGAAACCAGAGCTGTAAAAATAGCTTAAAATGACTATATTTAAACATTTCTCTGTTCATAAATTGTTACAAGCGTATTGAACAGAATACTACTTTCATAAATGTTAATGACTCAAAATTATTTGCAGAATAATATCATTGTAAGTTGCCCACCATAAGTGTTAAGAACTCACAGTGCAAGTTGGATCTCCTAAAGTCATTCAGTTTACTTTTCTGTTGTAACTACACAAGCGTAAGGAATTGAAGTGATACTAAAAATTTTCTCTTTTCTAATTTAAAATGCTTCCAAACATACAACTGCTGCTGTCTTTTCAACACAAATAAAGCATACACAGGGGTATCATGGAAGGAGCCTGAACACAAAAGAAATTAATTTGTTTAAAAATGTGAAAAACCATCTAAAAATCACTTTGTACATTGCTTGTCCAGCTCTGCTGAAATGGATTTACTTTGTCTACACTACAGCCTGACATTTTTGATCACTGTTGCACATCTGTACAGCTCTGTTTGGTGTCAGTGATGCTAACAGCATTAGAAGTCAGGCCATTGGCATTTAAACAGCAGAGATATCCAGTGCTAAAGTAAACAAAGCTTGAGAGGCCGGGGGGGGGGGGGGGGGGGGTAGCAGGGCTGGTATCCCTGCCTCTGCTACTGGTAGGCTTCACCAGTAATCGCAACTGGGAGAAGGTTTAAAAAAGAAAAAAAAAGTCTAGTTTACATACAGCACTGGCAGGAAAGCATAAAACAATTTCTCTGGCTCTTTTTCTACTCTGAGGATAAACAGATGTCTCTTGAAACATGGCCTATTGGCAAGAGGCAGCAGCCTTAAATTCACTTAGGACAATGACACATTCCAGGGTAAATATTCATTGTGACTTATGAGGAAATTAACCATGCAGCTCTGATTAGCAATAATAAAGCAACAGCCAGCCAATATCTACAACTCACAATGAATATTAAAAAATACACATTCTAAAAACTGCAGAAAAGGGAGAAAATACTTTGTAGTTATCTTGCATTCTGTTCACCTGAAAAACAAAACACCGAGTGTATAAGCCTTGCTACATCTATAAAACTTACTGTATTCACATATAGCTGGTAACCTGAGCCAACTCTAAAGTCAGAAAAAAGCAATGAGCTTGAAAGTCTGGATAGCCGGTCTTCCAGTTATAAGATACTTATACTCCTTATGTTGTTATCAACCCATTTTTGTTCATAAATGTCGTCAAAATGATGCACGTGTTCACAATAAGGCATTGAAACAGTAAGATATTACTGTAAGTTGTTAAGACAATAAGATATTGAAATCATGCTCGACCAACCTGATAGCTTTATACAATGAGATGACTGGCTCAGTGAATAAGGGGAGAGCAGCGAATGCTGCTTATCTTGACATTAGCAAGGCTTTTGACACTCTCCCAAAACATCCTCAGAGACAAATTGATGAAATATGGGCTAGATAAGTGGTCAGTAAGGTGGACTGAAAACTGCCTGAACTGCCAGGCTCAAATGGTTGTGAACAGCATACAAAGTCCAGCTGGATGCCAGTCACTAATGGTGTCCCCCAGGCATCGATATTGGGGCCAATCCTGTTTAACATCTTCATTAACAACCTGGATGGTGGGACAGAGTGCACCCTTTGCAAGTTTGCAGATGACACAAAACTGAGAGACATACCGGATGACTGTGCTGCCATTCAGAAGGACCTTGACAGGCTGCAGAAACGGACACAGAGGAACCTTATGAAGCTCAGCTAAGGGAAGTGCAAAGTCCTGCACGCACCTGGGGATGAATAACCCCATGCTCCAGGACAGACTGGGTACTGTCCAGCTGGACAGCAGCTTTGCAGAAAAGGAGCTCATGGTCCTGGTGGACAACAAATCGACCACGAGCTACCAGTGTGCTCTTGTGGCAAAGGCGGCCAAGCAGCATCCTGGGTGACGTTAGGAAGAGCATTGCCAGCAGGTTGAGGCAGATGATCCTTCCACTCTACTCAGCCCTGGTGAGGTCAGATCTGGAGTGCTGTGTCTAGTGCTAGGCTCCCCAGTACAAGAAGGACATGGACAGAGCAAAACACGTCCAGCAAAGGGACATAAAGACGATTAAGGGATTAAAGTGTCTGTCATAGAGGAGAGGCTGAGAGCCATCAGAAGAGGAGGCTCAAGGGGAATCTTATCAATGTGTAGAAATAACTGATATGGAGTAAAGAAGACAGAGCCAACAGCAAAGTTGGGGCTGGATGGGGAGGGAATGAAAAAAACAAAATAGCCAGTCTCTCTCTTCAAGACACCGCTCAGCTTCTCTTCAAAAATTACATATCCAATAAATCAGTCCTCTGCTCTCATAGGAGCATGAACAGGCAATGAATTATCTTTTCTCAGCATCATTTGCCATATAAAGACACAAACTTTTGTCATTAGTCTATTAACAACATGGATTCATTTCCAGTCTTCCCTGGACATCCAGGTATTTGGAAATTGCACCGCATATTCTAGACAGGCATCCTGCTGCAACAAAAAAGCAGCCAGTTCTCACCATATGCTTTCATTTCTGTAATGTCTTCTATATAAGAATTCATTTTCATATAATAGTAGTAACATAAATGTGTGTGCTGTTCATATGCATAGCCCCACTTCCACATTCGATGTGCCCACTGTTAATTCTTTCAGTAGGCAAATCAAAGAACCAAGATGGGTGAGAGGAAAAGCTAAGCAGGCCCTATGTCAGGCTATGTAAAGCAGTGAAGGAGAGGGAAGGGGAAGAGCAGGGAAAAACAGAATTCAGAAATGATGGTATAGGAGGAAACAGTTGGAAGAAGTAAAACAATTGAAAGAAACCCATTTCACATGAATTATGCAGAAAGGCCAACATTTTTCAGTAATCTCCATGCTCAATCCAATACAGTACATAAGAGGCTTGAATCTTCTTTTGCAGGCTGTTGGATGCCCAGAACTGAGAAACCTCAAAATAGGCCATCTGTCCATTTAAAATGACCAGAGAAGAAAACAGGAGAAAGGCTGAGTCAGAAGTAACCAGGTAAGGACACTGAATGAGAACATGAGATGGGTAAACACAGCTTTACGAGAAATGCAGGATTGAGCTGGGGGTGGAGGAAAAGGAAATTAAAGGGGAGAGAGTGATCCGGTCCCTGAAATGACTCTCGGAAGTAGCTCTGCCCACCAAGGCAGTCATTAGGTGTCGCTTTGACAGTCTGCTCAAATCTGGAAACCTTATAAAAGACAATTAGCTTCAAACTATTAAAAATTAATTTAAAATGCAGTCCATGTTTTGGCATCTCATATTGACACAGTATGCCCTGTCTATCTGTTGTTCTCTCACACGTGCAATAGCAACACCAACCTTTCAACAATACACCACAATAACAGATGGCACAGGAAAAGAAAGCCAAAATACAGTATGGGACCTTACTCCGACTGGCTGCTGGTGTCAAGAGATGGAGCAGTGTAAGTACACCATCCACAAAAAAAATATATAGATTTGGTTGTCTGATCCAAGAGACTTGATGATTTAATAGAAAGCCTGTGACTAATCAATGACTAGTTGTCATTTGACCCTCTTCTGGGTCACAACTAAATCTTCAGAGTCTAAGACTCCTAGAGATTCTCAAGACACCTTGGCTGCCATTTTCCAGCAACACCACTTCTTGGGCTTGATGTAAAAAGCCTGCCAGAAAGCTGCGGAGAATTGCATTGACCTCTGCAGTAGCATCATGAGCACAGAACTGCCAGTGGTAAAGTATTCCCAGCTGCAAAGATCTGATATGACATGGGCAGAGTTGAAAGCTCTGGGTCCTAATCTTCTTCTGAATACATCTTGTGGTTTCACTGGGACTGCTAGAGGGAGAGTATGAATTAAGTGATATGAATGCATTAAATTAAAATTTTATGCCCAGAAACTGTTGAACCACACTGCATGCTTCACTATTCAGCACATACGCCATGGTGGGGGGGGGTGGGGGGACACCAAAAAAGAGAAAAAAAAAAAAAAAAAAAAAAAAAGACCTCTCATATTTTCTAACCTCTCTATTTTGCTCCAATGTGTTTTCCTAAGTAGTAAGAGGAGGAAGAAGTCTCAGCTCACCAGCCCTGGATCAACAACTCACCATTTCTGTGCAGTACTACTTGATTCTGCACCTTCCAGAACTGCAGCAAAAGTCGCATTGATTTCACAGCACAGGACTTCAGCACTCCAATCACAACACATATATTTTCTAAAGGGCAATGCAGCACAGAAGAATGAATCTAAATGATTTAGAATACAAAGAGGTAAAAGGGGTGGAGTCAGGCAATGTTTCTCGAACTTCTCAGATTGGCAAGCCTGCTTTGTCAAGCAAGCCAAAATTTGTTAAGATTGCCTTACCTTTAGTATTAAAGCTAAGAGTAAAAACTATAGCCATGAAAACACCTCTACATGTGTAAAATTTATCTGTGAGCATGTTTCAAGAAGCTGACAGAATATTGGGTCCTTAGAAGTAATGAAGTGAGAGGAAGATTTTCTTTGCAGTAGGCCGAAATCAAATTTTCAATGCTTTGAGTACCTCAAATGTCTCTTGAAACATACCACTTCCCCACTAACAACAGCAACCTGCCGACTGAGAGACAACACGCTCTGACACAAGAGCCTGTGACTGAGCATCAAGGGAGGACAGGGTTCAATTCTCAGCTTTGCCACTGATTTCAGCCTTGGACCTGAGAAAATCACTTGGCGCACCTGCACTTTATTTCATTAAAATCCCTTTAAAAGAGGGATATTATTTTCCTTTGCTGTGTGTGTCAAATGTCTGAACCTCCATTAACGATTATGCCATTTTAAGACCAACATGAGCCACGTATATGTTTCAACATAAGAGGAAGAAGCTTCAACTATGTAGATACAATTTCTCTAAGATATTCAGGAACAGATTTGGGGATTTTTTTGGTCAACACGCAGGTCTCAGAAAAATAGGATTAAATTCAATATAGCATAGAAGGCAGCTGTAAATTCACTAAATTAGGAATTAACTGGCGAAGATAGAATGCCAGTGAGCGAGGAGCTTTCTCAACACTTAAAGTCTGCTACAGAAAATTTACTATGCATAAAACATAAACAGCAAACTTCAGGAGAGACATACTTTTGCCCTGAGAGTTATTGCACAGCATCTTTTCCCCTGAGAAAGCAAACATTAACAGAAGATGCTCTGTTACATCAATGACAAGTCACATATCATTTAGAATCACTGTCATTGATCTAGAGGGAGCAATAAGCACCTGATAAACCGCATTTCAACAATACTTCTATTGGATCAAACACATGCCTTCTACCTAAATCGTGCATACCCTATCGAACCTTTAGGACCAACAGGTATGTCCAAATTCCCACCTCACTTTCTAAATATGCTTTTCTCCACAACTCTCCTCCGTCATCTGGGTTAGTTTGATTGCCCCCAAAAGGGAGCCTCCACACTTGGGACAACTTCTGTTCTTTTTGCCTGCCAATCTTCTCTTCTGGTTCAGTTGTACTTAAAATTAGCAGCAAATGAGTCAGGATCTTCTGACCTCACTGGGATGCAACTCATTCACACATTTTGTGGCAATTGCAAATATTCATGCCATTGAATTCTATCGGCAGAAATCGTCAGAGAAAATTTCACATATAATTCATTATGGGATAAGTTCTGATCAGTATCCATAAGAGTTTGCAAATTGTATGCTCCTCTGGTAAATGATTCTTTTGGCATTTTTTATCCAGAAGCAAAATATGCAGTATTAAAGCAAATATATTTGAGTAGCAAATAAATACCAAGGAAATGGCAAAGGTCTGCATGCATAGACTGCAGACGCAGCGAGACAGATCCAGATTAAGTTAGTCATTAAGATCTGTTTTCACTGTTCTCAGGAATACTTCTGGATGATGGTCACCATTAAGATGACAGCATCTGCATCCTATAGTACTAAGGTAATTTATTATGCCTCTGCTGTAACTAAATTCACATGCACCTCTGTGTTGGCTTCTGAGCACCTAGCTAATGGAATGGTATTGGCAAATTGGAGGGAGTTCAGGTATGAGCTACAAAAATGATTAAGAGGCTAGAGGGACTGATTTATATGGAAAGATTAAAATACTCAAATATAAATAGCTTGGTTTTCTGAAGATTAAGTGTGGGGGGGTGGGAAGGACATGATTAGGGTCTACAAATATCTGATGGATATAAACATCAGGAAGGCAGAAGAATTATTTAGCTCAGTAAAAGAGAGTATAACTAGGAGTAATGAGATGAAATTAACAGAGAGAGAATTTAGGACAACTATCACAGAACAGCTTCCAGACTGAGAACTAATAGGCTGTGGAATAGCCTCCCTGGAAGGCTGTGGTAGCTGTAATATTTTAGTAATTCACACAGCAAGGAGGCAACTGGGCTCAGAGAAGTCTCCATGCCATAGTTCAATACATAGCACTTTCCTCAGAGAGTCTGTCCAGGCCTACACTAGGCTACCTTAAACATTCAACAGGGGCATTGGCTGCCACTTTTTAACAATATTATAGCACGCTATTTGCCCAGCCACTCCCATTTTATTCACCTACTAGCTACCCACGGAGAAGCAAGCCTCATCATGTGAGGTGTTTAGAAAGACTGGACAAGCATTAGAAGCTATACTGCTGGGGACTGGCCCCGGAGGACAGATCAGACCACCTCATGGGATTCATTTTTTTTCTTTTCCCTAATTTATGTGGTTCTGTGATGAATACTCTGCTTTTAGTAAAGGTTCATCACGGGTACAATGATTGTAATAATCATGATTTGATACAACAGTTTTCTTCCAAATGAAATGGCTAATACAGTCTTTGTCTCATTCCCACCTTCCCCCCCATCTCTAATTAACTCCTCTGTGCAGTGGCTCAAGAATGCATGTAATCCCTCCCGCAAGGGCTTTTTTCTAATCCTCTGCGACAAGCCCCGCAGCGCGGCTGATGTGGAGTCTGCGGGCAGGCACCTCGGCGCGGGCAGGGAAGCACGCAGCCGCCTCGCTGCAAAACCTACCGCACGCTGCTGCCCTGTAGTCACCAGAGGTGCTGGACCATCATTTTTCCCTCAGTTAATTTTTTTCTAAAAACACTAACATCCAATTGACTTCAGAGTGTGTTAAACGAGCAGAGGGCAGGAACTGTCCAGTTGTGCCAGTTATGCAGGATTAACAGCAAGCAGGGACAGAACATTAAAGGCGCTAACTACCCTATGTTTTACGGGTCATAATCCAAACTGCCCTCTTCTGTATGCTGAACTTCTGTGGCTCGAGAGCAATCCTGCTGACGGAGGCAACAACAATCAGGCTTTCAGACAAGCTTTAGCAATACTACAAAACAGTACAGAAATTAACCTAAACTCCAGTCTGGTTGCTCCTGGTTAAATTCCATTCATACCATTTTCCTATAATGATTTTGAGAAAGTAATTTAAATTAAAAAGAAAAATATTCATACTATGGAACCACAAAAGCCTGATAAGGAAAAAATAAAAATCAGAGTGGAAGGAACTTTTCTCTCTAGATCACAAGGCAGTGTCACAAATAGGGGAATCACAAAAAAATAAAAGAATGTTGAAATGAAAGCAACAAGTACTGAAAGTGACCTTGATTAGCTTAAGCCAAGACTCTTAGCAAAGATCTAGATTCCTCAAAAAATACAGAATTCATCATAAAACATATGTACATACATGCACATATATAAAAATCTTTGGTCAGATTTATTAAAGGATCAGACTCAAGAAGTTTTTAACATATTGCAGATCTGTAAATTTCACTGTCCTTTTGTAATGATCTTTTCTTGTTCCACTGAAATATGCCTTCTTTCCCAATTTATGACCACTGATGCAAAAGGTGAAAAGTAGCTAATCAGCTGAGAAAATAATCAATTCTAGGAAAATTATGGCAACCAGCTGTAAAGATTATATACTGTTGAGCCAACCATTCTTCTGATATATGGAAAGTCTACATATATATATTTATACACACTTCATAATACAAATATACATTCCACTCTTCTCTGCTGGCATTTGGTTGTAATCACACGTCCATCTAGTTCTATTAGGCAAGATTTTCAAAAAGTGATTTGCGATTTGGAGTGCCTGCTTTGGGATCTCCTCGCCCTTTTAGGTTCAGACTTTTCAGGACATAGTCCACATGCAGTGAAAAAACAGGTTTCTTCCTCTTCAGGAATTTCAAGGGAGACCTTGGTTGGTTACGAATACCACGCCCCTCGGTTTCCATTGGCACAGTATCCAGATCATGAGCTTTTCTATCAGCAAATTGGGCATGTCTATACTGCAAAGTAGCACAAATACTCAACGTATAGCTTTCAGTCTAGCCTGGCTACTGGCATTAGTACAGCCACGCTGTTGCAGAGCATTGTAACAAAGCGTTTACCTGGATTTCCCTATGCTGCTCCAGGTAAACAGCTTCTGGAGCCTGAGCAAGCCCTGATATGCCCATGCTATGCAGCAGCCTCCACCACCTACATAGTTTACACAACTCCAGATGAAACAAGTGCCACCCGCAGTGCCTATTCAGATTTTGTTTTGAGTCTAAGCGATGTGCACTGCTGTCAACAGAAAAGTATTAGAAATTGATTTAAGAGTTGCTCTTAGTTATTAGTGAGAAAAAAATCACGCTTTAAAACAGTACAAGTAAGATGGCAGAAAGAATTACAGATTGAAAACAACAAGGACATCCAAAAATTCACATTTTAAGTGTTAATTATAAACAAACCAGGAAAAGTTTTTCATGAAAAACAGATCCAATTAAAAAAAAAAGTTCTCAATTAATGGACAGTAGACTATTAGCAAGATGGAACCCACTGAAGCTCAAGCACTACACTGGGTATCAAAGCACTAGCAATAAGCTAAGAGTATAGGTGAACAAATAAAAATCCAACCATACACTATGTTCCAGGAATCTAAGCACATTAATTACAGTAAAGTGATAAAGGAAGCCGCATAACAGTCCTAGACTAGTAATAGGGGGAAAAAAAAAAAGAAAGAAAGAAAGAAAAAAAAAAAGAAATTCCCACCACCCATATATTTTTCTACAAGGGTTTAAAGTCTGACATTTTTCCAATACAGCTTAATACTGCTTTAAGTACGACGAGAAAGGCACATGATAACCTGCAAAATACAAAGAAAAAAAAGAAAAAAGAAAAAACAATTTCCTATGTCTCTCACAGTGCTTGTGCAAGGCAGAATTTAGTCAGATCTGATTATAATTAATATTATATATTACTTATATTTCTTATTATTTATATTATTTTATATTTATATTATTATATATATTATGTCTTTGGTATATTTTCCAAGCTAAAACAGGTGATAATGTATTCTTCTCCCTAGATTTCTCATTTAAGAGAAGATCAGATCATTCCCTTACCTGGAAATACCTCTGCATGTGTAAGAGGAGCCCTGAGAGAGCACCTGCTTCGTTCCTCTTCCACAGTAGGAACAGGGGTTGCTACCTGAAGAAGAGGAGGAAGGATTCACCTCCCCCAACCTCATAAATCATGGGAATCAGCAGGGGCAGGCAGCATCACTTGCCCTTCCCAGTCACATCATACCTTCCTATTTCCCTTCCATCTAGGAGGGTTGCCTACTGTTTCATAAGAAACAAACACAATCTCAGATTATGTCTCCATTTCTATAGAGACAAGGAAGAAGGATATACTTCAATTCATCTGTTATTTTTCCAAACTGCCTTTGGAACAGTAGGAAAGACAAATAAAGATGAGCGGCTGTTGGAAGACAGTATACATCTCACCAGCCCTTGTTAAATGCAAGATCCACAGATTCTGCTGGCACCTGAATCAGTCAGATTCAGAGTGAATGACAGACAAAATGCATTATTTTATCAACGATGCCTGAATCTGTCACCTCAGAACAGGATTCCTCAGAGAATTTCCAGAGAATTCCTTTCAAAGATTATTTTGTTTTACAGAAATAAAACCAAGATTGTTAAATCTCCATTAAATGACAAAGTCTTAACATTCGAATAGCTTTACTTACATCCTCAGCTGTCTTTATGACCAATAATTCTAGCGGGTAGATAATTCACTTCACAAATCAAAGCACTCAAAGGTGTCTGAGTCAAGCTTACAAAGCCTGGGGAAGAGGTGAGCAGAGACAGACCCAGGTTCCCATTCTGAGCTAGACCTTGAGGCCTTGTGTTAACAGGAGTTAACTGACTGTTGTCAAAGGCAAGCCATAATCTGGGCACTTCAAACATTTGCTTCCTGACAGAAACATCAAAGATTTAATATTGCACTATATCAAGAATGATAGCAAGTTCAGGTTTTTCTGTGGGGTGAGGGGATTAGGATCTATATCGGCCAGCTCTCCAGCTGTTCCCCATAAGCTATCTCAGAAGTATTATGTCATTAGTTAAATAAGAATCCATCATGTAAAATTTAATCTGAAGTTCTGAGTACCCAAATTATGTTATAATGAGCAGCACTGTCATCTTCAGCTGCAGGCTCTCAGAAACACTATTCTGGGAATTTTATTAGAGAGAAAAAGAAGCATTTACCATCATGTTTTCAAACTGGCAGGACCCTAAACGAATGATCTCAGGAAAGTCAGTTGACCTTCCTATTTTCCCAAGAAAGCACTGGCTGAAAAGTGAGATGGCTGAATATAAACACTGCACCAAATCAAGCTTCCTAACATCAGAGCCAAACATGATGACTGATCTCATTCAAAGGATTTGGATTTCATTCACAGTGACTCTTACCAAGTCTAAAAGAAATGATGGAAGCTTCCTTGAAGGTGCTCAGAAGATTCAGTTTAGAAGACAGACAGTGACGAGAGGAGCTGGAATGCAGGAGGAGGCTACAGGACACTGACCTTACTCTTTTCAGTTTGGTATAAAAGGATTACTCTAGTGCTCGATTTCACAATTCAACTAATATTTGCCCATTAGAAGATTTAACAAAGCAATTTCAATCTATTATATAGGTACAGAAAGAAGATTCAAGGTAAACATTACCAAAAAAAACCCACCACCACCACTGTGTTGCACTCCTGCAAATCAACATAGCCATCCTGACAGCAAAGAGAAACATTCTCATCTAAGCTTGACCACTGTCTACTGCAAAAGGGAAACTTCTCCAGAAGACGTTGTTGTGCTGTGTCACCAGTGGTTCAAGGGAGGATCTTAGTTTTAGGATCTTCCAGTATCAGGAGAACCAAATATTATTATGAGTATCATGTATTAAAAGGGAATTGGATTTCATTCACAGCAATTCTTCTCTGGGTCTTGAAAGATGAACTTCAAGTTCATTAATTCAGTTCCTCAAGAACCCCTAAATGCTCAAAACAGTATTTCATACTTCTCATTTGCCCAACTAGCCACACCTTTTACTTGACTTAAAGCAGCAGAAATTGTAAAAGGAAGATGACTGATCTAAGTATGTCAGCTTCACATGCTTTAGCATGAGAAATAGCAAAACCATTACAGATCTAATACAGCTAACTACCAAGCACTTAACAAAAGAAATGAATTCCACTAAATCTCCCATAAGATTTTTTTTTTTTTTTTAAGATTACAGATAAGGATGACAACAGCACTAAATGAGAAATATCTTATTTGGATACTGAAAAATCTCTAGATTTAGTAAGAGTCTATCATATGGAACCGGCAAAAAGATAAACAAAACAAAGCATATACACATGAGGAGTCTTAAGTGACTGAAGCAGAGGAGGAAGAGAAATGGAAAAGGAGTCTTCAAGTAGCTTGGTAAATAAAAACATATCCAAGCTTTTGGGATTTCTTGTTTGCTTTATTTCTTCTTTGTTCTTATTTAAGTGACCTAGCTACTGAGAGCAGAATGCATCATAAGGGATTAAAGAATAGTAACTATATGTAGTACATAAGTAAAACCCTTTAAACAACAAGAAACACACACAAAAACCCCCACCCTTGCATTATGAGAAGTTGGAGAGAGACAGACAATTTGAAAGTGCAAGTCAGTATTATCCTGATCAATTTAACACCAGGGACTAAACACACTAATAGACAAAAGCCATTAAATTCTTCTTGAAAAGTGCCATGACAACATAAACATATGATTTAAAAGTCAGATAATGATATAATATCCATCTCATGAACAGGGAAGGAAATCCAGTGACTTCAGAATTACTTTAGATTTACATTAGTGAAGCTCAGATTAGAATCCACCCTTCAGTACATTGGCTGCTCAAGCATAAATCTACCCAAAGAGAAAAATATTTATCTTCAGGAAACCATGGAGCAGTCCTTAATACCACTGGTGTATTTTTAAAGCTGTATGCAGGATATGAGCAGCATTGCTTCCTTTGACTTTAACAATTTGCCACATAGCTCTGCCCTGCAAAGTTACTGCAAAAACGCCATCGTTAGGTTCCACATTTAACGTCTTTCAATAACTTTAGATCAAATGTAACAAATTTACAAAGACAAGAAAAATATTTTTTCTCCCAGCCACCGGTGCTGAAAACTCACCCCAAGCTGAGTTTGCTCTTTTTTCTGCTCCTCCTCCTCATTACTAATAAAGTCCCACAGAGCAAGCCAGGACTCTGGTAAAACTCCAGCACATTCCCATTGTCCTCTGTGGGTTTACACAGCTGAAAAGGATCAGTCCAGTGACAAGAACTTACTAGCCAGTTCTGCAGGTGCACATGAGGAACCTGCTCTAGCTAGCTCCTAGCTTCGCTCCACAGTGATTACAGAGCTGAGTAATAAGAACTTGCTTTCCTTTTCCATGTCAACAGATAAAACTGCAAATGCAGTACAGCAAGAGGAAGAAGCTGTTTGTACATGGCTCCATAATACAGTTAAACAATACATACTCATTAGCCCGAGGATTGGATCAAGCACCTTAACAGATCGTTATACTTGTTCTTTAGTATATAAAGTTCTCGGGTTCAAACTAGACATCAAATATAAAAGCTTGACCACGTTCTGCTCATTTTTGTTGAGCCACTGCAGAACGCTCTACTGGGATCGCCCTCACTGCGTACATCTGCAAGGTATTCCAGGGGACCATCTGGTAACCAATGACAGCCTCTAGAGCTGCATGTAGGCATCACATCCAGAAGTAGAAACCTTCAAGGTTTTGCGCAGCGCGAGTGGCCAAAAGGAGCTGCAATACTTGCAATTCTATAAGCTTTCAGAGAAGGATCTCAAAGCAACCCAGCACATAAGGCTACTCTTCACTGTTAGGTAGAGCGTGCTCGGACAACCGATTAGAGCTTCTATTGCAAAATACTTCAAGGTATGTCACTGACAGACAGCTCTACTCACCAATTTGAGTAGAAAAACAGACTAACCTTCCAAAGTCGTTTTGGTATATTTTGCTGACACTGAAATTGAGTAGAGAAGAATGTCTTAGCAAGTTTGCAGATGAGAGAACTTATAGAGGAAGATACTTTTTGCTGCTAGAAAATTGTATATTCCTACATAAATCTAGAAGTAGTAATATTTCTGCACCTATTTTCATTTATATTACTGTGGTAGGTGAATGGTCCTGAGATAAAACTTTCTTGAGTAGTATAATTTATAACACGCATACAGAACTTCTCCCAGGAAAGCTGGGAAAAGTGCCTCACTTAATTCTAAATAAAAGGTCGTCTGCTGATGATGCTGTTAAGGGCACTATGTTATTATGAATGTAACTTGACTTACAACTTGCGTTATAAGATACAGAGTTATGAGATCAGTCAAGAGATAAGCTGTAGGGTGTAAAAAAATTTGGAAGTGATTGCTTGGTTTGACAGCTCTGCTCTATCTTAAACCACGTAAAATTCCTGGGTTTCTGTAGAAAAAAGCACATAACGGATTAAGCAGTAGTGTGAAAGACAACACTATTTGTTCAAAATTATTTTCTTTTTAACTTATTTAGAAATTCAAGTTTACCATATTAAAAAAAAAAAAAGAATTCATTACTTTTGCAAAGTACTGTCAATATGATAAATGCGAGCAGACAGATGAGAGCATGGAAGAGTACTATGAAAGTATATAGGTTATATAACATTGCTTCATCAGTAATGAGAAAGAAATAATTTTCAAAAGTTATTTAAAACTTTCCTGCTAGCCCTGTGACTTTATAACCCTCCTCAGTATGGCAATTCATTTAGAGTGAGAGACAGAGGGCCTCATCTCTTAGCTCTATCTGATTGGATCCATCTTCTAGCCTCTCAGTAGTGTGATATTACAGCTTACATTAATGAAGCAATGAAATACTTTCAAATATAAGACAAATCTTCAGTCAAATAGGTCTTTCCTTGCATGATATAAACATGAACAGTTGAGTAATAAAGCATACAGTATAATTTGTGCAAATGTGAATGACATAGCATCAGAGATATAGTTAGAAATGTCAATAAGAAACTTGAAATAAGAATGGAAAAGGTGCCTCTCTAGCTCACGACTGTAAATGTTTCCCAGTAGCCAAACATTGCTGATTCTCTTCCAAAAGATTTGGAAATGAGATACAGCAACCAAACACTAAGCACAGAATCTCCAGGCTAATCATCCCAGACAACTTGACATCCAACCGGACTATGAATTTCACTGCAACAGGAACTGATAAGCAATTTAACAATAAAACTAGCCAGGAATCCATTCTTCTCCAACAGACACAAATGTAGGACCTACAAAAGTATCTAAGGGAGTATTTAAGATCTGCAGACAGTTTTGTGTCACTAGACTAGATAGTTTACCAAAATTTTCATTAATAGTGGGTCGTCATTCATTTTATTAAGGCAAGAAGCCAATATTGCTCAGTGTTCCTGGGAGGCTGATGTTTTTCTTTCATTAAACAATGCATGCTGGTGCAAAGCTTTAAAATAGACGGTGACTGACCTAATGCTACAGGGCAAGGTAATGAAAACAAACTTTAGTCATTTTGCCAAGCATAAATGTTTTTATTCTTGGGGTAGACTTTGTACAGAATGCTGGTCCTATAATAAATTCAACTTCAGAACATTACTATTTGAATGAAACCCAAATCTACTGTTTGCATTGGAAGATTCTAATGAGACCTGTCATCTAAATGGATAGGATTCAGAACTGAGACCCAGAAAAAACATTACTTTTGGTTAAAAGCCATGTCGTCATTGGGAGTTCCAACCAAATCAACCAAAAACTAGTTGAAAGAAAGATGTCTTGCACTATCCAATGAACTGAAAAGTATCAAAATAATCAGCTACACCACCACAACTGGAACATTGATAGGGGTGTCTGTGGTTTAGAGTAACACACATCTGCTCACATGTAAGCAAGCAAGAAGTTCTGGGAAGTGTCACTAGCATGATTTTTGCAACGGCTATTAAAAAAACAAAAACAAAAAACAAAAAAAGCTTCACACTGGGATCCAAATATTCCTCTCCTGAATGGTCTATTTGACTTCAGTGGAAACTGGGCCTGAGGAAAGACTGCAGGAAGAAACACACAATGTTACAGTGAAGACAATGAGCACAGAAGACAAAGGAAAAATTCAAACATTTGGCGACAGTTTCCAAAGTATAAGGGGAATCGGCAGTCAGATGTACAAGTCCCCTTTACTGCCTTTGAAACATCACCACTTAAGCAAACAATAAATTTGACAGTGGACTCCAAACATGACACACATCAGTACTAAAGAAACTCAGGAGTTCATGATCAATGATAGATACAAAAGAAAAGTAACTCTGATTTGACAACTTTAATGAAGGGTAGCTAAACACTAACAAAGTCAAGATCTTTTTCACATGTCAACAAAGAATGGATGTTTTCCAAGGTGCCAAATTCCTGAGTAATTCTGTTCATCAGAAAATATTTTGAAAAAATCACTAGCAGAACCTAGGGCTATTTTTATATTACCTCCCCCTCACACACCTTTTACATGTACTTGGGGTTTTAAACTTCAATATTGCTCTCTTGAGACCTTTAAAAACTGGCAAGAATATCTGAAGATTTTTTTAAAAAAAGAAGGGGGGAAATAGGTAGTATAAAAGATTGTTTGCCTATTTTGCTCACCTGGTCATCTAAGTTCTCAGTGGTGTTTAACTGATTGTTTCTGAGCTGAGTAAAGTAGGATCCACTCTCAAACGAAATGGGAGCAATTCCCAATATTAATAGCTAGAGCCAGACAAACTGTTCACCTCGTAAACCTCACAATTGCATCAGTTCTTAATAGTAACTGTCCTTTATTAAAATTCTGATCTGTTAAGGGTTTGCAAAGTAATCTGAAATTTGGAGCGCCTGAAGTTAAAGTTACTCATAATATTTCAGAGCAATTTAGTTAATTCACCACACCTGGTTATTAATCAGGAACAAAATAAACCTAAGTTCCCAGTACTAGGGCTATTCTGTATAATAACAAGAGCATAAAGAAGCCCTACCAATTGTGCACAAGGGACAAAGCACAAACAAGACTTCAGCTCAAGGACAAGCGGACCTGAAGACACTTAAACTGGCAGACCTCAGTCCTCTGTTGTAATTCTGTGCCTTGGTGTTTCTTGTCTTTCAAGCAGAGGAACCTCTGCTTCTTTCACTGTCATGCTCTGAAGACAAATCTGTACAATGTGAAACAACTCTATTCTCATTAAGTGTAAGTGTAGCCAGAAGAGAATTCTTCTCATCTCTCCTAGTGAAAAATACAACATGAGCCAGAACAGACCTAGGTTAGAAATGTGATATTAGGTACAAAGCAATTCTCTTCTAAATCAGCGTTTCAAATCCAGTTCAACACATTACTGATGAATATTCATCATCAAGTGGTTTTTTAGTGGTTTTCCTGAAAAGAGTTGATAATCTTGAACACAGAATTGAGCAATTCACAATTAAAGGCAGTTAAAAGATGATTCAACCAGGAAAAAAAAAGAAAAGATTTTCAGATGGGAAATACCATTTTGTCAACACTGCAAACCTCTAAAATATTGATTTCAATGGTGGAATATTAAAATTGAATATTTAAATTAAGTTCCTTGTTCTTGACTGTCTGGCTGTATTTCATTCTGACTTTTAATTTTGTATTGAATTTTGAATTACATTTTATTATTGGCATATATATTTTTATGTGATATTAGAATGTTTGAAGATGAAAGCATTCTGGCATTTTTTGAATGAACTGTTTCTGAATTTTCATGCTGTGTTTAATTTCATACCCTTTGCAGGGGTGAAAGGAGCCACATTTCAAAATATCACATTTACCTCAAGGACAGAATTTCTTTTCCCAACCGGGTATATTTGCAAAGAACAGTGACTATATTAGCTTACTGGTTCTTGATACACAGGAATCCACCAAAAAACATGCCACTATCTGCATGCCCTACTGACAAATTCCAGAATCAGGGACCTGGAAATAAAATGGCACACTACTTTCCAGTGATGGTCTGAAGTATTATGAAGTATTTTGGTCATTTTGTATCTGTTCTGACTAGAGAGGATTTTGGTCTTATGTACCTTTCTCCAGTAGCAAAATTCACTTTACAAGCATAAGGGAAGAAACAACCTTTGCAGGCAGAACATGTTGGAGGCCAGCTGCTTTCAAAGCTGCACATTACGATTTTGTCAGCTGGGGAAATTAAAGACCCTTCCTGTGCTTCTGTGGAAGCCGGTGCCCAGCGGGTGTCTTCCAGCTTTCAGTGAAGACAGCCTTCCACATGATAACACAAGCGTTGTATTAGGGCTCAGTAATACATCTCAAACTTACACGTGAATGAAGTATAGTAGTACATATTGTGACCACCATTTGTCAAGCAGATGACAAAAGGGAGCATCAGAAAAACAGAATTTCCTCAGACTTGCTACTATGTCATAGACTTACAAAGCCAAGACTCCTCAGAAAGGAAAAACTCCAGTAACACACACTTATGAGTAGGCTGATAAATGACTGTTTCAGATGACTGAATTCCTCAATATTACTGGCACATTTTTTTCAAAGTCAAGAGAAAATGAGCTTTTCCCAAAACTATTAGTTAGAGGTTCCTGCTTTGAAAATGCATACTCAGACTTTGTTGCAGACAGCTCTTGGAAAAATAAAAGAAAACATTGTCCAGTCGCCACCTAAAGTGTGTTTTATGGAAACAGAAATTCAATTTCAATGCTGTCTGCTACAGAATATTGATGGCATTGATGATATTTCCCTTGAACCAAAAGTCTGCAAATCACCTTCCTGGGGACACAGTGGCATGGACTGTACAAGACAGTAGGAGTGTCACTGTCTGCTGGAGCAACCCCATTAGATTCATAATCAGACAATAAACCCAGCTGTCTACAATTAAACAAATCATTATTCTAGAAGTCCACATCGTACATCTTTATGTAGACGCTGCCCTTGATTAATCCACACACCTTCATTTAGTAGTGACAACTTCACAAGGAAGCTTTTAGCAGCTGTTGACCTGATATAACGGCCATCTTCTTGGCATGAGGGTCTTTTATAAAGTAATAAAAGGATGCAAAGAATAAAAGTCACCTACAGTAAAGAGTCAAGGAGAAGCAACTGAAATAACTATCTTAACCCAAACTATATTATTTGGTATTTCCAAGTTCCTTGGCTTAATATCGGTGAATTGCTGTGCTTCTCCTGAGACTCACATACCATTACTGATGAACTACATTATTTTCTTTTTGCCTCAGATTCTACCATGCACAGAGGAAATACCCTTTTTTCCCAATCCACTTTGCACTGTGCTATTACTTAGGTTATTTTTGATAAGAAACATATTAGACATCAATGACATTACCTTAAACCAACAACACTGAAGCACAGTCAGATTTCTTATTATTTGGGTAATTAAAAAACCCAACCCCCTGCCATTCTGTGAACTAGCACATTGTTTGAAGGCAAGTAAAAGTTTCTTTAAGCCCCCGTGAAGAGTTAGAGGAAACTATTCCACGTGGTGGCAGCAGTGGTCTAAAATACAGTGAAGTTCCATGTTCCAAAACTCCAAGATTCATACCTCCTTTGAATTCATTATACAGAGACAGAAAGGGAAATCTTCCTTTCCTTGACAGCCTCCCATACTTTATTCTGTCTTTCAAATACTAATAAGGTTCATGATCCCATTGATTTCTTCCCTGTGATTTTGAGCTTCAGAATAGGATTGGCAATAGCTCCCAAGGAAAAATCAAAGCTTCCTGCTTCAGTGAGGTTGGCAGAGATAAAAATAATAATAATAATAATAGGCTCAACAGTGGTCTCTGTGAGAGGGAAGTGACTTCATTATCCAGTACATCCACTGCACTGCTCTGTCAAAACTTTCACAGGGACAGAAATATGGAAAAAAAGTCACCTTCTCAGAATACTCAGTGGATTAGCGTTCTGGCAGGAAAAGCGAGACTGACATTGGGTTATATCATCATATAGTCTTTGACGCCAACTCCCGGACAAGTGGTGTTATGGACCAAATCCATATCCCTAAAGCAAATCCTGGGTATGAAGAATATGTGCAGGGATTCCTCCCTGTCAGCAGGAAAAGTACAATATCAAATTCTGGCATATTAACAAAACCATTCCATGATAACTATAGCAGCTCTCCATAGCACTGTGTTTCCTTCAAGACGCACATAACTTAACAGCAATTTACACAGCTGCAGATGAGCATAACACCTAGATTTTCTCTTCACTCAAAAAAAGACAACTTATGCCATGCAGACAGCCCATGCACAAGTAATCTCCCTTTCTCGCTGGGGGCCAATCTTTGCTTTAGCACAGGTTTTTTTGAAAGTAAGTTTCTACACTGAGAACACAGAAACTAATCACTTTGCTTCTTTAACTATATTCTCTTGTAAATGAACTAGCTCTAGGAATTCACTGCCCTAAGTAAACTAGGAAATGAGCAGCATTCCCACCTCAGCTGCTTGCACACTAAAGAGTCACTAAGCATTTCTCTGCCCTAGGCGACCACCTGCTCTTAATGCACGGCAGTGCCAGTCTAACCCTTGGAAGAGAAAATACGTGGCACTCGCAAAAATCTTCTCCGAGACTTACGCCACAGAGCTATTACCTATGGTCTTCTAGCCATGAGACAGAGGACGAGGAAGGGACAAAAGCTTATTAGGACATAAGACTACTCATATTTGGCTATTAGGCAAAAAATCCCCCTCAAATCTGTTCTCCATACTTATATGGCTTGAAGCAATCAAACTGCAGAAATAAGGCTTTCCTACATAGACTTCAGTATGAGGGAAGGGAACGAAGAGTATTGGAGGAAAAGCGCTTAAACCAGGTCACATTTAGCCTGGGCAATTATATACCGTTATAATTGTGGTCCTCACGCTTTATCTTCCCTTGAGCCTCTTACACCTGCTCTTTGTCTAACTTACTCCTTGTGTTTTAACTTAAATTAGACCACCTTGATCCCCTGAAACAGTTTATTAACCAATAACAGAAGTCTGAACAATACACTTGCAACTGAAACGGAGCTCTCTGCCCCTGAAAATACAAGCACCTACAGCTCGGGCTGAAGAGCGAGCCTTTGAGTCCACGGCAGCCAGTACTTCACAGACAAACACAGAGGAGAACCTATGACATCTAAATACCAGTGGGTGGGTGCAAATGAACACAGTGAGATGCTACATACACATGCAAGTGGCAGTAAAAGCCTTGACGAAGGATCAGTGTTTTTCTCTGCACCTGCAAAGACCTCTGGACCAACGGGAGCTTGATCACATCCTCCTGGGACTGCTGTGACACAGTTCCTGCGCAGTTACCGAGACATTTCACAAGTGGAACTTTTCCCTTGTTTGTAACATGAGAGCATCCCTATTTTCAATTATATCCCTGCATTTAATTAGCCTGCAGAAGTTTCCTTTCAGGATGTGCAAACCTGGTAAAAACCTCAGTTGTATTGATTACTTTTCAGGTCGGGGGTGGGGGAGAAGATCTTTTAAAAGTTTAGTAAGTGGTTTAAAGCTCATTTTCCCTTTTCCCTTTGTACTGGTTTGTTAGAAAAAGCAAAATCCATTTGTTACCCCCCAATTTATCATCAAAACAGGCCTGACATTAATTGCATTCTGCTATTACAAGCGGAGGTCATATGTGCTTTTCTTAATAGAGTTTGCAGCTCTTATTTTTATAGATATTCCATGTGGGCTAAATAACATTAAGAAAGCTAAGGTCAAAGCCCAGTCATTTCAAAGGAATAAAGGGAAAGATTTACAAGACATCTGGTGAGAACAGTTTATAAGGGGAAGCAAAGCTTTTCTTCCAAGATTACACCAATTGAAGCCTAAACTGGGGGAGAATTCCCAAAGGGAGACACGCTCCACTTTGTAAATCAATATTGCTCAAAGATGCAACTGATTTGATCCTGAATTTTAAACGGGTGGTAGCTTCTCACACTCCAGAAAGCTTCTCTACAAACAGCAAGTTTTGATTTCCGTAAAGCACTTTGGGGACTTTTTCCCCCTCAAGCCTACCCACAAAGTCGCAGTCAGATGTCCCGTTCCAGGGCCTTGAAGCCCACCCCAGTTGCTTGTCAGCAACACACACCTGCCCTCACAGGCACGTCTCTCAGATCTGCTGGCCTAATTGCTTGTGAAATCATTTCCTAAGCCCATTCAAACAAAACAATTTGTCTGGGTTAAACATTTTTTCTCCCCTAACCTGACTGATTTTAACCATGTTAAACTACATGAGAAATTATGCCAGCTGATCAGAGGGAGGGATCCCCCATGGCAAATAGCCAGGGACAAGGACATAAGGATGGCTGAGAGGCAGTAACTTGTCAATTTAGTACAGATTAAGTCAAAACAGGGCTGACCAAAGCCTGATCTTGCAGTGCCAACTTCTGTTTCTATTACCACAAAGCAAGCAAACAGAAAATTAAAAAAGAACCTTTTTTAGCATCATTAAAAGATGATTTCTTGCCTTTAGTGCTTCTTGTACACTAGCCACTGTTCTGCTCATAGAAGCTATGGATTGCTTGCCCAAAAAGGGCAGTGCAGGTACTGGCTTGAATTAAGGCAAGCACTTAGCAGATGCCTGGCCTGGGATCCAGAAGGAAGTCAATTTGTGGTTTCACCTTACACAGAGATTTTGTGCTGTTTTGTTTCTGTGAAGGCAGAGCAGTCCCCCCACCCACCCAGGTTACAGCTCTTCTCCCTCAAACAGCTGGGCTGGCTGACGAATGGCTGCACATCGTTTTCTGTGGCAGCAACCCTGGTTTAAGCAACTCACCCTCACATCAGCTCCACACTGCATTAGCATCACCATTATTCAAGCAGCCTGGACTGGGGCACTGCTCCAGGTGAATCACCGCTTCAGGGAAGGGCTACGGTGTTTCTCAGCTGGATCAGTTAACCCAGTTCAAGTGGCCCCGCTGCTGAGCATGAATCTACTGCTGAGGCAGCACTGAATCATGGCTGCAGCAGGACTAAGTGACAAGGGGCCAAAAACCCAGCACTGCCACAAAAATCTGTACTGTGTAACACAAACTGGACACAGAGTCCCTATACATTTTTATGAGTCACTGTGTCATATTTTCCTCGCTGTAATACAGCAAGTTAACATACAGTCAGAGAAGAGTTATTCAACAAGTGCAAAAACATCTTCTCAACAAGCATTTCTCCTATGACTTCACATATGGGTGCCAGACAAAACCACAAGCAAAAATCTGGAGGCTATCTGAAGCTTAAGTAAGCCAATGCAATCTTACACCCACCTCGCGCTGGAGGGTCACAGGGAAAGAGACATGTTGCAATCCCACCGCAGGAAACAACACAATCCTTTTGCCCTTGCTTTCTAGCTTACCTACAAATGCCAAGAGGTAGTAGTGGATGATGTGGACAGCTGCTCACTGAGAAATGTGCCCAAGATACCAAGCTCTTAAAGCAGAACCCTGAAACAGTCATCAAGTGGTGGTAAGTTTTTGCCACTACTGAACCTGAGCTCAGCTGAAATTCATGCACTATCCTGAAGGTGGCAAGGTCTATCCAGCTAGTATTTGCTTCCTCTGCTATCCACCATTTCATGCTGACCTCTTAACAGCCCACACACACCCTGCAGGGGTAGTACTGCTCCCAAGGGCCCTGGAATCCGACCCAGAAGCAGACACCAGCACTCAACCTCTCCCCTCTGCAGCCCACGACCTGCAGTGTTGCACCCCACGAGCCCTGCACAGGCATTGGCAATGCCCTCGTCTGCAGGTTACGTGGCAGGACAGACATTAGATGGCAGAGCGATGATAAGTGGCTTGATTTGGGCAATGCTAGGATACAGGGCAGGTGAGCTATGGATGAGGGGGGCAGAATTCTTATTCAAACTATACAGCCCGAAAAAGCCAGTCTACCATCAGGAAGCTCCAAACTTTGCACTAATTCTTGTTAAAACTGGGTGTTGGGGGGGGGGGGGTGGAACTGTGTCTGAGCCACAGAAGTCTACACGCAATAGCACAGGAGCTTGCACAGTAAAGTACAATTCTTAATTTGTTGAAATGTTGTATGCAGATATATTTTGGTTGGGTGGAATTCAGTGTTTCTGAAGAAGCATTCCATTACTCTGCCTTATATAAGAGGCATAACGTTAACCCTGTCTCTAATCAGACCTCTGCCCCTTAGCATGCTTCAGCTCCTCCTGCAGTGTCATCAACCTAGTCTCTATTAAAAAAAGTCATAGTATGTTGTCTTCTTCTCGTAAGTGGCACTATAGGGATGAGAAAAGAAAAACAAGAACAAACAAAAACAAAAGCCAAATCCTGGTCTGTATGTCACAGAAGGAAAAAGAAAAGCAAAGCCATTCTGAACTTCCAGCTTTTTCCTTTTGTCTTCCTCTTCCTATTTGCTTTGAAAGTATAATCAGTTGTTCCCTCTTCACTAGCCAACACCACCTCTTTAGCTGCAGGAGAGGATTCTGCCCTGCAGCAGCTCTCCCCAGAAAAAGCAGTTCATCCCCAGGAGAAAGGGAGTCCTGCCCATTAGAGTTCATTTGTTTTGGTAAGGCTAAAAACTGCTGATATTAGTCCTTCTCAGTCATTACAAGACCACACTTCAACAGGGTCCATCCAGCAAATCTGCATCATCTGCTTTAATTATCACAGTTTGATCAGTCCTCTCCTAGGGGGCTATGCCCCCGTAATATTTCCTTTGCTATGGAACCTGAGACAATTTCTTGTGCATGCTCAGTAACTCTGCAATTAAATATCCTGGAATAGCATCTTGCCGTGTATAAACTATGTTGTTCATAATACATACAAATGCTAAAGATTTGGTGGACAACTCCTTTTCTCCCCTCAGATATCCATTCAACTACTACTGTAAATATAATGTCTTGCCTGGCTCTTTTCTTTATAGCACTCATTTCAGTATCGTACCCAAACATCTATTAAAGACTAAGATATGTTATCTTGCATGGCTTCAAGTCAGCACCGAAATTGTACTTGGCCAGCTGAAGTACTTGTAGCCTGTGGGTTTGCCTCAGGCTAAACATCTCCAGCAGAAGTAGTCAAAGCAAGAACTTTCTCAGTCATTAAAATGTGTTGCATTCGTATATACCAGGCAGTTGCTGTGGCTAACTGTATAAGAGATGAAGTATAGTCAACCAGTTTGGATAAGGGTTGTATCAGGCTTTTAGCTCCCTTACAAAAAAGCTGCTTACAGAGAGAAAATTGGTCTTAGATTTTTTGATATGACCAGCATGGATGTATTTAGAAATATCCACTACAAATCTGGGCCTGGAAAAAGAGAGCGCATTATAATACAAACAGCCCAAAGTTCACAGATCTGACAGAGACCTCAACCCAATCCTGTATCTAAAACCTGAGGAAAATCAGAAGAAATACGGTAAGGTCATGTTAAAAGTATAGCCTTTAGGCCAGTATCTTTAATTTAGCAGCTTGAATTTAAAGATTATTATGCCTATGGCATTACTATAGTCAAAAAATAAGACAACACTGTGTTTCATTTCAGTTACCCAAGTAATACTCTTCAGTTCACCAATATTTCTTAACAAAATTGGTGCAATAGAAATAAAACACCACATTTGTATGCGAGAGGCCTGAACATTGGTAAGCTTCAGAAGACATCACTAACCATACGCCTTTACCAACAGTGTAGCCCCATTGACTTCACGAGATGCTGAACTGGCTCTTAAAGGGTTGCGCAGCCCTCTGCCTGGGTGCACTGTGCCAGAGTCCTCCTGATCTACTTACTTGGGTAGCACTGATTGAAGAGTTAAACTATTTTTTCCCATGTAGCCCCTTTCAAATTCAGTGGTTTCCACCTTACACAGAGCCACCATTCTAATATACCCCCGGCATACCTAGAAGGCAGAAATATATTTAGCTTTCTTCTCAGAATTTCTCTCTAATGCCACCATTTATGCTACAGTGCTTCTGATGCTAAGCCTTTAAAGCAGGAACAGGTAGAGATTTTTTCCTCCATCACCCAGGTACTACTCTCTCTAAGACCATGTTTCTCTGACTGCGCTTTAGGACCTCAAAGTCCTAAATTGTTTTTAGAACCCTCTCCAAAACCCCATCAATTTATCAGGTCACGTGAGGGCAGAAGCCAACCAGCCCTAAACTGCATAGCTTTGAAGGGACAATCACTACACCAGTCTTCATGGTCTCACACAAAAGCACAGGGAATGATCTCGGTATGCTCCCAGAGCAGGGCATTTAGACCTACACTCCTTGACACAGGCTCTTGTTTTTAAGGAAGACCATTTGCAAAACAGCTCCACTAGTAGAATTTCCACAGCCTTCCTGCATAATCCATTTCAGCACCCAGCCATCCTCAGTTAGAACGCTGTCTCAGTTAATTTTTAAGAGAACACCATTATTTTGATTTATGTGATTAGGAAGTCTAGTAGCATGAGGCCAGGAAAAACTCAAATTTAACATCTCAGCTCAACATCTACTAAATAGGTTTTTTCTGAAAGTGCTGAATTGCACATTTTACAGAACAGACCCAGAGAGCCTATGGGAACAACAGCTGCTTGCAGGAGCCAAAGATCTGGTCCTTAGCTCTAGAATAAAATTAAATTCTTGATGTTAATTCAAGTGTGGTTTAACATGAATAGGATACAGAGAGGCTAACGATATCCTTCTGAAAAGAAAAAAAAAGGTAAAGCTGATTAATTTCAAAGCAGAAAATATTTATCGTCTGATAGTTCTGCAATGGTAACTTTTCCCTCTGTTGTCCAGGATGACTAATATACTACAGATAGTATATTTTATCCAGGAGATACAGACTCAGTACAGTGAAAGCTACTCATCATAGCATTATTGAAGAGGTGCATGCTGATAAGCCTGAAGATGGTCCTGTTCTGTAGATCAGGCAAACCAGAAATCAGCTTGCTCATAAAAAAAACAGCTCTTAAATAATTGTATACTGAATTCTTATGCATAAACTAGTCTGCGATAAGCAAAAATTCTAGCAATATATTGGCTGACACAATCTGGTTTCATGTCATGTAGGTTGGAGTCAGAATTAGAACAATGATTTTGATACGTCAGGAGGCTATGGCTGCGTTAAATCATTTTCTTTAACTGTGTTTGTACTTAAGATTTTATATCTGAAAGACAGTAGCAGTATTGGGAAGTGGATTTCAGCAGTTTTTGTATCTTCTTCAGCTGATGTGATTTACCTTCAAAAGAGCAGTTTCATGGTGGAGATCCTAGACCAGAACTTGGATTCATTTCTCGACTCTACAACAGAATTGCTGGGGAACCTTAGCCAGTCATTTAACCTTTCTTAAGCTAGGGTCCAAACTACCTTTTTATCGGTCAACTCAATTTCTCTGCCTCTGAAGAGTAGAGATACTTATCACACCTTGTTTTTGCTTGCCTAACCAGATGGCAAAACTTTTAGAGCAAGATCAGATTCTTAACACATGCCAGTACAGCACCTGGCACACTGAGGCCCTGGGCAGGCAGCTAAAACCCAAAAAGCCCCAAGTGTTACCTGAGAACAATAAATCCACCTTTATAGACTTTTTTCAACCCTACTTTTTTCCCCTAGTATCTTCCAGGATCCTTTTATGTTACAGAACACATTAAATCCCACAGTAAAACAAATGAGAATCCTTATGCATTAAGTACCAAACTGCAATCCACCCTCCTGCTGGATCTCTGAGCCAGGTTGCTCTGTGGATCCAGAGAAGGAAACCAAGTTCATAAAGAATAGAATCAACACATATGGTCCAGAAGAATCAAGTGCAGAAATGCCTTTTGAGCCTGAACAATTTCAGGACCATCAATTTTGAGGGATTTTACAAGATGATATATTTGTGACCACTGGACAAAGCCAGCAGAAGTTTTCTAACCCAAACAGAGCAGATGTGACAGCCAAAAAGGTGATTGGGGTATACAGAGATGGCAGATTCTCCATTTATTGATATTCTCACTGATTACTGCCTTTCTGCCAGATAAGCTTTAGCAGAACTGCAAATTACACTTTAATCAACACAAGTTACTGGAATCTGTACTAGAGTAACAGAGATAAACTGAATGGCCTATGGTATACAGGAGGTAAGATGAGATGACCTAAGGGTCTCTTCTGGCCTTATTCCTCAGCTTGTTTTACAGAGGAAATAGGCTAACAATATTTAACCTAACATCAGCCTCTGGCTACGGAAAGCCACAGGATGGCTTTCTACAGATGCTGCGCTCCTCTCCACCATGCAATGGTCTTAGTAGTTGCTAAAGGTTTGGCTTCTTGCAGACTTCCTGGTGAAGCAGCTTGATTTGAGGGTTCAGGCATACCTGAGCATCCCACTAAACCTGTGTATCCCTTTAAATAGCTATTTAATCAATAGTTTCTGAATGGGACCACACAACTACTCTACTCAAAACCTCCTAAGAGGGTTCATACTTTTCATCTACAATAGGCCTTGGGAGCCATTGCTCCTTGCACTATTATGTAGACAATTGCATCATCTAACTACAAAAAGGCTAAAAAGGTGAAGTGTCCAAAAGTATGGCCTCTTTTCCAAGTGAGATTTTTGCATCCTTTCCCAAATTCATAAAAATATAGTCACTTGAATTTTGAATGCCACAACTGTAACTCCTCTATTGATCTAGCAGGTGTACTACAGAATTACAGAAAAAGAGGCTGTGCCTGAACTCTCCTGAAAGCAAGTCCCTAATTATCATTCAAATTCTAGCTTTCAGACAAGTACTCCTCTATACCCCGAACGGGAATCAAACTTAAGGACCATTTCCAGTGGATATCCCACTAATAAGACATGAAATTCTTATCTAGCAGAAGGATACCCTGCAACACAAAAGCACAAATAAAAATCCCTTCCCAAAGACAGTCCCCAGATGTGACAGGAAATAGAGACAAAAGACATAGGCAGGTACACAAGTTTTAGAAACAAACTACTACGCCTGTCAAATTTTACAACGATTCTTAAATATATGCAACTAGTTATCATGTAATTTTTCAAAGATAATTTTCTGTGAATTTCTGCTTTCTCTCGTGCAAGAATCCCTGCAGTTGTTTTTCTAATAAACTTTTTGCTTTTATCGGAAAGTAATATGGCTCATCAGAGCAGCTTTAGTGTGATGGTAGTGTGCTAAGATAATGCCCCATGTATAATAATTTACATTAAATCTTTTTGCTAAATACATATTGTTCCCATCAGTGAACAAACAGCCTATCCAAATGTCCAGATAATTTGTTTTAACAACATGTTACTGTTCTTGGGTAATGCAACAAAGCAGGCAATCACAGATGAGTGAGCAATATGCCAATAAAATTGAAAGAAATAAATTAGTATCATGGTAACACATGTGTCTTCACAATTAATAAATTCCACTCCATCAGTCTATGATTTAATTATGCATTATGTGTAGGGCTACCATGAATCATTCATGTATTCTGTTAACTAAATGGCTAGATACAAAGCTTAAGAGGAGAACATTTACATGAAAACATAAAGTAAGTGTTCATGAAGTTTTGGACATAAAATGATCTGAAATTAATTTTCAATTCCTGGCTTTTTTTTTCTTTTCTTTCTTTCTTTCTTTTTTTTTTTTTTTTTTTTTTTTTTTTTTTTTTTTAAGGCAGAAGTCCATTTTAGCCAGACTATAAATAGCTATCTCAGCTGTAATGAAGTGAGTTTTTATTGCAAGTGTCCACAGTTAAGGTTACTGAATTACTAAGCAATTCCTTAACATGCACCTTTTCAGGAAACCCAGCTCTGTCCTTCGTCTGCCAACAGAGCCCTAAACGAGGTTGATCAAAATAAGATCCCTCCCCGTGGTCTCCTCGTTCTCCCCACACACTATTGCTTTTTTCTGTCAAGAAACATCACTGTCAGGACTTCCTGTCTCCTGACTGACAGGGCTACAGATTAAGAGTTAGTATTTTCCAGAGAGGAGAAATGTATGTGTAAGAAGAGGAGCAGAACACTATGTAGTAAGACAGGACTATGTGACCTGTATCTACTGCTGTGCAAAAGAGTAATTCTCTGTGTGGAGGAATTATTTATTCGTAGGCCTAATCAAGAGAAGGCGTATCCCTTCACAGGGTCTGCTTTAAAGATCACTGAAGCTAAACAGCCTTCTGATTGACTTCAGTGAATTATAGATGAAGTTCATAGTTAGCAAACACTGAGACAGAGAGGTACGACTCAATCTCCTTGGGGCTCACTGTCGGCTACTAAGCCAAAAGGTATCTGAAATCATAGTAAAATTGAACAGGATTAGGCCTCATGAGAAGAAACCCTTGCAAAGGCAAAATAGGAGTAGGGGGTCCCCCTGTATACTTCCTTTACAGAAGATTTTGGTCCAGTCCTATTAAGATTAAAATGTCAGAACAATTATACAAAGATCTAGAATGATCAGGAGCTACTTAATACAATTTTAGTATCTCCCTTTAATGTACGTGGGTAATGCATTGATGAATGGTTCAGAGATTTCAGATGATAAAGAGCAGGGTGTTTCTAGACACCAGTGCTATTTGAAAGTTTATCCAGATTCACCCTCATATTTCCACCAAGTCTTCCTGAATCTTACAAGAAAGTGCTGCAACAGGAGCTTCGTTGCTTCTTGGCTGAGGCTGGTAGAATAAGAGGTTTTTGAGCCATTTGTGTTAAACTCAAGTACCACACTTCCCTGAGTGGTCATTACTTCAGGATTTAAGGAGGAACTAAAGACAGAATTTGGCTGCAGCTAAATTTGGATTTGTTGACCTCTATCTGTCCAAAAATATTGAAAAGGCATTACCAGTGTGTCCTGTACTGAGTTGCAAAGTAAAATATGTAGTCTGCACTGACTCTGTGCTCATGCGGTTTTGCCTGAAACATTCTGCGTTAGAAGAGTATGCCAGATATTTATGCAGCCCATTGGATCTAGCATAAGCAATCTACAGCACATTCCAATAAAGAACTCTTTGTCATCTTTACGACCACAGCGCTGCCTGTAAGGTAAGTCCAACATTTTGCACGTGAATGTTATGTCTGTCCTGTTTAAGACAGGAGCAAACACTGCTTGCCATTAGTATCTCCCCAAGAGGTGTGAGGTCTAGGAAACACTACTTACAGTAGTGATGTCTAACTTGTAGCTCAAGAAACAGCAGCGATTGTCAAAGCTCTGACCTGAGCCCTTCACAGTATTCATGATCAGAAACTTTGTATTTGAACTGAAAAATGACTTAGGCGAGCTGTAGCTGAAAATATGTAGCGTGAAGCATTCCTACAAGTCTCCAAGGTAGTGTTAGAGGGGGCCCATTTCCCCTCCCAACATAGCAGCAGCTTCCCTTTCCTGATACAGCTGCTCTACAACTTATAGTGCAGAATTCAGCTACTGTTGGAGACTGAGGACTTAACATCTCCCACTCTTCCATTGCCTGCTTCCTTACAAAGTGCGCTGCGGGCAAGTAGTGGTGTACTTGCCTCAAGAACAGAGAGAGAACTAGTAAAGGCTGGCTCCTATGCCTACAGAGATGATAGAGAAGGTGAAGCAGAAGACCATTCACCACTCACTGTTTGTGTTTTCTGTCCTGGAGCAGGTTAGAACTGTGAGGGGATTCCTCCAGCTGAAGAGAGCTGTCAGGTTACCATCCTCCTTCGCTATTCACAACGTATCATCAGCAGAAAGTGCTGTGGCCACTTTGCAAAGCTTTCTGTGTACCACCATTAACCAAACACCTCAAAAAGGCATAGATGTTTGCGTCTAGAGTTTAGCTCTTCAGAGCTCATGAGGAACACAGGCTGCATCTTTCCTTCAACAACCTGACCCCTGAAGGAGCCATGCCCAAACTCACCACTGGAAGGTTCCTGCCAGTACCTTTGGAAATGCAGAGCCTGACCTGCTGCAGGATCAAGAGTCAAACAAATCTTGGAGTATCTGGAAAGAATTTTAAAAGTAGCCTACGCATTAAGGGGACACAATAACTAGAGGTGGGGATACGCTGGAGAGATAGCAGTTGTAGGGGTCAGCTTGTGTCAATAATCACCAGTGCTCAGAGTGCCTGAGTTAAGAACCTGCTTAGCTGACAAGGAAATCCAAAGGTGAGGACAGGGCATATGCATATAAGGTTCTGTTATTTTTAATCCACTTTTCTCCATTTGCAGTGTTTCTCTGGGTAAATAAATCATTGCATTTTCAACAAGCTATTTCTGCCACTGCTTTTTAAAAGCCTGGATCAAAGAATCTTTTCCAGGAACTATGAAGGGGGCCAAATCCATCTTAGCCTGGGAGATGAATATCCCTGACAGAAAGGGAGATGGAGTACTCAAGCAATTCGGTCTAAAAGCAGAGTGCAAACTGCAGCCTTAACAGCTGTAAGGGGAAGGACAGACATGAGACCAGAAAACGCAAAGTTCTCTCCCAAAATGAAGATGATAGGTTCTGATTCTGTCACACTGACCACACACATCTCTGAACCAGCAGGACTGGCTAGGAGTGGGTGAACATCTAAGTCCTTTCAACCAGTTGCTGTTTTACTGTTGAAAATGGCAGTAGTTTCTTTGCCTTTTTGCAGGATGCAACAGAAAAAAAAACTAGTTCACAGTTCCATAAACAATAGAAAACCCTGACGGAGCAAAACAAACAGACTGAAAAATCTATCCTTGCAAAGTTAGTCAGCTTTCTTCACTTTGCTGTGGCCATCATGTATGCCAACCTATCCCCCAGCACCATACTCATTCGTGGACAAGAAAGGCGGAGGGAAGAGATAAATTTAAAAACATAAATGCTCTTCATCTGATTTTGTTCTTTCTCTGTGTCACCACTTCTTTTCAACAGAGTTTTCCAGGTTGTTCTAGTAGTGATACAATTATCAATCATGATTACTCCTTCCCTCAGCAGAAAGCTGCAGTCAGAGTTTCCTGCTGGAGGGGATGTTGTATTTTGTACAGTGTAAAACATCTGTAATCCACACTGACATGCAATATACTTGTCAGGGGCAGGTCTCAAGAATGAGATATCTGGACTCTTTCAGACAACAGAATAAGGTAGAGATGGACAGATCAACTGATCCAGGCTTTCTGCTTCATCTGAACTCCCAATGATTTGCTTACATGGTTTTCGAATACTGCTATTCTGCAGCCCATATACAAAAGATCAGGTTTTCATCCCCCATTTCAAGATGTAGGCATGTTTAGCTTTGGGCATGGTCTTGCTCAGTGGTGAGTAAAGAATGAGTCAAAAACTTTTCAGAGGATGAAGTATAATCTCAGCAGTCTCCAGTTCAAGCATGAAGAAAATGGCATCATCTGGGTTACAGGAATGCCCAACAGCCAAGAAGGTGAAGCAAATGTTCAAAATAATCTTCCTTGTGCATGAAAGAAAATGTGCATAGAAGGCAGAGATCTTCATCATGTACCTAAAAAATTTCTCCCTAGTTACTGAAAAAGAATAAATACAGTTTGTGCCCAGCAGCTAAAAGAACTTAGCAAGACTGTCTTAACAGGAAGATAAAACAGACTCCATGGGATACAGTGCAGGTTACCTACTGTGGGAAACAGAAGTTGCCTGCAGTGTGCTGATGCTCCGTATTGGATCATTATGGAATTTTCAGTATTATCCAAATATTGAAAAAAAACAGGTTTAATAGATAGGTATTTCTAAACAGCTTTGGACAATTTCCCTTCTCTGCACTGAGGCAGGAGAATTGTTTTTTTATAGACCAGTTGAAAGGATCAGTAGATAATTCTTAGGGAAAATGTCTGTAGTTGTACCAGTTCAGAAACATGGGATCTCCAGCTTCCCGGGATGCCTTGAAGCATAAGAGCGATGTGTCTTAGCTTATTAAGGAAGTGAAAATGGAGGAAAGGCTTGACAGTTTTCTGGCTGGACCTGACCTATGTGTATTATGCCAAGCCTGTTCTAGAAAATCACTTTAGTAAAAGGCTGCTTTATGTTTCTGAACTAGTTTGGTTTCATGAAATATTAAAAACTAGCCGTCAAAAGGGAACATGTCACTGTGAACATTCCTTTCCCATACAGAAACATCCTACAGTAAAATGACATGACATTAATGTTACTTTCTTGCCCTATTCCTTTCCCATGACTGCCTGCCGCTTGCATCTTTGGAGAAGTCACAGACAGGTTTCCAAGGTCCGCTTTTTTTCTCGGCCTTTGTGTAATACAGAAGAGAGGTGGACATGGAGTAGGCAAAGTTTTCCAGCAAGAATAAATTGTTTCAGTTGATGAGAGCTATGAAGTCTGAGACACTCCATCTGTGCTGAAATATGTTAGGGGACCAGGCAACACATTAGCAGATGAAATTTAACTTGCATGAATTTAAGCTAATGTACACTGGTAAAACAGTCTTAACTTCTCACGCATGCTGATGGGTTCCAAATATGGAGACCTCTCAGAAATAAAAGCTGAGAAGCCATCCTGAAAGTCTCAATAAAATTGCCTGCCCTGTTCTTACCCATAACTAAAGCTGATTGTGCCATACTTTCTTGGATCCTTTAAACAAAACCCAGAAAACATCAACAATTAGAGAGAAGACCTCTAAATCAAGCTCTCATCTGAAATACCTACGCTCAGTCTTGCCTCTGGCAAAATAGAGAAGAAGCCAAGACAATCAAAAGAACATCTGTGAAGATGAGTAGACTCAAGGAGGATTATATTTGAGGAGAGGCCACACAGGAAACAGAAACATTATTTTGTCTGTTACAAAGCAGTCTGCTCTCTCCTACTATACAAGGGCACATACTTGGACTCACATAATATTCTTTATTTCCACTACATTCTTCATACAGTGGCTGAAAACAGTCACATCCTTTATACAGGCTTTTAGCCCAAGCACTGTTCCCTGTCAGCATCACAGCCTTTCTTGTTATTGCATGCAGGGCAAGGGAGAACGGAGTAAGAGCAAGGAGGAGACAGTCCTCCTCTCCTCCATGGTGTCTAGTAGACATCCTCCTTATCAGGCATATCTGAACCCTCAGAACGTGCTTTATTGAAAAAATACTCAGTACTTATTGAGGCTAGGCAACGTGACAGTTTCCCAAGTCAAGATGAGCCAGGGTATACAAGCATGTATACATTTGGTTACCTTATAACAAGGAACCAAAGAATGGACTGAACTTCAAGAGCAGTGAGCAAACACCTATATTTAACACAGGCAGATGAGTTTTTTAGCTAGGCTTGTACTGCTGACGACTCCAACAGGGCCCAAGCATGGGAAAATTCTGTGGACATTCTGAACAATAAGTATTAAGTAAATGATCGACAGTCATCATTTAAACAGAGGAGATGCCACACATGCCTAAGCACCAGGCAGCAAACCATTTCTGGAACAACAGTTAAAAAAAAGCCACACACAACCAGATACAACTTAGTGTTTCCTAAACCAGAGCACAAGTGGAGGGTTGGAAAGGGATGAAGATGACGTGCAAGAGGTACACAATACCAGACATGAAGCAGGGGGACAAAAAGGGAGTTTCGAGCAGTAGCTCACGTGGGAAGGGCAGGAAGCAAAAGATCCAGGGCAACACTGGCTCCACGGGTACAGTTCAAAGGCCAGTCAGAAGGCACATTTACTACTAGGACACACTGTCCACACAGCAGGATCTCACTTTATCTCTCCGTCTCTGGAATTCCCATTTCTCTGTACATGTTCGCTCCTCTGGCGGTAGAAACTCCGTTATCATATTTACATATCATCTTGTACAAAAACAGCCACATCACCGACAAACTTTGCCCAGAAATAGCTGAGGAGAAATATGGATCAAGCACCTCACTCGGCCAACTATTTGCCACTTTCCACAAGCATTATATCATTGATAATTTTTTGGTGGGGATAGGGAGAAGGCCCAACTTTCCTGTTTTGTAAGCAGCTAGAGTCTGAAAGACCTGAGTTACCCTCTGTAGACCTCTATCTCAGCTGAGTAAGTTACAGTAAGAAAGGTTCACTAAATGAAGTTAATGATGGATAATGTAATGATGATTACACTGACACATTCTTTTGGAGTAGAGTAAAATCTAGGACTAGCAACAGATTTCAGAGATGTAAATCAATTTAGCATTACAGATTTCCAGTGTAGTAAAAATTAAAATTAAAAATAATTCAAAGATGATATACAGGGAATTTGTTATTTAAAGAGGACAAGTACATGCAGAGCAGCATTCATACAAACCTGGTTATCACACACAGTGGAATGCAGCATCTTCCTCTCTAGATTAGAGGTCACCAGCACCCACTACATCTAAAAGTGGCTGTCAGTTTTATAATTAATCTGTGCTGACGGATCCATTAATTGGATCAGATCACAGTGCTCAAGCAATGTAGGTCACAATGCTTTACATGATACAGATACAAAGCAGTCAATGTTTCAAATGACCTCGTCGCATAGCCATTTCCTTATGGAAAAAAGGCCTCCACAGAGTGGAATCCTTGCACCTTTCTCCCTTTCCTTTTTTGCAGTCTCCTATCACAAGGAAAGATCAAGCTGAGGGCAGATGTGGGAAAAAGTCATTTGCTATGCTGGTAAATGTTAGAGGCAAACGCTGTACTGTCAGTTGCAATTTGATTTTACAAACTGTTTCACTGGAATTTATGTATAGCAGTAAGATTTCCCTGCTGCACCAAAAATAAATCTGTCCATCCAATTACCACTAAATTATCAACCATTAGCTTCATTAGTGAACAGAATTTTCCTCCTATCCCACAGGGAGAGAGGAAGCTAGAAAAGTCTTACACCTGCCTGATTTCAATTCAGTAGCAGGATAGTCATTCTCAGTTCATGACACTTACTGGCCAAGAGCGAGTTCCTTGGTCGCTCTACTGGAGTGACTTCCGACGTAACTCAAAGTCACGGAAGCCTGTGATGGTAGCCTAAGTTCTGCAAAGAGTATTTGAGTAACTCTATTCAAGTCATATACATGCAGCTTCTCTTCCAGCTGCACTGATTCAGGTTTCTTGCACCAACCTCCAAAGAAATTCCTTCCTCATCAGATAGAGCTGGCCTGAGAAGATAGCACCCCTGCAATGGAAGCAGATGCTCTGACTCCCAGCGTGTGCTTAGACTGCACTCAATAGCTCAAAAAGTGGAAAGTTAGTAGAAGCAAGTTTGCAACTTTAATTCTGAGTGCTTAATCTCCAAGAGCTTTATCAACAGCTAACCCCTATCTGTTCCTTGGGGAAAGCAGATACTAACAACAACGCACTAAGCAGAGAGATTGAGGCCACCTCTTGCACAAGTTTCTATTCAATCCAGGCACTACAGTTTAGGCATGCCTATTAAGATGCTAAGTCATACATAAGACTTTAAGTTATATATAGGAAGCCATTTGGTCCTACAAAATGCCCACCAGCCTGCATATTCTTGATTGCCACCTACTGCCATTCTACATATTAAACCAAGGCTTACAAATAAGCAGAGAAAACAGGTGGCTTCAGAAAATGTTTGCTTAAATGCCTGGGATAAATCATTTGCTCTGCCATTTTCAAAGTCTCAGCTTAAGTGCCATGGGAAAAAACAAAACCAAAACAGCCTCACAAAGCCTCACTACTGGATGACTGATTTGAAAGATTATAAAATGAGAAACTTGACTTTAAAAATGACATAAAGACTCCCCATAGTTTTTTCTGTCAATGATTACCTGGTTAACAAAAGTTCATCTTCTCGCTCTACTCCATTAGAAATTTGAAAATACTAGGCTTTAGTCAGACTTGGATCTTAATTAATGATTTGTTAGCAACCACAGAGAGGTAGACTCAATCGAACCTACAATTTTATGTAGCCCTTTTCACCAGCAGATCAGAGTATAAAGACAAGTCTCCTCCTGGCAAAAGCAGTGGAAAGGCTCCATGAAAAGGATTTATATACTGCTATATCCCTTTGGTTCTTACAGGAAACCAGAATCCTCAACCCCATTCACCAGACACAAAACTGGATATGAAAAACGGGAACAGCTTACTTCAGGCTAACTGGCAAATTAGGAGTCAAGCTAAGAACAGAAGGCAGGGCTCCTCCATTCACTCAGCCATGTGACACGTCCCAAAACATCATCCAACCTATCTTTCCAGCACGTGGAAGCTTTTTGGCAAAGTTCAACAATTGCTAATTCTGTCGTTAGATCAAATAGACATGATACAGACACTAGAGGCTCAGCTGGAGGCAATGGTTTTCACAGAATAACTTCACCAGTGACGAAGCCAGCCCTGTAGGACCTCTGGAAGCTACTGTCCTTCATCAGGACATGATCTTGCGAGACTATCATTCCAGCAACTTTGAGAAGATAGGTTTGGACTCTGAAAACCAGACTGCTCATTGTCCTGCACATTACGTCTGTTCAGACAGCCGCTCTCCTCTCCTTTCATTTCACTGCAGCAGGGCTGAATGCCAACCAGGCAACGCATAAAGCTACTCAAAACATTAACAGTGAAATTACAAACAAAGTAAAATTTTCCAGGTTCTGTGGTCCTTTAAAACCCTGCTTTTTGAAAAGATTTTTTAGGCAATGCTGGAGTGACAAATAAGGCAGTGTATTAAAACTACACCAAGGTCATAATGGTTTTGCTGTGAAACTATGAAAAACTAACAAATACATTGAGATTAGAGGTCACTGAAAACAAAACTCAAAGTCAGAGGGTGCAGATAGACAAGATGAAAAACAAAGAAAATTTTTTATGAATCAAGACAGCCAAAGTTACACACAGTTAAAGAAAAAGAAATTTACCTCTATATCAACCCATTCATCAAAAAAATCTTTGACATGGTCTGTGAAACACAGTCCTAGCTAGAAGTTTCCTCCTAACATTAATCTATTGTTCTGCCTCAGTGCTCGAATTCAGGTATCGATAGTTACATGACTCAATACAAAACTAAGCACTTGAACAAGAGCACGTGATTTTCATAGCTCCAAGCTCTGAAGTCACTGGGATTCACAAATTTGAAACCTCAGTCATGCACTAACTCATTTCAAAATTAAGTTTGATCCTGAGAGGGAAAGGACAACATACTTGGAGGTTCATGTAACCATAAAAGGTCCAATTCTCCCAGTAGCATACTGAACCTGTTCAACTTTCTGTACATATGCCAGTTTTATCATGTCTAACATACTTAAGGGTTCCTTGCCTTTTTTTTTTTTTTTTTAATCAATTATTTTCTGGTGCCAATAAGTGAAGCCTGACAACTCCTAGAAAGGACAAAACCTAAAACAAACAAACAAACCAAAAAAAACCAACACGCACACAGACAATCCCAAAAATCAACACTTTAAAACCATTTTGCATGCTTGAAGCCTACGAATCCTGTTTGGCAGAAGACTTAACACATAACACAATAACTTCCTGAACACTGCATCAAAATGACAAAAAAAAGAAAAGAAAAAAAACTGTATGTTTGCTCATTCAAATTAATAAACCAGCATTTTATTCACACCTCCCCAAAAGTGAGAAATGGGAAATATTCTGTGTTTATTTTTCACCTCCCAAACATCTGTTTTCTACCTGAAAGATTTATTTTGTTTGAGGAGGAAACCAAGAAGGAACAAAAGTTGCATGACAGCACAGCACTTTTCTTCTCTAAGTTTTAAGTGAATTGCACTTTGAATGACAGCAGTCTCCAACAGAAAGGCTCTTTAAAGCAACAGGCCACATTAGAAAGTCTGGTAGCTACCCTGCCTATCTGCTGTTTATTGATGATATTCTCATTGCCTACTACAGAGAACACACACCAGCATCTTTATCAAGTAGCTGGGCTGAAAGCAAGCTTAGCACAGATAGAGTTAAAACATTAGCATTACATTCAGATCCAGGCTTCCCAAAATCCAGAGATATTTGATCCAGGCTTTGTGTTCAGTACACTTCTACTACAGAAACAAAAATAATATATGATCATTTATTTTCTCCACCTTTATTATCTTCCTGTTAACTTTTCTGTGATGTCACGAGATTCCCTTCATTACATAATTGCCCAAGGTATTCTTCCTTGTCTGTCTTTCCCTAGCCGATGAGATAAATGGAGGTCTCAAACTTCGAAGTTCAAACATATCATTGATACTGCATGTTAGGCAACTTATTTTCAACATATTTATTTGCTATGTATATATACATGCATTCTATGTTAAAACAAACAAACAAAAACACCCTCCAGTTTGGGATCCTTCTTCCAGACACATTCCATTCAAAGCAGGTCCCATTAAATGGTCTCCTGGTAGAACTGGGGAACATACTTAAATATTACACTCACTCTACACAACACTTCCCCCCCCCTCCCCCCCTTCTCCACACAGCTAAAGAACAACATGTAGAATTTAACCTCTGTATTAAGCCGCAGACATTCAGGCTAAAATCCAGAGTTAACCAAGCAAGAAAAAATGCAACTTCTCATTCAAATTATTGTGCAGATACAAGTACCAGAGTCTCCTGTGAGCCACAAGATGCAGTATTTACATAGACTTGTCCGAACTGCAACATCTCTGAAGTTTTACAAAGGAAACTACAAAACCAGGAGCAGCCGAGGATTCAAAGCTATGACTCACTTTTACCTCATTAGCTTCCCAATTAAAAGTTTGAGAGACAGTGGAATATAACCACTGTAATTAGATATTATGCAAGCAGTTGAATGACACTGCAGTGCATAATTAATGATCCATTCCCCACCTGCCTCCTTATGTGTTGTTCAGACATGGGGTCCCCACTTTACAAAGACAGTCTTGCAAATGGCAAAAGTGGAACCAAACAGAGCATAAGGAATGTACTCCCAGACTGCAGCGGGGAAACCAACAGTGAAGAAATTGAATGGCCTCAGTTTCCTTCAGCTGCTAAGTGATATATGTCACTCCAGACTAGAGGCATGCAGCTTTCACCAGGAGGAATATCAGATGACAAGAGCCAAAAGTTAAAGGTATTAGGGTTTGATCATCCTTTGGCTGCACAGACTTCAGTGCAGTCATATCAGAGGTAGATATGGCCTAGCTCAACATATGGCTATTTCAGAATAAGGCTTCAAACCAAGCAATGAGATACAGTCCCACTTGTGCAAACACTGGTCCTACTCTGGGATTACCCTTCACTATCCAAGTATAGGAGACTCCTCCACAAATATTTCTCTTTGTCCAAACCGGCATTAAATTATTCCAGAAACACGGTTCCTATCTAGTGTCTGATCAAAGAACCATAATGAGGATGCAAACAGCTGGAAAAGCATTGTACACAACTGCATTTTACTGTCTTCCGCAGTATCCACTGATCTAACGCGAACCATCCTGTCATCTGATCGCACCACAGGCAAAGTCAGACCTGTGCTCCTAGGCAGACAACGGATTTCACAAGGTGCCCTGTTCAGATGCTGCCCAGGCTCTAAGACAGTCTTCTGAGGTACCTATATATACACACATACTATACATAAATGCAAACACTCGCACTCAACCTGGCTTCCATGCAGCTCTAGAAGCATTCAGACCCTGAATTTGTTTATTTATATTTGTTTATAAGTACAGGGTGTTCTGGAAGGTGGAGAGGGACAAGTTTCTAGATTCCTTCTGGGGTACTGTACATAGAAGCCCTCAGGAAAAGCCAAGGTACATATTCTGTTTATAAAAAAGAAAACTTCCAGAGTCCTCAAGTCCTTGAAATTTATCAAGACAAGACAAACAAAAAGATAAAGGAAAACACTAATATTATTCAATTTTTTTTGTCAGTACAGGAAACTGACACACAAAAGAGAGGTTTATGGTCACACCAGAATCCTTTGGCAGACTGAACAAATGATGTCAGGCCTCCCAACTCCTAAAGCAGTGTCTGTCTTCTGCGAGATAACGTCAGGCAAGCAACTGAACCCTGCTAAGCTCCAAACTGTGCAGCTATTATCATAATCAGAACAACGATAACAAAATCTGAACTTGTAGAGACAAGTTGTTTCCTCCTTCTGTGTTGCTATCAAATAAAGGAGGAAGGACTGTGGGATGTGTGTTTGTGTGGCACACTCAGGTGGGATGGGGATCCTGCCCTAGCCCTAGGGATTGTTTGCAGTTTATGGGGGGGGGGGGGGGGGAGCGTGTGTGAATGTAACAGGAAAGTGAGGAGAATTTACTAAAAGAAATCAAACTTCTGGATCTAAGATTCTGATCCTGTAGGTTGCTAGTCCTAGGAGCCTCCAGCAAGCTGGCTTCTTAATCTGAACAATTCTACTTTGGCAGCTGACAGTCCTTTCAATGAAGAAGCACCTGAGTACTTAATAACAGAGAATTAACAATCTGACAATAGGCAAGGTACTTGCTCAGGCATTAGTAAGGAAACAGAGTGACACCTTACGCGAAAAGCTACTTGAATGCCATTTAAACTTGTCAAATTGCAGAAAATAGAGCTGCAAATTGATAAAAATCAGGGTTACTCATTACGTGAACTAACGTCTAATTTTCTTAAATTGCATGCATTTTACACAAGTTAAAACAAGAGAAATTCTCTGCCTGAAATACTAACGTATTGGAACAAACTCGGACAGGGCAAAGTACCCAGTACCGCCAAGAACTGCTGTAATACATTCAGAGAACCTAAGGCTAGAAGACACCAAAGCAATCTCCCTGTCTGACGTCTTACAAAACACAGATACTACCATTTCCTAAATGAATTCTCCGCTTCGAGTACCCTATCAAGAGACGTTGAAATTGCCAGCAACAAAGAAGCCATGACAACCCTTGGTAAGCCATTCCAGTGGTTAATTACCCTCATTCTTTTCAAACACAGCCCTTTCTTCCAGTCCAAATTTGTCCAGCTGCAACTTCCAGACAACAGCTAGATGGAAGCTAGATGGAAGAACCCACTATCACATTTCTGGTCCTTATGTAGGTACTTACAGAAGAGTCAAGCCAGCTCTCAACTTCTGTTCAATAAGCTAAACAGACTGTGCTCTCACAGCATGTCACTGAAAGACACGTTGTTCAGATCTTTTAATCATTCTGACAGATTGCCTCTGATCCTTCTCCAGTTGCTCAGCATCCTTATAGCACTGTTGAAACAAGACCTGGGTATGGTATCACAAAAGCAATTGCATCAGTGACAAAAGCTGAGGTAGCACTACCTCCTTTCTCTTAACAATCCCTTGTTTTTTACATCCAAAGATCACACAAATCCTTGTGCTCGCTGGGTACTGATTATTCAGCAGGTGCTTCCTTCTCAGGGCCCTCCCCTTCCCAGAAGGGTCTCCCACTCTGCAAGTAAAGCCTCACTTCTTAGTTCCTAGATGCCCAGATCTAACATTTGGCCCTATTAGGAGGCTCTACATTTGCTCGCTTGCATTCTAGTACACAGTACCGATGACTTGGAAACTTGGAATCACATTGCTGTCATCCCTGTTGACACAAGACCAGGGATTAGCAGACGTTAATCACTAGTGATCTGGGATTTTCTTCCCGGTTCATCCATTTTTAAAAATGTTAAACAACTTAGTGCTAAGGATCAATTGCCGCAGGACCTTACTAGAATCCCACCCACTCAGCGATGATGCCTTGCTAACCATCACATTTAGAGACCTGTCACAACTGGCCAGTTTGTAATGTCATTAGTGTGTGCCATGTTAATTCTGTATCATTTTTTGTTTCAAAATGTCCTTTGGTAGCAAGTCAACTGCTTTAGAGATGTCTAAAGTATTTTCTTTAATCAACTAAACTTATCAAAAAAGAGATATCAAGCTAGTTTGACAAGATCTATTTTCCATAAACCCTTCTTGACTGACATTAATTATATTATTCTCCTTTAACTCTTTGCTAATCAAATCCTTTTATCAGCTGTTTCATTATTTTGCCCAGGATCAATGTCAAGTTGACAGGGCTATAATTACTGGGGTTGTCTTATTTACCTTTTCTATATACTGGCACAACATTAGCTTTCTTCCAGGCTTCTGGAACCCTCCCACAGATCCAGGAATGAACACTGATGGCCCAGAGGACTTGACATGCCATCATTTCACAAACTGCTTATGGATGCATGGGGCGAGTTGCCTCCAGCACCTTCTTATGCAGCACTAGATGTGCAACAAGCATCTCGCCAAAGCACAATTAAGCCAGGAGCTGAACCCTGGGAAGGGACAACAGAAGGGCCAAAACACCTGGTGGTGTGTGCGGTCTAACACACCTCCGGGAACTTGAATTACCACAAGTGAGCAGTACTAGAGTTTCGATACTTCTTGGAGAGGAAAGTCCTCTGCAGCTGCCCACTGACCTTTCCACGCAACAGGAGCAGGCAGAGGACCACCGAATGCCACCCTGTTTTGGATGGTTTGGATTAGGTGTGCAAACCACAGTCACTGTAAAGCACAAAGTGGGCATGTTTGTGAGGGTGGTGACAAGGCCTCACTAGCATGACAGGAGACACCTGTTTGCTCTAGCCTTCCAGGCATGCACCCTAATTGAAATCAATGCAGGACTCTCAAAGTCAGGAGATGGGGAAGTTTAGAGATGGCAGCAAAATGCAACTCTAATTTAAAAAAAAAAAAAAAAAAAGAGAGAGAGAGAGAGAGACTGGACAAGTGGAAACCAGGCCAAGAAGAGGCTAGAGGGCCTGGATGGAAATGATAGCTGATGTAAGCGATGAGGACATATCAAAGAGTAGCAGAGGTGCTGCAGAAAGGCAATAAGGCAGTAGAGGAGAAAGAAGCAGTTAACTTGGAGAAGATAGGGAGGGGAAGAAGAAATTAAATCGATAGTACCATCACAAAGCCAGATGTAATTGTACAAAACCAAGGTTCTACAATCCCCTCTCAGACTGCTCCAGTTGGCTTACACAGCCAGCTCTGCGCTTTCAAGTTGCATACTTGAATAAAATACCATCAGGACTGAAACCTGGGTCTCCTCACCACTCGCCGCAGCCACGCAACTGTAGCTGCTCTGCTCTCCAGGGGCAGAGCCACAGCATTTGGCTCCAACAAAATGGTAGAAAACAAAAGCCTTGGTAGAGGCGTTGCAGATCAGATCCATTATTTGCCTCCTGAAACAAGTAGTGTTGTGTTATTTTGAAGAGAGGAGGTCAGGAAAGGCAAAAACCCAAAAGACTTCTTAATTTCAAACAACCACTCTCACCTTTAAAAGCAGCCTCAGTCTTTAAGGGTATAGAAGATATGTTGGAGAGGGGGTTGAGTCTTACCCCACTACACTGCCCAAATTTTTTTTTAGCAGGAAGGGGAGAAAGAAAGAAATGGGATTTCTGCCTCAGAGAAAGAGCAGGATCCTAAGCAGTGAGGCAGCATGGTGAAGAATAGAACAGAGGTGTATTTTCAAAGCACAGTGTTAACTTTACTTAAGGCCAGTAACCTAACAATACAACAACTTCAACTCAGGCAAGGATGACAACACTGGCTAGGCATTTTTTGTGCCTCACTTTCATGGTAACAGACCCAGACACAAGAAAAAAAAATCATCGATTTGCCAGCATTAGTAAACTTTATTCCACTACATTCAAAGCACATTTGTCCGTACGTAAAACAATATCAAATCCATTGCAAAGCTGGCCAGTTTGGCTGGCAATTGGGAAGAGATGGCATAGCTGACAGCAACCAAACTAAATTCTGGAACTAAATCAAACTGACAGTGTCCCTTTAAGGGAACAAGCATAACCAAACAAGTCTATTTTTAAACCACTTTTGCAGAAGGCTGCTGCCATTTCTGAGGCTGTAACCAGCAGCCAAGGCAGCATCTGTGGCAGTAACTTCTGGGAGACAGTATGAGGAGAGGTTGCTCCTCCACATCCCTCCCCAGGTCTGTCTCAGGAAGAGCAGCGAGAGGATTCGGATGAATTTTGTTCCCAACAAACTCAAAGCAAAGCAACCAGCATATAGTGCCTTCATCAAAAGGAACGCAACAGCCATGGCTGTGCATACTCAGCACTCTGATCCTTCATGCTGTGTTGCTGTTGTTAGTCAGACCCCTTGCAGCTCTAGACTATAAAAGAGGGAGAGATAGGCAAGTTATCAATATCTATAAGAAACCGGTAGAATGAAACCTACAACTAGAGTCACAAAGTAACAGACATCTGCCCCTCAAAAGCCTGCACAGGAAGAATTGCTCTCCGGAGAGAGCTTCCCCCTCTATCTACCCAAAAAATCTCATTCCTTTTTCAGGAAATCCATTAGGTGTTGGGGGGTGGGGGGGGGGGACTTTTGATTATCCTGTGGGGAAACAATACTGGTCCTAGCTGAATGATCTAAAAGATACCCCAAGTTTTTTTTTTTTCTTTTTTTTTTTTTAAATGATATTTGCTTTTTCTCAAGACTTCTGTGGTCATTCCTATGCAATATTAGGAAGCATTAATCTGAAAAGGATATCTAGAGCACCTAGGCAAAAGGCCCTTTTTAAAATTAGACTTATATTAGACTTAAGGTGGAAGAATGGCAGGAGCCACAGAGCAATTCTGTAGCAGGAAGGTTTTATTACTCTCTCACTCCTACCAATTCACTAAAGCATCATCATGGTGAAGTGTCAATTGACCTAACTTATTCAGAACAAAAATCCCAGAGATGTTCCATACATCAGGAAGGCTATAGTTTAGATTCATAAGTTTAAACTGACACAGCTCTTAAAACAGAGCTTGCCCATTTGCAGCCTGTATTCTCACAAAACAAGGAAACAGCTGATAATTAATAGCAGTGCTTCTGAGAACTGATTGCACCCAGTACTTGCAACATTTTAGGTATTTACACTAGGGAATACAGCATTAACTGAGGTCAAGCCATCTCTGCAATTCTTAAAGCTTCTTTCACATTCCAGAACTCTATTTAATAGAGACATAACCTCCCTGACACCTTCCCCACTTCCCATTAACAATCCTCTAACATCCCTGTGGCACCTAGAGCAATTGCTAACAGAGAAGTACTAGCAGAGAGGCATTTAAAGCATTTTAGCTGTCTTTGCATGCAGTTTTCAAAACCGTGTGATCAGCAAACACTCTGTAGACCACAGCAATCCACAAACCATAACTTCATTATCTAGGGCAAAACTGCAAGTTTATACAGGTTGCAACAGTGTAGCATGGACTTAATAAAGCATCCTCTTCTAACCTTAGAAGGGGTAATTTCCACAGCAGAAAGTGCTCCCTTCTTTATTAACATGAAAATGTCACTAATGGTGCCACTAGGCATCAAGCAGCATCCTTTTGAGAATCTGGCATATTCTTCACTCACCCAGCTCTCAGACAAGTACAGCATTCAGCTGAATAGCTTTTTCAACAAATGACATGTCACAGCCTTGACACAAAAATACTTGCACCTTGTCAATCATTCACTCACTATCAAGTTCAAATGCTCACATTCAGAGATTGATTTTATGTGCACTGCAGTTAATGTTAAATACGAACTCTTAGAGGGGAAGATGAGTGCAAGTAAAAGTACAAAGCAAATGTGGCAAATCAGAGAAAATACAGTGCCATTTGTACAGTAAATAGGCAATGCAACTTCTGTAGTGCATGGTAATTCGGGCGCTAGCTACATAGAACAACAAAAGCAGAGTGTCAGATGACAAAGATGGAAACGTAAGCTGCTATGAATGGTCTCCAATTTTAAACTGGTGACCTAAAAGTCCCAGTCCAAAGGTTAGATCCTGCTTTATCCATCAAAGTTGTTATACTGTAGTCATCACTATAATACAACATAGTGAGTCAGATCCTTTATTGCCAGCGAAAAAACCATGCATCATTTCCAGCACCCCAGTTATTTCTTTGATAGATATGTAAAATAAAGTACTGTTGTGCAGAACAAGTTGCCTGTACTGGCCAAGGCACCCTTCACCACTTCCTTCAAGCCAGTTTGATCTGAACAGAAACTACGGGAAAAATTAAACATAGTCACTTTGGAATTATTCAGGCAAAATGATAGTAATTACAAACTTTTCCACTTAACCTCTCCAGGGCCATGTCACAGAAAAACTCCAGTATCTTAAAGATGCCTGCAAGGAAAGAACAGAAGCTAACTAAAGGCTTACTCTGGGATTTCTGAAAGGTCCAAAGGTATTAAATTCAAAAGAGCTGGATGCTTAATACCTGTATTTCATTTCAGAAACAATGATCTAAGATGCCTAGAATAACAAAAAAGTGGCCTCTATAAAATCCAGATGCTAGTGGAATTGAAAATAATGCAAGATAAAAGCTATAGGAAAGGTCTTGCTTAGTATTACACTCTTACTGCTTTTTGGAGTAATTTTAAAAGCCTTCCTGGCCTCATCCCTTTTCCTCTTTTCTGGAGGGTTTTCCACTATATGGTATGGTATTTCACAATTAAATGTAATTTTTCATTAAAAATGTAATTCAGAAGTCCATTTTCTGGTGTAGCGCTGCTTTGACATGGTGTTTTCAACCAGTCTATTTCCAGACTTTCCCCAGTCCTCCCAAATCACCCAGGGAAGCCACTTTAACCATCTGTGCATGCTGTCTTGCATAGACACCCTGCTGGGCCAGCTCACATACCTGGCAACAACTCAATTATGCTCCAGCTATGTTTCATCTACAGTTAAGGATTTGGATCTATTATTCCTCTTGTTTAACTTGCTTCTTTTTATCTTGGTGCCAACCATTGTAGAAAATGAAAGATTACATGAACTAGTCAGTCAGTATATATCATCTAAGCTGATACACAAAAGTTCTGAAGTTATTGATTCTTGTAGATTTTAATATCGCATTGAACAGCCAAATCTGATTAACTCAATTTAATTTAATGCCACTCATTCATTATTTTGTGCTCTTAATTGCCACATGCTAGGTTAGCTGTTTCTGTCTCTACAGTTTTCTTTTCATCTCTCTTTCATGGATCAGGTAACTCTACTGTACTTGCAGTCAAAGACCTCAGGGAATTAACTCAAGAACAGCAATCTTCAGTCAGCTGAGTTTCTCAGTTAAAGCAGGCTCCACTTAATCGTTTTCTGAATCAAGGCACTGCAGCTTCAGCGAGGAGAGCAGCAACGCAAGGCATACCAGAGACTCTAGGCAATGGAGAACTGGCACACAGAGACACAAAAGCTTGTTTAAGTGACGCATTGGGAAACCATCTCTATGCTCAGTGACAGTAGATAGTAGAGGCAGAAGCCTTCTCTTGTGGCTCTCGCTTCTAGAGTTTTGATGCTCTTTCATGCTAGTTTTGGAAATGGCAAGGCACTACACATTCTGCTTTTCACGATGGCTTGTATATACCTGGCTCCTTCCTGTTTTACTATGCCAGTGTAACACTGCTGTGTTTCCTATTCTAAGCCATTTTAACCTAGGGAGGTCTCTTGGAAATGAACACTAGCATGGGGGAGGGAAGGAATATAATAGCAAGTGCTGAAGCTCTCAAAGCAATGTATTTTTCTCCTGCTTCTAAATGGTTTTATTATATCTCAGATTTTCATCACATTACCTCAAATGGCAGGAACTAGCCCACCGCTCACTTTCATAGCATTGCCATTACTGCAAAGTAGCATCTCTTAATAGTGCCAGGGTTAGCAGCTCCAGACAGAAAAAAGGGATTATGGTAGGGTGCCCACTTACCCACTGCTACTTCATTTCCTCAGCCATTTATCAACACATTCTTCATTTGGAGAAATAAAATCAATGGTAGGTGGAGCTCTTTCAGTGCATTTAACATCCCTGGCGTGATACAGGTGGTAACACAGCTGAGATCAAACACTTTCATCTTTCCTCCAGAGCCAGCTTGGCTGTAGACTAGCTGCTTTTCAATTAGAGACTGGAATATTTCTGGCAAGGACTGAGCATCCTTTTTGCAGCTGGGATTTGCCTGGCTATTGCTTTCTTACTTAAAGAATATTCACTTTCTTCTTAGTAGCTCATTCAATTTTTCTCCATGGTCCATAAAAAGAGAAAGGCCTGGCTCAAGTTATGAGTCAGTCACAAACCTATGGGAATTTTTAAGCAAATTAAGGAGACTTAGATATTAGAACACTGAAGTTGTGTTACAGTTTATAAACCCTGCCACACATTGCAATAAATATTTCTCTGCTGGTTTCCTACAACAAAAGGGAAATAACTACCTCATGGACAAAGCCTGAGAAAACTTCAGGAGACCTCTTGGCTTGTTGTTAAGTTATTGCAGCTGCCTGCATATCTTTACTCCAAGTAGGGATAACAACGGTTGCCATTCACAGGGGATTTTAGCAAGTTTAATTTCTTGAGACATTTGTGAGGACAGCAGTAAAGGGGTAACATCATTCAAATGCTTTGCGGGGAGGAGAAGGTACTGTAATGGCTTGTTTCACTTACAGAAATCTTTATCCCTCTCTGGGTTTTATATTTAATATGTAATGTAGATGCAAATTAGCAGTGGCTATCCCGACTCTAGAAGGCTTAGAGATCGTGGAATCAAAGTGTCAGTGACAGAGATTTTCAGAATGTAAAGCAAGGAACAAAGAGCACAACTTTTAGATCTGTACCTAACTTTATCATAAAGTTCCCACGCGATCTTCAAGGGCACCTCTTACTTAACGTGATTTAATATCCATCAGAACACTTCAAATCTTTGTCTGCCTCCACGCCTGGCTCCTCTCTACATCCTGTTAGATCCCCTGCAGAGTCCACATGATAACAGTATGCCACTCTTAGTTCCTTTAAGCTTTTATACATTTCTGCTGACGTGCTAATATTTGCTTCAGTGGGTCAGCCTTTGCAATCTGACTACTCTTCACAAATTATGATTCAAAATAACCAAGATGTCTGGTTTTCAAGTTTAAAGCCAAATGACTTGTAGTTTCACTCTACATACAAAGATCAGTAACACTTGGCTGACAGGTAACATACCGATTTTCATATACTCCATTAGAGTTTAAAACAATACACACTGGAGACTTTTTCCCCCCTCCCCCCCCCATATTCAGGCTAGCTTTTCATCCCATAACATACACATCATGTTTTGCATTTTATGAATTCCTAGTATGCATGTAACTTGATAATTTAGCACTTATAAATCAGCCACAGACTGATCTGTCTTCCCACTCCCTACCCTGAAGTGCTCTGTCAGCAAAGGTTTGAGATATTGGTTCTGCAGGTGCACGTAGATCAATATTAAACACATGGTAGTTTAGTCTGCTGTGACTAATATTAGCTGTGCTTCACCAGTCATTTGGAGAGTGCAGTTACCTAGGTGAGATTTCCAAAGCACTGAACGTTGACCAAAGTCTGCTTTTAAACAAGCATTTTGTGCATTGCTCAAGACTCAATGGAGAAGAATGGAACTGTATCAAGAAAGGAAAGACATGTAGATCAGGAACCAGGCTGAAGCAGCCGAACTTCACATAAGCTGTTCCCACCTCTGTAAGCAATCACAACTATTAATTGTACCAACTTAACATTTCCTCTTGCCAAAGAGCCAGGAAATGGCTTTGCTGTTGAAGTACCCTGTGGTTTTAGATAGGATATTGTCACAAGCTGGTGGAAAAACAAAGAGTTGGGGCACAATGGAAATATGGATTATTAGTCAATTTGGAAGGGATGTGGAAAAACAACACTAGTAATTCCTTTCCCAAGGAGGAAGCACCATTTCAATCAGTGTCACAAATTAGCATATACTCCCAGAGTAGACATGAGAAGGCAGCAAATTGATGTGATGGAGCTAACACCATCAGAGACCATAGCTGATGCTTCAGACCAAGGAAGCAGACAGCATACAAAAAAAGAGACAGCCAAAGACAGTATCATCAAATTTTACCTGCCTAACTTGATTTTGTGGGCAGGCAGTAAAAATAACACTTGCTGCAAAGTTAGTACCTCTGTCCAGAAAGAAAGTTTGCCTATCACGGAGTACCCTGACATGCCACAGACAAACAAAGCACTTAGCAGTACAGAACTGATAGATAAACCAAATACAAGAATCTTTTCTGTCACCAGGGGAACGCAGCCTCCTCTGCAGTGAAACAGAGAAAGGATTTAACAGTAAAAATTTACCTCCATGTTGTGCTAGTCTGAAGGAAACTGCAAAGATAGAAAAACTCAAGGAAGCAGTCTATAAGCATATCTGGAAAATAGCCAGTTTTCTGGAGATAACTCCAGCTGCACACACTGATGAGAAGTAGCACCACATTAATGGCCACACCTGACTCAAGTCCTTGCCTTAGCACCTTACTACAAGCCACAAATAAGTGCTGAGATAACTGGATCACCACCAGTTCAAAAGAAAACAACAAAAAAAAACACACAAAAAAACAAAAACAACCAAAAACAAAACCAAAAACAAACAACCACAAGATCACCCACTAAATCAATACACCACTTCCTGCAGCACCCAAGGTTTCTGTATCCAAGCACTCACCAAGCATCCTCACTCAGGCTCATCAATCACAGCCTGCATGTGACTTTTAGAGGGGGGTTACAGGAAGGCCAGGGAAGAAAAGGGAGGCTCCAGACTGTCATGAGAAGAGACAAGAGTTTTATATGCAGCCATCAGATGCTGTGAATACTCTATCACAGTGGATCCTTGTTCTGTACCAAGGGCACCCTTTTACAGTCCCCACCAATATGAAATATGCAGGCTATTACATTTACATACTGCCTTCACGTTCCAGCTGCTTTAGGAACAAGACAATAGTCCATGGAGAACGCCTCTGTGCTCCTTCCTCTTGTTCTTTCGCATACCCTTGAGCAGCACTGCTCTCAGCCAAATGCCAAGGAAACCAGGCTTTCATCCTCCACGGCAGCATTCTCTCTCAGTGGGAAAGACATCAAAGCTGTCAGTCCCACATGCACACCACCATTTACTAAGAAGTCACCCTCTCCTCTCACCCACCCACCCCTCAACAGATGAGAAACTTCACCACATGTGTAAGCCTTCTAAACAAAGTGGAAAAGCCTGCAGCCAAAGCAACAGCTCCCACAACTGATTTAGCCATTGGTAAAGAAGGAAGTGAGGGAAGGAAAGCTGGATGACAAACTCTTTAGTCTCTGCTGTTATGTGTGTTACAGAAGGCCTTGATCAGCACTACTGCAGATACAGTACTAGACACACTAAGAGTCTGGCTGAGGGTGCTCAGTCCCACTACAGGAGTCAGGCAAGGGACTTAGTATTTCCCTTTTTACAGACAATGAATTCAGTGACTAAGGTCACAAAAGGCAAGCTAGCATTTGCAACCTTCTATGACATTGATCAGCATCAGACCTGCAAATTAGGGGACTCTCACACCTGCTTGGGTGTGAGACTGCCAGCAGCCCAAAAGGAGCCCGTAAAGAAGAAAGTCCAAGGGACAAGCCTCAAAACTGCAGTTGTCAAAACAGCAATCCAAATTTTCATGCTAATACTGCTAAGCTTCTACTGAGCCCTCAGCTGGCTCACAATGGTGCAGTTTAAGTGAAGACTTGAACACCTGACCCACCGTGCACACACTTCCAGCCACCGCTGCCCAGGAGCAGCTTGAACCATGGACCTTGAAGTTCTTTTATGCTCAGTCCTGAGCTGTCTCTTTCGTTGTTCATTTTCCCCTGACAAGAAAGTGAATACACAAAACATTATCTGCCTCCCTCATCTAGCTGTCTCCAAGAAATCAGCCTTTACCAAAACCCCCACAAAAACATTTTGAGGGGAGGAGACTTTTTTCTTTTTAAACACTAACCGTCCTTCATACTAAATCTCTGCCTCGGAGGCTGCTGTCCTTCTCCTGAACTCCCTCACTTCTCTTCTCCCAAGCTTTCAACAGAAAGCTCTACAGAAGATCTCAGCCCCAAGTTTTGGGGGTTTTTTTCCTGATGGAGCTGAATTTCCACCCATGGATGATCCAACACGGAGAAAAAGGAAGAGCAGTGGAGCTATGTGCGCCTATATTCTAGAATGCTGCTGAAGCTACACAACTTCACAGCCCTCTCTGCTTTAAAAGATATATTTGCCCTGTCCTCTGAGATGTGTGTTTGTACTACTGTGGTGACTAATGATCCCAACCGGAGGAGGACTCCATGATGCCAAATGCAGCACATAAGCAGAATAAGAAACAGCTCCTGGCCCCAGAAGTCATCGCAGCCCTAATTTAAAATGAGATGTAATGAGGGGGATGAAACAAACATAGAGGACAGGGTAAGAGGATGGAAAAGCTATTACATGAACAGGTGTTTTCATTAACTGTCTCTACCTACCTCCTGTTTTTCACAGAGCTTAGCTCCCTACAACCAAAGCACCATAAAGACTGAAACCATGAATCAGGGTCTGAGGCTTCTTTTGGTCCAGAAGAGGGCAGGAACACAGCATAAAGCTATCCTAATCCAGGGAAGTTCAGGTGTTCCAATGCATTTTCAAGCAAGCTATTACAAGTGACAGAGTGACTCCCTAGAGGAGTGTTAGGGGAGGCAGGGATTTAAATGCTGCTCTGAATTTTACAACAGGTGGAGGTACTTATCTACCCTGACCTGGCCCTGCTTTTATGACTCTGGCTTATTCCATTCTCAGATGCCTAAAAAGGACAACAGAGAGAAAGAGAAAAGGAGGGAATATCCCTCTTCCTATTCCTGCCTATAGCAAAGGCAATGCTTAATTTATAGCATGTCCTCTACACACTCCCCTCCACAGCTGGCATGACTCAGAGTCCACACCAGAAGGACATGACATTTCTTCCAGATTGCGATATGCCCATTCATTTTCAGACACCAGTGCCACTGTTCAAGATGACTAGTGTGCACCAGAAAATTAGTAGGGAAAAAGAAAAAAAACAAAAACAAAAAACACATGTGCCAAGAGAAAGGGAGACATGCATGCCAAGCTCTGTTCCAAGAAGATTATGCTAGAAAACTGGGCAGTGATCTGAAAGGATAACTTCAGATGAATAGACTCATATGCAGCCCATGTACTTAACCTGTATGCCAACAAGCAATACAGCACAGCTCCGCTATTCATCCCATCTGATTGTAGAAGGGTGGGAGCTGGAAGCTTTCTGCTGCCAAAATGCCAGCCACTAGCCAAAAGGTACATTTGGTTGCTTGTCAGTGCAGCAGATGTGAAACGGGCATCCTTTCCCTTCTCTGACCTCCTCAAGGACAGCAAAAGCAGCTCTGGAGAAGGAAATAACAGAGGTTAGCAAATGTAATTCTTTCTAAAGAGAGTTCTGCTTTTTGGCCTTATTTCTACATCGTATTTTTCCACCAGAAATTTGTCAAGAAAATTTTATTCTGTTAAAATTTATCTTTTGCATAGGAAAATCCAGGGTGCTGAGGAGATTCAAATTAAACAAAAAAAGAGAGAGAATTACCAACAGCAGCAAGAAAGGCTTGTACTGAAATAATTAAGAGGAGGACTGGAACAGCACATGGCAAACACTGAACATGTAGAACCAAGACACCACAGAACTGCAAGCCCAGCTGAAATCTCTCAAATTCCTCTAACAAATATCCCTTGCTAACTCACTGCCTGCTGAAGAACTAAAACATATAATGGGTCATCCCAAACCCAGAGGCAAGTTCTTTAAATTTAATGGTCTTGAAAGTACTGGGGTAGGGCGTTGCTCCAACCTGCTATGCAGTGTGGAGAAAAAGCAACAGAAACAAATACTGAAGGAGAAGACAAGAAAGAATGAGTTCCCACTGATCCTTTTATGCCTCTACAGGAATCAGTGCTGCAGAGATACAGGGTACAAATGGGGAAAGAAGATGTCTGTAAGTAACATTTCTGCCCTCAAATGAGACTCCTCTTCCTAAAGATGCAATGAAGACATGATTCTGCTGCTTTACATAACAGTAAAACATCTCCAAATCCTACCATGCTATAAAAACACTAATAGCAACAACTATTAGTCAGACTTCAGAGGCATGTGAAAATGCGAGAGAAAGCAGACACCTGAGCAGACTCAGGGTGAAGAAGCTTCACAGTTACTGTCCTGAAAGAGGAAAGGACACTTGCTTCTTGATATTCTCATCACTTACTAGAAACTCCATCAGTCAAAACCCCTGAGCTAAAGATATTCAGTTGGAGTCTTTCAAATTATAAAATTCTTATATCTACCTGCAAGAAAGAGCTCATATTTTACATATACTGTTATGCAAGCCAACTGGATAAATCCATTGGTTATGAGCTCTTTCAAAGTTACCTCTTTAAATCAGCCTTTGTAATTTCAAATGCATAATTGCATATAAAGCCACTGGGACACGAAAGTTATTAAAAGTGGGGCTTATTTACTGAGCCATTTTTAATGGAGTATTTATTTAATAAAATCTATGTAAATTGTATGTACTATTAATAAGCTCATTAGAACAGTTAACACAATACAAACTCTTGATCATACTTCACTTTCCGTTCCCTCAGTGCTCTCTCCTATTTTGGGTCGGTGGTCACAACAGCTAACTTTACCCTAGTCGCCTGAGGCTACCTCCACAGTTGGTGCAGAGAAAAAGCATTCCCAGAGAGCGATTCAAAGCAGATTTTTTTTAACTTAACACAGCAATCCATAGCCTTCCCAGAGAATACCTCTCATTGCCCTCGTAATACAGAGCCCTTTCAGAGTCAAAAGAGGGAAATAGGCACTTTTAGAACAAAATTCACTCACTGTAGGAGATTTTTGGACATCTACCTTAAGCTGAGTTGAACTGTGCCGCAGAATACCTGTTTCTCTCCACTGACCACACGGTTTAGACAACTTGCTCAGGTGTTAAGTGTCTAAAATAATTAAGTTGAACCCCTTCTGAATTCAGGTTTACAGAACACCTCTTCAGAGACAAACAGTAGTTGGAGCAAAGATATTTGTAGTTCTGTATGGAATATAAAAACTAATGATTCCTTAGCTAGTACCAGAAGTACACCTGCAAGTAACATTAAAAACGCCCACATTAATTTCCCAACTCTATTTGTCACTGCTGCACAGCCTTTTGGCTCAGCTCAGAGTCGAAGACAAGGATATCCATTTGCTGTCCTGCACACACAAATACTCTTGCATTTCCCATGAACAAAAAGAGTTAAGCGTCCAGTCTTCATTTTCAGGCAATTCTCTGATCAAATTTGATCTGATGATCAAATGCAGATCAAGTGCAGACTACAAAAACTGATGGCCTCTTCTTTGCCCAAGAGAGTATCACATGAATGATCCCTTTCTGTTAGTTCTGTATCAGGTTAAGGATTTTTTTCCCCCACCTACTGTTTTCTGTTAGAATAGACAAAAAGAGAAGCAAACTCCATATTCTAAATGGCTTTTGCAGTCTCAGAAGGAAGGGCGAGGGGTGAAGGGGGAAAACGGAGAGAGAGAAAGAGGAACAACGCCTACACGCAATGGATCATATGCGGACAGTCATGGCCATTTAATGATGAAAGTGGACGTTAAGCTTTCGTGGACATGTAAGAGGAACTGAATGCTGAGGCTGTGCGCTGACTTAATAGGAGAGTAAATGTCTCTATATTGGAGGAAAAGTAGCAAGAGGAAACAAGATTTTCTACTTCACTCTTCCTACCATTACCACTCGCATTACTCAGGCTCTTTTTTGTGCTGGGGATACTTAAAATACTTCACTCAGAGAAACTATAGTCCTTTAGAATGGATTACAGAAGAATCATCTTGCTACTCCATGGGTTCAAGGCTCTAAAAAAATCTGTGTTACTCTTAGAAGACTAGAAGTGAAGAACGGCTGGCTGTAATTCTACTGAACACGGAAAAAGGAAAGGAGCAGTTTCACTTGGGTTTGATGTATTTTAGAGAATGAAACAGAAAAATACATGCCATCACCCTGCAACACCACCAAGCAGTAGTCTTTTCCAGGGATTCAGGAACACCCAACACAGGTTTAGGCAAATTTTTTTTATGCATACTCATACCTACCAGGAGCCCTTGCCATCCTCTGAGTGGAACGAAACCTTTCAGCGTTCCAGAGAATTTCAAAGTACTCCTGGATTTCCACAGTCTATCAAATCTGGGTGACAAAAATAGCTGCTCTCTAACATTTATATACCTTATAGACTTGTAGCCTTCTCCTTTGCTTTACAGGCGTGGGCTCAAAACAAAAGGTAAAATTTCTTTCAGAGTGTCTAAATTACTCCTCTTTTTTCTCTTACTGTATTTCATCTGTCCATTAAGAACAGACTAGTTGCCACTTCTGTGCTTTAAGACAGGAAATGGATCCAATTCAACATCTAAAACTAGAGCTAGACTTTCAAGTATGGTGAATATTTGGGTCTGCAAGTTTATTTTAGCGCCAGAAGAACTACTACGACTTTAAGGATATGTCAATACAGAAATCCACAGAAGATTTATAGGTTTGTGAAGGAGCAGTCAGCCTCGTATTTCCTAGGGTTGTTATGGGACAGCACAACACTTGGTCCATTATGTCTCTTGCCCTTTTAAGTCCAAGTTGACTGCACAATAAACACCGAGTCCACATTTCGTGCCTTATTTTAGGTATACAATAACTCTGCGGGTACATAAACATCAAGAAGCTAAACAGTCCATTAATGACACTGCAGCTAGGCTGAAAGAGTTACTAAACCCCATTTGGTCGGAGACACTGTCTCTGACTTGGAAGCAGACGAATAGCTTTGATTTTCCAAAAGGCATTTCATCAGGAAGGTGCATGGCACGCAGTAATTACCTATGTTCTCTAAAGCTGTGAGACAGACGACCAGCTGCATACCTATCCACCTCCTGGCCTAGCTCCCAAGCACTCTGGCATTTTCCACTGTTGCCTGGATGAATTGGACAGAAGACAAAGGAAAAATGCATTAAGGTTTCTGCCAGTTGGGTAGCATTTTGGGTTTTAAGGACCGCAGTCTAGGATTCAGTAACAATAGTTACTGTTTACAACATGCTACAAATACTGTGTTAGGAAACATAACAGCTAACTGTAGAATTGCTCTGCACTGTAAAATATGTCAGCAGGGCTTTGCCAGGGCATAGTGCTGTTAAGTATTCTGCATGTCCTTGAAATCCAAATATTCACACCACCAAGCCTGAATAGCCTCTCCCTTACACCCTGTAGATGGCAAATTACAGGTGAATAGATCCAATTCTAGCTTTTTTTTAATCAAAATTTTGTACCAAAATAGTGGGTTCACTGCTCTGTGCCATGGCTTTCTTCTCTCATAAACAACACATGTCAAAATCTAGAGGCAATAAGGGCAGCTTCATTTCAGCGATCTGATGGGACCACAGCTTCAATTTACCTTCTGCAATTTGCCCATTATCTCTGTAGCTTCATTCAGAGACACACTTGCCTCTTCTTGAGGTGAGAACTTTTATGATAACAAGGAGCTGCTGACTCAATTGTCGCATTACAGTTGTTCCCATTATCACATGGGATTGGACTGTTTATTTCAAGTATTCCTTAGCCTAATAGAGTCTTTGCTGACATCACGAAGGTACAGTCTATCTAATTTATTTCAGATAAAAGAGATGAACAGAGGACAAAAGTGAAGTTCCCACAAAGGAACATAGTGTGACTGTTTCCCCTGCGGCAAACTGCAACAACTTCAAGAACAAAATAGCCCCAGAAACCACCTTTTAAAAAAACAACCAAACAAACAACCCCCCCCACACACACACGTGTAAAACGCGGAAAAAAAGAAAGGTCTAGCAGTTCTACAGCTGTGCTTCTTATCCGGATGAACAAATATAAAGAATAAGCGACTACATGTGAAAGAAGAGAAGAACAACAGGGAAAGTAATGTGCAAAGAGAAAACTGAAGTAAATGGGCATACATTTCTCCCAGACACTTCTTCAAAGAGCTTGGAAAATTCAGGGAAAGATTCCACACCGATTGTGCAATGAAACCAGAAAGAGTCAGATGTTGTCCAGGGATATTTATGATGTTTTATACAGAGAGACTATTATCGCTTAGAATGGACTATAGAAGAATCATTTTGCTGCTTCATAGGTCCAAGGCTCTAAAATCTGTGTTACGCTTAGGAGAGTAAAAGTGAAGTATGCAGAAGTGATCAAAGGAGAACAGGCTGGTTTTATAGCCTGCAGGGGAAACAACTGATCATATATTCTTCCTATGACAAACAACTGAGAAAGTAATTGAGAGCCTCGCAGAAACCAATGTTGTTACCTCAGCAGTATTGATTTTAGGCAGACATCTTAATCTAACACATGACAAAACTTTGGTCATTGCAGTAAGATATAGCTTTCAAGGAAAAAAGATATTTACAAAGGTAGTTTATGGTTCAGTTAGAGATTCTTATGAAGTCAAAGCCGGGCTATAAATGAATGGAAAGAAAGGGACTTTTTAAAAACAAAATGGATAGAAAGTTCGATTAAAAAATGAAAATATGATTCAAGTATACTGGAGCAAAAGGATCTTCTAATCTTCAAAACACTAAAAGGAAGCATTAAAAACGTAACTGTAACATACCATACTGAAGAAGCCTTATCCTTATCAAAGGGATGACTGGCGTTCAAAAATTGAGAGTTTACCTGGTTTGGGATTTTGTAAGAAAGCTCTTCCCGAATTTAACAGAAATGTTCCAGGTGCTTATATTAAAAGGAGATGAGTTCTTTCCTTTTTAAACCAAAATGTTATATTAAATGAAGCTAGAACAGGATAAGAAAGAGCATAAAAATCTATATAGTCCTTTATTGACACTCAAAAGTAATACAAAAATAAATAAATAAAAAGTATTAATAGTAATGTGCAAAACTATATAAAAATTGTAACAATTATCAGGTTTTAAGAATGTATGTAAAGAGTAAAATGAGTTCTGTTCATGGCCACTACTGAGAGTAGATTTTTAATTAAAAAGAAAAGGGCATGGGGGAATAGAGAAGGCATTGCATGCAACTCAGATTCTTTCCTGTCTTCCCTCTGTTTCTTCCTCTCATGTGGGCAGAGCAAGCGTATCTGCTCTTGCCCTTTGCAACATTAGGCTAAGCATTCTGCACCCTTCGGTCTGTCCTGTTTCCTTGGGTGCCTGAATGGCGCCTCCCGCACCTGTTCTGTTTGGAGGCAGGTAACACACCACATAGGGACCTTCGGATGCCAGTAACTGGTTCTCTCCAGTGGAAGCATTTTACCTGCTAAATCCACTACTACCTTCTCAACATCTGTAGCAACCCGTACAGGTAGTCTCTTCTCTATTCTTCCCAGCTGATGAATTCTCAGTCTAGTAGAAATTCTTGGATTTAGTCCCATAGTCACTAACCTGGCATGCTTTTCACATGCTTGAGGCAAATGCCGATTCATGAAATGCAAATCTGAGCTGTAGTTCTCCAGCAACCAGCTAGCGAGATGAATGTTCATCACTCTTCAGTATGCTTGTGGCACACTATCTACCCAACCCTCCATCTCGCCTGTTGTCATGCTGTTGCTTTTGTTCACTGGGGACTCCAGCACAAGTGCCCTCAAGGGAAAGGAACAGCCACCGGGCTTCCAAAACCAGCCTTCACCTCTGGCATCTTTTCACAAAGCTGGCATGAAACAGTTACAGCCTATTGGTCTTTAACATAGATTTCTTCAGATACTAGGAAAAAGAGGCATTGTAGAGGGTGGCTGATGAGGTATCACACCTATGGCTGATTTATTCATGGCTTGCCTCATTTTATTACATGTATCAGGGTGATAAGTAGCAAAATTTCTTACATTTTGTTTACGCATTATACAGTTTAAGGCTTAGCTGGAGCATCCTGAGAATCACAGCAGGCTTTATAAGTAATGCAGAAGACTCCACTAAGTTGTGCCTAAACCCATCAGACAGGAACCATTTGCAGGAACAAATTAATACCAAGTTTTATTCCTCGGTAGCAAGCATCCATTGCACCACTGTACATATAATGTTTCCAAAGCGTGAGGCTAGGCCACGACCTGGAAGGAGATCATTCACAACAGTCTGTCACCTATTTTGAGAAATTCAAAGTGCCTCTGAACCACATCCTTCAATGACAAACTCTCTTTTGTCAGGAGAACTGCTTCTATCATTGAATCTGTCAAGCCGAGCCATTGAACGAGCTATTTTATGGGGTCTCCCCCAGTCAAGCTCAATTTGAGTTTTACAGTCCTTGATACTTCTGGGATATTTTCATAGAAGCTATTAACTTACTTTGCACTGGGAATTATGCTGCTTGGCAGTAGCTATCTCTCCTCACGATACCTGCATGTCCAAAGTTGAACCTAGGCTTGTAATGAGATGGCAAAAAGTAGTCATATATATTCAAAATGTTGGCCTGTAAGCCAGTAAGACCTGAAAATATTTACCAATATGTCAAAATGCTTCCAACTGAAAACCGTTTCTAAACCATTCGCTGTTTGCAAGTTTAATGGCTTAAGGCTTATGGGCTCATGAATCACCAGCTTTCTTAGCAGCAGCATTTGAAATGTTGATACCTTAGCCTTGAAATAGATGTGAAGGTACCACAGCCTTTACAAGCTGTTATCGAAAGTCATACTTCAAAGCTCCCACAGAAGACTGAATGCAATAGAAGCAGCTGAGCAGGACGCAAGTAACAGAACCAACTTAGTTAAAGCCATTGTTCATGTCTGCGTTCCATTTTAGTGATTACTCTCCAGCTGGATAATGAATCATATAAAAGGAGGCTTTGATACTTACAGTTTGTCTGATAAAAAATCCAGATGGCTTTAGAAGCAATGATGAGTATTTGGGAAACTATTAGTCTTATTTCAAATTACTGTTTTCAACTATCAGAAGAAAATTTTGGAGAATAATTTGATTTATCACAGATTAAAAAAAAAAGATTGTACCATTCTTACTATCCCAAGATTTTCAGTTGAGAAGACATATGAACACTCATGGCAAAAAAATTGCTACAGCAGATACATGTGGAATGAGTATGTCTAAGGTCAAGGGGGTTATATTGGTAAATGGCAAACACTGCATTACAGAGCTGCAAAACGGACAGTTGAGTGTACACTATTCTGGAGAGATAAGCATGGAGCAAGCAAATATGATAGCAAATCAAACTGGAATAAAAGAAAAAAGAAATGTCAGTTGTAAATAAAAAAAAAAAAGCAATTCTCTATACAAGCCCTTAAAATATACTACCTTAAATTGATTCACCTAGATCTTCCAAGAGGATATACACTGTAGAGTGCAGTGTTTAAGTTATAAAATATATACATGTTATTCAATAGCAGCCATGATAGACAGATAAATGAACTCATAAATATGCAAAAAAGTTTTCTGTTTCAGTTTTAATCAAAGAGATTATGAAAACCCATCATGATGATAAAAAAAGAAATAAATACAAGAGAACGCTTATAGGTTTATTTATCTGCTAATACTATAAAAGCTACACAAATTCACTGCTTCCTGCATCTCTGAGCAACTGCCCTAATGCATTCATCTACCATCTCTGTGCTGACAACTTGCAGATCATCCCCTTCATTTCTACCTAGTCGCAGCCAAATTAAAATCCCAACCTGTTTTCAACACCTCTCAGAGGATGTCGAGGATCAGCTCGACCTCACCTCTCAAAACTTTTGCCTCCATCACTACAGATAAAAATAATGACCATTTCACCTGTCACTCAACCTCTAATTCATCACTGTCAACTCTGATTTCTCTCCAGACCCTCATATCCAAATCATGTAAAACCAGAAAGATTTTGACTTCTCACCATATCCTCATATTCAAATAACGCAAAAGTAATCAGAAAGATTCTGACGTGTCCAAGATGACTTTTTTTCTGTTTATCTTTACACCTAAAACCTTTGTCCAAACTCTCATCACTTTGATTTCCCCAGCTTTTTTCCCCAGATCTAATACTGTTCAGATCTTATCCACTCATACTGCGCTCTCAAAGAACATTTTCAGCAGTTGCTCTGACCATGTGAATGCACAAACGCATCCTTCTTCGGTTCTTCCTCCTGTTTGGGCTTTTACATATGCTGCACTCCTATTTTAAATAAGCCCCTTGGAAACAACAGCTCCAAACCTCATTCTCCTTCCTCAGAAAGCCTTCTTAAAACTTCTTTGCTCTGATTTCTCCCAAGAAACTTGACAATTAGGTTACTTACAAGCATGCTGACCAATACAGTCTAACTCCTCCTCACACTTCCAGTTCTGACCTTATATTCATGTTATAAGCTTTGGGGGGGCAGAGATCACTGCCTCCTCTTCCTTCAACTGTACAGAGACCTTGAACACACTTTTGCATTATTCACTGAACTAGATATGTATTGTACTTCCACTGTACTTGCTTCTCAACATTTTTTGCAAGTGCTGCTGTATTTTAGAAGAATGGGTGTCCACTATCCTCATGATATACACAGGAGAACAATGTGTGGGTAACCAAGGTTTGAAATAAGCACTATTCAATAAATTATGCTTGAACCCATGCCAGCAATATCTCGGCCTCAATGAAACAGAGACTTTCAGACATAACAGGTAGCTCCGCTGAATTTTTTTCAAGCTTCAAACCAGCTTCAGCATATGTACAGGGATTGCTTTCAGTGAGCTGTGCTATTCAGACAAGTCTATGCAAAATTCCTTCAGGGTGTGTGTGGTGTACAGTGATTTTTCCAGCACAGGGTGAATATCATTCTCAAAAGAGTCATCTGTATTCACCTTGGTCTAGTAAAACCATGTTAGCGGCAACTATGGTTTAGTATGCATGTTGCCAGCAGGCTTTCAATCACAGCGTGGACAACCCCTGGCTGAGCAGCCCACACAGATTTTACTCCTCTACAGAGCAGCAGTAAGAGAATCAAGATGTCATATTTTGCACTTTAACACCACCTCGGAGCAGACCACAGAACAGCACGTACGTCCTGGAAGGCACAGACTGCCAGGATACGTGGCTAAGCTCAAGTAGCTGACACACAGAAAGGTCAAGAAAAAAAAAAAGATGGTAGTGGAAGGGAACAGCCTATTATGAAACCCATCACAGCTTATTTAGCATTTTACATGGGTGCCTCAGTTACTATGTATTACTACTGGTCTATCCAGAAAAATCCAGGTTGAGCGATAGCTGCAAATGCCTGAAAGGCGGAAACCCAGAAGTGCGAGGACGAGGACGGCCTTATCAGCAGGGTCATGTTTCTCCAGTTCCATTTCTAAAACAAGTTTACACAGCCACATGACAGCAAGGTGGATGGTGGGCCACATTCCCACATACAAGAACGCTCCCGGCAGGAAGGTTTTAGTGAAAAACTGACAATCACAGACATCAGTTACACAGTGACGTACAGGCCGTGGGATGGTTTATTAGCAGGAATGACATGAGGATCCATGCATCCTGAGGTCAGACGCTGGCTAGACAGTCTAAACCCTCTCTCCCCTATTCCTTCTGCTTGACAGAAGAGATCACGTTCTGGCTCCAGTTTGAAGAAACCACCAGCAACCTGCCCTGCCAGGAACGCAGTTCCAGGGATACGGTGCTTTCAGGGGTAACAAATATACTGAACACAACACAGGGAAAAATCCTGACCTCATGTGAAATCTGTGCAACCGGCCTGACTTTATGGATATAGGGAGAAGTGATGTTTGTATGCAAGTCCACTGCATAACACAGTTTCTATCTCTAGCTAGCCCTCACCTACCCAGCATAAGAAATATGTAGCTATACACCAAAATCTTTAAGCACTCAAGTAACCACAGCACACTGCGAGCATGCATTTCAATTAAATTACTGGGCAACCAAAGTTTCTTGTTCTGTAATATATCACAGAGCTGTGCAAAATGCAAACTATGATGGCTCAAAGAAGAGCAGATAGCTCTTTTCTTTTTAGTTGGAGAACTCTAACTCTTTCGCAATTCTAAGACAGACTCAAAGAGCAACTGTTCTATCTTGAGTTATATATCTGTAAATCACCTTCCTTTTCTAAAGGGAGCGATACATAGTCTAATATACTGACACAGCAGAACTCTTTCTATCACCATCACCGCAGGTAAACTATTATTGTGTAAGTACTCAGAACCAGACTGCGTAAGTCCAGGCACAGATTTAACTTTGAGTCTGTTAGCAGTTCTACTGACATTGATTTCAGAAACCTGAAGCTCTCCATGAGCTTCAAGTGAGGCAGGTCACCGAGCTGTGAGCAGAGAGGCCAAAAGAGGAAGCATTGGGATTTACAGACGGTTTCTTGTAAATGGAAGCCTTTCCCGCAGTAAATCTCTCCCTCCTGCTGCAGTTATAGAGGATAATCACTAGATGGAGCTACAAAGCCACAAATCTGATTTACGGCCCCTAGAAGAGTTTGTTGCCATGAGACTGTCTCCTACAGTTTTATTTGGCTCGAAACTGACATATTCCGGCTCCCTGATAACTCATCTTCTGAAAGGCAGGATGAAACGCCTTCATTTACAAAAGCAAACGTACACAGAAAGTGATAAGATACTGAAGGAAAAAAAACAAGAAACCAACAACGTTCACAGCCTTCAAAAATCAAATACATTTTAAAAGTGAACTGAAAGACATTTTATCTGCCAAGACATGAGATGAGATTTCTTGCTTTCTTCCACAAGCCAGAAAGCACAGCAGCCTCCTTAGGTGCTTGACATGATTGGCTGCTGCAAGAGAAATACAAGAGCTCCGAGCTCAAGTCTTTGTAAATAAGGTCCAGCGTATACTAGAAAAGCACAGACAGCAAACCTATTTCCCATAAATGCAGCTTCTGCCTCGGCTGATATACTTAATCCTGCACTTAAGATGTACTTACAGGGAATCTTTTTCTGCTGTGTTGACACCAGACAGTTTTGCTAGGAGTATTGTTGAAAAAGTCATCATCCTAACTTACCGACACACAGTTCGTCTGGTTTTATATAGATTAACTAAATGCCAACAGGGAATTTTTACCTGCTTGCATCCTACATCCGTGGAGGCCAATTTGCAGCCCACTCCATGCCTGCATGTTCCCGGTCTGTGCGCAGTGCTGCTAACTTCAGCACCCGTACAGCGACAAGATGATGCATCTTAGCATCTTGCTAAGACAACTGCCAGGACTTCACAAAACGAAAGCCAAATCCCAGACCCATCCCAGCGCCAAAAGGCGCCGCAGGGCCCTTTCAGCACGTGTCTGTGCCTTCTACACCACAACAAAAGCACAGACAGGCTTTGTAGCTGAATTTCTAAGAAACGGGATGACGCAGTCAGCGCTGGTCTACCTATTTTCCTCAGCAAATTTGAGCCCAAATTCAGTACGCAAATACTGTTTCTCGTATGATTAAGCTGTGCGAAGACCGGCGACAGACGAGGGCAGAGAGGAGCTCTCTAACCCGTGCTCCCCGTGAGCCTCACGCAGGCACAGGTCACCCCTCGCACGCCCCGGGCGGCTGCCAGGGCCACCAGCCGCAGGCAAGCACTAGCCAGGGCGTCGCGCCGCAACGACTGCGAGGGGAAGGGGGCTGTGACGGGAAGGGTTGGGGGAGACCCGGCCTCGCTCCCCTGCTCTGGAAAACGTCGCTTGACTCCCTCGGCCCAGAGGCCCGCAGTGCTGTGGGGGCAGCCGGGCAGGGGACCGAAGCCCCACCACGCCGCGCGCTTTGGGGCGAGGAGGCTGCCGCTCCTCGGCTGACGGGGCGCCCGCGCCGGGAGGGCAGAGCCCCCTCGCAGGCCCGAGCCCCTCCGACGGGCGACGGGGTACGCGCGCCCCCCCCCCGGAGGCCGCGGCAGCCCACGCGAAACCAGGGCGCGATTTTACAGCGGAGGCTGGGGCGGCCGCGCCTCCCGCGAGGGGCGAGCGAGCAACCGGCGCCCCGCGTGTAACCAGCCACGCCAGGACACGCGGCCTCCGCCCCGACGCCCCACCGCCCGCCGGCAGGGCGCGAACCCGCCCGGCCCCGCCCCGCGGCGAGGCCCGGCCCCCGCCCCGCCCCCGCCCCCGCCCCGCGTGACCGCGCCGGTCCCGCCGCTGCCGCCGCCGCGCCGCCATGCCGCTCCTCAGCGTGTCCAAGGACGTGGCCGTGGGGACGGCGATGCTGGGGGTCGCCTTCGCCACGGGGCTGCTGGCAGGTAAGCGGCGCCCGCCTGCCCGCCGCGGGGCTGCGCCTTCCCCGCCTCCCGCCCGCCGGGCAGCGCCGAGCCGCCCTCCGCAGCGTCCCGCCGCCGCCGCGGGGGACCGGGCCTCTCCCTGCGCTGCCGGCGGCGCCTTCGGGCGGCCCGGAGGGGCCCGGGCGGGCCGCTGCCCGCGCTGACCCCGGCCGCCCCTCGCCGCGGCGCCCTGTCGGCCAGCCCCGGCGGACCGGCCTCGCCCCGTCCTGCAGCCAGAAGCGCCCCTCCCGGCGCGCTGCTCTCCCCAGGGGCGCAAGCGACGGGGTGCGGGTTATTCCTTCCAGGTATTGGGCCCGTTTCATAGAAGAACCGATCATCGAAGCCCAGCTGCGCTCTGCATTTAAGCGGACAAGATACAGCCCTAAAACTTCAGCCGTCGGCACCCGCTCGCTTTTCACACCGAGCGAGCCCCCAGCCCGCACAGCCTCCCCTGCCCACGGGCAGCACGCGTCCACGGGCAGCCCCAGGAGCGCAGCCTCTCCCCGTCCACTCAACAGCCCCCCACGCCGCGGAGATGGCGGGCATCAATCCCATGCAAGAAAGGCCATCCACGGGGACGAGAGCCTCATCGTTCCCGCTTCTCTCCCTGCTCCTGCCCTTTGAGTGCCCGTACAGTTACTGCTGTTAGAGTAGGACAGCTTGCAACCTTCACCTCAACCACAGCACAGCACAGCACAAGCGCCCAACGCTTTCTCTCTCTCAGCCTTTGCAGAATTAACCTTTAGTAGTATTGGACTGCTTTCTCTGTTTAAGCAGGATATAACTGACAATTGCAAAATCTCATTAGTGGAGCTTAAAGTTCTTATTATGCATTATTTTTTGTAGGTAAAAGATACCCTTCTTTAGGTTTTGGGACACCCAGATCAACCAAGGCTGCTTTTGGAAAAAGCAGCCCTCTCTGGCAGTACATAGTGGATCACTCTTTGCGGGAGCACCCAATTCTAAAGAAGCTGCGGCTGGTCAGTATTTTTCCCCCCACCTTTGGTTCTCTATTCTGGAGAACATTTATTTTTCCAGTAGGCCCTTTCAGTACTACCCAGGTCTAGCACAGAACTCCTACCCTTCCTGTGACATTCCTTCTTCTATATTATTCGTACTTGCCTGGATTTATAGGTGGTAGCCTTACATAAGTGCCAGTACAAAATTAATCATCCAGGAAGAACTACAGGCAGCCTTGATTGCATAGCTCTATTCCTTACAGAGACAGCTAACAACATAATCCCTTCAGGTTTGTCCGTTAGTTTCATAATCCAGAATCTTGAGGTGGAGACCAAAACCCGGCTTACTGGTGAAGATTTAGTTCACGTAGGTGGAAAGTTGATTTAAATCCTCTTTGTTCCCATACTCTGTCCTTTCTCATATTTCCAATCCTTAGAAGCCACTGTATATATATGTTTATACTTGCAGGTGATGGCTGGTCCAGAAGAAATCCTGGCCATACCTACTTTCCTTGGATACACTTCCTACACTAGAAGAGCAATGGAACATTGTCCAGTGTATTAAATCATAAAACATACACATGATAGTTTGTTTAGAAGTGGTAGTACCCAGATTCTCTGATGTTCTGGGCTACCCAATGAATATTTAATAGCATTGGCCTACATTTTGGACACATCTTGTCCATGGCTCCCAATCCCATGCATATGGGCTGCGCTTGACTTGTGTAGACAACTTCTGTTCATCTTAGCTGGCACATGAGGAAACTGTAGCCTAGAGAGGTGATGTCCTCCAACAAGCTCCAGTGTCAGAGCTCAGAACAGGATAGTTTTTGACTCAGGATAGAGTCCTATCAAATGGGACAAACTATTCCTGTATAAAAGGAATTAAATGTTGAAGTAATGCAGCTGGTGCAGCTATAATGGGCCCTAGTGAAAGAAAGGAAACAGGAATGGGGAACAGAGGACCATCCCATCCATCAGACTGCCCCTGCACAGCCCTGCCTCTCCTTCTGCACCCTCCTTAGTGACCCCTCATCATACATATATATAGTCACAGCTCCTCCAGCTCTGTTCTGTGTAGCCAGAGCCACATAGTCTGACCTTCTGCAATAGGCTTTAACCTAGCAGTTCATAAAGCCTTCCTATAAGTCCTGGGGGAATAAAGGCATAAAGGTTGCTTAAAAAAAAAAAGTGTGTGTGTACAATATAAATGCACACGCACACTTTATATATACAGGGATAAAGGACTTTCATTCTCAGGATTCCCCTATGGCTTTCCACCAGTTAACTTCATTGCTGTCTGCCACAGCAACTTTAGAGCATATTACTGCTTTGAATGCTTAGTCACTGCTTATTACTTTCCTCCATTAATTACCATTAAATTTAAAACAATTCTTTCTCATGCATGGAAGACAAAGCCATAGAGTGAGAAAAGTAAGAGTACGTCTGTTCTCCCTGGATTTTTTCTTCTTCTCTCCAGGATAGTTTTAGAGGCTTTGAGTTTTGTTTGTTTATCTTGATGTGTTGATTTCCCCCTTTCTAGCTCACCGCAGATCATCCCTGGGGTCAAATGATGGTGTCCTGTGACCAGGCTCAGCTTATGGCAAATTTAGTCAAACTTATCAAAGCCAAGAAAGTTATTGAAATAGGTAAGAGTATGCAAATTTGTCCTCTCTGCAGTAAAATAAAGCTCCTGGCTGTGGTTCTCCAAATCCAGCCCTGCTTAAAATCAAATTTCCAAACATAGTAGAGTACTGCATCCCTGTCTCAGCAGACATTTGAGTAAACTGCAGTTTCAAAAGTAGTGTCCAATTTGTACTTTTTTGCCACTTTGTCTATCTGTGCATTCAATAATACTGGCATCAGCAGGGATGTCTCATTTCTTCAGGGAGAATCTGAAAAAATATCTCAAAATATAACCAACACATCACTTGGGTCTCCAATGCCAGCCAGCAGTCACAGGGCAAGGTGCACTCTTATTTTCCTATATCATTTTCATGCCAGAAGAAAATGGTTTGCTGCACAGGCCTTACCTCCAATCCACTTTCCTTGGTGCTCCTACATTAGGAGGACCTCTGAAAGCCAAATTCATGCTGAGGTGCCAAGCATGGGTTCCCACCTGTCTGTATCTTTGGCCTGACTATTATGAAGCCTTAGGAAGCCCTACTGTTTTGCTCTTGGATCGATCCAGTCCCTTCACTTTGGGATTTAGCTGCACATTTAAATAAGGGTGTTCCTTGGAGATGCAGGACTAGATTTTGTTCTGTGTGCGCGGACTTTTGGAAAAGGCTGACTAAACTTTGCAAAAAGGTCGATCAAAAAAATAATCTTAAAAAACTCCCAATCCACAATATATTATTGGAAAACCTTTTAAGTTCATTAACAAATTGCCACCTTTGAGTCTTCTGGGATTCTTCCTCCTGAGGGGAGCCTTGTAGTTCACTATTTATCAAATTTTCACAATTTGCAAGTATTGATGGCTCCTATGATCTTGCCTAGGTGTTTTCACAGGATATAATACCTTGAATATGGCACTTGTCTTGCCGGATAATGGCAGAGTTATTGCCTGCGATATAAATGAGGAGTATGCCAAAATTGGAAAGCCACTGTGGAAGGAGGTAAGTAGCATCTCTACCATTAAATGTTTGGGACAGCTTCAGCTGCCTGTCCAGGGATTTTCATATCTCAGACTTGCACATTCACCCACAAGCATTCAAGCGGGTTGAGACGTCTCATTTTGGAAAGACAACTAAGTTCCATCTGGAACCTCTGAACACCAGTCACTGCCCAAGTGCAACCCACTGTCACATTATTTCTTTACTACTTTCATCAACTCTGTTCTTTTCCATTCTAGGCAGGCGTAGAGCATAAAATTGACCTACGAATTAAGCCAGCAATTCAAACACTTGGTAAGTAACAAAAAAAATTTAAAAAAAGAAAAACACTAAGAGATGAATATCATGCTGATTAAAAGACCAAATATACTAGTGGTTGATGCCCCTTTCCTAACAAGAAGACAGCTTCTCTTATATAAAATGCTTGGGGGGGGGGTGAAGCGGGGACACAACCAGAAGTTCGCAGTCTTTCTACATGCTAGTAGAGAAGAAGAAAATGCCTGTCCTATGTAGTGCACTGTACTGGTCACTCACCTGTTCTGTCCATTGCCTTGTTTAATCTAAGAAGTACTATTGTCAGCAGCTCCTGCTTATGGGAAAGCTGATTAAAACAGATTAATTTGACAAAGCCCAATTTCTCCTATCCCAAGTCCATTTTAAGTAAGCATTTATTTGTTTAGACAGTTTTTTATAAAACTCCGAGGTACAACAAAAATGCAGAAGCAAAGATAAAACTTTAGGGTATAGAAGTTGAATTTTATCCAGAGAATTTCCCATTTAGCACATGGCAAAATCATGTAAGATCATTAGAAAGGCAATGACTTTTCTCAGTCAAGACAAGAGAAGGTATGAGGCAGAGGGGATATAAATAAATCTGAAATTTAAAAAACTTGTTAGGAACGGAGGAGGTAGAAGATGATTTGCAGAAAAGGCAATTCAGTTTGTGTATTTGGAAAAATCTATTAGCTGTTAAGGTAGAAGAGACTACCCGTGAATACTGGGGAATTGCACTCATCAGGTACTTGACTTCTTTAATCCAATCTTAAGACCTTTCGAGGTCTTGAGACATTTAGAGGTCCTTAAGAGACATAAGAGGTTATCTGGTCCATCCTTGGCCATCCATCAGTTACAAGGGTTGGACTAGGTGTTCTCCTGGGCTCCTTATGAGCCCAGTGCTTCTGCGATTCAGTACAAACCAAATAGTGGGAGAGTCTATCCAGCAGGGGTGCAGTATGAAAACTAGTGTACTCCAAAGGAGCACAGTTTATTCTCCTTGCTAGGATGGATGGTTCTACAGACCTATCTGTCACTTTGTATTACTTCCAAATTTGTGTTTCCTTTCTAAAGAAGAAAATATTAGCAGTCTGCCAGGCTGTGCTGTCTTTGAAGTCTGATGGACACCTTTGTCTAGGCAATTACTTCAGACAAAGATCCTCTGCTACAAAGGATAAGGGCAGGTGAGAAGGGGTGATGAAGAATCTTCAGAAAGTAGTCAGCTCCTTTGCAACTGACAGTTTTGAAGCTCTCTGTCAAGAAGTCCCTTTAAGAGGACTTTAATCTAAATTCCCTTTGCCTTGGCCCAGAGACAAAACACTTATAGCTATCTTTTGCTTTGCTAAATATTCCTGGCAGGGTTTGTTCATGACCTATATCATCATACTTGATCATCAGCTAGAGCTTAACCTGTTCATAAGTACAAGAAAAATCCAGATCCACTTAGAACAGTTCTTCTTAATCCTCTCAAAAAAAAAAATGGATGAAGGGGCAGTGTGTGTCCAGTTTCAAACTGCTTGACTTGTTCTTGCTGCACCATTCAGCAGCCCCAGCTGTATCCTGCCCTTTTAGAAATACTCCATGAACTTCTTCCAAGTAGACAGAACTCAGTAACTAGACAAGTGTCTTATGGCATAGATCACATCCAGATCGTTGTCCGTGGGATAAATTTTTCCAGTAATTAGCTGTAGTGGAATAGCCTGCCTGGTCAAGGCACCAAAAATATTTAATGAAGCCTTTGACACAAATGGATGACTTCCTCCTTTTACAATGTTAACCAGGGCATAACAACTCACTTTGTTGCCCATCTAGATGAACTACTGGCTGGTGGAGAAGCAGAGACCTTTGACTTTGCTTTCATCGATGCTGATAAGGAGAGCTACAACGAGTACTATGAAAAATGTTTGCGCCTCATAAAGAAAGGGGGAATAATAGCTATTGATAATGTAAGTACTGCAGCTTTAGTGGTAGTAGCACAGGGAGTTACTGCTTTTTGCCTCTGGGAAAGCAGGGGGAACCACCCTGGGATTTTAACAACTTGATTTCTGACCTGCAACTCAGTTGCCAAATGCAACTTTTCATGTTACTCAAAGAAGGCTTTTAAAATTGAACATAAATTATTAAAAAGTAAACTATATGCAACACTAATAAGCAAGAAGGAAAACCAAATATAAGTAATGAAGTGCTAAATTTATATTAAAACAAACAGCCTCTGATTACAGAAGCTTGTTATTGTTTACAATTCATTAAGAAAAAAAATCAGATTAATATAGAGCATTCTCTGTACAGTGCTTTTTCCATTGCATACAGTACATACACAAAATCTAATATGTCATCTGTTACAAATAACGACTAAGTTATCAATTAATAACTCTACCAGTAACAAGAAACTTCAGGCACTTTTAGGGTTACGGTGGCAACTAAATAAGAGCTTCTAAAAATACCTAGATTTCTCTTTTTTTTGGCTTTTAATCTGCAATAGAAGTACAAATATTAGCCAGTTCCATGGACTCCCATTCCCATCTGATGAGAGCTTCATGTTAGGGAGCACTGGAAAGTGTGAGATACTTTACTCAGTATCAATTTTTAGCAAGGATGCAGGACCTTTTCCAAAGCTTCTTTTGTGGTCTAAGAAACATACTGAAACAAGTGAGGTGCAAGACATTTTTTTTTTCCCCCTATAGGTTCTTTGGGGTGGAAGGGTGCTAAAACCAAGAAAGGATGACTTGGCAGCCCAGAACATTCACCACCTCAATGAGAAGCTTCTCAGAGATGCACGAGTCAGTATCAGCATGATCCCAATGGGGGATGGAGTGACATTAGCATTCAAGTTGTAACTGCAGAAAGCCCAGCAGATGGGAAGCAGCAAGCAGCATCTAATCATCAGGAAAAATAAAGGCAGAACACTGTTAAAAATGATCATTTAACCTATGTCTCCACAGAGTAACATAGCCTGGGAAAGCAGACTTTAGAATCAGCAGGATCCCTAAGGGCAGCTAAGTTGAGAAGAGAAACTTATTTTGAGTTTAGTATGGCTTCTTATTTTAATTACAATAAAGGAAGAAAACTTGCACAAAGTTGTCCTTGTAAGACAGTGGTCGAAGAAACTCTCCCTGTGTAGAATGACCGAGTGGAGTTCCAAGTGTGTCAATATAACAAGAGACATTTCCTGTCCTAAAAGATGCTCTTAAGTCACAGAAGAGGGGAAGGGGAGATGGGAGTAGAAATATGGACATATTAAGTGATCTGCACAGGATCCTGGAGAGAATCATTATCGGTGCTAGAAACAATCTTCACTAATCCCCAATCCAACACCTTAACCATCAGGGCATTCTCCCTCTAGGTTTTCACTGCCTTGAAGGAAAGTTAACTGCATCTTCTACTACTGAGGAGGAAGTTTTGAAAGGGAAGAAAAAAACATCTGCATAGCAGCCAGATGAAGCACCAATTAAGCTGGGAGGAAAATATGAAGGTGGGGGGGGAGCAGATGTAACTCAATGCAGTGACACCTTTGCGTCAGTGAAAGGAGAGTGTTCACACTTTTCACAAAGCTAAGAATGAAAAGTAAGAGAGCTTTTATGCTACCAGGAGTTGAGGCTTGAGCTTGTTATATATATATAAAAAAAACAAAAAAACCCCAGTGTAGTTTGGTTGGGTCCTTGCTACTGCTGTTTTTTTTTTTTTGGGGGGGGGGGTATTCTGCAAAAGAGATAGCAAGATGATAGAAAGTGGAGTGTGGGAAATGTGTTGGTGATAATATTTTGAAGACTAGAAAGTTGGACAAACACTCTCCAAATTAGACTGAGCAACTGTGATGCGACTCAATGTGATGAGTCTCCAAAAAGCACAAAACTTGTAGTGCAGGCCCAGCACATAATCATATGCAGCACATAATCATATGACTTTTTGGGCTGTTAGTACTTCCTTACATGCTAAGAATCCTTGCAGGTAATGTTTACCAAATTGTTTCTGTGTGTTCCCATCTGTTGAGAACATCTGTCTCAATGTGACTGAAAGAGTGAGGGTGTCTTTTTTCCCCCCCACTGGAACTCTGTGAGCATCCGAATGCTTCTAGCAGAACAGGGCCAGTAAAATTCTCAGTCTTAGTCACTGTCTGAAATATTTCAGCTATCTTATTGCAGCCAAAAAAAATGGGGGGTCTCCGTTTTTGAATATAGGCTGAAGCATATATATTCATTGGAAAAGTTCAAGCAAAAATGTGTTTTGGTGAGCAACTAATTTTGCATAACAAGACCAAATAAAAGTTACAGTCCTCTAGAAGAATGTTTTCTTGACATTGGGATATTTGCTAGGGATCATGAAGAACTTTAAAGTACACACTTATTTTGGGAGCATAAAGACCAAGGTAACAGAAGCTATAGTTTTTATACAGAAGAAAGAAATTCATGGTATTTACCCCGGAATGCTTCAGGACTTGGAGACCAAGCTTTCAGCAGTGCCGGACAGCAGGTGATGCTAACTGTGCTCAGCAACCTTATACTGAGTACTAGAATAATCAGTCCTACTATCAAAAGGAAAAGAGATGAAGCTCACCAACTTTACCAGACATAATAGGAAAAACTGGTTTTTAAATAGCATCACAAAGATTCCTAAGCTTCTCAAACCAAAGATACTGAAAGTTGCTGGTGACCTCTGAAGGCTACTGAAGCAAGAAGTCCCAGATATCTACCATCTGGGGCAGGGAGGGAAGAAAGTATTTATAAAAAGTGGTGTTAAAGGACAAGCCTTCTAATACTGAGCAATCCTTAAAACCTTTTTGATCAAGAACTGGGTCACTAAGGCTAAGTAACAGTGCAGGCAGATTTTCTGAAGTCAGAATGAGGAAGAACAAATTGGCAAGGAGTTTGGGAAACCATACCCTACCCCGCTCACCCCCACAAAGCAGCAACTTGCCAGATAGTTGTTAACAGAGGAGGTATTACGTGTTCCTGCCATTGAAAGGAGTTGCCCTGGGCTCCAAGGTGCTGGTAGCCTATGAGTCTGCTTCTTATAGCTTATCTGCTTTGCTAATTAATAAGCTTTTTTTTTTAATTGAAGAACTCCAGCAGTTGCTGTAAAGTTTGCTAAAAAGCTGCAAGCACAGAGAAAGGTGGTGGAAAGGCTACAGAAGAAAAGCAGCGATTGTGTGAGGATGCAGTACAGCTGTTAACTAGCTATTCAAGTAATTGCAAGCACAGAGATTCCTTTCCCCAGAGGGCACCTAACAGAATGATGCTTTTTCACACCCTTCTATATAGTCGTCTCAATTCATAGTTAACTTAAATTGCTGCTGCCATCAATTACTCCTGTTCCATTCTTACGCCTTCTATGAAACTTTTGGCAGCTGTTGATGGAAAAGCTGTGGTTGAAAGAGCTCCCCTTACCTAGGGCCAATAAGGAGACTTAAGGAGCAGGGGTGAGAAGCATGTTCTGTTCAAACTAGAGAAGGAGAATCTAGCTGATCACTTCTTTCCATGGTGAATATGCCATTACAAATAGTATTTGTATATACCTAATTTTTAGGGCTTTCTAAATCCAGCCCAAAATTCCTATTACCAAGAAAACCCAATTAAATGAGAAAAACCAAACTAGCACGTTACAGCCAAAAGCTCCACTGGCTACTTGTTCATGGGACTGATACACTGGAAGGCTGTCCAAGTGTGGTGTATTGAAGGAGGAGATCATCTTAGTTTTGTTGGCCTCCTGTAGGAAAGCCATGTCAGAGCTGAGAGAATCCTGCTCCTGCCATTTGCTTGAATAATGCACTGGAATGACTTGAGGCACTGGGGGACAAAGATTTCAAATCTCATAAAATAATTGTTAGGAACTGACAACATAGCTCTCATTTCTGAGGTTTTTAACCAAGTGGCTTAGGTTCTGACAAGGGGCAGGTGTTCAAGGCACAAGTCTTACCTGTCTCAAACATTCGTGGGAGAATAATGAAGAAAGGAAGCATTGTCTAGCGATTTCAGCGTGGGGTTATGAGGGAGGAAATCTTGGTTCTATTTCTGTCACTTCCAGTTAAAACCCTGATTCAGCAGAGCACGTCAGGATGTGCTTAAGTGCTTTGCTGAACTGAGTGCTGGTGGCTGTGAAGTAAAATCCATGCCTGGGAGAGAGCCAGGAGAAGGTGCATGTGGCCCTTAAACAAGATCTTAAATAGGGTATAAAAGCTGTCCAGTTTCTTTTTTAGGATATGTTTTTACCCTGAGGTCTTCAAACCTCTATGTGCCTCAATATTCTTATCTACATAAAAGAATAACACCTTACTGAAGTCTTAATGACTATAATAGCTTTCAGATGGAGTCACTAAAAGAATACACAAGATCATTATACATTTGCATTCAAAGCTTCTGGCCATATTCCACTTTTATGATTTTGCTTTTCGAGTAGATAACAAAAATTTTAGGGTTACAAACACAGTACTGGACACTTTAACAGCTGGGACATGCTCTCAAATATTTCTGCTCTCAGAGACTCATGGGAAAGCCCTTTGGGAGAGATTAATAGACTCTGTTTATTGCTGTTTTAATCATTTCTCAGAGACCGATTATGATAGTTATAAGAAATCTAAGCAAGGAACAAACAGTGTTTTGACACTTTGTATTTTCTCATAAAGATACAGATCCAGTGATTAATTCTGAGGATGCTCTTTAGGCTATAACTAAATGTTAATAAGAAAAAGAAAAAAAGAGAGAGACTGCCAAATACTACAGGCCTCTCAGTATTTCGGTCATACAAGGTTGCGTGGCATGACTTTCCCCTTCTGCTTTTGAGAAAGCTCAGTTTTCCTAAATTAACTGTAAGATCTTATGCATCATTATTAATGTCAATGACAATAATTATAGGGATGATTATCTGAAGCTTGAATGGTATCCCAAGTCCCAGATGACAGGAGACTCCCTTGCCAAGCTTCCGACCCAAATTCAAATAGCTGCCAGGCTCTAACGCCACAGTTGCACAAAGTCCCTTTGATTTTATTGAAGTTCTCTATGAGCGAGGCTTAGCCCCAGGAAACAACCGAAACACACACATACATTCCTACCTTCCTCCTGCCCAGTGAGCTTACTGCATAGACAGACAACAGGGAGAGAAAGGTGGTACCTAGTTTTGCAGGAAAGACAGAGCTAATGGACAAGAGAGCCCATGAAATAGATCCCCAAAACATATTTAAGTGCCTAACTTAAGTGGACAGATGTTCCAGCCCTAAAGGACTTAACGGGCCTAGATCTGAGCCCCAACAAAAGCAAGCTTTAAAGAGACTCTCTCTGCTGAAAAGAGACAAAGATCATGTTGCACGTGTCTGTGAATGCAAGGAACAACATTTCACAGAGCCAGGAAGTGCAGGCAGCCAGGCTTTCATTGGCAACTTACGGAAAAGCAAACAGACACACCTAATTTTATCTTTTTCTTATAAGAACTCTCAAATAACAAACATTTCTGTTTTAGTCAGATCAGTATGAAGGCAAATTGAGGTTGGCTAAAGCTTATTAGAGACCAGAAGTTCGGCAGCTAGTCGTTATTTCACCATTTTTGAACACTTTGAGGAAGTCAAACAGCAACGTACAAGTAACAGCAAATCAGAGAAAAAAAACCACGCAGACATGTTGGCTCCTCCTACGCGAGACTGAGTTTGGTTACTGGTAGATTAGTAATGAAAACAAGACAGGAGTTCAAGCTGTGATTTCAAACTTGATGAAGTTGTTCTCTACATCTACAGTAGAGGCTGATAATCAAGAGCCAGCTACAAGCTGCTAGGAGTACGTGTGATGGTCTAACAGTACCATTATGCTACTGGAAGATTGATCACAGACTCTGCAACTGTTTCGCTAGTCATTTCCAAGTCGCAATAATCTTCCCAATAAAGCTGATCCAAAAGTCACTAAGCACCATTAATGTTTTTGGAAGAAACAGACAAATAGCAGATTAGCAAAATTCAAAACTAGATACAAATAACTTCATAGTTCGTGACTTCATAAACTCCTCTTCCTTGAGTAGAGGGACCCCCAAAGTCCCTGTAACCCATATTAGAGGCAGACACTAGTTTTGCTCGCAGAGTTCTCTCAAGCGCCTGAGGCTGCGTCTGCATGCAGAAGGCTACATAGTGCCTCTGCTCCGGACTCTGCTCTATTTTAAATATGCAGAACATAGTGTGAGCATTTAATCAAACCTGTCTCCATCCTCATCACGTAATTACCATTAGAAAGAATAGCAATGTGTCCCTAAACTATAGATTGATGAGCCATCTGTAAGCTGAAACAAAGACCAGAAGGAAGCTTAATTGAATCAAATATTTAGAATACATTACACTATCTTTTAGTTACCCAGAACTTGGCCTTCTCTTCAGGCTTCTGTCCTATGCGTCTGGAATTCATCACCGCTAACTGCATTTAATCCTTCAGCCTTACTATAAAGTGACTGCTGATAATATATAATTATGTTTTAATTCAAGTGGTGAATCAGCTTTAGGGAATTTGTGGGGACAATGGGAATTTAGGCTTTGATTAGGTGGTAAAAGTGGTATGATATGCATGATAACGCAGCACCAGTCTTTGTCTCTCTCTAATGGTGAAATCATATAACGAAGCTTATGAGACTGCTCCTGACTCCCAGACAACACACCTTCCTGAGATACTGCTCATACAGTAAAGGCGCATGTTTTTTCTGGGCTCCACCCCAAAAGGGGAGCTGACCTGGGGCACAACTATTGCCCAAAGACCCCCACCCAGATGTTCACAGACCGTTGGCACCATCTCCAGTTGCAAGGGTTCAGCCCAGAGAGGGCAACACGAGTGTCAAGCATATAGTTGGTATTTGCTCAGAAGCACATAGGGCTGAAAGATAATACATAAAAACATATCCCCGCCCCCCACGCAGTACCTCCCCAAAGCCACCATCAGAACGAAAGCACATAATATTAGGTGCTGGTTGGGTATCTCAGTACCTGCTCCAAAGATGTCACACTTGAAACATGGTGTGATGTTTGGATGGGTGATGGGGAGATGAACCAAAGGCTCTTGCAGAGCCAACTTTGCATTACTACCAGGTAATTACATGAGCAGCCAGCACTCACTCAGCAGTGACACCACGTCCCCACTGTGTGCTGGCCCTCTCCGATTTACCTCAAGGGAGGAGGGCAAGATCTCAGTGTTATCTACAGCTTGGAAAACATGTAGCATGTACCCAGGTACTCAGAAATCTGGAGCAGACCCCCCCCCCATGCACACACTTTGAGGCGCGACACCGGGGTTCCCAAATTCTTGAGCCACGTTTCTACCGTGTTTTTGACTCTGCAGCTTTCAGTCCCACTGAGATGTTCAGCAAACCAAGAGTGGAACAGAGGTCTGTGGTGTCACAGCCTAAAGGGAGGGCCTGGTCTTTCGGTGCAGCGGTTAGAGGCGTTTGTTTGAACCTCGGGCACTGCTGTCTTTCACGATCAGCAGCAGGCAGGATACAACCTTTGTGGCATAAGGAAGGGAACAGTCTCACCCTGATCAACGTCAGCCCTCAGCTAATTGAGAGGAATCTCATGGTCAACATTTACTGAAACTGAGGATGCCTCCTCCATCCTCGCACTGCAGCAAGGACACGGCCACACGGAGCGGCTCCGTTCCCTGCTCCAAACAGCCGATAAGCAAACACGTTCGGAAAACCAAAGAGCTCCCACACTTGGGAACTCTGGACCCATATCAAGGTGGTTTGTGTCACAGCTGGTTTTACTACTAACTTAATTTTCATGGCAGCAGCTGTGGTATCATGTGCTTCCAGAATGAACCAGTTGAAAGACATAAATACAACCAGAAAGGTCTTTTGGGGAGGGATTTCTGGCCAGATCCCAAGCAAGAGCTTTTGGTCAGGGAATGACTAAGCTGTTTCTTCCTTCTTTTTGTGCCTAGAAGCAGCAAATAAGCGAGCGTTTCCTGCCACTTTGAACACTGAAGTTCCTTCAGAGCAACTTGCAATAAAAGGCAGTTTCTGTTTCCCCTCCCTCGGTTTTGCCACCCTCCGGTCTGCCAAGTCCTGCCCCGGAGGCAGCAGCACTTTGCTGCCGCTGCCTGTTCTGCCCCGCGCAGCCTCTTGTGATTTGCGTTGGGCTGAAAGGCTCTAAATACAGATAAAACATTACCTCCGCATAATTCTAATCACACACAAATTGGTCTCATGTATTTGCAGCTACTCATGGTTTCTAAGTCACCTGTTTTATAATAATAATTTTAAAGGCAATGTTTTGAGAAAGGAAATGAACAAACATAAAACCTGTAAAAGAGGGAAATTAATGTGGGATTTCAGACAAGTTATTTATCTTCCTTTTTGCCTCTGTGCAATACTGTAGGGATAAGCACATAACTAGCTGTTTTAATATTTATTCCTATTATAGGAAAAGTAAACATTGCTGATAAGTCACTGCTTTCCAGGATTAGATTTCATATTTTAGAGACTGCTTTAAATTAATGCAGAAGCAAACATTATCTTTTCTTCTTATTCATATATTTCCCTAATGAGTTCCAAGCAAATTGTGCCTACTTATATTTTATGATTTTAAATAATTAAAACATTTTATGGAGGCAACTAAAATTCTCCCCAGAGTTAGCAGAAAGATTATTGATTGAACAGATCTCAAGCTACAAGGAAAAAATTATTATTTAGTTTAAAGGCTCATAATTTTATTTCTATTCACCTACTGAAAAAAAACAAGATTCTGCGCTTTTTTTACAGCGGCCTTTTGAATTATGCTGGGATAGCGGCTTGAGTTTTGTTGGTAAGCTGAAAGTAGTAACTCTTTGACATCGCAAAATTAGATTTGCAGAAGATAGTTAATGAGAGAGTGTTATTGCTGCTGTCACTAGTAAATGGAATGCCTAACTACTGCATAAACATATAATAACATAGTGTTCATTAACCAGAATAAAACCTAGCTGTTTATTCACAATGCTAAGAAAAAAGCCCTGGACCAAGCCCTCTGCAGCACCTCCAAGCTTCTCCTGATAGAGAGTCCATAGGATTTTAGCCCAGAACTTACTGGCCTCTAGCACAGCCCCTAGAAACAGAAAGCAGCTCCAGCCAAGAGTATGAGAACAAACCAAATACTACCCTCTCCCCTCGCCTCCCCCCCGCCCCCCAAAAAAACCACACACATTTTAAATTAGGTGCTGGAAAATGGATGCTTGTAAATCTAAATGGAAACCAAGAACAGCAACATGTTTCTCTGCTACCACAGTTTATAAAACCTAGACCCATGTGTAAGAAGCTTCAGAGCTGTCCATGATGGAAGTTATATCTTTTATGTGTGTGTTACTAGGAAACACACCTTAAAAAAAAAAAAAAAAGAAGAAACCACACCCAAACGCTAATGTATGCCAAATGTTATCCCTGGACTAGCTTAAAAAAGAGGAAAGAATCACAAAACTTTGGAGAACATACAAGAGATCCCCCCCAAAAAGATTTTTTTTGAGCCTTGTTTACTCTGCGAGTCCCAGCTTTTTTCCCTTCAGCAGCTCCACTTACACTGGCAGTACCCCACTACACTCAATGCCTGCTTCATTTCTTTATGAGCTATACATTTTTGCACCTCGGGTTACTCCAAATCTGGCCCAAACCAAGCAGACATATTCCCTGGAAGAAATTTTTTCAATATCAAGGAGGTGCAGAAGCTGAATCTCACATCACTTTTTTTCTTGTCCGAACTTCGGAAACTTTATATTATCTCCTGGCCATATTAAGCAAATAAAGCTATCATAATATAGTCAATAATTATGGCAATTTCAAGCCATGCCAGTAGGGTAGATGTGTTTAAAGGTCAGAGAGAAGGAATCAAAAGGTATTTATGCTACAGACTTGACCCTGTATGCCTGTTCCTCTGGACAGGTGAGCTAGATTAACTTCCAGGGAGCCCCAGAGACGTTCCCACTGCAGAGGAGCAGTAATGCTCTACCAAAGCACAATTACAGAACGATGCTCACTAGGTCAAACTCTCGACAGAACAGTTCACGTACAAGAAGCTGTAGTTTTGCCATAGACAAGGCAAACATCTACCTTGACTCTTGGTCTTCCCATAGCTGTTGTGGACTTTCAGCACAGTCCTTTACCCCAGAGAACAAGTCGCATCAGCAGACAGCATTTCCCATCCTTAGACAGGGAGGACAAAACTGAGAGCCAGTAAGACTGCCTGCCAAGTGCCTGGAGCACCATGCCAAACTCTGAGCTCCCTCGCCCCCCACCAAGGACTGCTGTGCAGGATCTGACCTTTTCCAACAGGCCAAATCACTGGGGGAGGGGGAGGAAGGGAAATACTGCCCAAGTCGTTTCTGTGTTGGGTTTAACCAAACTGATCCAAGTCATCACTGACAACAATTAAACTTGAAAGAGGCAAAAGCACAGAGGCGTTTAATCAGCACTCGGGGATTTGGGCCCCCCAAATTCCTTCCTGCATTGCAGAAAGGGCCACCAGCATCACCAAATCCCTTCTCTCACACAGCTTCGGTTACTGTTACAGGTGCTACCAAGTTTTCTTTTCAACATAGTTGCTCGTGCGCTAGTTATTCAGTGATCCCCTTAGCACAAGCTTAACTTCAATGTATATTTAAACTTCCAAACATGCACTATAGTACCCCCTTAAATGAAAACCTCAGACCTGCAGCTAGGGTCCATGACTGTTGAGCTTACAAAGCATCTACACTTACCTCAAACCGCATTAAAGGCACATGATTAAGGCTGGAAAGCTTCAGCACTCAGGAGGTTACAGGAGACTGAAATTAGGACTGCTTGTGCAAATATAATTAAACACCCCTATTACATAGGTGATATGCATTATAATGCAGATTTTAATTTTCTGGTCAGGCATTCCTGCGTTCTGCCTCTTATGTGCTCCTTCTCGACCTTATTACGTCTCACCTTACTTCTTTTGCCTTCAGGCTAATAAACCGAGAGCCTATAAAGAGCAGAACAGCAAGCTTTAGGCAGCCTGTGCCAATACAGGCTTCCTGGGTCTCAGAAGGGCTGAGCAGCCTCACGCTGCGGTCACGTTTATCCAGCAGAAAAGGTGGAGGAAATTAAGGAGCAAGACTCACCAGCAGAAGTTGTAATGGCCTTTTCCACATTTACATACGTTTTCTTGCCCTTTTTGTGTTTATCTCACTTTGTCTCCACAAAAGGGAATTGGACTGTAACAGCCACAGCAACCCCAAAGCCTGTCAGCTAACTCCTTTCAGCTTTCCTCCAAGGGACCCAGAGACTATCAAGGAAAAGGGAGGAAAGAGAAAGGAGAGGTAAAAAGGGGTTTTCCTAGGCAATAGGAAAGTTTTCCTATGCACAGGGAAGGAAGTTATTAGAATTAAAGCCTTTTTTCTCCCCCAGGAAGTTTGCATTTCAGATGCTTCCCCTCTCTCCCTTGCAGGCCAAGCTCTTGGCACCGGAAGCGCTGCCTCTCCAGTGCCCGTTCGCTGCCGCACGGGGCAATGATAACCCCCAGTGCCTCAGGCCCACAAGGCACACCCAGGCGAGACACAGCCTTTCCCGAACACCCCCGTCACAGGGGAGGACACGCAGAGAGGGCGAGACACTGTGCCATGCCCCGTCCCATCGCCCACCATGCCCCAGTCCCATCAAACTCAGCACGCGTCCTGCAGAAACGCCCCACGTATTTAAGTCAAGCAGCCCCAGACAGAAACACGGGAGCAGTCACATTTCAGGTGGAAGAAAATGGATTAATCCAACACACAAACCTTCCAACACAGCGGTGACACTCTGTCGAGTTCAGTGGGAAACCACGAGCAACCGCTCGGCCCCGCAGCACTCGACGCCCCGCCGGCTGGGCACGGCACGAGCCCGGAGGAGCCGCACCAAACAGCCGCGGGGGAACCGCCCAGTGCCCTGCTCCACGACTGCTCCACACAAAAGCAAGGAAAAGGGTCAGGAATGGGATTTTGAGCCACAACATTTAGGCAGCCCCCAGGAGGGAGAAGGTTCAAAGCAGAAGATGCATTTGTTAGGCCTGTGCTCACTCAGTGGATAAACCCACCAAGACACTAAGATTTATTCACTCTTGTGAATTCCTGCTATGATGAACACTGATAACAGTAAACCAGGTGAGCTTCAGTCTATCTGGATGTAGAAGTGAGCTGTAAACAGTTTCAACAGCATGCTCAAGCACCCCAAACACAGCGAGGACCTTTGCTGCAAAGCATTAGGTTTCACCTAAAAGCCTACAAGTGTTGCACCAAGACTAAATGCTGCATCAGATTTTCTGCAGCCCTTCAATAAAATAAAAATAAAAAATGTCCCTTCAATAAAATAAAAATAAAAAATGTCCTTGAACATGGGGGCAGAGGGGTCAGCCTTCTGTTGCAAAGACCAGAACCCAACCCTACAACCAGGCTACATTACAGTGCCACAACTGAGGAGTTTAGGATTTGTAACTTACTCCCAAAACACCAAACATTGCCACACATGTTTTCACACTTGCCTGATGCTGTCTTCTGGAGCAAAGGCCCAGCAGCCTGCAGCCTCCCTCAAGCACTGGTCCGGTTGCTGTTTCAGTGGGGTCACCAGTCAGACCCAGTCCCCATAACCTGGCTGAGTGAACTTCCCAGCATGGGGCAATAAGTAGCCCACGTATAAGTAACACTATAGGTAAAACCACATGGCTTTTTAGCTGAGCTAAAGCACCCATGCAAAGCAAGAACCACCATCACCAACAGAGCAAAGGCAAAAACGCCCCCACCTTGCTCCCAGAGCCACATGCAGACAATCAGGGAAGTTAAATTAACACCAGGTGGCTTTCATGATCGCTTGTGACCCACCAAACCTGCTCAGAATTTCCTCCTGGCAACAAATCAGTTCACCAAAACCCTAAATTTAGCAACAGCCATCTTACAAGAAATTGCGAAATCGAGAATTCATAATCACGCTCATTTGGAGTGTGATCCTTGCCAGAATGGGCAGGTTCAGCCGCTGCCCTCGGGACCGCTGTGAGTCGCGGAGCGCCTGGGTGGGCGCCCAGCCGCCCCCGGTCCCGCGTGGGGGCCGCTGCCAGCAGCCCTCTGCCTGCCTCCCCGTGCAAAAGGAGAGCCACCACGGGGGCCAAAATGCCTGGGCAAGGATGTAGCTACGTATGTGGTTTGGGCAGAGAAACCGGGGGGAAAAGTTAATAATGGCCAAGGGGAGGCCGAGCAGCCGCAATGGCTGCAGGGTCAACGTGGGTGCCAAAAACCCTTCGGCTTTCTGATTTTCCTGTTGTCCGGAAAACATGGACTTTGTACGCTCCTGAAAGTCATTAAAATCCCCAGCCAGTGGCTGGCTGCATTCCCCGTCCGTAGGTGGCATATCCTGCGAGACGGCTTTTGAGCAGTCCCTCAAGCGGGACTTGGGGTTGCAGCACAACCCTTCGCTAGAGCGATGCCGTGTGCCCTCGCGCAGCCCCGCCAGCACCCCGGCTCCCGAAAACCCCGCTCAGAGCAACACTTCTGATCTTTTTACTCCAATTTCTGACAGCTGGTGGGCTCCATCTTCACGTTGTCAAGCTTTTCTCAGAAATCAAGGCCGAAACTTCTGTTTCGAAATTGAGGGACTCTTGAGCTATCTTGAGACTTCTAGGAAGTGCTGTAAAGGGTCAGAAGCACAGCAGCAGTTGAGAAGCTGCTTTTTTAATAGCTCCCTTTGGGAAGGAGCCAGGATGCACCCAGGAATCCAGCTGCCCGCAGCTTGTGGCAAGGAGCGGGACCACTTGTTTTTCAGACTTCAATGTGCGCTGCACCGTTCTCACAAGCGCTGGGGTAGGTGATAGCCGAGTGCAGCAATAGGCAGCTTTTTTCCCCCTCTAATTCTATTTCCTTAGCTCAGAATCAGGCTTAGGTTTACTGAAAATGTTAGCATTTTCCTGTTGTTTTTTTTCAATCAGTGAGCTAATGAAAGGTACCTGAAAAATATCAAAGGAAAAAAGCTGTTTCAGATTTTATGACATTCCCCAGAGAGAGCAAAAGAGAAAACGGAATGGCCACCAGATGGCAGAATTGATCCATAAGCCAGGCTGGAAAACAGCACAAGTTTTGAAGCAGAGGGAAGAAAGAAGCAAGACAGCGAGGGTTGCTAAGCTCCTGCTTGCTCCATCCCCAGCTGCAGGGCCAGGCCTTACCTGCAGGCTGGCCTGGGCCAGGGCACCAGCACGCCCTGCACCAGCTCCTAGTACAAAAGGTATCAGATTGGCACTCCCTGGCTGCTAAAAATAATAAGTTATAATAATGCTATTTTAGAGGCTTCTAGGGGAAGATGTTGATCTCTTATCTCGAAAGAAGAAACACCCCTCCCCAAAATCCTTACTTGTGTAACGCCCAGTCCCTAAACATGGCACAGCAACTCATAATTTCTTAAATGCAAAATTAAGTGTGGATCCTAATAAGGATCCAGTTAAAGTGTGCTGTTAATAGCACCACCGTGGAACAAATAAAACGCCCAGGGACAAAGTTCATGAGTCACTTGTGCTCTGCTGCCTCTGCTCTGCTAACTGCACCAGGCTGGGACTTAGACAGAGCACCTGTAACCGTGACTCACGCTAGCACACCCAAACCAGCTCTACGAAGCACACCAAATAAGATTAGTGAGATTTTATAACAGCTATTTAATATTTTAATGCTTATAGGCACATAGGCTAAGCACACACAGAAACGTACTGAACTGCTAACAGTACGGAATTAAATAGACAGCAAAACACTCCTTAGCGTAGGATCTGCCCCCAGGGATCCAGGACAGAGCGCACCCCACGAAAGCGTTCACAAACTTTTGGAAGATCTCTGAAGTTTGTGGCACAGTTAACCTGCTGAAATTCTAACGCAAATATTTCAGTTCTGTTAGTTTCGGCAGAAAATTCTAATTTAAAAACACATGCTGTAGTAAAGGTCAAATGGTTGGAGGTGAAACAAAGTCTGACTGCTTACTATATTTAAAGCTCTGTCAGCGCTTTTCCCAACACTGGTAGATAAATACGAGTGTACATATAAATCTGGAGACTCTAACCAAGCTCCACAGTGTATAACACCACACATTTTGTCTAACAGCATTTTTGGAAGTTTTAATTGGATATTACTCTTCTGAGATTGCTGTGTATGACATTTTTGCCTCTTTTTGCAAGACCATCAGTATCAAATTCACAGCTAAAGGGGGGAAGTTGCATGCTAGGCTCAGAAAAATTAAGGCTATTCAGTTGTTCATTGCTTTCCATGTGACACAGCAGCATTATAGAAAGACTGATGACTACAAGGCAGTCCCAGGCACTTAGTCATGAGAAGGGAAGCGTAACTAAAATACATGCTAAAATAATTGATCTACTTTGTGTTTTTATTCTTATTCCAAATTAGGGACAAAAATACACCAGAATTTGTAGAAATAATTTGCAGCAGTTTTCCCTTTTTTCTTTTCTTTTCTTTTTTTTTTTTGGACAGTTCACACAAAACATTTGTACCTGTCATTAAGACACAGCTGTCACAGGTAAGACCTGGTATTTGTCATGCGTGATTGGTGACTTACCTTGCACAGAATTGCTTCTGTGTCTTCACTGACGGATGCTTATGATAAGGAAGCAAGGACCTTCGACATAAGCAGGGCTGAATCATTCGCCCCTGCGCTGTCTTGTATTTGTGCATTTCTACTTCCTACAAAAATGCAGTTACCTTAGACTCAAACGCACCTTTATGTGGGCTAGATGGACCATTGCTACTTTTAAGTCAAATACCAAAACACGACATTAGAGGGCAGTAAGCACATTCTGCTGTTGCCTGGCTTTATCCCAGCAGCAACCAAGGGAAAGTAAAAAAACCTATGCCCCAACATTTAGGAAGGAAGTTTCCATGCCCCTTCTGAAATGGTTTCAGAAAAATTTCTCAGTGCTGAATGACTAACGTACAAGAGCCAAATTTAAGAGTATACCACACCAAGCTAAGCCACGCTGAGTGCAAGGTTAGTTAATACAACCTGGCAAATTTCTACAGCGTAGCTGCAACGCAAACGTCTGAGCCACTTGGATGGTAAGTTGCAAAGGGGTCAATCTCACATGCAAGCATTTTTATTTATTCAAGTGTCTGCAATTAAGTCATCTTGCAATATACATGCAGACAACCCCTATTCCCATTTTAATAGGCAGGAATGCAGTGCTACAGTTTACACAAACACAAGATGCACATCCATTCTCAGGTCATTAGCTATCTCAGTATTTTTATTTTACTCCAGATAACAACTGAAAAAAGGCTAGCTAGCACTGAAAGTGATCATTAAAGCTTTTTGCATTCTCTAACAAAATGGAGCCATTAAACTACAAGCTTTCCTCACCAGAAAACTCCAATTACACCAGCAGCTTCTGTAACATACTCAAAAAAAAAAGTTTGAAAGCCATTTTTATAAGTCTTACTTGAGAGATGTCAAAAGGTAGAGCCTGAACTTCCTTTTCATTTCCAAAGTAATGATATATGATGGGGCATTTCAGGGGAACTTGCATTTTCAGTTAACTACTGCACAACCCTTGCATTTTTTTGGTTGCCTATCAGCATTATAACAAAAAAAGAAACTACTTAAGGTTTAAAGGCTATGGACTAGTAAAATGATTGATGTGGAAAAGGAATAAAAGGAATAGGTTTAAGTTTTCCATTATTTATTTGCAGAAAGAGGGGAAAAGAAGTTCTGAACTATCTGCTTTTATTTCACTTACCTATTATATGACTGCAAAGAAAATAGCTACAGCTGAACATGGGAGGAAGACAGTGGTAAGGGCAGTCTGTAGCTGCTTTCTTAAAAAAAAAAAAAAAAACAAGATGCCAGACTCACTGCAGCCCTATTGACACGCCCCCCCTCCCCCCCCCAATGGAGAAGCACAAGGGTTGTAGCCCTGCTGGTTAAAGGATGTAAGCAAGATGCTTCCTAAGCAAGAGAGAGGCTCCTTTATTTGTCCAGGTGCTACAGTTGGGTGAAGCATGCAGGCACACAGCGTTTTTTTCAGGACAAGCCTAAATATGCTTTGCATGGCACCAAAGATGATTACACCAAAAAGAGAACCTGTACTAAAATTCAATTGTCTGGCTGCATAGTCTCTAGCTTTAGAAGGCCTAGCACCTATAAATTATAAATACTGTAAGCTTTCAAAAATTAACATCCAAGAATAGACTAACAAACTGCACCTTATGTGCCTCTTCTTCCACTATTTAAAGTGCTCCTAAGAAAAGGGCATTTTATTGACAGTTGTGGAAGGCATGCTTAAGCACAAAGCTTACTACCCATGCTGCTGAACCTCCTCTGTTTTCTTAAATCAAATAGTCAAAGAAAGCAGAACGCCCGCTCAAGAGCCTGAGCTGGAAGCATAAGCTCTGCTCTACTCCCTTCCATTAAGAGGGTGGCTGAACTATTTCACAGATAAAGCTTGAAGACCAGCAGTTTATTACAGAGTAGCTACTCCAGAATTTGAATATGAGGACAGCAATGCAGAATGGACTGGGACCCCAAGCAAATCACTAGAATTTTTAAGGGGGTTAATTCTAATCTAGCATGAACCAAACATAGCTTGCAAGCTAAAGATAAAGCTTGCAGGCCATGAGCTAGCCACCTTCCCTATAAAGGAAGTTGCTGTGAACTACAGACAGCAAAGCTAAGTACAAATACACACCCATTTCAGCTGCATGATGAAGGAACTGTAAGCAGCAGCTTTCAGGCACTCCCTTGAACCTAAATGTAAGCATACTGTAACTACGTGTTTTTCCAAGATATTCACATTGGAAGCCTTCACAAGTAGCTATGTTTGATCTTAAGAGACTGCATGTTCAAAGACCAAATATCCCTTGTATTTCCACTACCTCTGTTAAATCTAACCTGGAACAGTATGAATTTTTTCTATTATTCCACGTTTCTGGACAGAAAATGGACATTTGTCAAGAATTATTGGTCAATAAGAAGACAGAATTGGATTTATTTTTTCATCTCCACATAAAATTAAGCCTTTATTTCACTCATTTTGAGCAGAAACCTCACAGAGCAGTTGGGCTAAACAGGCTGTTATACCATCCAGTTGCAGAGGTCTCATTTGGGAAGATATCTGTAAAAGATGTGTTTTCTGTACTCCCCCCCACCCAAGCAAGAGTATCAAGAAGCAGTTTTAAGATGTCTGAATGTGGCAAGTACATCGTCCTGCAGTGAATTTTGCCCATGCAACATAGCACGAATTTAACTGTTGTGACAAATCTTACCTGTCAGAAGGGGGAAAAAAAAGAAAAAAAACCCAACTTGCTTGAGGAATCCAACTGTTCAGCGAAAATCATCTATCTTCAATGCTGTCATGAGTGAAGCAAGTCCTTAACTGCACAAAGGTACAGAGCAATATAGGTCTTGGGTTATTATTAAACTTAAAACTTACTGAGCACTACCCTCATATATTAACTCTTAAAATATTTGAGGCACGAGTATGTGTGTGTACTTGTTTTATTCATAATTTGAGTTGTCTCGGGATACCAAATGTATTTCTAGTTCAGGTGATTTAACAAAACTGTTGACCTCATTTCAAAACATCCACTGATCCATTTTTCATTCAATGGCAATATCGAATGTTAAAAGGAACATAAAAACAAACATGCACACAATTGTACAGTTTTCATAAATGTCTATTTCATTATTTGTGGGTAGCGCATTAAACAGTTAAATACATTTAAATAATGTTTAAGTGACTGCACTAATGCAGAATTGTAACTAGATGGGTAACCAATTTAACTAGAAACCAGCTAACAAGTAACTGTCTAAATACTTCAAATACAGCTCTTGTTCTAGGTCATCCCTCTTGGAAAAAAAGCCTGCTGGTCACATTGGAAATACATTTTAAGGCCAAATTCTTCTGATATCCCTTCTCTGCAGCAGTTTCTTCACCATTTTAAGCCTCCAATTCCAGGCCAAGACCAAGTTTATGGCCACCAGCATTGATGCTCTTCCCATCTATCAGGGCAGACAGTGTAAGCTTCACACCTGTAACATTTTAAAGAGTGTGTTTACAACATAAAATCAGAGTACCTTTCATGCAATTCAACCTCTGTCATTACAAGTCCCAGTTGTAGTTCTTTCCTATGTCATTAGTTTCCTCCCAAGATTTTTACAAAGGAATCCATTTACACTTGTCAAATCCACTGAAAACTAGTCATGTGAATCAAGCAAACTAGGCATTTTTCGTAAACACTTTATGAAGTAGGTATCTAAAGTCTCTAATTCACAAGTACAGAAAAGGTTTCCTCTTCTGCATTGAGGTTTGCACAAAGAAGGGAAGTTATGCATACAAAGACAGGCATTTGTACTAATGAAGAGACAGAATGAAACTACTATTTTTATTGGTTTCCAAACAAGGAACTAAGCAATGGTGATATAGTATTAAGAAGTGGTTTCATATTAAGACAGAACAGATGAGTTCAGGGGTTTGGGGGTTTGTTTGTTCAGTTTTGTTAGTTTTTTTTTTTTTTTTTTTTTTAATATGCAGAGCAGAAGGCATATTGTTTTGAGGATCAATCCTGTTATTTCAAGACCTGCTGTCATTCAGTAATATATGACTGGAGAAAGCAATGCTAAAAAAGAATGCTTGCACAGCCTAAAGGTATATTATCAAACAATACAGTTACAAAACTGCTACAAAAATCAATGAGGAATGTGATGCATAAATACCATTAGATACAACAGAATTTGTCTTGGTTAGCTAAAAGTTTAATATGCAACATAAGTTACTGTCAAACACCTACTTTGATGTCAGTATAAAATTGTTCTAAAGAGGGGAAAGAGCTGCATATAGATGCATAGACCTAAAAATTTCTACATATGATAGGTAAAATATACGGGTGTGACATAATTAATACAGGGAGATCCTTACCTGGCCTCAGGGTCTGGGTGTAACCCACTCCAACTAGACTTGAATTGTTCACTTTTGCCTGCAAAAAAACCCCCAAAACAATTAAAATGCTACAAGTGAAGAGTTCTTTATCATTCAGCAGCTAGAATAACTATGGTGACACCACCATTATCAACCTAGGCCAGATTTTACTTGTCCTTTCAAAAAACTTTGTGCTTACTGGAGTCTTTCTTCCAGCTATGCCCTTGCCCCCAATTTACTGCAGAAGAACAGAAATATATTTGAAGGCAGATAGCATGGAGGGGGAGAGCTGTACTAGAATGTAGCTTGGCAGGTGAAGTCCTTCCCTTTCTTTTCTGAAGGCCATAGCAATTCACCACTACAGTCTTCCAAAACGAACCACTTCAGAAGAATCTTTCATGTTAATGGTATTAGAAAAGAACTAGTACTTTGCAGTTCTACTCAGACAAGAAGCAGACATTTCATAATATCATCATAACCACTATATGCAAAATTACTAATCTCAGGTTGTATGTTTTACTATAGGATGATTTCAACAACCCAAGTTCAATCCAACTTTACAACACACAAAGCTTTTCTGCACATAGCCTTTTTAACCAGCATCTCCAGAGTTCTTACCACAAGAACCTTGAATAGCTCTCCAAAAGATGCTGAACAACCCCTGTAAACTTACGGTGTTAGGTTCTCTCCCCCTTCCCCCCCCCCTTTTTTTTTTTCCTTTTTTAAATACTAACTCTTCCAGAGTAGGACAACATTTGAGAGAGTCGGATTCTAAAAGAGATTTTGCTGTATGCAGCACTACATAATTTAAATGCTGCTGGTTTAGTTATAAACTACCTGAATTTTAAGAGTAATTCTTACAAGGCCTTTTGACCATCTTTTTTGTACTAACAACACACGTTTGGAAACTGGAAGACTGCTAGCTTAGCATAACCCTTTAGGTTAGAGCCATACTTACAGAGATAGAAGCAGTTGAATCCAACTTGTATTTAGCTGCAATGCCAAAACGAGTGCTGTTGCTACCTGCTGTCCAAGCCAGGTTTACAGCAGTTTCAAGATTGTCACTCACTTTCTGGTAAATTGAGCCACCAAATTCTGACCCATCATTGCTGCACAAATTAAGAAGAGAGAAAAAAAGTCTCTTATATTTATATAATTTTTTTGTGTGTATATATATATACACATGAGTGTGTGTGTGTGTATGCGTATGTTTGATGTTTTATTTAAATAAGAATTCAGAAAGTTTGAATTGTTTCACACTTTTAGGCAGGAAAGGAGATGAGCAAAGGCTTCAGGGCAAAATTAAATTGTAATAATTCATGCAAAAAGCTAATTCAGGGCACTACAGACAACGCTAATTCTCTTGAGAATGTCAAGCTAAGTATTTGATCAAAATCCTAGCTCAAGTCAAGGGCAAACCTGTTTCCTCACCAAACTAACAGATATATGTTAATAGCTGGGAAACAAACATTCCAAGTTACTGAATACATCTTATGTTTCTAAAGAATCAGAAGATCTTTTTAAAAATCTGTCACAATGTTTGACATCAGTAAGTTGAAACTGAATTCTTATGTCCTAGACTAAGCTGTTTGTAGCTTTGCCCCCACAAAGCTCCACCAACCTAAACAGACACAATCCCCATCATACCCTTCCAGAAGGACAAACTTCTGCCTCAAAATCAAATAAATTCTTTCTTAACTAAGCACACTAGAAAAATGCTGATTTATTAACTTCAATTGAAAACACTGCATTTTTCAGATCAAACTGATCAAAACCTAGTTGAGAACATCCATGATCTCTAAATGCAGAAAGTCTGAAAAAGGTTCATAAACTTAAGCGTTTATACACTCTTCACCCATATTGGCAAGAAGGTGAGCCTATTCTAAAAGGCTGGAAGCAAAGCTTTATTCTTGCTCCAGAAACTACTAGGGGCATATTTAAACACTGCAGTGCTAATTGCTACATCTAACAAATCTAGTGCCCTTAAATTACATATAGTCAGAAACAACTCAATGTAACAGGAAAGCTTGAAAATGCATTATGATTTGTTCTGAGTAACTGAACTACTGCAGTTCCAATTTTAATGTACTTCAACATTTGGTAAGCTCTAGCATATATTACATAGTAAACAATAATAAGTCACAGGTATTTACTGTTTTGAAGAGGCACACACAAGGTAACTTTTAATAAAAGGGTTTGTTTTCAAAAAGCCCAATGCTTAACTGCATTGCAAGTATTTCTTAGTAGTTCAAGTATTCATATACTGATTAGCAGGAATTGTAAAGATCATCTCCAATTTTGCACAAGCAGGCTATTTTTAGTACTTACACATTAGTGTGCAGTTGGAAGTCTCCGGTCTTGTAACCCACAGAGAAGTTATTCCTTGTCAACTTTGATTTGGCACTATCAAAAGTCATCTGATATCCAGCAAGCCAGCCCTCGTAACCAAAGACAGCTGAACCGTGGATTGCAGGCCCAGCAAAATCAAAGTCAACATCACAACCAAGGTTTAAGCATTCACGCTTATATGCTGACTTAATTTTACCGCTTTTCTTTCTGAAACAGAGAAACAATCACATTAAGACAGGGCTTGTTCTTTCTCAATGAATTGCCAAATTGTAGTCATACGACCGTAGTAGGTATCTAAGCACCGTTGCACAAGTATCCTCTAGGCTGGGTCAAAGCACAGATAACTCATCAAGAAAGCCACAGCAGGCACGCATTTTATGATGAAGGTAGAGACCTCTTCATGACTCTTGTAACCTTCCAATTAGGTATTTTTATATTTATACTTCTTCTTACACTATTTCAGAATGAGCAGAGGGGCTGTTGGGAGATATCCAATACTAACCCTGCAGAATAAAACGTGATGCTAAAGAGCAAAAGCCTTCAACACTGGGATTTGTTAACTGACCATCATAAACAAAGTTCACAAGTAATTCGGGATCAATAACAAACCATACAGATGTCTCTCTGTTAATTTCACAGACAGGAGAACATTTATTGACCATGGGGGCAGTTATTTGCCCAAACAAGCCAAAAGGACTAACAGAATTCTTACCCTGTATTTGGTGAGAAAGTTGTATCAAATGTCAACTTCAAGCCTTTGGCAATCTAATTGTGGGAGGGGAGAAGAAAAGAAGACAGAGCTATAAATTCGGTTCTGTTAGGTAAGTAAAAGGTAGAAATACTCTCTTAATGTATTACCTGATCTTCAATTGCAATTTCTGTTCCCAGGGTGTTATCTGTGTTCCATTTTTCTGTGAAAGTCAACCCATACTCAGCCCATTTGTATTTGGTCTCCAAGCTCCCATTCACTTTTCCAGTGTCTGTGTTCGATGAACCAGATGTTGTGAATTCCTAAAAAGGATGGTTATTCACATTATGTACAAGATATAAATGTTTCTGAAATCCTTACAGTGACAAAAGAGAAAAGACTTTTCTTTAGCAAACGCTAAGATCTTGTTATTCTGTGCAACAAGTTTAACAATTTTAGACAACTTGAAAATCAGAAGAACTGGATAACTTATGCCCACTTGGAGATTTTTTTTCCCCGTCTCATTGCACAGAACACAAACTGCTAGTATTGCAAAATGCACAAGTTCAGAATGCAACTCAAAAGCAAGACAGTAGTTACCCTAAGCATTTTCATTAAAAACAGAAAAAAGTTCTTGAAATATGGCAATTTTGATACTCCTTATGAGCAAATTAAACAAATCACACTAAGAGCCACAAACACGATCATGCAAGTCCACTAAATGCTTTAAGTCTCACAAATGTTTACTATTCAAGTCATCCATCTCCAAAGATAAATTATGTACAACTGTAAAATGTCATAGAATACCATCATTCTTCTAATGACTGAATATTTTATTTTTTCAAGGAGGGAGAGTTCTCAGTCAAAACAAGGCACAAGCCTTTCACACTAGCCATAGGTATACATTTATTTTTAATGACATCTGTAAAACTCCTATTCCCCCGACACTTTGTTTTAATGACACACAGAGAAAGCACTCATTTGGACTGTGAGTTGAGGCAATAGTCTGATTCTATGCTTCTGGTTGAGTTATACTTAGAATTCTTAAAGTGTTTAAAAGTTAGCAATAACACATCTCCTTATTTAAGCTAACAAGCACCTGATGTCTCTCACTATTTAGAGTATCCCGAAGAAGGGAAAGAAAAATCTGTGTACCACTGTCCAGAAACTAAAGGTAAAATCTAGCAGAAACAGAAGGGTCTGGTTTGCAAGTTTATGCTAAGGAGCTATTTCTGTTGAAATTCTATTGGGGAAAAAAGAATATTATTTCAAATTATTTTAAATATAAATCAATTTTGACCTTTGCCCTCCTCTATGCACAATATAATTATCAAATTGACTCCTCACATGGCAGTACATCCCACTTCCCCCACAAGAAGGAAATACTGGTTTCACTTTAAGACTACATTTGAAATAATGGATCTTTAAGTGTTAGCATATTTACAGCCCAAGACCTACTACACTTAGAGAGACACTGTTGACTACCATTAAAGAACAAATCTAACAATGGCCAATGTGTTTACCTCAACTGTGTTACTGAACCACTAAACCATCCACACAGTTGCGAAACTGTAGTAAGATCTAGTTCTTAGCAAATGACAGGGACCACACAACTTGAAGTATCTTTAGCTTTACATTCTCTGTGCGATATTACTATTGCACAAAGTATATCATGCATGGCTGCATTTGCATAACAGCTGTAAGAGCTGTTATTACATTTAAAAACCTTCTCTCTGCTTAAAAATGTCTGTGGCATTTGTACATGCCAACACCTTCTCCTCCTGCCAAGGATAGCTTATAACTGAAAAGGGATTCATATGAGGGCTCAGCTTTTTCAGGAAGTTTTACTATTATTTCTAGTAGTCTTTGACAGAAACAAACCAGAATAAGAACTACATCTGTACTAGAGCTCTTGCAAGCACTTCAGTTAGGATACAGAAGTTTACAAAAATACAACACATAACCTACACACCTTGTTCCTAAGGGCCAGTTACTTTGTTAAAGCTTCCCCTTCTGAAAAAATCTACTTTTAGATCTTGCAAAGTCTGCTCTAGAAATAGACAAAGTTACAAAAGGCACCACTTGCATGACCAAGACATCTTGCATGGAACATTACTACAACACTAATACCTCTACAGAGGAGCCAAAGATTCAAGGTGCTATTTCATTGCCAACTGCTCTTTCATTGCCAACTGCTCTATTAGCATGTCAAGATGCCAGACATTTCCAATGAACATAAATAGTGGCACAGAATACTTCAGAAATAAGATTTTTATATTATGATTGAAATCCTAAAACACTTTAATAATGGGTCAGGTATTTGTCCACCTTCAGATATAAAATGAGCAACAGCTAACACAAAACTTTATTTTACAAAGATAACTAGGCAGCTAACTTATTGGATATTGGATAACTAACTGATTATTGGATATTGGCACACACTGCAATGGCATTGTCATACTCAAAGCCAAACCTTTAGTGGCTTCTGAAATTATTTTAGACTAAGTGCTTATCACTAATAGAGCCTATCAACTGCCTAACTGCATCCAGAAACATGCCCTTCTGTAATTAAACAAACAGTAGAATGCACCCAGAAAAAACACAACGAATAAGAAGTATTTAAACTCACCACTCCACTTGCAGATTTTGTTTTCACATCCAATTTCACCAACCCAAAACCTTAATAAACAGAAGTCAAAGTTACAGAGGCATACATTAATTAAGACTATAAAAAATTTCCAGAAAGCTAGTTTTCCAATCTGTCTCAGCTGTGTGCATGTGTAAATAGATATGTGCATATACACACACAACAGCATATAAAAAACACAAAAGCAGTCCCAGAGGATAGCACTAACCTCCATACCGTTCAAATTTTGGATACTGCAGGGGAGGGCTCCCTCACACAAAACAGGAGTTCTGTTCTATCATGGGAAGTGACAGATACCTTCACCATATTAAGCTGGAAGTATCCTTTCAATTGTACACTGAGGATATTTGCCCATTTAACTGCCAAAAGGTGACTTCCAAGAATAAATTCAACAGAGAAAACACATTCTTTTCTGTTTCCTTGATGGCATCAGTTCTGCAGTCAATGCCATCTGAAGAGCTACCCTTATGCATGAATCAGAATAAAATCCATCCCTCAGCACCAAGGAGTAGAAAGATCTCAAAAGCAAAAATTCAGTGAAGCCACCGGGTCACTGGAACTGGCATACAAATAGATTTATGGGATTGTCATTTCACACTGTCACTCACAGCTCCAAGGGTAACAATCTCAGTGAAAAAGCACCCAAAATTAATTGCTAAAGTGTTACAGGCCTTGCCTACACACTAGAAAGAAATAGTACTGTAACTTGAGCAGAATTTAGCCAGGCAATTACCTAGTATTAGTATTTTAGTATGTTTGAACATTGTTCATCTTGATAGCTATTCCTCCTTCTACTCCAAAAAAGGGCTATAATGGTATATATCCCCTTCTATATCAAGAAATCCTGTAGCATATACAGATCAGTAAAGAAAGAGTACATTTAAGCTAAACTACACTTGGTGCTTACATTCTTGCATATTCGTATACCTCTTTCCTGACATTTATGTAGCAAAAGCACTAAGATTTAACAGACTTCACACCAAACTAGCCTACAAAAAGCCTCTAATGACATGTTAGTTGAGGGTAAAGACAAAAGCAACAACTTCTACCCCAAAACACAGGCATATGAGCAGTCTATTTCACATGCAAGCTTAAAGAGTCAATTTACCACTGCAGCATAGACAAACACTAGGTTTTATGAAAGATACTATTCTTACCATATCCTTTATTGAAGATATCTCTGGCAGACTTGCCAAGGTCTGCATATGATGGAGGAATCGCCATTGGAGCTGGAAGGTAACAGGCTAATTAATAGTGAAGCTTTTACCACGCACACACACAGAAACACTACCCCAACTCTTACAGATACTTTTTTAAGCCAGAATTCATATATGAAGGCAGTTAAGAGACAGATGGCTCAAACAATTACAGTATTCTGTGAAACACCTACAGATTTGCACCGATGTTGTTCACTGTGAACAGTGAATGTTTTCTTGCCGTAGGTAATCTGCGTGGAGAGAAGGGGTATTACATGACCGCCGAGTTCTTACTTATCAAGTAAATTTCTCCATACATTTTTAAGTACCGGAAAATAACTAACAATTTCACATTCCCAGAGTTGGTATTTTCCATTGAAGACCAAGAAATTGGATGTTTGAAAATCTATAATACAGACAGTTATTTCCTAAATTCCTGCAAAGTTAAATGACAGGTCCTTATAGCAATTATCTGACAGGACCTACAAGATTTTATTTTCAAAATGTGAAAGAGTACATGTGTATTTTGCAACATCAACTGCCCCATATTTTAAATGGCAGACATGTAATTTAAAAAAAAGGAACTTCTGGGGCCATTAACCAGATTGTTCAAATGAATGGCTTGATGAAGCTTTACAGACATCTTACACAACCACCATGGAAAGAATAAGATTCTCCATAGTCAACAGCACTGTGACATCTGCCAGTTTCCAATACCTGAGATCTGCAAGCATTTTTAAAAAAATATACTAGTAATAATTGGTTTGACCAGATTTGATACTCTTTGGTTCTCTCGCAAGTGGGAGAAGGGGAAGAGGACAAGTGAAAGAGTGCAAGTCTTATTGAAGAGCAGATACTCTTTGTTGCTGTGACTTCATTCCTGAAGCAGAAATGAGGCTGACAAAGTCTAGTCAGTAACTCTGAACACTGCAATCTGTCAGGTGAAGTTTTTCCCTATAGAGTACAGGAATTAAAGATTTTGTTAGTTTAAAACAAGTAGTAGGAGCATCAGGTCAGTCAGAAAGGGACTTTTAGGGTGAGCTCTTCCTCAGACAGAAAGCCTCAGGCAATCTCACTGTTAAGGAACCTGTCATTCAAGACTGGCTACCACTCAGCCGTGCCAGCCTGTTAGACACTGGCCTAAGCTCTCACACAGGCCTGTACAATGCTCCTCCCTGTGAAGAAATTCTCTGTCTATAACTGCTCAGTGACTGTTTTACCATGATTTCAACAGCAAAAGCCTCTGTTACTGAGGCACTGTATTTTAAGAGTTTTGAAATATGGAAAACAGAGCATACTTCAAAGAGTTGATAATTCCCCCCACCCCCACCATGTTGTGAAAGGGCTAAAAGCCAAAGGGGAAAATAACGAAACTAACTAGACAAGAACCATAAAAAGCCAAAACGATACAAAGTACCTTCTTTCATCTTTTAAAATTAATTGGTCATATTTGTTCTGCAGAGAAAGCAAGACGAACATACCTGCCTTAATTTTTTTTTCTTTTTTTAAGTAAATGGAGAAATACCTTTAGAACGTATAAGATGACAAGTCAGTACTCTCTCATACTCATATTCAACTGAGAGCAGAAAAGATTAATTTTTAGAAAGGACTTTTAGCCAGGATTCAAATTTTCAAGATCTGGCTGAGGAATTGCACACCTCCTGCAGATCTCTGCAAGACCAAGAATGTACTTAACCACAGGGGATCAAGGCGAGTAACCCATTGAAGTTTCTTTCCACCTTTTCCCAGACTTAGCTGCATAAAGGGAAAACCTGCCTGGAACACCTGATCCAGAAAAACTTCCTTTTGGGCACAATTCCACTAAACAGACTGTTTCAGAAGCAGACTGTGTCCACTTAAAAAATATATATATAAACTGGTTATACCTGTCACACATAGCCTAACTCTATGAAACTGCTACTATTAAAAAAAGAAAAATCTAGCATGCAAGAAAAAGCTTTGTGCCTCAACATCATCTTTTACGATTTCTACTGTAGTCTTCCAGAGGACCTGACTTCACCTTCCTCAAACATAAAAGGCCCATCCAGGCCCATCTTAGCAAATACATTTTTACATGTGTATTTATCTATGTAAATATATATATTTACAGTTTAGCTTAAAAAAAAATAACTATTCTTTAGTAAGGCACTCTAAGCTCTACAACCGGGTCACCATAGCAAGACATCCAGCTCTTGCTGCAGAGTATAAGACAAGTTTGGTTTTGCATGGAGTTAAAGTAAACCTGCCCCACTCCCCCTAAAAATTAAAGTGCTTAAAGGTTAAAATGTTATAGCCCAAGTTAAATTTTATTACATTATAATAAGTTATGTAAGCCTCAGGAAGAAAAGACACTATGGCAGAACAGTTATCAATCCCAGTGACAAGTCAGAAAATGGTTCCTATTACTTATTCAATAAAAAAAAAAAGCAGGCGTTACTCAGACCAAATTCCAAGAAAGCATGGGGCACTGCTATTTCCCCACTCTATATTTCTGCTATACAACAGCTGAATAATTCATTAGTAGTTTAAGTAATTTAGAGAAGGTTTAGCTATGTATTTTTCTCTAATAAATGGGTGTTTCCTCCAACTACCACCTCTAGAAAAAAAAACTATTTCTAGTTGTAAGGTTTTCTAATAGCCATTTAGCACAGACATATTTTAAGAGCTAAAATAAGTGAACCTTCTGCTTTTGTTTTAAATGTTGTTTCCAATTTGACTAGACAACTGCCAAAGACAAGACATTTATGCTAAACAATAATGTCCTGGGAAGATAGTAAACTGGCATCTGTGTCTAAATTTAAAGGATTACTAGAGTAAAAGGATAGTGCTGTTTTATCTGGCCTAGTTATGCATCCTTCCCATTGCAAGAAAACCGAGAAACGTTTGTCAGACATTCCAGCCTACAGACAAACGCAAGTTTTGCAATAAATAAGTGTATGACTTCCACACTGCTGTTCTAGTCCTATGCCAGCAGGAATAGGATAGAACAAAAGGGTAAGCCACAAGTTAATTTTGGCTTTGCTAAATATCTGATAAGCCAATGTCATCACCAGAAAAGCACACTAAATTAAAATAGGGCAAAAAAATGATTCCTGTCTCCTCTGCTGTTGGCAGGTTAGCTACATTTGTAAGTTCTTACAATCATAGATAGCTTCCTTCAACCCTATTTTGAATTGCCTTTCACTTAAAAGCTACTAATTAGAAGTGCTTAAAATATAGGTAATACATAATGACAAGAAGTTTGTCATGAAAGCAACTATCTGTATCAGATAATCTTGTTCCTCATTTCAAAAACAGAAAGCAAGTAATTCATTTGGGAGCTTCATCCTGATCTTTATTCTTCTTTTCATACAACCCTAAAAAAAAAAATGTTGAATTACATCTGTTATTCAAGGGCTGCAAACATGATTTCTTCTTCTGTTAGAAAGAAAAAAAATTAATCCCAAGAATAAAGAGTGTATAAAGGTTGTCAGATTTATTACATCACCTCTTTCTTTCAAGGTACTATTTCAAAACTCTTCCATGCCTTATAATTAAAGGAACTCCAAGAAGTTCCAGAGAGAGTTCTAATAACTTTAAGACCTCAGGATATTAAGGATAAAGCTGGAGGGCATATTTAAAAAAAAAAAGAAAAAGAAAAAAAACCTTAGTTTTAAAATTTCTTAGCAATAACTACATTAAAATCCAATACTGCAAGCAGCATGGAGAAACATATTATTCAAAAAGATATTTCATTAAAAATATATATCTAGCTATACATATATGGCATGATGCTGACCTTTACACTTCTAGCACTATTAAAGCTTAAAGAACTTATTACCCTTGCTTCAACTGTCTCCCTACTTACGTCTCGGAGGCGGGCATGCTGGAGAAATAGTCATGGCTAGGCCAATTTAGAGAATCTGGGGGGGGGGAAATGAAACATCCAGAGATGAACGAGGTGCTCAGAGAGGGAAAGCAGGGCCCCCAGCGGAGGAGGTCACCGCCCGGGGCCGCCGGGCGCGCCCGCCCGGGCCGCAGCGGCAGGCGGGCGCCCTCCCGGCGGCGGCGCCCAGCGCGGCCCAGCGCCAGGGCAGGGGCGCCCGCGGCGCCGCAAGGTGAACTCCTCGGCGCGGCCATCTTGGGCATCCCGCGCCGCGCCGCGCGCCCTCCCGTCGCCCCCTGTGCAACCGCCGGCGCCGCGGGCCCCGCCGGCCGCGCCCGCCCCGGGCGGAGGGAGCCGCGTGAAAACGTGCTGAACCTCCCCCGCTCCCCCCGCCCGCGGCCCCGGGCGGCGGCGCTCAGGGGCGCCGCGCCGGGCCCCGCCGCCCGCCCGCCGGCCCCTGCCCCCCGCGGCCTCGGCGGGCACCTGGCTGGCGCGGGCGGAGCGGGGCCGGGGCGCGGGCGGGTCTCGCCGGGAAGAGGCCGCGCTGCTGCAGCCGCTGGCACTGGAGGGCGAAGTGAAGGAGACACCGCTGCGCCCGCCCGCCGCCGCGCCGCGCAGGACCCCAACGAGCCGGGGCCGCCCCGCCGGCCGCCTCCCCGCCGCGCCGCGCCCCGCCGCGCCGCCCGGCCCGCCGCAGGCGCCGCCTCCAGCCGGGAGGCGCCGAGCGCCGCGAGAGATGCCGCGGTCCCGGGCAGGGGGCTCGGCGGCGGCGCCGCAGCTCGACAGGCGCTCGGCGGGGCAGCCCCGGCGGTGGCGGCTGCGCGGGGTCCTGCGGCGGCGCGGGGTGGGGCGGGAGGCGCGGGCCGGGGCGGACAGGGGGAGGCCACCTCAAGCGGGAGCGGCCCCGGGCGGGAGGTCCCTGGTCTCCGCCGCCCCCCGCGGCTTTTCTCGCTGAGGAGCCGCGCCCGCCAGTGGTGGAAGCGGCCGTAAAACGAACAGGGTGGGCGCGGGGCGGCTGGGGGGGCGTCGGGCCCGCGGCCGCCGCCGGGAAGCACCGCTTCCCCTTCCGCCGCTCATAAAGGGGAGCTGCTGTTGTGCTCGCAGGGAAGAGCCCTGGAGAAAACGGTGTAACGGCTGCTCTGCCGCAGCCCCTGCGCGGTTCTGCAGCCCCCGAGGCACCGGTGCAAATCGTTGCTAGGCCAGGAAACTCTGGTAGAGGCATCGTTAAAATTTCTGTTTTACCCCTACTTAGTTGGATTCTGACGTGATCAGAATTTCTCAAAAAAGCGAAAAGCGATTTACAGATACAAATTATATCTGCATAATATGAAAAATATATTATTAAAGATCAGTGGTTTACCAGAATACATGGTGCAACAGTAACTTTCCGGCTTATTAAAAACAAAACTTCCACAGTTTAGCAGTCAGGCCCAAAATGATGCCAGCCAGTATGTTAGCTATATCAAAAGATAAGCAACCATTTTTTCTTTTGTGCAAGTCCAATACTTTAACAACAGGTTAATACATTTAATTTTGATACTTTTAAATAGGAGAGCTTGGCATTCCACACAAGAATGTGTATTGATGAATTATGAAGGAAACCATGTGCTGAGAGCATAAATAGCAATAGAAGAAGACAGAAACTAGTATATCTTACTGTGCATTGGAACATACATTAGGAGTAAACAGATATGATTAAGTAAAGATGGATTGTGGGCGTAAGTTGTTTATTATTTAAAGACATGCATTTATTATTCATACCCATTGTAAAAATCTATTCTGAATAAAGAGCTATTACTTACACAAGATGTCAGCTTTTTTTTTAAATAAGGAGTAAAGTTTTAGTCATGGTCTGGCTTTATTTTTAGGAACCCAGGAAAGTACTAACTGCCCCACCCTGAGTGAGAAGTAATGAATCACTTTCTTTATGGAACAAAATGCAGACATGATCTGTACAACAGTGCATAAATGTCTCTACACTGACATGCTTGACTTCTGCAGATATAATTTCCATCTCCCTTTCCTTTTCACTCTCACTCTACCTGTTCCTCACGCTTACAAGGATCCCATATTTCTTTGAGCACATTCTCTAAACCTCAGAGAACCAAGTCTTCAGGCCTACAATAGCAACCCATCAAAATTACTCTGGACCTTTCTTCTTAGCGTTTGCCTCAGGGCCTGGGCCACTCTCCTCGTAACATTCAGCGCACACACATCTTATGCATGTGCCCCTACTCTAAAGGAGCTGGTTTCCACTCTGAACCAAGTATCGCACTTGTCTGAACCATTCAGCCATTTCCTCCCACTTGCAGTTTAACTATCACTGCTTTGATTGAATACAGGCATGAGTATGCATGACTGCCATCAGTGAGTCATACAGTTTACTGGTGTCACTTGGGGAGGAAAAAAAAAAAGCCTACACATCAGACTGTGTTCAAATGATGTGTTCTTGTAGTAAAATTCCAAGCTCTACTCATCTATCCATATATTATAATCGTGATTACTTGAAAAAGGAACATATGTGACCAACAAAAAGAGAGTAAGTGACTGGAGTCCACATCAGTTTCCAATCAAACAGCTTAGATAAGTTTATGTTCAATTCTAACTCAAGCCCGAAGTTATTGTTTGCCCTCCCCTCAAAATACAAACCAGCAGACATTAGAAGCTGAGCAGAAAAGAGACCTTAAAGAAAGCCTTAAAATGAACAGCTAAGTAAACTGGGAGTTTTCATTTCAGAAATGAATTGACTGAGTGGGTATGAAAGAGATTGTAGAGGTATAACCAGCAGGGAGAGGGTGGAAAATTGCTGAAACTAGCAGGGAGCAAATTCCAGCAAAGCAGGTGTTCTCCCACTGAAGGAGAGTTAAGCTGTGGCATTCCTTGCCACATGATGTTAGACATTTAAATGGGCTCCAGGGGAAACTAGACAAGTTTGTGGAAAAGAAGTCCATCAAGGATTACCAAATACAAGTCTGCTGAGCCATTACATGCAGCTGTGTGACCTCTCCCAAGTCAGAAAAATCACTGAGGTGCAAATAGAGATGTCATTTCAGCTCACCCTCTTCTTATACTCTTCCTTAGGCATTCATTGGCAGTGATGTTAGGCTGATTGCACTTTTTGTTTCATAAGGTTCAACCACTTTCATATAAACCAGGCATCTGAAAAGCCCTGAGAGGGGAACCAGGAAGGACCCACACTTTCAGGGTTCTTTAAGGGCTCATCCACCACAGACTTGATGCCCTGTAATTTTTTTCACCCAACAGTTTTATGTATCCTTCCTTCAGTTTAGCTTGAACAATTAGGATGAAGTTTAACTTAAGCTGACTTTTAAGCACACTTAAAACAATACATCAAACAACAACAACAAAGCCTTCACCTTTAAATAAGCTGCACAGATTCATACCTGCATAATCCCTAACCTCAGAGAAGCACCACTGAATATTATAAAGTCTGCAATTTTAGAGCTGAGAAGGCAAGCGGAAGGCAAATTTGGAAAGCCAAGAAAAGAGTCAAATTGTTTGCAGGCCCTGTTGAGGCTAATGGAGGCACAGAGCTCCTTGCACCTACCTAGTCCATCAAAGGTGATTGCCCACAGCTCTACAGCCAAAGCAAACTGAAATCCAGTCCTTGTTTTAGCCTGTGGAGATACTATGCACTCTTCTAGTATTTGTTCAACATTGATCTATCATATCCCCCAATAAACAATAAGACGAATGGGGGAAAAAAATCTGTTAAAGAGAAAGGAGAAAATCAAGTGAAAACCAACCCATGTGGAGGAGCCTGTACTTATTCCTTCTTTTAGATTTGTCTTTGGTTGATCGCAAATTCTTTTCCTTTTGGTTGCAGTTTCCCTTTCCTCCGGGTTTATTTACTTCCTGCAGTTCAAGGAAAAAGCAATTTTCTGACAAAGCTAGGTACAACTGCCTGATAGACCTGCAAGCTCTCAGGCTTTCTAACACCCTACAATGAGTAAATTAATAGGCTTCATTCTGTGGAGGAGATACCTCCTGGAAAGGGAGGGGCAATTAGAGTTTCTTGGGTAACAGGATTAGGGCATTATCGCAGCAGCCAGTGAGGGCCTTCAAATAATTAAATGCTGATTTGTAAGTGAAACACAACCATTCTTGTAAAACTCATTAAGAAACCCAGAGAGAGATGCCCAGTGTCCCTAAATCACCTAAGTGGAGCAATAGATTTGACTGGTTGGTGCAGCATTGTCACCTGAAGTAAATGTGAGGGTGACTACTCATTTCTGCTGTGTTGTTAACATTTCTCCTTTTATTTCTGCTCAAGCTTACCATCTCCTGACTCTACTACTATTTGCTTTGCAAACGCTTGTGTTTGATATCATACAAAAGATGTTTTCCTCCATTTTATACCACAGAAAAAGCTGGAATCCAAGACAGGACCAAAGCACAGAATTTCTTGCTTCTCAGTTCTGTATTTAGGCAATATTTCTCACACACCATTACACTTAGCCATTTAAATCATCTATATACCAAGAAGATTCTTACTTTTTGTAACTACACATCCTATTACCACATAGTTATAGCAGTTGGAGATTAGAGATGAACTTGCTAATGAACTTTTATCAAGGTTTGAAGTTATATGCTGGAAAATGCCCCTAATTAAAAAAAAAAAAAAAAAAAAAGAGAGAGAGAAAAGTAGGCAGTGGCTTCTCTCTGAAAGACTTAGGCCAGGCTAGCTTTGAAAATACTCAAATGAATACAGTTGCACCATAACTACTCCTGTGACTTGAGCAAATGTATGCAAGAGCTTCAGCAGGTTTAAAGCAGTGAAGTTTAAGCTAATCCAAGATAATGTTTATCCCTAAATTCCACCATAGACCTGAGGAGGAAAAAAATACAGCCATATCTTAGAGTAAAATAGAAACATTTATTTTCTTACATTGTTGTGAACTAAAAACACAATCAGCAAACATTGAAGCCTGTGGCAGAGTATGAGAAAATACTAGGTGTCTAACACAAATAAAGGGTAATCTTTATCATGTTATGCCTAGCGTTAAACAATAGGACACATACAGTTGCATGCAAGAGAGTCCTTCAACTCAATACATTTCCCTGCCAGGTGAAGACCTGCAGCTGGGAGCAAACAGCATTTCTGTAAATCCCTGACAAGCCCAGACCAGGAGGAGAAGGGTATATTTTATAGAAGTCCGGCACTGTATGCTGTGTGCAGATTAGAGCATTTATTTGTCAGTGGGATGCATGTCACTTAGTTTAAGAGGTTACCAACTTTTCGATCATCTCAAGTTTTTTGAGAAATTGTGTGAGGATTACATGCCTAAGAAAATTCAGTGATTCTTACAGCAAAAAGATATATATCACAAATGAACAGGTCTCCAAGTGTTTTACTTGCCTAGGTGAAAATCAGGCAGCGTACAACTTGTTTACCTCCATGATGCTGATTGCTTGCTCCATCATATAGCTTGACCCAACCAGAGACACAAGTGCACAAGACACTGAACAATATTTTGCTGGAAGTCCTTGCCTTTCACTGGAGCCGCTCCAGGGTTAAGCCTAAATTCTGTAACTATCAGGCTGAAGGTGGGGGAGAAACCAAGTAAAGCTGTGCCATGGATAGGGAAGGGGCTGAAGAGCCAGAGGGCTGTGCCTGAGCCATTGCAAGTCATGTACTGTGCCCAGATGTGCTCATGTTGGGGGGGGGGGGGAGGCGGAGGCGGATTGGAAATGGACAACAGTTTGCCTTGAAGGAAATCCTTCTCTGAAAAACAAATTTGCTTCCCTATCATCAGAGTCTTTCACATTATTTATAGGTTGTCCTTTCTATGCTCAGAACATAGAAGTCCTTACCATAAAGTACTAGCAGCTCCAAATCTGAAAGCATCTCCACCATGATAGTGTATTTTGCCCATTGAAAGTTTGAGCGGCTAAATTTTCTTCTTCAGCAAATAAACAAAGTAAAAAATTTAATAGTATTTGCTGTCCTTCCAAAATCCACTTCCTCCTTGCAGGTAAGCCTATTTTTAAGGTCACCTCTCTTTTTATTGTGCCTGTTTGTGGCAGGCCTGACGTACATTGCAAGCGATGGAGGGCCATTCTGATGCTTGAGTCAAGCTGTAGTGATCTTAGGCCAAAAGATCAAGCTGCCAAGGAAGAATGGGCATCCATTCTCTTCGCTTTCCGAGCTGCTTTGGCACCTATCCCACGGTGTTACTCCATCACATTGCCAAAGTCCATGTCTTCAAAAGGGTTCGCATTTTAGGGCCTGGTCTGCCCCCCTGATGACTGCATTTCCACATGAGCGTCTCAAACTTAGGCGCTAAGTATTACACTTTGCCTCTCTCTCCCCAAGCTTAAATTAGGTCTAAAAACTGTCCGGGGTACCCTGCATGTTTGCAGAGCAAAGTCGAGTGTTTTCAGCCCATGAGCGGAAGAAGGTACTGATGTCCCTTGTGGGGAGCCAGCAGCCCCGGGGGGTCAGCCCTTGTTATCCCCAGCCTCCCGGAGAGTTTCCAAAATAGCCCATCTTCCTAAACCGAGAAAAACCAAACCAAGTTCCCGGGCTCCTTCAGCAGAGAGGGGCCGGGAGCAGCGCTACCTGCGGCGGCCACAACCCAGAGTTTAAAATAAGGGGCGGGGGGGGGGGGAAAGGGGGGCAGTAGCTGGGTTTCCTCCTACCAGAGGCTAACGACTGAGCAGCAAATCCCACAGGGAACCAGGCAACGGAGACAGAGGTCACACAAAGCTGATCGGTCTGTGAGCAGCTAGAGTTATGCCGGAGCAATCTGACACAGCTCGTTATCCAGGAGAAAATGCTTATCTTGCTAGAACATATCTGTTGGAAAGTCTATGAGAAGTGACTTATCTACAGATTTACTTTACCAATTCTCATGTTACCAAATACAAAAGTAGTGAAGGAAAACCTACTCCACCTGCATGATTTCCTTGGAAAGCAGCATACACCACATGCTCATGTGGCATGGGCATGTGCTTAGTAAGCAAATTCTGCCAACATAGGCAGATTTTTCAGTTCCTCAAGGGTCTGCATTTTCATCTAGATATAAGATATCAGAACATTAAAAAAAAAGAAAAACTGCTGAGCCAGATTCTCCATGACAGCTCCAGATTTTTCCTCTTTTACAGAAATTTGACAATGTATGTGTACGTTCTTCTTCTAAGCAGTTGACAATTGCTCGATGCAGGTCTCAGTGCAGCAGAGCTGATGCTGACTCCTACACTTATATGTGCCTAACAGCCCCCAGTAACATGCTATATGTTAATAATATATAAAAATTGTGACTACTTTCTATTTATGCTGAGCAGAGGATCTAATCCAGGAATTTGTGTCAGTCAACGTTTTTTCAAAAGTTTCAGTTAAGATGTTCAATGCTTTATATGGGAAAAATGCTGTTTACCCAACTGGCATTGCTCTTACAGTGGTTTAACTGAGAAGATTCTGTGCTTTTCATGTTGAAACGGGTGCTTCAGACTTCACCTAGAAGGACTAGCCATTTGTTCTCTAGTCAAAGTCACCTATTCCATCTTTAAGCTTCAGAAGGATCTCCCATGTTACAATCTGGCAACTGATTTCTTCAAAGGGTTTATTGATGGAGCATGCTCGATCTCTGCATTCAATGCAGTTGGTCTAATCCATCTCCCAAGAGCAACTGCGCATACTTCATCCCACAGCTGAAGAAGTGGGGTGAGATTTCCTGTATAATTGTGACTCAGATGCTAAATCTGACTGTGATCTTGAGGAGCAGAATAGAAAGTCTCTACAGATGGCCATTCAGGAGAGTGAAAACCCATCTGCCTCTGATGCAGAGGAGTGGAGAAGGGACAAGTGCATAAAAGCTAAAGGCAAGAAAGGCAGGCACATGAGTAAGTACTAACACAAGGCGATAACAAAATGTAACAGGAACAGGGCAGGAAGGGTCTGTTGACGAGAACAAAGAAATCTGGGTTTTATTGCTGTTTTACCTGCAGCAAAGAATTTAATTTCTCTTCAAGACCCTTTGCTCTTCTGCAAAAAGCGAAAAATGATATTGACCTCTTTTGTAAAGCCCAACACAAAGTGAATGTTGAAAAAGTTTGTCCTGCTTTCCAACCATTACACAGTTGCAATTTTTTTCATATGTGGCATTGAAATACTTGCACATCCAGGTGTAAAACTAACAGAGCATGTAATAGAAAGACAGATAAGATATTGCTTACAAAACCAACACAGACAAAAATCCTCCACACTCAAAGGCAACAAGCTAGCTTTAATAAATGTGGCCTCTCTCTGTCTAGAAGGGCAATATTGTTTGTATACAACAAAACCACCAGGAAAAAACATGCACTATTCTGAATAAAACTAAAAACTTCTTAGCTGTCCCCTTTTCTTTCTGTTCAGAAGGAGTATGTGTCTAGGCGTACCTGTGACAGAGCCTGAGAACAGAGTAGCTACACTCTCACAATTCAGGCATTTAAAAATTTCATCCACACTACAGTTTGGATAGAAGAGTTTGGCACTGTGGCCTGTTTGCTTTAAAATGCATACCCAGCATTTATAACACAAATGTTGAGCAACTTACAGAAAAGTAAAGAAAGCATAAAGACAAATATTAGAACAACATCGAAGAGTTTAAGGATACCAGAAACTGGACAAATGGTCTTATTAGAGCCACAAAGAGCTCCATCACTTTGAGCTGGGAGTAGACAGAAAGCATGGTATTCCTCCTAGTGATAAACTAATCTGGGTAATCTGAGCATCCACAAGAACACACCACATGAATGCTGATGCTTGGATGCTGTCACTGGCTCATCATTTTCACTACAGATTCTATTATAGTAAAAAAATAAATAAAACAAGAGCAACATCATTTTTACCAAAATAGAGGACCCTGTCTTTTACATCTGATGCTTGGGGTTAAATAGGCACATAAATATTTCAGGTTAAATATTCACATACACAGAATGAAAATTGAAATTTACTCAGCATACACTTCACATATTCATTGCCCAAGCACCCAGGAAAAGGCATTGCATAAGTGGCTATCATTGAAAAGCATAGTGTATTATAAGATTTAGAAAGGGCAAATATTGTCAATTTGGATTTCCACAGAGGACTAGAAAAAAAACCCTTGGATGTGGATGCTGTCTCTGCTGAAAACTGTGATTTCAAAGCTAGGCTAAGCAGTATGCATACAATCTACCTAGGAAAAATCTGAAGAAATATTCTAATGGCCACAATGTTATTGTCCACATGGCCTGGAAGGCTAAGTGGACAGGAACTTTGTTTCAAAGAATTATCTTGCTTTAGCCAGATGTGTCGTATGGTGTAAAACTAAGTATGAGAAATCATTGCTAAAAATGACTGACTGACTGTATTTGAGAAAATGGATGATATGTGTTTGCAGATGGATTCACTTGCGCAGGCTGTGGAAAAATTCAATGCCACTTGCTCCATCAGTGTCAATTACTACTAGAACCAAAGCTGAGCCTTTAGAGCAGCTACAAAACCCTGCAAGTAATGATCTACAGAATGCATATTTCTTAAAAATAATCTCACTGAGCATCGCCAGCCAAACAGACCTAGATCACTTGAGGGATATTCACAGCAGGACACAGGCCAACAGTTCAATTAACCCAGCAACAGATTAAGGAAGTCATAAACATTAATATTAAAAGGCTAGCCAGGACATAGATAAAGAGAAATAACCCTTGGTTCATTGATCATAGGGGAAGAGTCTTTCAGGGAGAGAAGTGCTCCTTTGCTCCACTCTTGTCATGCACAGATAAGTTCTCTCAAAAGATGTTTTTATTTCTAAGAGGAAAGTCTCTGGGCTCAGCGGGAAGCCAGTCTCCAGGTTTCCACATACCTCATGTGATTCGATCAGAAAATACAACCTTAACAAACAGAATATAACAAAAAAACTACGAAATAGAGCATGTCTGGCTGATACTAATCACTTAAGCTTTTATTTTAAAAGCACATAGAAAGTTAATATGTTTTTGGAGCAATGCTCTATTAGTGTTATTTTAAAGCTCCATGATAGATGATATATTTTCTAAATGGAAAAGGTAATTCCAGGCCAAGAAAGAGCCTATTAAACAATACTTCCTGTTATATATTCTTTACTGCTACCTATTTGCTTCACAATAGAAAGTGATTTAGAGAAGATGCTGACCATGTTATCTACTTACAATAAAAAAAATTCATAAAGATTTTTTGCCTATATGGTCTAGACTTCCCCTCTGCTTTGTTAAATTTTGGGTTTATTTTTATAATAAATATCTAGAAGGTACTTTAGCTAAGGAATGCAGATCCAGGGAGCCTTGAGAAATTAATAGATGTAACTGGTGAATTGCAGTTTAATTAATTAACGCACATTTTAAAAGTAACTTTCTTCCCAAGTGAAGTTTTCAGTAGTCTTTTAAAGATGGATTGTAAGAATCAAGTCTAAATGTTGGTCAAAGAGAACTGAATTCCTTTTGCTTGCACTGGAAAGTGTTAGGGCCACATCTCAGTAGGGAGGAATGTCAAAATCTTCATCAGAAAGTCACATTTAAAATTTATTTGTGATAACTGACCATCACCAGCTTGTAGGCCTTTACAAGCAAACAGCCTGCTTAAGAACAATGTTTGACAAGCACTGGTGACTTAAATTGCCTAAAAAAAAAAAGACAAAGTTAAAGGTGGGGAAAATGCTATCAGGAATCTGGAGACTGAAAACAGCCTTGACAAGTTAGTGAACTGAGATCTCCAGGTGCTCAGATGGTGAGTAACAACCTGACAGAAATCTCAGCCAGCTGAATTCCTGCCTTTCGGAAGGAAGAAATTGCCCCTTGATGTGAAACCAGGAAGGCAGAAAATAAAAAGTGAACTTGAAAATAAAAGTCAAGGTGATGGATAAAGTCTCCTCTCTGGCATCATGGAGTAGATTGGTAAGATACAAGAGGACTTCATCTCGCACCAAGGCAATAAGTACATTTAGAGCAGTGACAATGGCTATAGCTATCTTGTGACAGCATGTAAGGAATTGGCTGTCTTCAAAAGGGCTCAAACCATTTAAACCTTAGACAGCTCCTGTGGTAGGAGCTGCTCCTCGGTTGGGAGACCCAGCAAAGGACACCCAGGAGAAGGAAAATCCTGATGGCTGCAGACCTCCTCCTCCACCAGGCAGCAGCTTGCCAAGCTTCGGGGCCGGGTTGGTGGGTAAGCAGCCAGGCGAGGGCACTGGCACATGCCTGTGGCCTCCGAAGGTGGCCGGTGTCACAGAGGTTGTAGCACCTCCCAGCACGGCCCGTGAGGACAAGCTCCTGCTGCGAGAAGACAGCCCCAGCCACGGCATGAAAGCCCATCTCCCTGACTTTGGTGTCCCACCTGGGACCGGGAGCCAGCAGCACGGGGAGCGGGTCTGAGACGGCAAGGTGCTGGTGGGGTTTGGTGGACCAGGCGCACGCACATGGCCCCAGCCTGCGGCTCTGCAACACCCACGCGGGCGAATCCTGGCCCTACCACTGCATCGCTCTCCTACAGAGGCACCAATGCTCTGTTTCATTAAAAGGTTACGTCCACATTAGACTTTAAGACCAAGTGAAGCAAATAATTCAGAGATCTACAGAACTCAAAAAACAAACAAACAAAAACTTCTGATAGAATGCAAGTTAATTTAAATAAAAGGAAGACATTCTGATGGCAGTTAAACATTATTTCTCAGTTCTCCTGGCATATGTGATTGATTGGAAATAAGGATTTCTCTTTAAGGATAGATTTGGGGATCAGAAATATCTATCTGGAATAGTACAGAATAATGCTAAAAGCTTGCCTTTGAAACAAGGCTGCAAGTAGATTTTTGCATTGATTTGCTTGATTTTTTTTTCTTCTTGATTCTTTTGTATGTTGAGTTTGAGTTTAATATTTTAGGCATTGACATCTGACCAGCTACAAGTTTACTTTTCAGTAATTTCTATTTCTTTCTATAAAATTATGTTTGACTAACAAAACTTTAGTTTTCAGTCATTTTCTAATCTGTACATTACAATAGAGATGCCCGAAACAGAGAAAATTCAACGAGGTAGAAATCCTTGGTTACTTAAAACTGTTCAGTTACAGCAGGTTAACCGTATTGTGTTAGATATCTTTCTCCCAGTACACAATTTATACCTGAAGGAACTCGCTGAAATGCTGCTTCACTCCTTAGCAAATGTTTTCTTTCTGTTCCTCTCCTCCCCTTTTCTTAAACTGGAAAATGAAGGTGTAAATATGAATTCTTGGATCAAGTTCTTTGAGTCAACAAAAGTCTCCAATGTGGACATGTGCTGGTTGTGTTAATCACTGTGAGGTTCCAATTTTAACTTTTATAGAGAAAGTTTTCATTCATACATAATGGAAAATACTGGTGACTTTCTGTTATTACACCTTTCAGGAAACCAGCTTGCTTCAGGATTCAAACCTGTTTCCTATGCAAATCAGGAGGACAGGAAATTTATCCATGTGACCAAGCAGCCCTGTACATAAGGTTCACCAGCTGAGTATTTCATGTTGTTGTTTTTATGCAATACATCAGTTTTCCTGAGGTAGGCAACAGATGATTACATTTATGATATCCTGAAAGTCTTGTTTATGTAAAACCATTAAAAAATAAAATTAAAGTGTAAGATTTTATATACACATTTAAACTCCATGTTTCCAGCTGCATTTTGATTAAAAATTAAGTACACAATACATGTTGTAAGTTTATGCATGTACTAAAAAATTGGTCTTGAAACAAGTTGAATCTTCTCACTGAAACAACTTCTCCCATTTTAGAAAATTACCAGGACATATTTTAAATCACAGTCTTTTATACTGGTTGTCTACAAATGTATTATCAAGGTGAATGTCAACAGCTTCCTAAGTAATACTTAGTAATGCTTCCTAAATGGCTCTGAGGTTCGCAATATCGTGTCCTCCTCTGTGGCCAAGGCTCTCCACAGAGGGCTGAAAGGAGCCTACAGACTTTGGTCCTGCAGGACCCATGAAATGGATAAGAAGAAAAGTTTTTGATGCCTCAGTTACTACATACCTAACAGTGCATTTCAGAAGTTTTCCTTCCTGTTGTTCATTTGCATTGGATCTGTCTTCTCATATATCTTTCATTTTCAGTTCGAAGGGCCAAACTACTACTAGTTATCTGACCCCAAGGCTTACCTGTGGAAGGGACTGGGAAAACACGTTTCTTTACCTCTTCTTACAGGCAGTCTTGGAGATTCAGCCAACCCAGAATAATTATACTTCTGAATCAGGCTTGAATTGTTGTCCTTTCTCTCTCAGCACAGTGTCTATTTCCCCTGATAATAAGGATAAAATTTGAAGCTCTTTATGAATGAAATAGAAAATTACTAGTTAGAATAACCTACATATATGCCTACAAACAGAATACATTTACTCCTTCAGAGAATAAACATTATACTGTACCATGTTGTAAATAATAGTAGTAACAAGGACTTAACTACGCAGGAAGTCTCACGGTTGGTGTTTGCAATCCTGTCTTTCCAGAGTTACTAAAACAATAGGTACCTAAAAATCATCCTTCAATATGTTCAGTTCATCTGCCAAGGAAGATTAGATATTCATAGGAGAAAAGCTGTAATGAGATCAGAAGATAATCAGGTAAGATTTATTATATGCTCCACTAGGGAAATCGTACAGAATCACAACAGTGCTCATTCGCTGAGATTTCTGTCCTCTTTGGTCACAGGAAACAGCTCCAGCAAGCAGCAGCCTCACACACCTCAGCCTGACAACGAGATCTTCCAGGTTAGGGCATCACTGAAAATTCATCCAAAAGCAGTAAACCAAAACATCTACATTTCAGAAACATGTGAAATTCACCAAACAAGATGTACATGTGCAATAGTGACTAGTGATTTTTTTTTCTAAACTCTTAAGTTGGAGAGGGCAGAAGAACCTACCCTCTGAAAACCCAACCCTCTGATATCCAAGCTTCTTGAGAGCACCTCAGGTTGCTAAACAGCACTAACAACCCCCTGCCCCCCCCCCCCCCCCAAAAAAAAAACCCATAAAATAAAGATCCTCGTGCTAGTAAAACTGCAGTTTCAGGTTGTATATCCACAAACAAAATTGAGGATGACTGAGTCTGTGATATGATGGGACTTCTGAACTTTATGCAGTCACATGGCTATTATATTTTTCAATATAGCAGCATAAGATTAACCGCACCAAGTGCCAAATAATGCACAGGTCACATTGTGTACAACTTCACTCCTCCGAAGGGATCTCAGCAAGCCATGGCTGCTCCAGTGACACATACAGTCTGTCTCCAGGCTTTCATGTTTCCAGCACCATTTTCAAAATACTGAGTGGCTTTCTCATGACACAGGCTGCAGTTAAAGAAGTGTGCAGTGATGCCAAGGATGCTTTCTGATGTATCCCTCTCTTCCTTCAGCTCCCATACGGCTAGTGACTGCCTTTTCTCTGCTGTATACAATATACCAAGCAATATACAATCTTGCCTTCTCCATGCCTCTGTGCCTGGCTGGGCAGTACCAGCAGCCCTTAAGGTTTCTGTGAGCTGCCTTATATAGAGCACTAGATGTGTGGGACCAAGAACAATTGCATACAGGTTGCTTTTCCTCTTTTCTTCCTCTGGCTCGTAGCTTTACCCAGCTGTTCATTGCAAGCACAAGCAAGCAATTTTACCACAAGTGGGTTATTTTCTTTGACTGCAGTCCCGATTTCTTACTGCTCAGGGGATTTGTGTTACAGACTATGACTTGAAGATACTCAAGCTGTTTTAAATAAGCTGTTTGAGAAGCCAGATGGAGTATAATAGGTTTGTTTGATTAAATCCATTGGTATCTTTGTCATGCCTAGGACTACTTCTATGCTTTCATTTTCCAGGAGGAAAAAATTCAAATGTGCTTTCAGGTCTTCAGGTCAGAGTACAGATGTTCGAGTGACAAAAGCCAGTGCTCAGTAATCTTAATGCACAAGCATACTTCTTTTGGCAGGATCCTGGAACTCCAGCTGTTATTTTAGGCTGCTGTCCGGCTGTTGTCCATTAATCAGCTTCTGGAAGGAAAAAGACAGCCTCCTAAAGATCCTTTACCTTTGGCCTTTATGCAAGCAGCCAGAAGGATGCTGCAGAATACGAGGCTGGTGCCAGAAGGGACCTTCAGCCTCGCAGAGACCACGACCCTCATTCCTCTCCGTGAGATTGCCCACAGGCCCATCACAAAAGACTCAGCAGCCTTGGCAGCCACACCATGTTTTAGGCTTCTACATTTAAGTAGGGTGTTAGCCCCCAGTTATCCTGCCTGGCTTTGTAGCAAGTTAACAAATCTGTTCCTGCCTAGCAGAGATGTAGCAAGACAGCGTCACGAGGGTGGTGACTAAAAGAGGGACAACGTGTTTAAGTGTTTTAAGACTTCTGTGGTTGAGGGTGGGGGAATAAAGGAGGAAAAGGAATCAAGAAAATAAGGATGTGAATTGAAATCAACTTCAGCCCTTCCTCCCATCTTTTTTGCCCATATCTGGGAATATTAATATACAGAAATCCTCAGACAAAACTCATTTCTTTTTAGTGACCTAGAAAGGAGAAAAACTTTCAAGAAAACTACATTTCACTCAAAATTAATATTAAATGTTTAAAACACTCAATTAAGGAACCCAAACTACCTTTATTCTACTTCAATAAATGCCCTCAAAAATTTTGATGTGTTTATTCACCTGTCAGTGCACTTCCTCAGCACTATCATTAAGCTCTCTCCCTTTCTTCCCAAGGGAGGTAAGGAAGCCTGCTTTCTAAGCCAACGTTTTTCTTACCTGTCTCAGGATATACTCTCTCAGTTCTTCCACTGTTAGACTGGAGTTCAGGATGCCACGGATCTGCATCCCAACTGCCTACTGCCCCAGGGATCAAACTCCCCTATCTTACCCATGTGGAAACTGGGGGACCAGTGTCCCTCTTAAGAGCTGAAAATATATTTAAGTATTGAGTAGTGTATGTTTTTTTCTATTTTGTTTTGTTTTTAAGATCCAGGAAAAGAGCTGAACAAGTTTTCAGAGGGTTCCTTAGTCTTTGTGCAGCTCCAGGTATACATTCTCACTACATCTGATGTGATAGCATTTATTCGTTTGTTGATTGATTGGCATTGGACTTTCAACATCCAGACTGAACGTGAAAACTACACTAAGTAGCAAAAGGTAAGCTCGAGTTACTGCTTCTCATGGACAACGTACTCACCAGAACACGTGCCGGTAGGACTTGTGAGGAAGACGGGGCAGCTTTCTTTGTGCTATAGTAAACCGGACTCTTCTCGGATTCGATGTTAGTTCGCCCATGCCGTGGGAAAAGCGAAGGAGGGATCTGTTCATATTTTCATGAGTAGTGATCAGATGATATAGTCTACATCCTCACTGAAAAGTCAAAGCGAAAAATCACAAGAGTCGTAAACCATCTATCAGCCATACCAGCTAGCACAGGTTTGAATCAAACTTGGCTGCGTGTGGACATGGTAGTGACAATGCCCAGGGAGGAGCCTGTCTACAGATTTAGCTACTGGTGCAGCTCTGTCTCATAGTCAATTATTCCTAGATAAAATAACTTCATTCTGGCATATAAACTTCAATCCATTCTCAGTCAGTACGTGCACATCAGTGACAGTGCAGCTGCAGTAACTCAGCAGTGCCGTTGTACCAGGCTGCTCCCTGCTCTGACAGCCCGAGCCCGAAGCAGAGATGCTGCATTTCTGCAGCACTGGTATGGAGATGGCACCCAAGTGATTTTTTCATGTTGCCAGCCGGCCTGAAGCAGACATCGGCCTTCTATTAAAGCTGTGGTGAAGGAGCAGCCTCAGGAACAGTCAGGAGGGCTCCAGTAAGGCCTACGTTTTGCAGGGTCTATCGCAACCCACTCCCTCTGCTGTCTCCTCTTATTTAATATGGCCTGCATTAGAGCAAGAGCTTTTCTAGGTATTTCTGGTCTCATGATTGACTGCTTGTGATTGTCATATGAGTAGTTAGTATGTCCCTCTGCATTAGCCAGAATGACTATTTTTAGTAGGCAAGAAAGCAGCAGGGAGGTAGAGATTTCAGTTGAGTGCACTACAACCTTCTGTTATTCATAGATGGAAGCACTTTTTGGCACTTTCATTAAAACCATTAGGTTAACAAATGCTGTTTGCTTTTCTCTTCAGAAAGACCTGTATCAACACATAATTCCACTTGGAATGTGCTGAAGTACTGTTTTACCCTGCAGTAGGGAATAAAAGAGCTCACCTTGCAGTGTCATTCATAAAAGCAGTGCAACGCACTATTAACAGATGTGACATCCCTGATAGTTAAGTTAGCATCTTGCAAAAGAAAAATAGAGCTTACTAAGTTATACTGAAAATTACTGAGATGGAAGAGAATAGGTAGAGTAATTTAGGTCTAATTTGAACATCAAGTTCAATTGAATTTGTCCTGAGCATGATCTGGTGCAGAATAACATTTGCTGTTTTACAGAAGCTAATGATAGTGCTTTATATCTGTCTTTTCTCCTTCTCTCTCCATAACTTTGGCTCTTGTTTCTAGGTCAAACTGTCACTTCTTGTAAACAACTCAAACATGCCTCTGAAGGCCTCCCAGAATACAGCACTGGCAGAGCCCTGCTCCACAGGCTGGACCTTTGCTTTCCGTCCTAAGGCAAAGCACAGCTTGTGCTTAGCTTGAACCACAGGAGGATGGGGGAGAACATCACTCGTTTTTTCGGAAGTATAGCGGCAGTGACATTAAGAGAATCACTTTGCTAGTACCACTTGCTTCAGAAACCACTATGAGGCCTAGGAGAACACTTTTGTTTTTTTAATTCAAGATATACTAGTGTTTCCTCCATCGAAACATGCTTGCAAACATTCTCTTCTCCCCATTAAGACAGGCCTTAATTAGTATGCACAAAATAGTTTGAGGCATGTAACAGCTTTTTCTCCATGTATAAACAGTAGCTATGAGGTTGCTGTTCCGTCATATTCAGTATTACACCTCTCCCACCCTCCAAATCAGGACACTTAAAAAGTGCCGTTAGGATATAGGAGTCAGCCTTTTAGCCTCTCCCTCAAAAAGAGGGCTAGCTGACATCATGAAATAATTTGAATCCAGAAACACAAGCTCTGAAGGGAGGAGACCTTTTTCATGGGGCTTGGGATGGAGTTACAGAAGGCAGCAACACTGCAGTTTACGAGTTTTACCAGCTCCATTTGGGGCTTCCATTCGTACGCCAGAGATGTCTTAGCTGACACAGTCACCTCCAGAACATGTTTTGATAGTCCCCTGAGCTCCATTCTCCACTCTCCTATGTATTTATACCTTCACAGTATTTGTAAACTAAATTGTTTTTCTTGCCTTTACTAAAGGCCCTTCTCAGTGCTACAGTAAGAATACCAAACTTACTGCTTGCTGCTGTTTGTTCTTCCCCTCTACCCCTTTTTTTTGTTTGTTTCTAGGGCTATTGCCCTTAATTACAGTGTTTGGGAATCTAACAGTGATCAAAAGATACAGATTCAGTTTTGAGGAGTTCATCTAGCAGAATAAGAAGAAATTTAATTACTTTTTATATTTAAATTGAATCATGTTTCTTTGAAAAGAAACATTCCCTGTCCCCTTTCAAAAGGAGCTGGTTTGCTGTGGTATACTAGAGATTAAAGCGTGAAAAAAAATTCCCCATAGATTCTGAACAGTGCATTTGCAAAACTAATAACATTGTTACAGGAACGATTACCTATTTGGCTAGTGAATATTTTACGCAAGTCAAATGACTAACAGTCCAGTGAATATCTTAGCAAACTCCAATACAGTCCTGACAGTGACAGGAATTATTTTATCATTTTGTAGCTGTTTAGCAATCTAGAAAGAACCAGTAATTTCACCACTATTTGTAGTGAATCAGTGCCAAAAGACAAAATAAACCAGTCATAGGTAGCTGAAGACTTCAGATCACAGCTATGAACATTTAACTACTGCACCCCTCCCTCCCCCAAAAACAGTTCTCCAGAAATAATTTGAAGCGTATGCACATTCTTACAATGAATTCACATAGTATGCACGAACTAGCTTTTGTGAGCATTCATTCTTTCCATACTGGGGGAAGAGCACATCATACCAATCTTATTCTCATACCTACTCTCTAAGAAATCAATTTCAGTAAGAAGTTGGTTGTGAAAATATGCTCAGTCTTTGTGAAATACTTTGGCAGTGCTACAGAGGCCCACGATCAATAATCCAATATATAGCTTGGATGATGAACAGCAAATAATCTTGCAGCTACACATGTAATAGCCAAGGATAAACTGCTTCTTTAGAATCAACAAGTTTGCTGGAGAGAGATAGGATGCAACGATTTAATTAAGCAGTTTGCAGACATTAGAAATGTTTTAATGTCACTCATTCAATTAATCAGGAGAATCATTTCTGTTCTGTATCAGCTTTCCCTATAAGAATTTCAAAAACAAATCTGAAAAGAATAATTTGAGAAAGGCAATCCAAACTTGATTATCCCCAATCTAATAAAAGCAGAGGGTAGTGATAAGAGTGCTTCACCTGCATTTTAACACCAAACTCAAGCCCAGTATTTGCATAGATTGCGTTTTCTTTCTTCCTATTACAGATAACAGCAGTTATCTATCTTTTCTGTTTGTCATAGTAGTAACAGAGGAAGTGCAAGCTATTTTGGAAGGGCAGTCTTACTCAAAGTTCAAGTCCTAAGCAGTATTGTAACATGTTCTGGGAAACGGGTAGTTATTTTCTCTAGAAGTTTTCCCACTCTGCATTTACAACACACAAAGCACATAATTGTTTCAAGTTGCCTAGCACACAACCTCCTGGTGCCCACAATATTAGACCAAAGGCCACGGGCAAGTACTCAGCAACCGTCACACTGAACATTATTGCTTTTGTTTCCTCCTTTTTTTTTTTTTTTTTTTTTTTTTTTTTTTTTTTTTTTTGGAGGGAGATGGATGTATTGCCACACCTATTTTCCTTTAACTAGTCTTTAAAAACTGATCCAAAAGTCACACTGGGAAGAAGGGTTTCCCATTCAGGATTCTAAGAGAAGTACATGAAAATTTTTCTAACAGTTCAATAAGTTAGAAGTTTACCTGACTCATGCTAACCAGAAAATATTTCAGCTGAATTACGGTCATAAAATATATTTCAAAGTTGTAATTTACAAGCACAATTGTACAACTCCAGGGCAGACAGCACACCTGGAAGTACTATTTGAATTTCTCAGTAGAAGAGAGCTTCCTGTATCACCTTTCTCATATGAGATAACTGAAATCAGTAACTGTGGAAGTAGCAAAAGAGTAGCATACAAACCATCAGAATCTGTGGAAGCACAAAAGTATGAGGAGTTAACTTTGTTCTTTCAGGTTTTTTTTAATCTGTTTTTGTACTGACGGCTGATTTATTGTAACACTGTTTACCACTGTACCTACAGACAGGAAAGTTACTTCAGCTGAAGACAGTCTTTGAAAGCCATCTTGCCACACTTCACTGAGCTCTTACAAGATGGAATACATTTTCTAACTTTTTAATAACAAAAATGGCTAAGTGATTTGCCAAAGCAATTTACAGCTGGCAAGAGAGTCAGGAACACTGCTACATGCACTAGACAGTATGCATTTCCACAGCAGTAAAACAGAAAAAGCAACCCAGGGAAAAGGCAACTCAAACTTAGCTTACTCAGGTATACTTTTATGGTCACAATATCAACATAAAGATAACCAGCTATGTTTTTATATGTAAAATAAAATCAAACATTTGCCATCTTTCAAATATTTTATTTTAGTACTTTTAAATATGTTTTAATACAACAAAGATATAAAACAATATATTAATTCAATCTGAGTTTAGAATCAAAACAATATTTACTTATTTACAGTACTTGCTTTAAACTTCACTGGCATTCCTTCCAGCTGTTACGTAATACTAGTTTCTCTGTGAGAACAAAATTGATTTAACTGTTCAGTGTGAAAAGTCATGTTTCTACATGCCTATTATGGTACATACTGTGTACAATGCAGTTGGTGATTTCTCACATTTGACATATTTCTCATTTAAGAAAACTGAATTGAGAGACACCAAAACTAAGTTACAGTAAGTCTTTATGCAGTCACTTGGCTAACAGGTCAGGTTACTGTGCTCTGCATTTAACACCTTAAGTTCTTACACACCTACTACAAACTGGCTTTGAAAACGTGCATATCTCTAAATTATGTACGCTCTATTCACTGCAACTTTAAGATACAAATGGTAAGTAATGCAGGAAACTGCTATATGAGAAGTTCAGTGTTCACAATACTATAGTGTTTGAAGGGTTGTAAGGGCTTTGGAGGGGCATGTTTTTCTTAAAACAATGAGCAAGACACCTGTAGGTTCACTCCAAAGGACATTTTTTCCAGAAATACTGTTTCAACTAGAATAGTGACAACAACAAATATGCATCAGAAGTAGTAATCTATATGGATCACCAGTGGTCTACCAATTAAATCCCGATTCAAAAAGTCTTACACAACATAATTCAGAGTGTGTGCTGGCTCACTGCTAGGACTTCTGTCAAATAAACTCCCTTCACAAGATCATGATAGCTTTGTAGTTACAGGTCAACTTTCTAATAAGTAATTCTAGATTATTCAAACCAAAACCGAAAAAGTCAACGTCTTCCACAGATTCCAGCAAATTCTCCCACCTCTTCAGTGGAGGTTATGTAGACAGAATGAAATACTATTTGTCATAGTCATAATTGGTTACTTTTCTGATGTTACACTCCAAGTCCACAAAACTCACATTTATTTATTCAAGATATCTGGTATTTCTTCAAATATATGTTTAATGATTAAGATTCAGCTCCACAATAGTTTTGGTGCTTGCAAACCTCAGCAGACATTAAAAAGTACATGAAAAAGGAGCTAAATAGAAACAAACAAGTAACACTGAAGTGTGCAATCACTGCTAAAAAAGATACTGCCACAAGAGACTTGTGTGCATCTCAGGAGTTCCATCCTTCCCTCTTTCTCTCAGATATTCTTTCTGGCATTAAGAGATACCACATATAGCTAGCCATACAGAAGAAAAAAAAAAGAATGAGTATAGGAACCTGTAGTTTCATCCTTGTTGAAGGACTTTAATACTGCTAAATAACACTTCATTTAACGTTTGCAGCTGAAATAGCTTTTTTTCAATTAATTTCACCAATTTCTGCTTCTTAAAACAACTACCAAGGTTTTTGTTGCACTTTTTTTTGTTTGTTTGTTTGGTTTTTTTTTTTTTTTTTTTTACAAAGCTTTTTTTTTCTCAGAACATTTATGTAGTATTAGAAATTCTACTGGAACATGTTTTCTTTTATGACAGACAAAGAGTCAGGGTAAACTGAAAAGAAAATGACATTATCTATTCCCATTACAGTATCAGTATACCATGCACAGTATGCACTTGCCCTAATCCAAAAAGAGGCTTAAATTTAACAGGTAACCCTCACTGAAGTTAGTAATTAGTGATTTGCTTAGAGTTAAGCATATAGTTTGTACTTAGAGAATCCATAAGTCTATCACCTTCGTATCACCTAAGTCTGTGCATATATATATGTCCACACATCCACTCCAAATATATCCCAAACTCATAGCACTAAGGAACAGCTTAGGACTATTGCAAAGTCTCAGGTATTACTGGATTTGCCAAATTACCAAGAAAAAGCATATAAAGCATGACCTTCTGCCTCTTTTGTATATCCAGAGTTATTCGAAGTTAGACTTTTGTACTTGATCAACTTGTGCACTTGATAGTACCTGACCCACGTTCTTGTTAGTCACTTGCACTCCCTGGGTAAAGAACTGATCATTCATCACTCCGAATTCAGATGTGTGCACTTCCCCAGACCACACAAGATGACATGTGTAAGAAACAGATGCAGTAAGTTAAAGGAGGGCAAAGGGACTGGTGCATGAACATAAGGGAGAGGGATCAAGCTCAAACACATTTAACATCATCTCCAAGGGCCACCAACGTTCTGATGCCTTCACTTGAAAAGGCTTGTCAGCAGCAGAGAAGCAGTAAAACCCTTTTAAAGCATGGATTCTTTAAAAAGGAGGTACAGAATTGCAATCCTGTCAGTCACTTGTAGCTTGTTTCTATCTAATTAACAATAAAACTTATTCTACCAACTTTAAGGACTGACTTGTGCTATTTTGCAAGTGAAATCAAATATTCTGTCTGCTAATAATTTCAAGCCTTTCACTTGTGTGTTTACAGACAGACAAAATTACCTTCAAAAACCTAAGAGGACAATTATCCTGGCAATATTTTAACCCAATCCAGTCCTCACAAAACCAACCTTTGTATACCATGCATCTTGGACACATATATAGCATCAAGGGAATCAGCACAAAAGAACACATTTCTTTTAAAAAAACACCGATAGGCAATGCTGACTTAACACACTGATTTACTTAACAGAATTTGAGAAAATAAATTCAGAAAGAAGCCTTATGTTTCAAAGTATTTGAACTTAATAAAAAACCCTAGTATTGAAATGACACCTTTACTTTATGTAAACACCATTACACTGGGCTATACTTTAAAACCGTGCTGCGTTACTAACTTTCAAAATAATTTTTTCAATGCAGACATAGGTGTGCCAGTTAGCACTGACATGGTTCTTTTCAGAAGCAACAGCTTTGCAAGTTTAATTGCATACCTTTCCCCATGTTATAACTCAGAATACAACCCTGCACATCACGAAAACAGGCAGTTTCTTAAGAGTATAAAGCAGCATTCATAACTGTGTATGCATTGCAAAGGCAAATATAAATTAATAAATAAAACTTACATCAAGTCTCAAGAGGAATGTTCAAATCAGAAAGGTAAGGACAGCAAATGAGCAAGTCTTTCACAATATATTCTCTTTTTTCGTTAAATATAAGCATACTCCCCCAATTTGGATGGCAGGAGCCATTAGGCTATGCTGGATTAAACAATGCAGTATTATACTCACAATTTTGCTAAAAGTTGGAATGTTACAAATACAAAGGTCTGCAGAATAGTACAACATATGTGTGCTCAATGCACTTGGTGCAGATACTCTAAGATGCACAATTCCTCTGTGAAATAGGAGCTAAATTAAGTTACAAAAGTAATATATTATGAAGAGAGGAAGATTGTCAAGTTAGTAATTACTTCTAATACAAACCAGGTTTAGAAAAGGAACACAGAGAAGTAGATGACAGGTTACAAACCTCCAAATACAAAACTGCCTTGCAAGACTCCACCAAAGGGATTCTTTTCCATGCAAATATATGTACATTATGGTCATAAGCGAGACTGTACCAAGCTGGAAAAGTGTCATGCAGCTTTCCAAGGCTAACTTACACTACCTTCCACACATACCACCTATTCTGAAACTGCAGTAAGTAAAAGGGCTATACACTTTTTGCAAGTTGCAACTTCTACCTATCAGGCAAAATCTCATCAGCATAAACATAATTTCAAATCTCATCCACCAATGGTAGTATTGTCTTCTTACAAACCACTGCATGAAAAGCCACCAACTGTGTGACCCTTGCTTACACATCATGGGCTCAGAGTGATTTTTATAACTAGAACTCAACTGCTTATGGTACTTTTATCTTTCAGTGTAGTAAATGAACAACTTAAATTAAGAACTAGTCTTTTTTCATACTCGTTAGAAGAACAATACTGTATATATATCCAGAGATATTCACCATATTGTTGACACCAGAGAGATAAAACACACTTTAAAATAGAAAGATCAATATGAGCACTACCTCCAAAACTCACTATTACGCTTTTCCTGAAAGAGTTACTACATGCATTTTCCCCACTGATTTACGGGACAGTAAGATACGTGAAGGTAACTTATATTTTTCCAATGTTAAAGAGCTGCTCATAAAAAGCATGCATAGGTCTGGATATAAAGCAATTAAAACCACACAGAAAAGTTATTTTGTGGCTTTAAAAGCACTAGAGCTAAGTTAACTTTCAGTGGATGCAGCATTTATTTCTAACTCATTTATTGAAACACAAAAGGGAAAACTTGCAAGTGCTAGAACAACCGTATAGACAGTCAAGACTTGACTAAATAAGCTCTCTCTCTCTCAAAAAAATAACAACAACAAAACCCAACAACATGTCTTCACTACATACCCACAAAGCAGACTTTCATTTTTGGCATCCTGTAGGCAGACCATTTATATTCTCAATTATACTTTAAGACTTGTCACTTAACAGTTGAGAGACCCTTTCAGCAAGGAACATCTGCATTCCTCATTATGACACAATACTCCTCAATCTTTAAGTATACACAGTTAATTTTAAAAATTAAACTACTTATGACTGTTTTAAAGGAAAGTCAATGTAAAGTCAATTTTTAAGTCAGTATGTGTAAAGGCTGACATGTCAGATAATGGAGAATATTTGGACCTATAAAGGATACACTATATTCAGTACAAGCACATATCTGAGGTTAGTTACTTAAACATTCACATAGAACCTTACTAAGGGTAACAGTCTTCTAGTTCACATTCATGATTCAGCAATTGCCTTTACCCATCCCTGTCTTGCTTTCTATTTAAGCGAAAACAAAACAAAACACATCCCCTGTGAAGTATGGGTAGCCCGTTCTATGACCAAGAATTGTAAGAAATGAGACACGGAAGAGGAGACCACGGAGTGAAAAATGTTATTTTATATCCCCCCAGCTAGCCTTGTAGGTTCTTAGTCATAATGCTTCATAAAAATCTGAATTAACCCATACACTCTTCAGCCAATCAATCTTTTCAGTATTGTAGGTTTTGAAAAAGGCCAGCAATACTCATTGGGAACAGTACCATTAACATTGCATTCAAAAAATGAAAACATAGGAAACCAGATCCTTGCTCTCCTACTCTGTTGATATGCTCTAGTATTAGCCAATGTATGATAATACAAGAAGAGTCTTGTAGTGATGTAAAAGGCAATGAAGACATCTATAGAATAATGTTCATGTGCGGCCAAAATGAAGAAGATTCCAAAGAGATTCAGGACCCAGGACAAAGTATGCAAGAAGTTCCAGCTCCTTGGTGTATCTAGGAGAAAAAAGAAAGTGACTAACCGGACTGTCTCAAAAACCTGAGTTATTACTAAACTCATTCCTAGACAATGGAAGTTTACAGACAGGTTTTTAATCCACAAATGTGATTAACGTTACTGCCTTCATCTGGAAAGCCTGTTTATATCTACTGGTCCAATACTTCAATGACAACAAGCACAAGTTGTAAATGTCAATTACTTCATCACTTAATTTACAAATACACCTGTTGTTATTCATCTCTGGATCAATGGAGCATCCGAAAATAATTTAGGGACATGCAAAGCTCAATTCCTTGTCCACCACACTTCTGTTAATGAAAATCATGCCTTATATAGTATTAAAGGAGGAAAAAATGTCATAAAGCATTTATAATTCTGCTATTGCAGTCATTCCATCATAGTTGAACTCTAATTATCTTGGCTTGCTATATAATGCATCAAATTGCACTTCATAATTACAGAAGAGCATTACTGTGTGATATCTTCTCATTCATTTTGAGATTTTATATTTTGGCTGTACAGATTATACTAAAGGAACACCTAGCCTGGGATCTTGTCTGACAGAGGTCACTGGCAGATATGTAATGAAGTGTGTAAGGAACAGACAAGCATGAGTGATACCTTCCCCAATATTCTCCCAGTAGTGAACTAGAAAGCCTTTCCAAATTTCTTTGCTCACATGTTTTTTCAAGTGTGCCCTGTTTATTCTTCCACTAACCCACATGGTGCTGTTCCTTCCCTGTCTGGAATAGAACAGTCATGAACCTGAGAAAGAGCACAGCAATCTCAATGCATCTCTCTTAGCTTTAAAGCTGCACCCTGTGCCTTCGGTTGATGGCAAGCAATATATACTCTTAATACTTAAGGATATTTAAGTATTGACACTCTGTACTTACATTCTGTGACAAAGAAGTTGAGCATGGTCAGGACAACAGTATGGCCACTGAACATATAATCTCCACACGTATGTACTCCAGTCAGAGTCATACCAAAGCCACTCCATATTGCAAATGCCCGCTGGAGTTTTGCCCAAACATTGCCATACAACTAAAAAACAGTGACATTAACCTTTAGTATTTTTTAAAAAAAAACATTATCTCCTTAAAGTTATACCATAGATAACTGAACATTAGATATACGTACTGCTAGACAGCTAACATCATTTATCTTTTTTGGCTTTTATTAAAATACAGGTTAGCACACATTTGCATTTTATTGAGGCATAGTAAGTCATATTAGTAACTATATCTCTGACAAATCCTGGAATTTAGAGCAAGTATTTTGTTGCAAGTGATTTACATACCAAGTCTGCCACCAGCTTCCTGGAATGTATACTACCTCCCAATGCATCATTGTCAAGCTTCCAATACTAAGCTCAAACATGTTGCAATTAAAAGTTAGGATAAAAACATGAAATCCCATGTTCTATACCTCTTCTTAAAAGGGGTGAAGCCATGCATCCAACACAACAAAGATGCAATTACTCCACATTCGGCCTTTCCTCATTAAGTCAGTGCCTTAGGTTCACATTTCTCTGATGTATCCTCTCCAGTTTATATTGTGAAATGTCCTGAACACCGCCTTCTACCTTCCCCAAATAACTATCTCCTCTGGTAGCATATGCCTCTAAGATCTCTAAAAAGAATGTGTACCTGCATAATGGAAATGGGGGGGCGGGGGGGGGGAAGGGGGGAGGAAACGGGACATGCTGTTCTTACAAACACACATCTAACACGATGGTCACAACAACCTTAACCATAGATTAAATTACAAAAAAATGGGAAACAAAATTTTAAAGTGTTTGTTTGTTTTACCTTTCCAGTACACTGCAGGTGCTGGCCTGGCACAGAGAGTGAGGTAACGAACATTGTAATGCAACGTAATAAGAATACTGTCCCCATGAGGCTGCACAGCCTTCGCAGAAGTATAGATCTGGGAAAAATACATAGAAACTCACAGTAAGAATCCTAATATATTGTATTATTAGATTAAGAAAGTGATGAAAGCAGCTTTTTCACATCCCCAACTTAATCCCATGCAGTCATTTCACTATTGTTCCCCAAGCTTCATCACAAGTTTGTTTGTGTGTTGTTGTTTTTTTTCTTTTAATTGGTACTATAAAGGTATGGGTCCACAGGACAGGATGAGACAACGTAACAAGCTCACTGCCACCAAAAAGGATAGCCCCATTCCTCTAAAGCTGCATTTATACTAGCTTTGACACTCACGTGTTCTGTTAGTGAACAGATAAAACTTGATAAATTTGTAAAAATCTAATTTAAAACATGCACACACAAAGAGACTTTCTCCCTTCAGTGGCAGCAAGCTGCTAGGTTGGCTCGGTCATCTTGTGGTTTTTCATTCTTGTAGAATTTTCTTATGCACAAAATTGTTACAGTATGAGAGTATATACAGCTCCCTGAAATACATCGGTTCTAAAGGAAATTGCATATAGAATTAGTAGAAAAGTACATTTAGCCTTCATAAGGTTCACAAGTCTACATTCTTAATTAAATACTCCCTAGCCCATTTTAATAGAGACATATTAAAAGTATATCAGCTTTTCTTATTGAAAGAAAAGTCATAAAGAGTCATAAATTCTAGTAATGGCCCTTTCTTTGAATCAAGGCACCAGTTAATTTGAATTTACATATATGCCATACCTGTGTTTGTGAAGGAGAAGAACCAACAGCCAAATATAGCAAAGAACTACGCCACACACTTCAGTCATAGCAAAAGCCCATGGTATCCTAGGGACACTAAAACAATGATGAATCAAGAACGTTAACTTACAATATAAAAGCCTAGTTGTTCTTTCTAGTCTCAGTATTTAGAATACAGGCATGTAAATTTGTAAGCTCTAACTACAGAACTAACTTGCATTACTCTGAAAACAGTTTAAATTACAACCAAAAATTGCTAACACACAAACTTTAATTTGTTAGCCTAGATTAGGCATGATTTATATTCATTTTTAATTACCTTATCTCTTTGTAATAATTTTTTTTTCCCGGCAGACACACACATGTAATTCACCAAGTCGAAGAAAATCTGTAGGATACTTTCTAATACTTTAGATGTGTGATTCCCTACCAAGATGTGTTCCTTTATCATCCAGTTTCCAATGATCTTTTCCATCCCGACACATTAACTTGCACCATGTGTCTTATGCTGCATTTGCAAGAATGCCATGTCAACACAATTAATGAAATGCTGCAAAGTTTAAAACCATAAATATATGTAATGAAGTAGGACTGCATAGAAAAGTATTAGGAAAAAAATTACTTTCAAAGTTAGATTTCAGTGATAATCACTGTATGCAAACCTTTTAGCCTTGCTTGTCAAAATATTTGATGAGCTTCTTGCACTAGTAACAATTTCCACTCTGCAACTTCACCAAAATACAGATTGACAGATTTCAGCAGAGTCTGTTCCTCAAAATTCTGCGTCCCCTTTGATACGAAGAGGTATCAAAGCGCTGCTCAAATGCTGGCTCTGCAGTAATCCTCTGGCTTCGGTTCGTGGGCTGCTGCTCTCCGCCCTCATCCATCCTCCTGCACACTGCGTGCTGTGTTAGCGCCTGGGAACAGAGTCCAGCAATGCCGTAACCCCCAGTTTCCCTCCTCCTTTCTACTTGGCTGGTGTGGTCAATCCTTGCCAAGTGATATCTACATTTGTAGTGGATTTTGCACACTTATTCAAAAGATTAGCCCTACTGACTTCACTAAAACAATTAATGAAAATAGAGTTTACTGGCAGGAATAAGGATAAGGAGACCACAAGACTAAACTCTTAGACAGTTTATCTCATCTTAAACTCTGTAGACATTAAGTTCTCTATGGTGTAATTGCACATCCTCAAACAGACCATTTATCCCCTATTAAATTTCCAGCCAATGACTAGAATTTCACCTTTGTGATTGTGTATCTTTTCAGACTGAAGGGGAATATTTTCTTCAACATTAAAAAATGAGCAGACGCTGTGTAAATCATGACAATGTTTTAGTACATGGATACTCTGTGGTTAAAGATATGCTGTCTGTGAAGCCTACTTCAGTGTCCCTAAGCCATCTTCAACAAGCATACGGTGAAGAGACAGCACAAAAACAGTATCAGCACTATCACCTTTTAACTTTCTTGCTCACTGGCACTTGGCTTACCAGCCAACTCAAAGCAGAAGAAAGTGTACCTTCTGCACAAAGCCAGCCATCAGTGAGCTGCTGGGACTCACAGACAACTCAGAATTAAGACAAGGATATTCCTTCATTAAAAATTTTGCTACATCAAGACATTTAAAAACTTGATGGCAACATCTGGATTTAGCAAAAGTACACGGTGGCTTATCTATGCTAGCTGACTGCATTTTTTTATGTACAGAAATCAAGAGACAAATACATCCAAATTTATTTTAACAACATATCTCAGGCATGGTGGAGAGAACTTCAACATCCTCCAGGAACTCAGACAGCAATTTCTGCAGAAGATGCTCTTCCTCTCTAATTTCCCATGTAAAGAAACTACTTTGGATAGGTCAAACAAGTAAACTTATTATGAATGAAGCTAGGTTCTAACCCAAAAAGTTAATTTTCAGCTTTTATCAGTAGGACTATTCAAAGGCACAGGTCCTGTTTTCTTCCTTTAACTTTTCTCAAACAAAATTACGTAACGGGTTTCAAAAGAATGAAATGGTGTTTGCTTGAATACTCCACAAAATCTAATTTCTAGTTCTGCAATGACTAAAGACTACAGGATACATACAAGAATAAGATTAAAAAAAGGTTTAATCTTTGAGAGTCTCAAGCATTATAACAAAACCCTCAAGAAAAGTAAAAGTTCTTAAACTCACTGAAAGATGGACTTTTCAGCAAAGTAACCACCCCTTGCTGTTAAGATTGCAAGTTCAAGCTCTTAAGCAGGTTCCTCAAAACACATATACTAGACTGAGAGGATGGACGAATTTAATCCCTATATTGTAGTATTAGTTACTATTAGTAGTTAGCTAAAGCTGTAGAAATAAATATGAACTGGGTAGAACAATTCATTTTCTTTTCCCCTGAGAAGACTAAATCTCTGCTTCTAACTGCAGCACATTTCAATCTTAACAGAAGGGTCTAATACACTCAAATTATTATTTTGCAGAAGTATCTTCAAGAGCGTATGAAGCTTTTTAACAACCAAGAACAGACAACCTATGCTTTAACCATCAATTTATTGGTTTATTTTAAAAGAAAATTTCTTACCTGTCTAGAAATATGTCTGGCAGAGGTGGATATGTCTGCATGTCAGGTACTCGCTCATGTACTATAACCATAACAAATGATGTAAAACCAAACACTATGAAGACATACACACAACTTAACACTGTCTTCCAGTACTCTGGGTCCAACCTTCGCATACAGTGTTTGTTTTTTCCATTTGTGTATTGATACTGATCACCATTCAAGTCAGTAATTGGTCCATCATAGTCCCGAGGTACTTCACCGTTACAAAACCAATCTGTACCTTGAAGTGAACCAATATTAGGGCATGCTGTGCTAAGATGACTATCACTGCTGTAACCCAGCTCTTCTAGGACATCAATATGTTGTTTTTGTAGTTTGCGTATGGACAACATTAGCCTTTTGATATCCCCCAGGACTTTGATTTCTAAAGGAGGGGATCGTAAGTCATATTCAGTAAGTGTCAGTAATGTAATTCCATCTAGCCTGTGTCTATTGCACAAAATATCCACATATTCACAGAAGCCTTCTTCCTTCAGCCACTTGGCCACATTCTTGGTAGTCCAACGTCGAATGCAAAGCTGGTTATTGCCTGCCATCATCCTTCTCTATTCGCCAACAAAATTGACCTGTTATATATTGGAGAAAGACAAGACCGAAAAGTTTACTAAAGATTACTGAAATGTCAGTGTATCTTGTGCACTTCTAAATGCTTAATTAGCCAAAGAACTTTTACACGAGAGCTGGCTAAAAAAAAAAAAAAAAAAAAAAAAAAAAAGAAGTAGTAATTCATTATGTAAGTAGTAAAAAAAAATGCTTTAGACTTTTTTTTTTTTTTAATTAAGGCAAAACTAAATTCAGGTTATTTAACTCACTCCTAAACAGAAAAAGAAATTTAAAGTCACCCAGAAAAAGAATGTTTCCTAGGTATATCCAGTCTAGTTTTAGTCTCCTGTTTAAAAAAAAGTTTTATTATACTAGGCAATGAAAAAACAAAGATTAATCTATTTAAATATCTGCTTAAGTGTTATTCTTTTCTACTGTTTGCAGTTTCTAAACTAAGCAAGAAAGGAACCATATAAAACCAAACTAGGACTAAAATAGTACACTACAGATCCAAAACATTCCTCTGTTTCAAAAATACATACTGAAGCTTCGGTGGCTTGAATCCCCTGGTAAACTTAAGCCAAGGTATCTACAATAATTAGGTGCATTTTAATGGTGCAGACATCATATTTCAATATATGTTTCCTTTAAAGTAATTAAGATAGAAGTTTATTATGCTGGAAATCACTTGGGATACTCACCTTTTAAAATAACATTACTAGAAACTGAGCATTAGTTTTAATTCCAATCCCATCTTTAAAAGCAATGTGGTAATAGACACCATAACAGCCAAAGATAGGAAAAAAATGTATTCTCCATGAAGAGATTTCCTCAGTAACTGTTTTCCTGACTCTAAAGTATTGTTTGAAGGAAGGCAAGACATCTCAGCAACACTTTATTCATGTGGAACTGACAATTGTAAACTGTAGTGCTAGTCCATACCACCACAAGTAATTTAATATTTTTAGGAAAAAAGGCTACCAGTGATGTAAAACTAATAAAAAGCTTATCCAGTATTTAAGATCATAAGAACAGCAATACAGAATGAATTTGTGCATAATTTGTATTGGGTGGCTTATGTACAGGTACTCTCCAAGGAATGGCTATAGTTTTATGACTTTTCCATACTAGAAAGCATTTCATTTCCCAGATTCTTTCAGTCATGGTGACAACCAAATCACAAAAAGAGAAGATAATACAACACACTAGCTGCCACAAACATACCATTCAAGATTTTCAGAATGAAAATAAGAAAATGTTCTATTTTATCTATTCTTCAGCTTCTGTATGTAGTAAACATGCACTGAAAACCAGCACAAATATTCAACTTGAAGTTTTACACAGGGATGCAGCCTGTGAAAAGGGCTGAAAAGGCAGAACTCTTGGTCCCACCAAAAGTTCTTTCTTTCTCGCTTTCCTTCTTAAAAAGGCACTGTACCTATAATATTATTTTCAGAAAATTCATATTTGCTATTTTTAGAAGTAGCACTTCACACAATTCTGGGATGCAACTGTTTTTTCCAGCTTACATCTAATAGGACTGTATACTTTCTTCAATATTAGCAGAGATTCAATTTTGTCCATTAAGATTTCACATTAGCATGAAAGAAATATTTCAGAAGGAAACTGAGCGCACAAATCACAGTTGCCATTCCGAAGGATTAAGGGAGTGTTGCTTCTGTAGATACTCTTCTCACTGGGGTCAACAGTATACTGGAGAGTATGCACTTAATGCATAGGTTTAATTTCTTAAAACTCTATATATAGTCAATAAATATATAAACTTTAATACCTTGATATAAATAGCTGCCAAATCACCCATAAACCACTACTGGAGTCTCTGTATTTTCTATACTCTTCCTTCTCCATATAGGAGAGCAGCACACAAATGATTTGTGTAAATACTAACACCATTATACACAGCATATAAACATTATACAGAAGACTGATTTTAGTGAGTAATGAAATTGTCTGCATGTAATATTAAATAAAAACAGCTTCTACTTAAACTGACAAGTCTGCCACTTTATGCACCTGACATCCTTCTTGAACCCACAGTTTCTTCTTGGGGGGCGGGGGAGGGGGGGGACTAAGAGCTGGAAAAGGCATGGCCTTCTCTTCAAATGTAGACTTATTTATTAAGGTTATCAAAAAGACATTTTATTCTGGTTAGCAATATTTGTCCATTTCTGTGGTACTTTGCTACTTTTGAAAATCTCGTGCAACAACTCTTTCTCTACTCTGATTACATAGTTACTAGCAAAAGAAATTATAACATTTAATTTGTAATTAATGAACAGTGATAACTGACCTCTTTTGTACTACATCTTGTTTCATCTTAAGTAAAAAGTTCTACTGAAAGTTAAAACAAAACAAAAAAACAAACAAACAAAAAGCCCACCACACATCCATTTGAGTCACCTACCTGGACATCTAGCTTTTCTTACTCAGAAATATAGATGAAACACGGTAAGGATAGAATTCGTTAACTGTAACATTACATAGACTGTAATGCCGTAATCACTGCAAGTTTTCTACAAGCAGTGAATTTAAACACTGCCAAAAATTCACTCAGCTTACTGATTTGTCTTCTAACCAAAGCCACTTCAGAGGGTCAAGGCAGGAAATTCTCCTTAATCTACAAGAATTCTGTTTATGTGTTACAAGTCAAGAATCCTAACACCAACCTAGTATTTATTCATCTAGCATGGTAAGAATAAAACACAACTCCTATATTACATGCAATAAAAGTGACCTTTTAACACTGAGTAAGCATACCCCAAAATGTCAAAGGTCATTAGTGAAAGGGCTGGATCTGGGAGAAAGTCTGCATCAACTTATGATGCACCCAAGAGGACCTCCTCCTATTTTTAAATGCTGTCAAAGAAAAGAAAGTTGAGCAATTGAAAGACAAAGTATTCAAAAGGAACAAGCTCTTACACAATACACAAATGTAAACCATTCCACACGGCTCATACTGAATTTTGTTTTTATAGCAAAAGTTAAGTTTAGTTTTTATGACAACACACTTTCTTTAAACTTGGAAGCTGCAATCTCCTTCAGACTACTCACTTAGAGCCACTTTCATAGCCTACACAGTGAAAAGCACTTTTCCTAATAATCTTAGCACATGGAATACAACACAGATCTCTATGCTCAACTAGCAAATGTTCCTTTGTGAAGCTTAAGAAAATTGCCAACTTACAGTCCAAAAGCAGGAATATTCTATATCCAGGATAATCATGCCTTTTGGTAATTTCCTCACCCCCGTATTCAAACTTGGACTTCAATACAGATTTCATTTATGTTTTTAACATTATGAGTCTGCAATGCAAGACTGACCAATGAAACAGAAGAGATCAAGTCATCTAGATAATGGTACTTGTCTTAACAGAAAATAACACTGAAAACTACTTTCTTGCCTCCTACATTCCTGGCTTTATCTCTGAAACCACATAATGGAACATACACGAGTAATACGGAGCAAGCAGGAACTCAAGTGCCAGAGGGCAGAAGATAACTTTTTTCCCAACATCAGCAATGTCTGCAGCCAGCCAGTTATTTGCTTTCCTGTTACTGTGGTCTTACATTTGGTCAGTTCATCAGTAGTGCGTATCATGTTCCATTTCCCTTTTTCCTTCCCCAGCCTTTCTATTAGCAGCATGAACACAACTGAATGAGAACCTGTGTGTGTGCATGCACATATGCCTGTGTATAGGGCAATCTTCCTAAAAATATGTTATATTATGAGCCATGCATATTTCTAGAATTTGGCTAGGGCATTTTAAAAGACGAGGTGCCTGTCAGAGGCAGAGTATACTCCAGCTGTTAGCTCAGTATGTTTCCTAAATACTCATTTAAATATGGAAAATTACTCTCTCTCAAAATGATTATCCACAACGTGTATCATGTTTTCCGCTACTGAATTACTGCCAGTCAACCATTAAGTAGCTCTGTGTTTATAACTCTCTGAGCATACAGACTTTGAGTCAGTATATTGAGCTCAAAATGTGGAAAGCTGGATATGATTATCATTACTATAGCCAGAGAAAAGTAGCATTAACCTACTAACATTTGGCTGTGATCCTGTTACAGGAACAAAACTTGATTACACTAGAATCATAGCTGAAGGGTTAAATGAAATTCTAGTTATGTCTGCAGCACAGTGCATGATACTAACTGAATTAGTTTACTCCATATATGCATGCAAAATCCTACCAGCATCATTACTGTACCACGATCTGGTCATGCGTGCCTGGGAGGCAAAGCCTGTAGCTCTGTTTGCTGACAGACACGCTTCATGATTTCTTTTCCAAATAGGTTCAGATCTTGCCATCCTTGAGACGAATTTTAGGAAGGACAATGAAGAACTATCAGATCTCAAGTGATTTAACCTACATTTCTGCGTAGCAGGTTTCAAGCTGAAGTAGAGACAAGTCCAACTAACCCCCTCCTTTACTGCGTCAGCTGGCCTAAGAGTAAAAGACCTCACACCTCAGGTGAAAAGCTTTTCTGTACAAAGTCTGTCTGCTGTCTGCAGTGCAGACATGACCTAGGTTTGAGTACTTGGCTCCCCTGCACAAAAAAAGCCATAAACAAAAATGTACACTGAGCCAACTTGCAATAGTAATGCTACTGTCACATACCAATTTAGAAATGCTGCGCTAGAAAAAGAACATACAGCACTGCCTTGTTATGCATAGAAAGTCTCAGATTCTGTCGACTGGCATTAGAAGCTTGTCACTTGCTCTTCTTCAAAACTCTTGAAGTTCTTCAGTGCTTATTTAAGCAAACAGAATCAAAGGTTTCCTTGCAATAAGTATACATTAATGCAGTGATCTGATCCTTACCTAAATGCCACTATATGTAGTAAGATATCTCATAAACAAAAGGAGAAAAAGAAAACTTCCATAAATAAGACATGATTTTAAAGTTATTTTTAAATACAATAGCTACCCCTGTACATATGACTGATGAAGCACAGCACAAAAGCCAGTGAGAGATTGAAAAATTACGGAAATATTTTCCTGAAGCAAGTTTACAATAATTTCAAATGCAGAAATATTCCCATAAAATTTGCATTCTGTTTTTCTTAGGGACTTTGCAATCAGAGTTGTTTCATAAACATTTTTAGTAAGTGACATTATCAGCAGTTTTTAATTGTACTCAAAGGTCTTGGTGCTTTTTCTGAATGCAAGATAAAAAAAAAATCTCTTAAAGTAACACATCTAGCTTATTCTATGTTTTAAATTTTTAAACCACACAGGAATGTGTGTTTTTCTAGCATTACTTGTTAAAGTGCTGCACTGTGGAAAATAAATATAAAGTTTACACTTAGAATTTCAAAGATTTGCTCCATATGCTTAGAAGAGTCTTTCTGTTGGAAAGTAAAATTGACAGCAGGTATTACAGAAAATCCTGAAAGTTAAACATATTTGCCTTAAGAACCACTAAAGTGCTGTTACATATCGCAGCAAGCTGAATAGTACATGTACTGCTCCTTGACTTTTACACATCATTAAACCAAATGGGTTCTACTGTACTCAAGTGAATGCTCTTAACAGCTCACCTCTAATCTAATAACTAACCAACAAAACATTTTTCACCCTGCCACCATAATTCAAGGCACACAAGTGATTTTTAAACAACCGAACAAGTACTTTCCCACACAAGTTATCTTAGAACATAACTCAAGAGTATTTTATTAATATTTGTACAAGACCTTGAACATTTCACATGCTAAAAGTCAAATGTCAAGTTTTTTCGTTTTTTTTTTTCCCTCCACTCTTGCCTCCTCCAACCTCAAGAAATACTATATCCATCTGGTAACAGAATGTTTGCCGCTGCTTATCCAACTTACCAGAAAAGCAATGTGGGTTTGCTTCTCTCTTTCACCTCCTCCTTTTCTTCCCACCCCCTCACCTTAAGATGAAAATATGGGGGAGACATGAAAGATCTATATATCCAGATTAATACCAGAGCAATATCAGAAGTGCAACTGACTGTTCTTACTCTCTACAATCACTTATAGTCTGCTTCCTAGTCTATGGAAAATCTAGGAGCTCACTTTAGATGCATTAAATTAAATAAGAAAGGGATACCACTTCTAAAAATTATATGATTATAATTAAACATTTGTAACGTAATATGGCTTGTGTATCTCAAGCAACTTAGTGGACTGCAATACTGAGCTTCGTGCAAAGAAAAGTGACAGTGTAGAACCAGAAAGATTGCAACTTTAAGCCAACCAGTGTTTTTAATCGTATACCATGGAAAAAAAATCTGTCAAAAAGATCACGTAAAATAGCAAACAAAATAATGAATTCTTGCTCTTTACAGGTCTACCAAATGTTTCCTCCACATAAGTAGCTTTTTCACAGCTTAAGCTTATCTAATTTCCCAATGAATTTCTTTCTATAGAAAGGTATTTATGGGTATAAAATCACTTTGCCCCAATCCTGCAAGTTGATTTTGCCCTTTTCCATATCACACAAAGCAAGATAAAGAACAAGACCACAGGAATTTGCTTACCTCTGTTATCCAGCAAAAGGCACACCCTACCAAACATGAGAGGCATTTAAGCACCAGGAAAGGTCTTGCTGAGTTTTCGCCACTCCAGAGCACAGCATGATCAGCTGCTCTGTAGAGATGGCACATACAGTGTCCAGTTGCATGAAGGAGCTCTGTGGAGATGGAGCGTACTTTTTAGTGCACATAGATTCTTCCATCAATTTATCTTACAACACCAAATGCGTTTTTCTTCCTGAATTTTGCAAACGGAGGAGTCCAATACAAACTATCAGACCACTTCAACTTCAGTTATAAACGAAGAAAAAGGCAAACATTAAAACTGCCTCTCATTTGCCCCTTCTTCCATTAACTTACGGCTCTTGAAAAAAATAACCCTTTGAAACGTAATCACAACAAAAATTAGAAAGGCGTAACATCAGCAATAATTAATTGAATCGTTTGAGAGGCCACCTAATGCATTAGCTATGTAGATTTGGCAGACTGGATAACAATTCCTGCAAAGTTAACTTTCTAAACATGCGCAGGACTTAAATCCCTATTAAAAACGCCTGCTAAAGGCAGACTGCTCCATCTAATCATGAAGCTCAAAGAGCATGTAAAACAGCAGTGGCACTTTTCCACACTGCCTTGCTGATTAATCAAATCCTGCTTACTCAACCACTTTTTACAGAAAAACTAAATACTGTGCCTTCAAAAAAAAACAAGAAAAAGAAAAGTCACCAATTTTACACCACTGACTGAGGGAAAAAAGTTATCAGAATATCAGCTTTGACCTGGTATAACTGTTTCTACATCTAACTGTAGGACTAACACGCAACACAAATACTTGACATCATTTCTAGAAGCAACTGTTTTCTGTCAAGGCTAACGTAAGTATTAAAATCAAACGATCTGTCTCTCTTAACAGACCTACTACACTAACAGAGCACAGTAACACGGCACAGCTAAGCTGCCCGATATTTGACATATTCCTGTTTGGCAGACTATGGATTCTGCCACCAATCTGCTAAATGCTTGCACTGTCATCTGAAGAGGTTTTTTTATTGTTGACCAGTATCTACATAGAAGACTTGCACAGTTCACAAAAAATAACAAGTCACAGAGGCCCAGAAAGTGCTAAAACTCTCATCTTTGCTATCGAGCAGGAGAAGTTAGGAATACAGCCGGTTTTTAGCTTCTCCGCGGACTGCAGCCCCCGAGCCCCAGCGGGGCCCCAGCCCGACCTGCCGACTGACGCGAGCCGAGGAACAGCCTGAGGGGCCGCGCCCGTGGCAGGCAGCAGGCGGACGCCGGAGAAGCGACTGTTTCAGCACAGAGAAAACGCAACAGCAGCCCGGTTTTTCCTTCCCGGGCAGCCTCCGCCTGCACCGCCCCGCCCGGCCGCAGCGCTGCCCGCTCCCCCGCGTGGCTGAGGTGCAGTCGGGCCCCGAGGCGGCGGGCGGGGGGGCAGCGCCGGGAGCCGGTGCCCGGCGAAGGGCTCCCGGCCGAGGAGCGGCCCCGGCCCGACCCCGCGGCGACGACACGGCTGCCGCCGCGCGACCCCTACCCGTGCCGCGGCCGTGAACCGCCGCCCGAGCCGCCCCCGCGCCCTCACTTGTCGCGGTGGCGGCGGCGCTACGTGGCGGTGCCGCAGCGCCCGGCTGCGGGACGGGAGCGGCGGCGGCTTCGGCGCGTCCTCGCTCCCTCGGGCGGCAGCGGCGGCCACCGCAACCTCCCCATCCCCGGCCGGAAGTGGCAGCCACCGGCGCCAGCCCCGACCAGGCGGCGGAAGGGGCGGGGCCGGGGCGGGGCCGGGGCGCGGGCAGCTTCCGGGAGGGGCGGGGCGGCAGTTTCCCGCCCTCGGAGGCGGCCGTTAGCGCGGCGACGGGCCCGGCGTAGCCTGTGCCGCCCCGGCGGGGTCCCGGGCTGCCCGTTGAAGTCCCGCACTGAGGGCGGGGAGCCGGCGACGACTAGGCCTTCACCCGCGGCCTCGCTGATACCGGCCTGAGGCGCGAGAGGGGCTGCTGCCCCCCCCGGCACTGGCATGCTGTGCTAGGGCCCCTCGGCCCACAGGCACCTGTGCTAGTGGCCTCCTCATTAAACTCGCCCCAGCGTCCAGGCTGTACCAAGCCACAAAGAGTTCGTTGGGTCTGTCCTGCCTTAGAGCAGCGGGAATGAAGATGTAAAATTGTACTCTACAGGAAGATACTGTAGTGTGACGTTTTCTCCAGTATGATCTGTCTGTCTGTCTGCTGGGAAGTGCCTTACTACAGTCCAGACATGATGAAAGGGAAGTTTCCTACCGCATTAAGTAGAATTTTATTAAGCTGATGAATAAACATTTAGAATGATCCTTCTATCATTAAAAAAAAAACACTAGCGTAGTCATGAAAATATCCCCATCCTTCATTAAAGGCATCCCTCTGAAGAAAATAGAGAAAATTTGCAAAATCCTCTTAACGCTGCTATCAATATTCATATCACAGAAACTGTTGTGAAACGTTTTCCTCCCTCCTAGATGCACCATTTTTTTGCACCGTTATTCTTTTCTGAATAGAAAAAATAAATCTGAAAACTGGCACGTGGCCGACAGCACTTTGTCAATCATTTATCCGAGGTGATCCGAAGCACAGATGTGAACAGCACAAATGACTTATGAAAGCTTCAACAAGGCACCGTAACTTTAGGTGCTCCATAACCTATAAATAATACAAATGGAGAGGACAGATAAATTATAAACAAATGACTCCAGAAATAAATTTATTTTGTATATCAGCTGGCTGTGTTAGCAGTCAGCCCTTTGCAGCAGCATGATGCAGTCTGAAGAACACAGAACTAACTTTATTGCTGATGCAATTACAGCGAGGTCCAATGCAAGTCTCCTAAGTTGTAGCTTCAGTTGAAGTAAAAAGCGTAAGTGCCAGTGTAGCTCCATTAAGTTAATGAAACTCGCCATGTGAGAGAATTTGACCTTGAAATCTTTCTTCACAGAGAAAAAAGGCAATCTTTTGCAATCCTTGAGCATGTGTAAGTACAGTGAAAGAAAAGGAAATTTTGCATTTCAAAAGTCTTTGCAACTACATTGAGTTGTCAAGTCATTGAGTAGTCTAATGCAAATGTCCAAGATTGTACAGTATTTGTTTAGAATATACATTCTAAATAGGTGAAATAACAGGTATTCAAAAACGAGCTGGAAGAACTTCTGTCCCTTATTACATGTGCTGATCTTGGTTCAGAGATGCTTATCTCTATGCGGCCTGTTCCAGCTATCTTTTTTTTTCTTTTCTTTTTTCTTTTTTTTTTTTACACCAAATGTTACATAGTTTTCCTAATGAGCTGCTGAAGTTTGAGGGAATGTTTCTTCAGGATTTACTAGCCTCTGCAAACAGTGCAGGAATGAAGTGCTGCTTCAGTACTTACAATGTTCTCCTTGCCCTTCACATGCACTAGATGAAAAACCTCACAAGACGAAATTCATAAGTGACAAACTGTAGAACATGTGCATGTGAATTTGAAAAATAAACAAAAAAAAGATCAAACCGATCTGAGAATAAGCTGGTAATAAAGCAGGCTGAAATGTTAAAGTAATTTAACTTACTCCAGGTTCACATTCAGTGTGTAATCAAAATAACTAGTATTCCTCTGACAAGGAAAACAAAAATACAGGAGAGTGAGGAGGATAAGTTAAAACAGAACTGTAATGCTGCTTTACTGTGTGCATTCATTGCTTTTTCTGCCATGAATTTTTTCCGCACCAGCTGCCCGTAAATTATAACTCTTTGCACACTTCTAGATGCCAAGTTGGTATAATTTACAGTACATTGCCACTTTTATTTATATTTGCATTTGTATGGGTACAATCTTTGTGATTTATCTGCCCTGCAAAGACCTTACAATGCTAGGTCTGGAGATTACCATATCAATAGAAAAGGGATTATGTAAATCAGAATCTGCATTAGCAGTAATCTCACTTCAGTGATCCAGAGGGTGCCCTGCTCCCACATCTGTGAGAAGTTGGAACTTGACTGCATTTTCTGTAACTTGAAAAAGAAGTTTCCCCGTAGAGGCTGTGTCTTTTGTTTTTTCTTGCCCCAGTAAGTAACTGATTTGTACTAATAAAAGCACATTGTCACAAGTTGGCTCCTCGCAGATCAGTTTGACCAGTCTCATAAATGATCTGCTGTCGCCTCCGTGTTCTGAAAGGTGAAGTGATTTATTTTCTTACAAGGCCATATCCAGATTATCTTTACTCTGTATCCCATCCTCACTGCACAGCTCACCAATTTTCGTGTTTCCTGTTCTCTCATTTACTCACATGGCTGAAAGACTTCTATTTCTTTGTTTTAATATCATTTCAGCATGACTTTTAACCATTTTTACTTTATTGCAACATTGATGTACTTCTAAGGCCCTGAAGGAAAAAATATTAGTTACTTATGAACTAGGAACTTCACTAAAGCAACATAAAACTGGCTGCCTCCTCATTTCATAATCTAAAATAAGTAGATTAAAAACTAAAAACACAAGCATCTAAAACCTCAGGGAAAGCCTGTACAGCAACATATGCAACAACATTAACGTGCCTTGGCAGCCCAAGACCAGTTCATAGATCCCCACTCCTGGTGTGATACAATAGATAATATTACACCCAATTCCTCAGAAAAAGATAAACAGGATTAAGAACATGGGCCCTCCCATCCCCAGAAGTCCTCACAGAAGAACTTAGGTTCCATTTCCACTGCTGCATTATTGGGAAGACCCTTCACCTGTCTATCTTAATCCTATTACAGTAAAGTAAGGACAGTGCTCAGACATCTCTGTAAAACAGTACAAGAGCCTGTTATTATTATAACATGTTTGGGTGGAGCCATGTCTTGGAGACCACACTCTATAAACTGCTAACCAAATGATGACTAATCTGTGTCACAAGTCTGCAACCTGAACAAGTTTACTACTTTTCATCCTTGTGTGATTCTTCCTGCATATTTTCAAACAACTCAAAAAACTGGCTTAAGCAAAAAGAATAAGAGTAAAAATAAGTAAAAGAAACAATTAAAAATTGCTACAAAATAACTACAGGAGGCTGTCTCATCACAGAAGAGGTCACTGTGTCAGTGTATCTTAAGAATAATTGTAGAGTTAACTCACCCTTCTCCACCTTTTTATAGAAGGTGCTAGAAAAGTGCTAACTTTGTTGAGTGCTATGGCTTTGATTTGTTGATTTTTTCTAACATGAACATGCACTAGAATCCACCAGCTCATTAGAGTGCAGGAAAGAAGCAAAAATGGAAGCAGAAGCTTCCTTATCCCATTTCCATATACTGTGCATAGCAAGACCAGCAATCAGCTAGCAGTCAAATGACTTTCTGAATTTAGTCTCCAGACTTTATAAGTCCAGGTTGGAGAATCATCTGTAACTATAAACATATATGACTCCAGGACTATCTGAAGTTTATAGGCCCCAAAGTCTGTTATATCATCAGATTTCCATGCTGTAAACAACTGGCCATAAGTAACATCAGCAGTAAAAGTGGGGAAGACAGAGTTGTATGTAGCCTGGTGATGCATCATTGGTGATACTGCCCATGCCTGCCTACATGGGCTGCTCAACTGTTTTGCATCAGTAGTTTGGCAACCCCAGCACTGAAGGGAGCCTCAACAGTAGGTTTCTATCTGAAGTTATTACTGCTAATGGCACTTTTCTGCTCTGTCTAGTTTCGTTGTCTAACAACTATTTTCAAAGTGACCAAATTAGCTTACATGGCAAGATGATAAAGGGGAGAATTTAAAGCTTGTAATTCTTAATTGAAAGTAGACATGCAATAGCTGTTTAGTCACTGCATTTTGAAACTGAAGATGACTTCTCCTTGCTTATATTTGATGCTCTTTCGGAAGGTGAAGTCTGCAAATACTTTGTGCTTTATTTAACAGCATTTTCCAATAAACCTCTTTCCATCACTTTTAGTTATGTCAGTTCATGGCATGTGACAGGAATGCATTGATGTAAGTTTGACAGGTGGTGCCAATGCTGACATGTGAGTCTCAGTATTTAAGACAAACGCTGTGCTACAGATATTTTAAAAACTACTGCAGATTGCCAAGAGAAAAGGTCTTTAAAATGTGTAATTATGCTGGATGCATCCTTAGATTGAAAACAATTTAATCGATCTACACGGTTAGATGGATTCACTGTTTAGGCTGACATTTAATCACAAACAAGAAAGAAAATTCATATTGAAATTTCCCAAATAGCTCCAGCTACAATATAGTATACAGCAATGGAAAATGAGATGTGTGAATGTAATTTTTTTTAAATACTCTTTGTCATCAAATAATACTGTTTACTTTCAGTGATTTGAAATTTCTATTTCCAAAAAATCTCAACACGACCATATGCAGGAAAAAAGGGCCGCAGGTGAATAGAGTGAATCGCTTATGAAAATTCTATTCCAGCAAAGAATGCAACACAGCAAGGGGGATCTTTAGCTAGAGGTAAAGCTAATTGATCTAAATCATGCTTTTTTTGGCAGGCTGATCTCTTTTTTTGTACAGACCAAGTCCTAGTTAGCTTAGAATGTTTTCTGTAATCCCTGTACTTAAGCTGAAGTATACTTCAGCCTGTGTAAACTTTCAAGCATCCATTTTATCTTCAACCCTCTGACGCCCTAATTGGAGAAAAAGGAACTGAATGGAAAAAGAACTAATCAAATTAGTGAACCACAACTTTATCAAGGCAGAGAATGAGCTTGTCAGAGCAAAGAAAGAGTAAACTCCATGTGCTAAACAGGCAAAATCATTCCATAGGTTAAAAATACATTAATGTAGTAGAAAACAGAAAACACTGTATTGCTTAAAACTGAGCTAAACCTACCAGAATTCAGTTGGTTCAATTCTTGTTCAATAATTAAACAGCCCAGAAAACAAATGCTGAAAACAGGCTAACAAGTGAAATGAGAAGATCTGTGGAGTGTGGGGATGAATGTAGTTACCTAACCGTGCTTATTTACACTAGTTGAACTTCTATGCTGTAACATTTTCACTGCAAAAAGCTTTGTCCTCATAGGCTTTGTGAAAGGAATTTGATTTTGGCCCAGTTTTCACTGGAGAGATAAAAAGGTGTCACAAACATGGGACCAGTTAGTATTGGTAGCAGTATGTTCAATAAAAGAGCTGCCATGAATATTCTGTCTTTGACCAGTACACTTTTTGCCTTGGGGCGGGGGCTGCTAATGCCATGTTGCATGCTAATAAAGCACTGCAAGGGAGTTCACACTGTTGCTTCCCATTACATTGTTAGCTAAAGAATGTCTGATTTAGATTATTGCACCAAGTATTACCTACAAAGTAATCACAAAGGCATAGTCCACTGATTAAAAGGATGACTTTGTTGGGTGTTCCTAAATTACTCATGCTTTACTTCAGCTGAAGCAGCAGCTCTTTTAAGATCATGCACTACTGCACACAGATGTTTTACTTAGAATTGTCCACTGCCCCAACAGTCAGGAGAATGGCCAAATTCTTGGGATCTCGAGAAGTCCCTAGTACATAGCTAATTTCCCCTGTGAGGACCATTTAAGGTGACCATATATCAATTCTTTGCTTCTTACATCCATTCTGAGTAGCTTCAGAAGGGCCATACAGGAAGCAAAATGGTGGAGAGCCAAACCCACCTGCACAAAAAAGTTACACTTAGAAGGGATCTTCTGCCAAATTTTATGACAAAGCTACGTTGATACTTTGCATAGCTTTTTCAGCATCACATTCCAGCTCCCTTTATGTGAACTAAAATACAACCATTCTCCACAGACTCGGAGAATGGTAGTCTTTTCTTGAATGTTAAAATGAGAATAAAACAAAGTACGCCAATAAACAAGAAAATGATGGAACAAAGCCTTTGGATTTTTAGAAGAGTTAGCACTTTAGCTGATAAGGATCCTCAGATCCATGGGAGTTTCATATCAAGGGACATTTCAGTAGAGTAGCATTTGACTGTCCTATTTTGACCCACAGACCTGACAGCTAAATCCTGGGTAAATACATGGGAAGAGGAGTATGCTGATGCCATCAGCCTTTTTAGATCTGCAGAGACAAGTGGAGCACCGATACTGAGGGCAGAATGGCTGGCAAGGGGGCACACAGAGCAGAAAGAGATGGTCTAATTCTTGCAGGCAAAAGCACATCCTGTGCGTTAGTATCTAATGGATCCTGCTTAAAAAACAGATCTCCACCTCCTGCCTGTTTCAAAGACAGGTCCTGGCAAGAGAAGTAACACAGCTTTACCAAAGTCATGTTTACAGAACAATTAGAGGTTTAGAAGATGCTAGGTGGAAGGACCGAGTTTTGAAGCAGTTGGCCACATGTTACAGCAAATGTTGGAGGCATATAGGGTTTGGAGAGCATTCTTCTGGAGGTCACATTTTGCTGCTCATCTGCTTTTGCACTGCAAGTTACCTATGAATTTTTAGTCAAGTGCATTTGACGTAGAGGCCAACAAAAGTTTTACTGGTGAAAGGTACAGAGTTAAATATGAGAGTCACATTCCTGCCAGATCTTGACTGGCACAAAAGAGCTGGGCTTACCTTAAAAAAAAAAAAAAAAGCGCTAGTAAAAACCCCAGCTTGAACCTTCACCCAGAAACCTGGGAAAGCTAAACTAAACTAAGCAACTTTCATCTGTTCAGTCAGTTAATTTTCCTTACTCATGAGCACAAATCAACTAGCTTAACAAACCTTATTTTACTAAAGGAAGAACAAGACAGATAAACAAGATAACATATTAAGAATATATACCTAGTGCTTGAAGTATAACTAACCATTTTACAGTGTTCTCCTATACTGGGTCTGATCAGCTGGCTGTCCTGCTCCCAGCTGGGTCTTGTGGGGCAGCAGCCTGTGGCTCAAGGTGCAGCAGTTCAGTGCCTGTCTCACCGCCCCCCTCTAAATAAACACTGCAGCAACTGTTGCCTACAGTTTCTCATTTCAGCTCCTAGGCCAGAAGGTACATGGCTTTGGGAACTAGCAGTGTAATCATGTACAGAAGACTCTTAAACAGTTCCTTCTTTCTCTAAGTCCACAGCGTAATCTTAACAACTTCTCCTGCTTCATGAGACTCTAAACTTAAACTCACTAATTTTTTTTCTTCACTAGAACATTTGCCTTCTGATGCTAGAAATTATTGCATTATGGTGACCACTCACCATGAGTGCTCTTAGGCATAGTTAATTAGTCCAGACTTTAATATCCTATTTCAAATTGTTATCCATGATATGCCTCAATAAAATAAAATAAAATAAAATAAAACAACCCTCTCTCCAACATAATAAACCAATGCATGTAGAATAAAGGTGTTTCAGGCCTGACCAAGTATTCTTTCCATTTATCAGCCTTTTTCTACAGTGGATATCAGCTGCAAGCTTCTCCTTTTGAGTCTCCTTCTCTTCTGGACTTCTTCAGTAAAGGAGCTTTGCTCTGAGTACCAGCTGCCAGGATTACAAAGGAAGAACATCACATTTCACATATTTTATCCTGTAACTCCACAGATCACCTCATATTTTTGTGGTTCCCTACCAGGAATCACACAGCCTAGAGACCAGACCCACAGGCACTGGTCTTCTTGAAAGGGCACACTGATATTACAATTTGATGTGATGAAGCCCCAAGCTGGGAATCACCAGGACTTCCCATCTAAACTACTGCAGTGACTTACAAGTTTCACCTGGCAACCATTATACTGCTGTTGCGTGTCCTCTCTTCAACAAAAGAGCATATACAATATGTGGCAGCTGTATTTTATTAACACATTGATGAAAACAATAACTGCAGTAGAAAACATGAAACATACAAACTTAGGCTCAGTTTCTCTTACCTGGTGCAAAACCAGTAGCTTCAAGAAATAAATTTCTCTAGATTATTTGTGCTAGACAAGAGGTCATAATCTACTTGGTGTTTAATCCCTTGGTGGCTGTGTCAGTAGAAGCCATTGATGCATTTCCAGCTCTTTAGCAGCTACATTTTTAAGAGCCTCTATGTTACTGGGATATATTTGTCATTCTTAGTGCACCTGACAGGTTTCTATTTTTCTTTTCTTGGGCCTTTTATTACTTGTGATGTATGGCTCGCTATTGCTGGGGGTAGTCGGGGCACCTCAGAGGAGGATGCAGACCCTTGGTGGGTCCAGGGCTGCAGCACTGCTGGGTAGCGTGGTGCAGCGGTCCGGGAGCATGTGGCTGGCCAGCAGCTGCTGCAGCCCATCTCCCTGAGTCCACTCTGACAGCAGCGGGTGCTGGCAGCACCCCAGCAAGCGGGGCAGGGCTGATCTGGGATCGTCAGCTCCTGAGAGCCTCGGCTGTTTCTCGCTCAGCATGTCTGGGCCAGAAGCGTTATGCCCACAGGGCCCTGGAGGGGCTGGGACATGCACAGGGGACATTCCCTCCCTTAAAGAAATCGAGCAGCTCCTGAATACCAGGGGACCCTCTTGTAACCATGTTGATGAAGTATGGCCTAATCTCTTCTTAGGAGACCTGTAAGTAAAGCTTGCTGGACTGACTAAAATTTAATGCCTCTATTGTACTTGTCTCTTTCAGCCTGTTACTGCGCTTGCACTTCTGGCTATTAATACGACGTATAGGTATGGCTCTAGGTAGCTCTTAGTTTTGCTAATTGACATTATTTATGCAGCAGATAGCAGAGATTCTGAGATAAAATTATGCCTGAATTGGTAGTTAATTGTCGGTTAGCCCTGAGAAACAATGCATTGGCGTATGTTCCAGCAAATGGCTGAGATGCAATCACAGTGCTTTCCCTGCTCTGTAAATAGCTCTACGTTCATCCTGATCTGTTTATGTTTGTCTTTTCCTTAGAGTAACAGCTCACAACAGATTCATTCTGTGGAAGATGGGTGTTACCCATGTTTTAAATGCTGCCCATGGCACAGTGTACAGCCAAGGAGGCCAGGACTTTTATGGAGCTACCATTGATTATTATGGTGTACCAGCCTATGACCTTCCAGACTTTGACATAAGCCAGTTCTTTTTCTCTGCAGCAGAATTTATTCACAAAGCTTTGAACACACCAGGAGGTAGGAAATTATTGTTGTTCACATTTTGATGTTAGTTGGCAGCCTCTTGTAACAGGTCAATTCCACAAGCTCAGTGGTGGACCAGTCAGTACATGGTCTCCTGCTAGTTGTTGGTCATCTGCACGGTGGGTGGCAAGAGGAGGGCTGGTCACATGTATGCAGCTGTAACTAGATCCTGAAAGATCAAGGAAGACTACAGAAAGTGGAAGGGAGAGAAGGGATGAAAAATGCAGGAGAGAGACTGGGGCAAAGAAGAAAGGAGACAGAACAGAGAGAAAAATATCTGTGAGGAAAGGCTGATTCAAAAAGAGAGAAGGAAAAAAAACATACATTTAAAATGGACACAGAACATAGTCTGAAAAAAAATTGCTGAAGAGTAGAGAAAGCTAAGTATTTATAAGAATTGGAGAAAAGGTGCTCAGAATGGTAAAGGGACCTGTGGGAATTATAAGGATGCACACACACATTGTATCTGTTCACTCTATGGCAGAGGTCAGGACTTGAGTTCAAACATGGCTACTTCCCAAGACAAGCCCCGAGCATCCATATTACCCAGGAGAAGTCAGCTGTAGCTTAATGGCTAAGCCCACCCCATCTTGCTGCCCCGAAAGCATCCCTGTGTTATCACTGCCGTGGCCCTTGCCCACCCCACAGCTGGGAGCGTGCTCCAGTTCATTCTGAGCACTGCAGGGGTGGGAGCTCTCCCCCCGCCATGTCTTGGGGTGCACCAAAAGCCCTAGGCTGCCCCCAGACAGTTTGGACACCTAGTGAGGTTGGGCTGGAGTTGCTGCTTACAACAGAATTCCTAGTCATTTATAAGTAAGCATCCTACAAGGTTTTAAACCTACACCTTCTTTTTGGTTTGACCTCAGGCTCTTTTAATAATGTCCAAATAGATCACAGGTATATTTTAAGGGCAATGTTGGCAAAGAATTTCTTACCAGTTCTGTAGACAGCTACATCATAACTGAAAAGCTCAAATAAGCTTTTTTCCCACAGTGAGAGTGGTACTGAGTAATATGGGTGGATTCTCTGCTTGCATTTTGCTGTATATTTATTTCTATTATTTGTATGGTTTTGACAATCTTATCTGGTCTAGTCTTTCGGGATCTTTTTATGCCATCTATATTTGTAGAACAAATGAATAAAGACACAAAAGTCCTGATTTCTACAGTGACCAGCCATGTGAAGAGGCTTATACACTGCAAATGAACTTCCTGTGTGACTAGGGCCTGCAGGGCTGTGCTTCTGAGGAGAAGAATTAACTTCACCCAATAAGATTTATAGCATGTTACTCAAGAGACTGAACTTCTTGGCTCTGGTGCAATAAAATACTAACTAACCTGTATTACATAAAAGACTGATCCTTAACTTGAATAAACTGGCATTAATGGAGCTATCTCAGTCTGTATTACAAGTTCTAGCTTTGAAAGAGAATTACAGTCATGGCATATTGCCTTATTATACAATGGTACTAGGCCAGTCATTTTTCTTGGTGGCTAATTTGCTTGTGCCATGCTTCCAGGCCAGATTTTAGCATTCTTATTCACCTAAGTAAGCCACTTTGAAATCAGTGTGTCTGATTGTCCTCTTGCTTATAACAGAACAACTTCATTGCTTCAATAAAGTTTTCTTTGATTTACCACTGTTTCTGAAATCAGGTTGTGACCTCATGACACTTCTCACACAAGTGAGTATAGCTCAGATGAGTAAGTGTTGCAAATCAGACTTAATTGTTAGTGATTCATGTGATCTATGAGAAAGGTAAGAAATAAAGCGTTTGCTATGTTACTCTGACTAGGCTGGAGAAGGCAGGAGGTCTGCCTTTCCTTTAAATTAAACTTCATCCACTGCACTGCTCCTCTTCTATGATTATAATTGATTTTTTTTTTTACTAGCTAAAATTTTGGTACACTGTGCAGTTGGAGTAAGCAGATCAGCTTCCCTAGTCCTAGCATATCTCATGATAAATCACCACCTCTCCTTGGTTGATGCCATAAAAACAGTGAAGGAACATCGATGGATCTCACCCAATCGTGGCTTTCTGAAACACCTGAGAAATTTGGATGTCCAGCTACGGCAAAAGAAAGGCTGCTGAACCAGGGCTGCTAAAAAACATTTAAAGTAGCATTTCTAAGTTTCAGGCTTCATAACCATTGCACATGTACAATTTCCAATGATCAGTGCATGTTGAAAAGTGAATAAAACTATGTAATTAAAAAAAATCCACAGGACTTTATAATGGATTTATTCTGATAGCTCAGTTCCTTCGAGAAGAGCACAGCCAACAGCAGCACTAGAAGCGCTGTGTGCCATAGTGCTTCTGTGCCTGATGCCGGGCTGCCATGTAACTCCACTGGAGTGCTTTAGATGGATTGAGTTTGTTTCTGATTTGTGCTAATGTCAGAGACAAGTTCAATAGTTGCATCTAACCATAAAGTATATTTGAGTCCCTTTTACTTAGAAGTATAACACAGCCAAGTTCCCTGGTGTGGTTACGGTTCTCATGTATATATTCTCATATCAAAATCTTTTTGTGCACCACGTCTGGTGATGGGATGAGGGCAATTACTTAGGAGTCCATGCACTGCTCTGTTAGCGAATGCAATGCTACAGAAAGCTGTGATGGCCTGAACACCAGCACGATACACCTCGCATGAGCAGATCTCTCGCTATGCAGTCTCAAGCTCAACAAGCCCACAGACCTTCTCTTGTGTAAATATATTTTCAGCAAGATGTGGTGTACTACGTAATATATTGAGGACATGTCAAATCTTTGAAGTATTTTGTAATCATTAACGCATTGGTTTTCCCCCACACTCTCTCCAAATTATCTCTCCATATTATAGCTAGGAAAACTGAGATAGGAAGCTGAAGTGAAACACATTTGTACCACCTTTCTGCTCCTTCCTCCTCACTCAGTAAGTGGATTGCTTAGCCCATCTCGTGGCTACTGCTCCCACTCATCAGCAATACGAATCTGAGCTGCATCAGTTTAGCGTCACAAGCAGGAAGGAGACTAGCACTGGCCCTGTGAAGATACCTCCCGCCACTGCCCATCCTCCAGTTCTCATTAAGTTCTTTCAACTTCCCAGATTTAAGCCCAAACACAAGCTGCCTTTCTCTGGCCTCTTCCTTCTCAAAGAATCAGTGCAGAGCCTGGAAGAAAGAAGACGTCAAGGGGCCAGGCTGCGTGTGACACAAAGACAGGCTGCGTCGCCCACACGTGGAAATTATTCCTTTCTATCAGGCTCTGTGTAAGGTCCTGACACCTGACTATGGCGTCTTGTCTATGTTCCAGATTTCAAAGCTTCAACTTAAAATAAGCTTAAAAACAGTTTAGTAAACCAGACTCACTTCCTGCCTGAACACGCTGAATTTGATTTAAGCCCATCATGTACCTCTGTATTCTAAATTCAGGAAGGAACTGAGTTAGCTTACATCAATGGCTAGGCTTAATTGATACAAATTAGTTTTAAACTGATTAGACCATGTCACTTTTCCTATCACCAATTAATCAGTTACTTAAACTAATGTGATTTTTAACACAGAAGCAGCATTCAAAATTCATCCTATCATTCTGCCTGAAAATTAGCTTGTTACTTACATCTTATGATGAACCATGGAGCAATAATCAAATCTATTTTCACTCTTTGCTACTTGTTTGATTTATTGATTAGCTGACCCTATAAACTTTCCTTGCCAGATTAATATATTTCTCCTTGTCTGTTTGCATTTTAAGCATCAGGTCTGATCATTTTCCTCTCCACTGGAGAGATTTGTGAGGTTATTGGAAGACTTAAATGGGGGTAACTCATGAGTTGTACTTCCTTCCCAGACCCCTGTCATCCTTAATTCTTGGAGAGGCTGAGACAGGGATCCTGATTTAGCTGAGCACTTACAGAAAGGAAATCCCTCCTTATTTCAATGTACATGGGTGCTTTGCAAAATCAGCATATTTAAGACCATTTTAGAGATCTAGTTGAATATCTGTTCAGATTTTCCTAAACCTTGCCAAAGAGCTCTGCTGTCAAGAGAAAGAGAAAACATTATAGCACAGAAAGATCAAATAGAAAATCACATTTAAAACCCGACAGTGTTAGGACAATCTTTACGCCTCACAAAGCAGCAGAGGGGTGGAGGAAGAACTGGATTTCCTTTGAAGTTCTCCATTAGGGTTAATAGGGATTTATATGAGTTAATATTACATCATAATTTATACCTCATTCACATTACAGCAGATTTCACTCGAAGCCTTTTGAAGACATGACACTGAAAAATCTGAAATACATGTGAGTGGAATAATGCATCTTAATGGCTTTAGGCTGGGTAAAATTAGACACATGTGAGAAAGATTAATGGACCCTCCCATCAGGATAATGCTTTGCATGCCCCTGAACATCTGTCCCACAAAGCCACAGCTGTGAAAGCTGCTCCTGTTGTAAATTAGTAGCTGCTCTCCTAGGTACTGCTCATCCTATGAGAGTATTGTTTCACAAGGGGTGCAGGAGAAGAGCATAGAGCAAAGCTGAGCCAATATGGCATCCAGACCACCAATGACATGATGGTGATCTTGTACAACAAGACTTACCCCAGTGGATGGAATAAATTAGTTAGAAACTCTTTTCAAGGACACTGGGAAATCACAGAAGTGTTTTTAATCGCAGACTTAGTGTTACCTATATTTTTGCTTGTCTGTATTACTCACTTTTTTCTTCCTTATATACAGTTTAACTTACTTTGCTCAGGGAAACAGATTCCAGTGCAAAAGCAGTAGAATTAGCCCTGTAACTTCTTAAAACAAAAAGTAGTCTCTGCTGCAGCTTGCCAAGAGGAAAGGAGGCCTTCTCACCACTCACTCGCAACTATCCATAATTCAGGGCATGACATGACATGACACTAGAACTTCACTGTTTTCCACTATTGACAGAAAAGAACTGTATTTCAAGTATTGTTCTGGTGAATCAGACACAGGAACAAAAACAAAAGAAAAATACTGCCTCACTAATGGCACTTCAGAATATGCACACGTCAACAGGGTCCATATGATCTGGGAGACTAAAGGCACTGACTGTTAACATCTAGTTGAGGGAGGGTCCCATTCTGAAAGATATTTCAGTACCTGAAGATGAGCTGAAGATAAGAGGTGCCCACGTATCCTTCCAAGACAGTGTAGGAGTTGTCAGCACTGGAGATCCAGCCTGGCTGAGAAGCCGATTGCCTTCCATCTCCTCTGAAATGAACACAGACCTTCCTGCCCCAGGCTTGCCTTCTCACATAGGTTCTCCTCAATCTGTTTTTCCTTTTCAGTTTTTTTTAATATATCTAACCGAAGAACGTACCTGGTGAAAACCCGCAGCAGAGGTCGTACAGTTCAAGAACAAGTTCCTCCCACAGGAAAGGAGTATGCCAGAAAGAAAAGTTAGACCTCCTCTGAAGAGGATTTGAAAACCAATTCTTTTTTTTGAAAGTGGTTGTCAGCTAGATCCACTTTAGCAGGTGGGTCATGGGGGCTAGTCCCAGCTCAATGCAGGCTGCGAGTGTGGGAGTCTGTGAGCAGAAGGGCCAGCAAGACCACCCCCAACCACAGCTGTGGTAGACAAATCTGTTTAAAGCAATCACAAAACCACAGTGTTAGTCTGGAGAGAGTCATGTAAAATTCCGATGCCAAATTACCTTAAATTTCTTTTCCTGTACAGGAACGTAAGGGCGTCAAGTGAGGTTAGTAGAAATCAGGTTCAAAACAAGCGGAAGTGGTTTAGTTACGCTGTGAGACACCTTGCCACAGGATGCTGTTGAGAGTAAAAGCCTACAAACACCCACGGGGGTAATCAGACAAGTTGATGGAACAGATAGCAAATATGTAGAAACTACATCCAGATCTGGGAGCTCTTGAGCTGCAACCGATTGGAAGCTGGGGGAGTATTGGGGAGAAGTATAATTTGGGCTTGTGTGTGCGTATTTCCCACAGGCACCCACTGACTGCCACGGTCAGGCACAGGACACCAGGCGGGAAGGACCTTTGGTGAGGCACAGGACAGCTGCTCTCATGGTCTTTTTACCTTGAATTTTGAACTTGCCCCTAAGATGAGCTGTGCCCTGTTTCCTAATAGCTGATGATAGTTATTGTTAGACTGGGGCCGCATGTGGCATTTGGGACTGCATCTCAGTTCTGTTGGCCAAAGTTTCATTCCTGGGGAGAGCTCCGTGCTGGCACGCACAGTAGTATTCCTTCTTTGGGGAGTGAATAGGGGGTTTTGCCTAACATTTGCCTAGTGCAGAGTTCGGTGGCTGCGGTGGCTGTTCAGGCTGTTCCCATTCCAGCCGGGATGCAGCGGGGAGCTAATCTGGGGAGGCGTTGAGGCGCATGCCGTATTTTGGGACAGCCACCTGCTTGGACACATCAAGCAGCAGCAGAGTTCAGCAAAAACTGCCCGGCTGATGCTGCAGCAGCGACATCCCCACGGCCCTCGGCGGCGTGCGAGCCCCAAAGGGGCAGCGCCCGAAGATGGCCCGACCCTCTCAGCCCTGCAATGCTTCGAGCCTGGCGTTCCTTCTGCCCAGGAACGGGAAGATATTTTGGACAGCTGCAAGGTGGAATTAAATCATGTGGATGAGGATTGGCGTTATCCCTACATTGGCGATATGTAAGTGCTATTTGAAGCTGAGCTGTTCTGAAGGGCTGGGGAATACAGTACTCGATAACATATGCTGTCCAACTATTTTGTTTAGTTAGAGCTGTTAAAATTAGTTGCCTCAAAATAGCATAGAGGAAAGCAAAAGGACTGTCCACTACAGAAAGAACCTACAGAACAGAATAACATTAATTGAAAAGAGAATAAAATTTTCCTCATTATTTTGCATTATTTATTTTGTAATTGCTCAACAAATAGATTTTATAAATGCTGCAAACACTGAACATTCAGAGCATGAGGCAGAATCGTGATCCTGAATAGCCTAAAATTGAACTATGATTGTTTTTTGCCCTTCTGAGATTATTTTAACCAGAATGGTAATTTTCACATAAAAGGGTATAATAATATTTGCTGTTTGCAGTGCGAGCTGATTTTCAGTTGAAATTTCTGACAAAAAATGCAGATGTTCTGAAGGAGCCTGGGCTGCAGTGCTCACACCCCAGACTTGCAGATTGTTTCATTCTGAAACATGAGGAAAGCACAGAACCATCTACACTGAACAAGCCTGTTGCCCATTTTTATGCCAAAACCAGTTCTTTCCACCACTAGCAGATTGGAAACTGGCTGGAATATCTGGAAATTACAATTATGTTATTTCCCCAGTAAGAGAAGCAGGAGGAACTAATGATCCTTTGGCTAATTTCCCATTGATTACAGCTAAAACAGGGAATTCTTTTAGCTCTGAATAAGCAAAATATAAAAATGAGCTAGATAGTTGGAATAAATAAAACCAAGTTTTGTAAATGCAGATTACAAATTAGATGTGCTTCCTAGTCTCACTGCATTTCTAATCAGTGAAATGACAGTGTGCAGATAAGGCTGGTGCACAGCAGGTTGCTGCCCACTTACAGTCACTGCGAGGCAGCCAGAGGAACAGTTGTGATGGTCTGGACCTGAATGTAGAAAGGCAAAAACCAGCACAGCAGACAGTACTGGGGTCTCACTGCAGGAAAATGGCATCTCCCATGGGCAAACACCATAGCGTATGCAAACACAAGCAGGATTTCTGCGGGGGGAAGAGGTTTGATTATGCGTGGAAAGCAAGCTGTGTTTCATTCATGAAGAGATGAGGAGAAGACAGCCAGGGGAAGTCCTGGTGGTTTCTTGGTACCTCCGACCCTCTGCACCCCTCACCCAGAACGTCACAGCAAACTCCAAAAAACTGCTGGGGGGACAAGGCCTAAGAGGAGGCTTGGGGCTCTTTAATTGCATAGTGGTGGTGTCAGGCCAAGCATGACAGCATTAAAGTGTGGCACTGTGAATCTGAGTGAAATCCTGTCTACGTCACTCAGCTTCTGACTCAGTGACAAGAGTGGGAAATCAGCTTTGCTTTTCCAGTTAAACCTTGTAACTATACCCGGACTTTTTTTGCTCTATTAGAGCCATTTAGAGAAATAAGGATTTGCAGGACTGAGTTCAACAGGCAGTAAAAAGTGAAGATTTAAGACCCTATAAAATGCACTGGAATTACATTGTCTTAATGCCATCATTTTTTCGGACATTCTTCCAAGCGCAGTTTTAAGACTCCCAGTAATGCCTATGGGTATATACATCCCAAGTTATTCTTGCATGTTTATTGTTAAATGCATTCTGCCTCTTGAAAAATGTAGTGAGTGCAGAAAAGAAATGTATAGATAGAAAGTGTCTACATGTAGTAAGGAAAAGATGAACTTGCAGAAAAATCAGCTAACAGAAGTAAAAAAAAGGTAAATTGGTTTTGTCGCTAATGCAACAGCTGCACTCTAATATTCAGGTTAAATACAAAGAGTTAAAGACTGCAAACAGTAAAACTGGAATTTTTTCAAGTACTACAGAGGGGATTTTCTTTATTCTGCCAACATCAATAAGACAAATATGAACAACACCTCAGAATAAGGTTTCATGGGATCTTCTTGAGGTGGAAATAGAGAAGAAAGTGAGGATTTGCATTTAGGCCTGACCTACTGCTCGGTGAAGTCAGTGGATACTGGATGATTCTGCTACTGAGCAAACTCATGCCAGTATAAATTAATTAGTGTCAGGACATCTGCCATAGCTAAAATAACCTGAAGCAGTACCATAAATTGTCACTACTTGTTCCTGTGAAACCAGTCACATACAGTTCCTGAGGAGCTACTTGGAAATTAAAGATCAGTCTAGAACTAAAGGTTAATTTTACTAGAAAGTATTTTTCCTCATGACTTTATCAGACACTTGATGGCCTGCTTCTATAAATGAGCTAAACATCGTTCATAAAATAAAGTAGGGATGGCTGACTTTACATGATGTCTTTCATCCCAGAGGACTTTGAAGTGGTCCACAAACTGGTTATTAAATATTTGTCTGGCTCTCAGCCATCACTGATACGCAAGGCCAAGGCCAAGACCCTTTGGGTTCGAAGGTAAAAGCTTTTAAAAAGTGCTACATAATAAGCAGCTCAGGGAACAAGAGCTAAAACATCCTGCAGAAATCAAACTTCATGTTGAATTTTAAGCAGGCAGGATTATCAGCTGGCGTTTAGCCAGGTTAGCAAGGCTAACATCACTCCAGCAAAGAAATGTGCTATAATTACAGTCTGAGGCAAAGTCTGAGTATGTTTTTTCAGCATATGTATTTCAAGCCCAATTGTAGAAGGACCTGAGCTGCTTCATGAAATGAATCTTTGCACAGCATTTGGGCCAGTAATTCCCACTGACTTTGTAGTCAAATAGAGCCTGTAATACTTGTTACATTCATAAGAAGTTATAGGCAGGAAACTGGTTTTGCAGAAGTGAAATGACTTTGAATTCCACATTTTCTGTATCTCTTCTGAGTATATTCAGAAATCACAACCTTTTATCTTTCTTTGAGTACATTATCATTTGCTACACAGCAAGTCTCAGTGTGGTGGGCACTGGGCTCTGCAGACAGTAATACAAGGCAATAAGATACCCTGAGTTGCTTTTTCACCGTGAGCTTTCATACGTGCTTCTGGACAGCTTGATAGCTCATGCCAAGGAAGTCCTGAGGAGCCCTGGTATCACCCACCTACCGAATGCTGCACACTGCATGGGGAAGCAAAGGAAACCAAACTTTCTATGGCCAGGAAAGTCGTTATTATGGAATACCTGCAGAGGACGCAGTTGACATTTGCCTGGGCGTGCATTTCTGTAGCGACAAGGCACTGACTGCTCCCGCTGGGCAGCGTCTCCCGGCAGTGAGCTGCTGCTCCTAGGGAGCACTTTCGTTCGGTGATCGCAGATTACTGCACAAGCATTAACTAAACCTCACTCAACCACTCGGGCAAGGGTTGTTATCCACTTACAGATATCGTCTCCATTGGCAGGTGGGAGGAAAGCAGGGCACTGAAAGATTAGGAGTAACCCACAAAACCGTGTTCAAATCAGTGGCAAGGATCACATGTTGCCTGCTGGTAATCATCAGACCGCATGTCCTGTAACAGGAGAGGGAAAAAAGCAAGCAACTATAAGTGTAAATGATGCTGCATTTTAGTGAGTGGGGAGAAAGATTCCGAGTTTTCAGTTGAAAACACCACTGATTTTTAAAGTATTTCTGTATTGAGTCGTCAGAATACACAGCATAAAAATTGTTACTTTTTGGTTTGAGAAACAGCCAAAAGCTGCAAACAGCTATCATAAGAGCTACGCCAACTGGCCATTTGCAAAGTCTTATGCCATGCTTTTACCTCCATTTCTGGATTTGGATCTCTAGTAACAAAAAGTGGTTCTTGATTTATGAGAGAGATTAATGTAATACCCTGAAGGCTGGTTTATCTCGGCTGCTGTAAATTGGATCTCTGAGGGATGAGATGAGAAGAGATGTGGGTGAGGCAGAAGCAGGAACTTAAGCAATCTCTGACCATGACACTTTTCTCTGCTGCCTGGAACAGCACAGCCTGTATTCATTTTTATTTTGCAGGGAAAATCTTGGCTCATTGTATTCTTGGTAAAAGCAGATCTGCTTCCCTTGTGCTGGCTTACCATCATTTTTCTCTAGGCGACACTGTCCAAAGAGTTATCCAGTACTGAGCAATTTCACTAAACTGAGGGTTACTGAAACAGCTGCAGGATTTAGATATTGAACTGAGAAACAGAATACACCTACATAATCCACTGTAAGATGAAAAATCAAAGTCACATGAAGAAATGTCAGACTGACCATCTGAATATGGAATAAAGACAAAAGGAACACGGTCCCAAAGCTTCGACATTAAGCCTATCTTTCCCCTACACTTAGGGCATAGAAGATTTCCAAATTTCATATCTGACCCAAATCATTCCTCAATCATTCAGATAAATAAAGGCAACAAATATGTCCTATGTCCTTTAGGATATGTTTCCAGTTTGTTGTCCACCCGATTCATGAAAACTTACAAGTTTTCAACTTGTAAAACTCAACTTCAGGAGAAACTAGGCCCATGTTTAAAACTAAAGTACTTAAGGATATCCCTGAATTTTAAATGATGCTGACCTGCTTTGCTGATTTGGGATCAGCAAATGGAAAGGGGAAAAAAGTTAAAGCCCAGCAAGTACAGGAGGTGACCACGGTGAGGGACAGAATTTTTGCACTCTTATGGCAGTAGATAGTCAATTCCCAGAGACTTTCCAGAGGCACCTGGCTCCTGCCATGCACCCTAATTGGCAAGCTGGGGTAGATCACCCTCAGATATTTCTCATCTTAGGCGAGGCCCTAGAAGAAACATACAGTCACAGTGTGCAAGTGGTACCGGTGTGTTGATCATGGCCTCTCATATTTGCTGATTTAGACTGAAATCCTGGAGAAGCAGAAGTGAAATAGCTGGGGAAGGCTACTAGCGACAATTTGAGCATCTTGGCAGAACTAGGTAGCATTTGCTCTGAGTTCACTTGCAGCACGTGTGTGTTTCTGTCCAAGTGAACACGGCACATCAGAACATCCATATTTAGGCCAAATTGATCCCTGGTGAAACTCCATTAAAACCCAGCGGCGCAACCCAGCAGGGCTGAATTGGCCTTACTATTTCGAAACAGGGAAGCCTCTCAAGGACAGTATGGCTTAGGAGGCACACATAATTGGCAGGTGCTCAAGTATCAAAATAGCACAAGAATCAGCAGCCGTGTACATCCTGTGCTTCACGGGCGAGACGCAAGCGAGGAAAACAATCAAGCTGTCTAGTGAAAAAAGCAGCTTCCCAGGATCGCTCTAACCGAGGTGTAAGTGTGATCAATCCGCATGGGCAAGTATCAGTTTTCCACGTGCGTTTCACCTAACGTTGGCTGCCTGCAGAGAGCAGCTTGGGCAGGCTAATGCATGCTTGTTATCGCCGGCGTAAATATCTCTGCCTTGTGTTATTGTGGCACAAAGCAGCTGGACCATTTGAAAATCATTTAAGAAGCACTATAAAATTAGGGCTCCAGTGCTCTTATTTTATGACTTTCATGAGCAGCCATTGCCTAGAGAGAAATTATCCTCTTTATTTTCAAGGCTAAAGGTTCTTTTAACATTCATCAAAATCAAAGTGCACCCTTGATAACACATTGAGCTGTTTCTTATCTAGTACAGACTCTTTACCTTCTGCATAATATCACATTTGAGATCTCAGTTCTTCATATACAATTCATTTCATTTTGTCTGCTGTTGTTTTCACCAGCTGAATTTGCATAGTTTCAAGAGAGGCTGGCTTATGCCCTGAAACATATTCTTTCCATAATTCTTAATTTTTTTTTAATTTCTAGAACAATAGCTCTGAGTATTTTTGTTACTCATCCTTCTGTAAAAATGCTCAATTACCTCTTCTGGCAATGGAGTTTCACAGACCAATTAAGCACCATAAGCGAAAGATTTTTCAAGGGCATAAATAGTACTTAGGTGCATAACCTGATAGATTCTCCTTTGTGCCTTTGAAAATCTTTCACCCATATATAAAAGAGACGTTTTTGGTAATTTTCTTTTTTCCTGTATTGTTTTCACAGACCACTTCTTTACTAAACTCTGGAAAACAGTGGGTGAACAATCATGAGTAATTCCTTCTAATTCTCGTATATGTTAATACCAAAGAAGCATGAGAAAATACAATTGGCATGAAAGGCATTCTGTCCTGTTCAGAAATAAAAAAGTGTGGCTGTACCCACCATACTTAACTTTCCATTAGGACACTCAGATTTGAAGGGCTTAAGAAGAGACCCTTCGTGAAATTTGCAGTTACCAATGTCATGAGCAGTGCATGGTGAGGCCTTGCACATCCCCTGTCCTGCAGCTCAGAAAAACCACTGTTTCCCTCTGTGTTGTACTCATTTAACCTGTCTTTCGTTTCTCTAAGAGACCTGTCACCGTACTACCCAGACATGAAATACAGACTGAAGATAAACATTTAGGAAGTTATAACTATAGCTCTGTTCTCACGACTCCCTCTTTGGCCAGGATTTCTTCTTTATTCCCTCCGGGGGGAGCAGACTGTGTTCCTGTGCCTGGAGGTGGCAAATGCTTGCTTGCTAGTTTTTCCAGGCATGCTTTCGAATCTCTGTACATAGGGATGGCCGGTGCTGACAGATCGTGCCGGGGCTGTATGTACAGCCACACGGAGGAGCTGGGAAGTCAAGGTGCAGCATCCTGCGTGAAGGAGCTGTAATGGAGCAGAAGGCAGCCTGCGTGCGGGCGAAGAGCGCCTTGCTGCCATGCCAACACCTCTGCTAGCAGAGGGAGCTGGATTGTGTAACCATAGAGCCCTTGCCTGCTGTTACCCAGTATTCAATTCACCAGCTAGAGGCTTAATCGAACGGAGGGACAAGATGAAGTTGTGTGGCAATCACAATTGCTTGTGACCCTAGGAAGACAGAAAACGACAGGCAGACAGGATCAGCAGACCCTAGTACGATCTGCTGTCACCACAGATAAGGAAAGTCGGGCAGCATTTAGTAAGTCGGTCACAATGGGAAAGCACCTCAGCTCTGCGGCATGTTTTTCTGTTCCAGTACTGAGCAAGGCAGTAACAACGTGCCTGTGTCTGACGGTGCCGGGAACAGACAGAAGGGCCCTACCTGGGCCAGCTCTGAGCTCCTGGACTTCAGGCCAGGTTTGGCCTTTTGGGTTCTGGCTGATCCACCCAGGCTCAGCCCTTTTTTGTGGCAACAGTCAACAGTAAGTGGCAGGGGGAGAGCAGAGCTCAGTGCAGCCCTCTCAAGACCAGATCCAGGACCACAACTGCAATTGTTTCAGCTGCACAGCCTCTTCCTCCCTTCTGTGCCCGTGTGTGCGTCTGCTTTCTTTCTCAGGTACTTGCGCCTCACTCAGTACAAAGCTCTGCAAAATCCCTTGCACTCAGAGCTTTCAAATTCCTTGACAGCCCTGAATTTGCCTTTGTTTTGGGGACAAACAGTTCGTGTTGAACTGTTTCTTGTGGTAATCTTCACTAAAAGAGATGGCAAATTAACGTTTGAAGTCAGTGCTTCAGTGCTAAAAGGAGATCAGGTGAGGATTTTTCCTTTTAAGCATGGAAGAAGAATAGAGGCCTGTGGAATCTCTAGAGCATCCCGTCTTCTCCTACCTCCTAAAACCTCAATATGTAAAGGCTACACGCTCGCATCACATCCAGAAAAGGATCAAGCATACCCTGGAGGAGCTTTGACCTAGATGATCGCTGCTGGCAGCCTGAAGGAAGGACTCAGGTTGTAGGATGTTCTAGAGGGGGTAGATTCAAAGTCATATTTTGCTCTGTTAAGCCTGTTCATTTTCCGGAAGGCTAAATCTACTTTAGATTAGTAGGTAGGACTCCATGTCCCAGAGCTGGGTAGTTGAGGGGCAAAAGAAAGCTCCTGAATGCTGGCTGTATGCTTGTGGTGTGGTCAGCAACAGCACAACTTCTGTCACTTGCTTTCTTCATAAGATAAAGCTGATTCCTACTTTTGACTGCGGATCCAAGCTGGGGACAAAGTCATTCCACAATGGAATAGCTTAAAAAAACAAGTAGGATCCGAAGGGGGCAGGTGTGAAGGCACTAGGGTCTGCTTTAGCGTCCTCTTAGGTGGTAAGCATGCTCCAGTCCAGGTAACTGGCACTTGAGATCTTTGCTGCAACAGCTGTAAGTTACTTTAAATATTTTTCTTCTCTTGCTTCTCCACTGCTGATCCCTTTTCTTCCTCCTTCTTGCTGCCACTGAGAAATGAATCATGGTTCATAGCGATGAGTGTGTTCCCAGCCTGAGAAGCAGATGCTGGGTGTTTGGTGCCTATAATTATCTAATTCAGTATTTATTAATGGCTATTGCGGACACCCCACTCATGAGACACATGGAAAAGGTGCGAAAGCAGGTTAGATCCAAAGCTCTATCTAGCCCACTGATCTCCATCAGCCCACAGCAGGGTCTAGGGGAAAAGAGCATAAGAAACAGGACAAGCTTGGAGTGATGCTTCCCCTGCATATCCTCCAGCTTTGGCTGTCAACAGATTAGCTGTTTCCTAAACAGTGTGATACATTTAATTACAGGAGACAAGGCAGAAGGTCTGATCCTAGTGCAAAATTCCCTAATTGCTTCTGCCTAATGAGCACCTTGCCTCAATCAGCTCCAGGGAGCTGCTAAAAAAAAAAGAAAAAAAGGAGGGTGAACGGAAAGCTGACATATCTGGCTCTGGCAGCAAGCTCTTCCACTGTCTGAGGCCCTGAATGGCGAGGTTTCGGGGTAGGCCCATGGCTACTGGGTTTTAAGCATGTCTTTTACGGCTTTTTTTTTTTCTTCCCTAGCCAGACAAGCTGCAAATGCTGCTAAGAAGTTTGCTTTATGCCTGTTTCCGACCTAAACTAAGAGCAAGGCAGCTGCAGGCCCCCCCCCCCGAGGTTTCCCACTGCCCCCCGGGGGCGGCGGGCACGGGGAGCCGCGCTGGGCTGCGCGGTGGCACAGGGAGACCTGCCGGAGAGCGCGCCGAACACGCCACCCACGCGGCCGCCCGCCGGGCAGGAGCCCCGTGAGGCGTGCTCGCAGGCAGCGCCTCTCCCCAGCACCGGTCCCCCGGTCGGGCAGGGTGCCCGGCACCCTGCTACATGCTGCAGAGACCTTCTGGGCAGCTCTGAGTGGTGGTACGGCTTGGTAATAACTCTTATTCATGAATAAGGACCTGTTAATTCCCACTGATTTCTAATGATCTCGGCTGTTCGTGCTGGCACCTTGGTAAGGCATGATTTTTCAGAAAATCCCAGCAAAATCTCAAAAGCAGGCTCACTAAAGTCATTTCAGATTGATTGTCCCTATCTCAAAATGTTCCAGGTCAGTGGTGACTTGAAGATCTTTTGGTCAAGGTTTTGGCTGTCACGCAGCCCCTGCTGCACGCGGCCCCCGGAGCAGGATCGCACACCGCCTTGCTGAGCCCACCGCCTTGTTCTGCCTCCTTTCTCACACGGCATCTCCCTTTACTTCTTCCCTGTAGAAATTTCCTTCCTCAGCGCTTCTCTGAGCTTCGGCGTACCACCTCCTGCCATGCAGCAGTGCGTGACGGGGCTGCGTGATGGAGGGCACACGCATGCCGGGCATCCCGATGTGCTTCTGGGGTGCTGGCTCTTGGCACGTGGTCCGGCACGTTCCCATTTCATTCATCCAGAGTTAAGGGCTGTGGCATCAAGAAGCTTGACCTACCGTTTACCCTTCTGGTGCAGCCCATGGCTGTCCCATTTCTGCTAAGGAGGCTATAAGCAGACAAGTTCTCCTCAGTTTTATTTGTTAAAGGATGCAGGCACGCATCGTTCTGGGTGGAGAGGAGGGACAGTAAAGCCTTCGGTTAACTCAGAGCGCCGAACAGGTCTGATTGCACCTTCCAAACCAGTTTCCGTCCTCGGAGAAAAGGCCTATTTTTTTTAAGAAAGGCATTTGACGTGAAGTGTCTGGGGAGAGGCCATGAACAGCCGTTCCATTTTGCTGCTGTCTCCAGTTCTGATAAAACTCCCAGGGCAGTTTTCTCCAACACTGGCACTCGGACAGCCTCCAGCGACTGACCGGCCGCCCGGACACTGTTGAGGGGAACGGCCAGCCTGCAGGTCACCGGTGCCACCGCGTAACCCGGCACAGCTGCCTGGAGCCGTAGAGGAGGTGGCACCGCTCACCTGCTCCCGAGGGGCCCAGGGCTCAGGGACCCTCCAAATCCTCTCTCAAGGCCGCCCAGCACAGTCACAGCCTTCTCTTATACAGAAGCCTGCACAGGAACAGATACAGCACAGATGATTTGATGTATTCTCCCCAGGTCAATACCGATTTAATTAATCCACTACATATCACATTTTTCTCCCATCCAACCAATGCAGTTTCTTGTATATCAGTAATACTTCTGTTTAAAATCATGATCATACTGTCAGTATCTTCTTTTTTAAATCATTCAGGATTACTTTCTTCTGCCATCTTCTGGCAGAATGAAAAATCACAGTGTTTCAGTACCAGCAGTGTTGCTGTGCTGTTCTAAGGCAAGGGTTGTCATTAAAGGCAGTATGTAATTAGATCAGTTGGCATAAATGGAAAAAAATATATAGCCCTTCTTGCATGTTTGAAAGTTTGTCTAATTCCTCCAGCTCTGCCAGCTGGTCTAGTAGAAGTGTTTCAGTGGTTATCCCAGAGCAAAATGTCTTTTATAGACCTTATGTTTCTTGAATGTGTCTGACAGCAAAGGAGAGCTGCAAAACATGTGAGACTTAATAGTTCTACTCTACATTTTATACCAGGACTGCCTAGAGTGTAACATAAATACTTTGAAGAGAAGTCCTTTTGCCAAATTTGGTCTCAGGTCTTCATAGCTCATTAAAAAAACCCCACACCTTTTTTCCCCTATGAAAACCAATGGGAGATCTTTGACAGGCATGTAAAGATTTTCCTTTGATTACAGCAGGTAGGAAGGTGTTTCTGTCTGATCTCTCAATATAAGCACCACAAATCATGCCAAAACATGATTTGTTTAATTCTAAAATAAGCCATTTTGAATATTTTGTCTAAAATGGACAAAAGATTAATTTTTTTCAAAACAAAGTTTTTCAAGACTTTTAACATGAATCATTACCAAAACCATAAAAAGTTACTGTTCCCGATTTTTTCCTTTTCCTGTGAACACACAGACATTCATTGTAAACGACCGACCCCCCACTCTCCTGTAGCTCTCCATAGCTTTTCCCATATATTTTTTGCTAAAAAAAGAGTTGCTCATGCTAAATAAAATAGGGGGAAAATCCAAAATGAAAAAATGACAATCCTTTTCCTTAAAATAAAACCAAGCTTTTGAGCCAGTAAGAAAAGCTGCTCACAGAATTCCAGCCTACACGCTCCCTGGCGACCCTGGGCCGAGGCTTCCTGCGGGCCGGCAAGGCGTCCCCTGGCCCCCGCTACGCGGCGGCACCGAGAGGGGCTGCATGTCCCACTCTACCCTCCGCCTGGCAGCTCACCGGTTTACCCGCCACCCCGATACCAGAGAGCAGAAACAGGAACACCAGCCCTCACTTTTACTCCTTCCTTTCTCAACCCACAGCTCTAGCTCTAAGGCCTCCCCTTAGCTGTTCTTGTGCATCTCATCTGTGACCAGCTCCTTCGTGACAAACTATCAGCCCATTTAAGAAATAACTGAATCGAAAAACAAATCATGACTTTAAAGCCAGCAATTAAAAAGTTAAAGAAAAAGCACTGACTCTCCTCCAGCAAAGCTGACTGCCCCCAGAAAGGTCTGTGAGATGTCTGAAAAGCTTATGTGCCAAAATTAATCTTCCACTGTAGAGTTTTGAAGTCTTTTCAGTCTTGGTCCCACCGCAAGGAGTTTGTGTCAACTTTAAAAAAAGGGCCCGTCCTCATACGTACCCTTTCAAGCAAGGAAACGAGAGCACTTTACTGCCTACACTAAAGGTGCAGGGAGAGACAACTCAGAGATACCGCTGCCAAATGACTGAGGAATATCAAAACGCTTTTACTTGTGCCTTCAAATATTCTGAGAGCCTGCAAGCTTGACAGCGTTGTCAATGTTATATTGACAGCCACAGTCAGACAAAAATCAGTTGAGGAGTAAATCAAGGAGAAGAAAAAAAAGCCCTTTAATCCACAGTCACACAAATCCATACTGCCTGCAGAAGGGCAAGCGCTTTGGAGCTGTTTTTAATAGCAATATATTAACATGCTTGTTTGTCTTTCCTGATGCTTACAAGGCATTTTTTTCCCTCTCACAGTCTGGTCTCTTTGACAGCGTTTGTGTCAGACCTGCCCATAACTTATCCCCATCAACAGCCCGCAACGCTGAGGAAATCTCAGCACAGCCCCGGCTGCGACAGTCGATACCGAGGTCACTTTGGCTTTCTTGCTCTCGCAGGAGCGCCGCTGCCCTCGGGGTCACGGGGTGCCCAGGGCCGCTCTCTGCCCCAGCACATCACCAGCCACGGCCTCCGCACTCCCTCGCGGGCGTCAGGCAAGAGCAGAGCCAAGTCCCTGCCGTGAGGAGCAGCCCGCTGCACGGCGGTTCGCGCTCGCCCGATTGTAGCATACGGCACAGCTCTGACTGCTGGCGGCAGGACTGAAAACTGCAGCTATTTAATTCGGAGAGAAGCAAGCATGTAGAGATGTGTCAAGAGAGACCGTAGTTTGGGCTTTTCAGTGCTAGCGGTGGTCCCGGCTGGGACAGGGGTGCCCCGAAGACAGCGAGCGGAGCAAGCCTCACCGGGGCCTGGGCAACCCCTCGGCCGGGCCGGGAGCGATGGCAGGAGCCTGCGGAGGGCAGCGCCGCCTCGCTGGGGATGGCGCATCCCGTAGCTCGGAGATGCCAACTGCTAAGGTAACGCGTCTTTTTTCTCCTTTGAAAGCTGCAGACTGCAAAGGTACCGTCCCGCTACGGCTCCGGCCTGTCGCCGCCGGCAGGGCGGGCTCCCCACGTTTCCACCCCCTGGCCTTCAGAGCACCTCCCCGGGTCCGGCTGCGGGGTGCGAGAGCCGGCGAGGGGGGCCCTGCCGGGGCCTCCCTGCACCCCCCGGGAGCGCATCACGGCTGAGCCAGCTGCAGGCCTCATCCAGGGTCTGCCAAAAGCCGGGGAGCAATAAATCCCCTTGCCCTTGCCAGATGCAGCAGAGGTGGGTCGCAGCCCGGAGCGACGCTCCCGGGAGCGCGGAGCCCTGCTCGGGGAGGCCAGGCCGAGCACCGATGCTGCCCGTGGTGCCCGGGTGCCCCTGGGAGCCGAGCCAAGGGCTGCTCCCCGCTCTCGCCCCACGCGCGGTGGGAGGGGGGCTGTGCTTTCCAGAGCCCTCCACCTGGCGTCTTGCCCAGGGAGTAAATTCTCTCAAAAAAAGAACCAAACAGAGCTTTACTTGTGCGTTCTGCTTTTCTCTTCACTCCAGAATAACGGGAACGGCCCTAATGCAGCGCTGCGCTGCCCGATACCCGCGCTGAGGCGGAGGGACTGATCCTGCCGCCCATTACCCCGGGGCACTGCCTTTGGTGAGGCAGAACCGGGTTAGAGCAGCGAGCAGGAGCAAGGAACTTCTGTTGTTCCCTGCTGTTTGAGCGTGGGCAAAATAAAAGGCCATAATATATGATTCAGTCAGCCAAGAAAGCAATATTGCTCTGCCATGTGCACGGTCTACACTGAGACGAGTGCAGGATCTCATTTCAAAATTCCCATCGGTGCCTCATTTAAACCATCAGCCATAACCTGCATCTCATTTCCAATACCGCTCGGTATTAGCGCTGCAACGAACTGCTGGTGAGAGAGTCTAATTCCTGCAAACAAGCCCCTGTAGGCTTGCAAGGAAAACAGAGAGTTCCCCTCTCAGTTGCCTGCTAGGTTCCCATCTGGCTGTTTTAACTTTGCTATTGCTTTTAAATGTGCCTGTTTCTGCACACAAGGCTTTCAGCTCCACCTCCAGAGACTCCCAGGCTCTCTGAGCATCGGATTCTGGCCAAAATGTAGAGACACAGATTGGGTCTTCTTAACAACAGAAAAAAGATCGGGTTTCACATTACAGAATCTGACAGATTAATTCCACTTACATGATCATTTCCCTGTGAACCACACTTCTTTCCATCTGGATTTTTCCATCAGGAGGACAAAGAGCCATAGTGTTGAGCACTACCTAAGAGAAAATGGAAAGCAGTGTAAAAGATGACTGCAGATGCTTACTCAGAAAAAAAAAAAAGAGAAGGAAAAATGGGGCAGAAAATAATTTCAAACACATCAACAGGTTTTTTTGTTTGTTTTTCAGCTGAATTATATTCTGATCTCATGCTTTAGTATTCTAAACCATTTAGTTCTTCAGGTTTTGTTTCAGGGATTTTAGGATATTTGGCTGCAGGAGCTCTCTATATCATATTATTGTTATTTAGTGTTTGTGTTCTTGTAGTAATGACAGGTCCAGCCCAAATCAGTGCCCTGCTGTGACTGAGGCTATGAACAGTTTAATTCAAGATCTTGCAAGACACCTGTCCCCACCTGGGCTATCTTGATAACCACAAGTGGATCTGTGCCAGCTAGGAAAAGCGGTAGGCGAAAGACGATCTGGTGGTTACGGCATTACTTTGGGCCCTACGAATGCTCTGCCACCGCCTCCTCTTGGGGCTTCTGATGGTTGTTTAATGGCTCTGCAGTTGAGTGCTGCCTCTAGGAGACATGGTTACAACCCATGGCAAAACGGCAAGCGGCCTTCCCCATGCTGCAGAAACGAAAACTAGGGCTATGTGAGTAAGTGGCTGCTCGGTTCGTTTGTGTTCCTTTTTAGTTAAACAAAACATGTTTTTCTCAACCAGGAACAAACTATTTCATCTTGTTTTCATATTTTAAAAGGTTTTATGCAATATTAAAGTAAAATTCCAAAAGAAAAGTAATTTTGACAAGAAAAAAATGGAAGCGGTCAGTTTTTTGGAAATGCCAAAATGAACTATTTCAAACCCACAATATGGGAGTGTTTACTTTCTTTTTGAGAAGCGTTTTCTTTAACTGGAATCTGCCAATGCAACACAAATCTGTAAAATGCTTTAGACAATTCAAATCAGTGTGGGCTGTGGGCTTTTGTCTTGTCTTTGCCAGAAAAAATCTTCAGTAGAAAACGGCAATTGTTTCCAGGGCAGAAAAAAAGAAAATCCTTGCAGGCTGTGCAGACTCAAGTGGCAGGATAATATCAAAGGCGTGCAAATATCTCAGCAAGGCTGTTACTGCAGACAAGGTCCCAGACTGACCAAGTCCCGTGGGAACAGCACCCAGCTGACCCCTCCCTCAGCTACCGCCCGCGGTAGCTGGGCATTTGGGAACCAACGCTGAGCAACGGAAAGGCTCACAGGCACTCGCCACCTTGTAGTCTCCCCACGAAGCAAGCAGGTTAATCCATCTGGATTGCACTTGCAGTCCCTTCCCAGTCTCAAATGCCTCCTGCAGGTAGACAGTCTTCTAAAAAAAAAAAAGAAAAAAGAAGGAGAGAGGAAGAAAGAATCGAATGAGATGGTCTTTAAGTACTCACAGACTACAGTTTAAGAAGAGTAATCCTCCCTAACTTGCATGGGCTAGATCTCCGCAGAAACTGTTAGTGACCTTGCAAGACGGAATTTCCTTTCTGATTACAGGGCATCCTACCATGCTACACTTGCTGACTGTTTCCAGCCAGAGCAGCTTCTGTGAGCCACCCAAAGGGGCAAGCTTTGAGAAATGTAATCAGTGGCAGCACTTTTGCTAACTTTGCAGTATCTTAAAGAAGAAGGGTGAGGGAAAACCTTCAGCAAAGTCCCTGGCCTTCAATTAAAGAATTCATATTACTTTCCTCATTAGTCCAATCATCTGCTATAGTTATTTCCAAGCTTACCCTGAAGGCCCTGCAGAGTAATTCAATTGCAAGGCCAGCGCGGCACAGAACAGAGCGCTGAGGTTGGAGGAGTTATGCTCCTTGTCGAGATGAGGAGCTCACTTGTCTGGCATTAGTCATGTGAAGCAAATGATGTTGACACACTTTGGGGCAAGAGAATTGCGGTATGAAAGGGAGCTCTGTTGCAGAGCACCTCGCTGGCTGCGAAGGCTGCAGTCGCCTGCTCACTTTCACCGGCACAAAACAACTCAGTTCCTCGAGGCTGCGAGAGCCTCCTCAAAGTCAGGCCTTGAAGAAGAGACCTGGCAAGGAAATCTCTTTCCCCCTCTAGCACAGATTATTATTGTAACAAGCTCACAGACTGCAACAGAACTTTAAAATGATGGGCCTAGAGCAGCTGAAAGTTTAGCACCCATCTGCTTATCTCCACAACTTCAGCTTTTAAACATCTGCAGCAATTGAGAGTCATCCACACTGCTTCAAGATTAGCCTGTGGTCTTATGAACCTCCTGGAGTAGAACCTGTATTATCTTTTTCTTGATTTCCTTTTACTGCTTCAACTTAATGTTCTGTATCAGTGAAAGTACAAACAGGTCATCATAAAGATGCTGGCAATAGCTTTTGAGCACAGTGCATGGCTTTTGCAAGGCAGTAAAACTTGCTGGGCAATGCTTAATATCCTTTTCTGTGCTATTCTTCATGTTGATCTGTGCTACGATTGCACAATATACTCCTTTACCATTGCTCTTGGTGTTACAGGCCTTGAAAAATTCGTAGGATTCCTTCTCTGCTTCCCTGAGTTATTCATATGCAGTTCCTTTTTCTTCATCATTAAAAGTAAGCTTTTTTCCCTCTCTCCCATCATTTTTATTGTGCTTTTCATATTTTGCTTATTAAGTAGTTACCCCAGGGATACTTCCTTTTTATTGGAATGTACAAAAAGCTATAACTGCTCTTAACATTTGTGGTGAGGAGGAGGGAGAGGGGAGCAGGGGAAGCAAATTTGGGCTGAGGTCACAGAAATGTATGGGATATATTCAGTAATAGGCCTTGCCTCATCTGTACTTCTTTTTTCCATAAGCAACAAGACATCCTCCCTTACTTTCTGCTTTCTGCCCCAAATCAGCCTACACTGTTTAAAATGTGCCTGGATGTTTAGACAAAGTTGTTGCTGCTGCTGCTTTAGGAGCAATATCTGTGTTGCTGATGTTGTTGTGGGGCAGGGGACAGACTGGGTGACTTCTCACAGTCCCTTCTGGGCTTGTTTTCCAGCACTGCTAAGTGAATACCAAAACGCTAGATTTAGGCATTCAGGCATTAGAATGAGAGCTGAGGTCACATAACCTTTTGCAGAGTCAATGCAGGCCACTCCACTTTGGGAAGCCTTCTAGCGCGTATCCCACATTCACCACGGCTCTAAAACCAGCAAACCAACCAAACAAAACCCATCTGTTTCCTCTGGAGGTGAGAACAGCAATTCAGGATAATGAGATCTTATTGGCATGAGAAATGCTGCTAAAGTCTAAGAGGAGGGACTAGCTGGATATCTGAACTCTTGCTCTTAATAGAGTTTTGCTTCAGGCTGGCCTGAGCTTTCTGGGTCTAAAAAAGAGCAGGTTATTCTTTTACAGGCCATTCAGATCCATTAGAAACCCACTGAATAAGGAGTAAACACGCAAGACTTTTGCGTTAGTAACAGCAAACAACATTGCAAAAGGGACACACGCACTGAACTGCACCATCTGTGAGGGACCAAAACAATCTCGGACAGGATTCTCAACCAGCCAACACAGCCTGAACTTCCAGCTCTAAAATTTCCCAAAATTCAGCTCCTCCTTCTTCTCCCATCCCAGGTACCTAAGTACCCTGCACTACAGATGGGAGAGCTGGCCTCTCTCTAGAGGCAAATAGCTATCGCATTACTTGTACAAAGTGGAACAGATCCCAGAGGAGAGACTGAGATAGACATAGGCATACCAGTATAGCTGAGTGATCGGTGGTATTTGCCTGAGATACAGAAAAACATGGTTCAACTGCTCTCTGTTTTTGTTTACGTACACATATATGTACATACGCCTGTAAAAATTCATTCATAATTATACATGTATGTATACATGTGTACACACGTATAAATATATTTGTATAATTGAAAGAAAATTTACATACATACATTTTATATATGTATACACACACACACACTATATGTTATATACGCTTAGCAAAATTTCCATCTCGGCCCCAAAAGCCTTGTGAGTACAAGTAAGTCCAACGATTCATTATTTCAAAAACTTGCAGTTTTAACTAACAGGAAGCAAAGTGTGCACAAACACTTCAGTTACTCTCCGACATAAAGTGCTAGAGCTTTCCTGCATTACACTCATCAGCACTACAGTGATAGAAATAACAACTGCATCTATGAAGCTCAGTCACTGCCACATTCAGGTGGCACAGGACTTTCTTTTTCAACGGTGTTACTTGGCAAGAAATGAAATCACACCGTCTTGTGCTGCTGCTTTCTCGGGGGATGAATTACATGCCTGTAGAGTCACAGCACAGAGTCAATCCTGCTCTCTGAACGCTTTTACCAACACCTGCAGGCCCTACTGCGCACACTAGTTATAAAAATGTAATGCTATTTGGAGGGTAATGAACAGGACTACTTTCTAGGGAATATTATTTCTGTATGAAAATTTCCTCTTAATTCATTTCAGAAAAGCTGTCTCTGATATAACCTGAGCACGTGCAAGGGAAGAGCCAGAATGCTTCACACCAGGGACCGCCCTGAGCCGAGCAGTGCAGGGGGCCGAGCTTCCTACGAGACGCCAGCGCTAGCAGACCTCCAGCGGCTCTTCTGGTTCAGAGGAGGGTCTGATAATCACGTGGACCAAGTCTGGCCAAATATTTACCTGGGAGATGCGTAAGAACATATGGTGTATTATTGAGCTGTTACTGGTCCCAGGGAGGTGGACAGAGGGGTGCAGTGCAGGGAAGAGCAGCTGTTGGGTCTATAGGAAAGTTTCTGCAACACTCGTTTCCAAAACTAGTAACACAAGGAGTTTGGACGTCAGCAAAAACGTGACGTACAAAAGTGTAACTTACTCATAGTCTATCTGAGCTGGGTTTCCATGAACCACAGTGGATTTTAGTAGGGTAAGAATTATCTCTATATGAGACAAAAGTGCTTAAAGGACCCACCTGAAACTGGTGGCAATTGAGATTGGCGCTGTGCACTGAGAAGCATCATCTGCCCCCTGAACTGCGCTTGAAGGCAGCAGGCAAGGACACCATAGCCCTCGTGTTTAGATGGGACTAGCAGGATCAAGGGCCGGTTTGAGGAGGACTCGAATTATACAGCAGGGATTTCGCCAATCCAGATCCAACTCTCCTTCAAAGTAAGACTGTAAAACTGAAAATATCAAATAGGGATTTTCATGCACATGCCTTACACTTGTGACTGCTTCTATTTATTTCCTTCTCCTTTTGTATGGATTACTGCAGATTATGTAGCTCATCAGCTGGGCAGAACAACAGCTCTTTTTTCCCAGCTTCTCCTCCTTATGAATACGTCACTTAAGGATCACAGTTTTGTGGAATAATTCGAGTCCCAGGTTAGGGCTAGAAGGGGAAGAACTTGGCTGCTGAGCATGTCAGAACCACGAATGACCCCAAGGAAAAATAGTGAGAAGCAGTCTGGAAGTGCTGCATCTGTGTGGGTTCTCATCCCTGCAACCCATGCACACTGCGAGAGAGAGATTAGCTGTAGGACTTGTTAAACAAATACTTAAAAGAAAATCTTGACCGCTCTGTACAGTCAGCCATGTTCTCAGGCATTAACTGTGGGGAGGCAACTGCCTAACAGTATCTCACAGGCAAGTCTATGCTCATGCTGCTCTCCACAACACCATATCATGTTCATCATTTGCAAAGTGCTATGGGCATTTTAAAATCTGCTACTTTGTAATGAAGCTGCAATTCCTGCATCCATCCCTAGCGGGAGCAGGCATTAACTATGAACTATGCTATTTTAAGGCAGAGTGTTGGCAGTGTTCCTGATTAACCCTTCATGTCTTTCAGGTGGGCCGCTAGGAATAAAACTACTCTTCAAAGCCTCAACATTACTCATATCCTTAATGCAGCGGATGGGCCATATAGCATCAATACAGGAGCCAAATATTACAATGATCTACAAATAGAGTACTACGGAATAGAAGCATTTGATGATCCTTCCTTTGATTTAAGCATCTTCTTCTATGATGCTGCCAATTTCATAGGCAAAGCCTTGAACACTTCAGGAGGTAAGAGGGAGGCAAAGAGAAGTTTTGGGAGGAAGTTTCAACATGAGCCAAATGGCTTCTCCTTGTGTTAACCAGGCAGACAGTAAAGCTCAAGTTCAGCATAACAGTTGATAAAGCACATGCAGAACCGCAGCAGGGAGAACGGAGAAGGGCACCGCAGGGGAGGCAGCATCGGCCAAGCCAAGTCGCTGGGAGGTGGGGATGGGGGGCTGCCCCAAACCCAGCAAAAGCCAACTCTAGGGACAGAGGGAGAGGGAAGGGGAGAAACATGGCGCTCTCCTGGACATGTCTGCCCTGCAGGAATTGCTTCCTGCCAAAATCCGTATGTCCCCCTGCCCGCTCACTTGTGCCCCTCACGTTGGCAGGGGCTCCAGCCCAGAGACCTGCCCCGGGGACCACGTGGCAGCTCTGCTCCAGCTCCTGATGGCTTCGACTGGGGGCAGAGGCACTTGAGCTTTACTGGCTTAAATGCTTTACATGCTTAAGTGCTTCCCAGAATTGGAGCTTTATTCAGACAGCCCATTAAGCCACAGAAGCAGCACAAGTTAATGAACTAAGTCAAAAATGACGAGTCTGACCCACAGCCTGCTGAATTTTTGTCAGTAGAGTTTGGATGATGGCCTAGTTATCATAATTTCCATTTGTTCCAGAGTTTGCTCTGACTCTGACTGGCTGTGAGAGCTTGCGGCTTTCACTGGAGTGCTTTATTAAAACCCTAGTTATAGTTCTCACTGGGCTGCTGAGATACAGTAAATTATGAGCCCATTTTTACGGGCAGACTGTCCTACAGAGTTTATGGGACTTGTCGATAATCACAGTCAGGACAGGCCAAAATTTTTCTGCCAAAACTGTTTTTCACAGAAAATGGCGTTAACAAGTTTAGTCACAGAAAGCTTCTGCTTCCACAGAAATTTTCAACTATTTTAATCTGAAATCAAATACCTAAGAACTCATATAGTTTGGGCAAGAATTTAAATTCTTTGATTTGGGAGCAGAGTAACCACTCTGAAGTTCTTCTGCCCCGCTCTGTGTTATGCTGAGAGCTCCTAACTGGACTAGACCTCTCCCATGGTGTAATGGCCAGCATATGCTCCACTGCACTGCTTTTTCAACCCAAAAAGCATCCTGGGAGCTTTCCAGCCTTTAGATGGATGATGAAAGCAAGAGGCTTTTCAACTTCATATGAAATTTCACCAACAGTTTTTTGAAAAATATATCAGTGTTTGAATGTATACTCTCCTACTTCAAACCAACCAAGCAAATCTCCGTAGCACTCTTCAAACTTTACACGGAGAAAATCCTCATCATTGAATAGCCTTAGTCAGAGGGAGCACATTCATAATTTCCTGCATGTAACTTCAGACCTTCTTTATATAGCTACCGTATCCTCAAGATAACATGCGTTAGTAGTTTTCTTCTCGTTGCTAACTATTTTTCAGAAGCCCAAGTTGGATGCATGAAGTCAGTATGAATACCCCCTTGCTTGAGATCTATGGCATGATCTTATGATAACTGTCTATGAAAAACTGAGTATCCACTAATTATCATAGTTATTTTGCCAACTCGGTTCTAGCAGTTTGGGTCCTCCCTGCATCCCACTCAGTGTAGAAAGCCAACTCACCTTACTCTCTCTCTTCTTTTTGCAGGTAAAGTGTTCGTTCATTGTGCCATGGGAGTAAGCCGCTCTGCATCTTTAGTGCTTGCCTTTTTAATGATCCATGAAAATATGACACTCGTGGATGCTCTGAAAACAGTGAGTTCTCACAGAGACATCTGCCCAAATTCAGGGTTCCTCAGCCAGCTCCGAGACTTGGACATTAAATTAAATGAAGAGAGGAAAGGAACCAGAAAATCTGCTAGCAAGGCATCATAAGAGTGTGTTGCTAAAAGAGAGAGGACAAAATCTTTTATGAGTTTCCTGTATCTCTCTTAAATGAATTACATTTGCAAACTAAGGATGTAAGTTTAAGATATGCTAGACTACGTTACTACTAAAAGTACATTTTACTTGATCTTTCTGTTTTACAAAGCCAATATTAATTATATTTATAATTAGTTGTGTATTGTATCCTTCACTCTCCACCTTAAAACATTGCTCTCTACTGGTAAAAAAGATATCAGGTTCCACTTCAGAAATAGCTGTGTTTCAGCAACAAATGAAGCTCATATCAGTTTATGAAGTGTTAGGCTATTTGGGGTGAAAGATGTCATATTATTTATGCTACAATAATGCTTAGAAGTTCTCTTATGAATCAGGGCCCCCCTTTGCTTTCCATATCTAAAACATTTTGTATTTTGAGACCTGAATCTGGCACTGGTTAGGTCTTGCTTTTACAATTGGAGGAGCCCCTGAGTTGGGGGCAAGAGGTTGTTTAGAGGTAGAACAGCTGGGAAACAACACAAACCACTCTTTAAGAAATGGTTCCTGTTCTAATTACAGTATTTTCCCTTTGACTATTCATCATACGATAGTTATTTATTTGTTTTTTTTCCCCTCCACAAAAATACCTCTGTTTGAGAGGAGACTCAATTATTACTCCTCTATCCCAGTAAAAATCATCTGGGAGACACAGAGGAAAACACTTGTGAAGAGGAAGGTGGGTTCTCAGCTGAGGCTCCAAACACGTACAGGCAGTGGGAGCGGGTGCAGGAAAGCATTTGACAACAAAATTCAAGGGCTCCCAAATCCGCCTGACAGTTCGACGTTACAAAACTTGTGATTTTTTTTCTCAAAAATAAAGGTCATTGGTGTCGCAACATCATGTTTTGCAGCGTTTGCTTTTGTGAGGAGACTCAAGTGGAAATTGAAGGGATGCAGGAATAGCAAGGGAAGTGCTGACAGCTGTGAGACTTTCATCTCCGTGTCTCCGGGCCACCACAGGAGCACTCAATAGCTACTATCAGCCAACGGATCAGTGCTGCCTGGAAACTATGCAGAGCACATCTGGCTCTCTGTTCCCAGCGGACAAGTATTCCCAGCACAAAGCCAGCTTAGGGATGGCAGTGGTTTGCGATCCTGGTGCCAGACGCAGGGATGCAAAGGCGTGACTGCTCCCTGCCATGGCGAGCTGGATGTGCAAGAAGAGAGGAGCAGCAAGCAACAACACGCCTGGCCGCTCCCAGCGCTGTCTGCAAGGCAGACTTCTGCCTTCGGCACAGACAGCTCAGCACCCTCTATAACCCTCCTGGGCCACGGCCACATCCGCAGGGTGTGCCGCGCAATGGGAGCGAGGGCACAGAGGAGAGCAGTCAGCACCGAGGACCTGACCCTCACACCGTGGCATTTCAAGGGGTTTTACTTTGGACTAACTAATCCTTTGGGCCGAACATCTGTGAGCAGCCCTGGAGCACATCTTTGCTCTGTTTTCCTACATAGGAAAACCTGTTTGTGACCTCTAGGGTTGCTCTATGAGGCGACCCAATGCACAGCAAGTAGCAGCGATCAGGCAGCTCACCCCAAAAGCACACTTCAGACGCAATCAAAATGCTAACGTATACGCACACCTCAATAACGTTTAACTCAACAAATTTGCTTAGATCTGTAGAACAAGTGAAAAAACATAGAGGCGGATTAGGCTGTGGAGATGCCCCCAACCCCAACACAAGAACCACATTTTCTTACACTTCACATCTGTAGAAAAACTCTCCTTGCCTTCGGCAGCAGCAGGACTGAGTCCAGCCATGCATTTTGGCAGCTGCATGCACCGCGCTGTCGAAGACGTGGGCCACGGGGTAGGATGTGCTGTCTGGAGTGGGCGCAGCATGGGGGTTGCTGCGGGGCTGCTTGATGCATCGAGCCGCCAGCAGTGTGGGCCATGCTCCTTGCCTCAGCACCTGATAAAATAATCATAAATAAAACTCACCGTGTTTTTAAGGTGCTGCTTGCTGCCACTAGAAAAATCTGTGTGTTACTCTAAGGATGGAGTATTTTAAGGACAGAAGAACGTGTGGAATATGCTGCACCCGCGGCGAGTTAATCGAGACGGGGTCCCCAAATAGCGGGAGCGCCGCGCGCCCCCCCCGCACACCGCGGCCGCTGCCGGCGGTGCCGCGCCCGAGCCGCCAGGTGGCGCCGCGAGCCCGGGCCGCGGCGGGTTTCCAGCGACACGCGGGTGCGGAGCCGAGCGCGACCCCACGGACACGCGGGGCCGGGGCGGGCCCGGGCAGCCGCCGCGGCGCCGGCCAGGCCCGATGCCTTTGCACCGCCTGACACGGCGTGTCCCGCCGCTGCCGCCCTCCAGCTCCTCTCTCTGGCTGATGGTCGAGGCCCAAAGCGGGTAGGGAATTATGGTTTATAATTAACACAATTAAAAATAGACATTGAATAAACTCAGCGCAGAGAGGCTAGAAATCCGCTGCGCGGCTGGCGCGTTAGGAGGAGGCTAAGGGGCATTACTCAAACAGAGGTAACCCAAGACCCCGCCGCGCCGGAGCGCCGACTACCAGGCAAGTGCTTTTGAGCTTGTTTGCAAATAAACCCCCCGAAAGCTCCGCACAGGCACCGAGCAGCGCGGCCGAGCCCAGCCAGGTCCGCCAGCGGCCAGACACCTGCCGCGCCAGGCCCTGGTGTGGTCTCTGTCGTTAGAAACCCTAAGATTTGTGAAATTCCAGTTTACTTTGCAGCTGGATTCCCAGGGAGAGGAATCCTGACTGAAAAAAAAAAGTTTAAAGTAGAGTGGTTTTCTTTTAATACTGTTGCAGCTTGTATTTAAATTTCTTAAAGATCTGTCTTTAAGGTGTAGTAGCCATGAAACAGCGTATAAAGGTTTTCTTCTCAGCTCATGTTTACAAGAGTCTTTCTTGGGATGAGAGAAACTGGCCGACCAGTTACACTGGGGAAAATGTGAAGCAGGCTATGAGCAAAATGCTGAGCAGTTCAAATACAAAACCTGGAGAAAAAATTAAGAAGTTTAGTGGGAAGGGTTGCTTTGTCTTTTTTTTTTTTTAATACTATTTATAGCTTAGAGCTCCTATGGGTTATTTGTAACTAGGACAGAATTTTTAGACAGAAATGGGATTTTTAATATGAACAGGCTTCCTCAGGACATTTTTATTGCAGAGGTATGTTTGTATGGCTGTGGAAGCCATTGGGATGCTTGGAGTAAAAGAGCACAGAAAGAGAAGACTGGGTTAAATTAATTCCTCCTAAATACCTACCAGCAGACTTGCTGTCTATATGGGGAGCTGGAGACAGAACTGTACCAGGGTAAAAAGGATACTGCGTCTATTTATAGCATTGCCTTCAACGCAGTAGGAATTCAAAGGAAAACTCCAGCTCAGCACACAGTCTCCTCCTCATCTGCTTCTGTCAAGATTAAATCAGGGTTGAGATCATTGCGTGCCCCTGCAGATCCCTGCGAGGAAGGCTCTCTTCCTTGCTATGAGGGGCTACAGATGGGCTCAGCACTCACGTGGCCGGGGCTCCCGGGGTCCTGCGCAGCCAAAGGCCAGGACTGACCCCTACCTCGTCCCTCTCCCTTACCAGTGAAGGGGCAGAAGGGCCTCGCCAGCCCCAGCAATTTAGCAGTGAGGTGTGAAAGCATTTCACCTGCCCTGCAGCCCTCTCCCCATACTGCGCTCTCCTCCCTACACTGGCTTCTCTGGGGCACTCCGAGCAAAAGGGCGGCACAGCGCCCGTGCCCACCCCGTCTCAGCAGGGAGGAGAGGAGGACATGCTCCTGGCCCACCCATCATGTTACCTACCTGGATGAGACCCTTACCCTGCAGTCCCACTTGCTGACACCGTGGGGCAATCCATCCCTGGGAAGGCATGGGGTGCAGTAGATGTGTGGGGCACGTACATGTCTGTTTAAGCAATCCCTGATGTTATTAAGAATAGAAATGAGAGTAGCCCTGAAAAATGTATTTGCAAAAGCCTGACCACCTCTCTAGAAATGAAGCAGGCTCCTGAAGCTCCTCAGCTGCGCTCTTCTTTCAGCATCATGGTGCCTCAGATCTTTTCCCCCACGTCTTCTGCCTTCCAGTTTCTCTTTCATATGAGCTGCGGTTTCCTTCTTCACAAGGCACTATCTGCTCTGCACTCTCGGTGCCCCTCCTTTGTTATTCTGTTATCAAGCTGTCTGCGAGGCGGGGAGCAGAAGTTGCAGGACTTGAGGCTGCCTTTGAGGTACAGGTAATTATTATGTGCATCTGTTATTGTGGTTGGTGCCTCAACAGGTGGAAAACATGCTGTTCTCTGATAGATTTGCAGCACTCCGCGTTCCTACCTTGTCTTTTCTCTGAAGCCGGTCATGTGGTGTTCCTAAAATAATAAACACAGCCTCACTGCTGCCACAAAACCCCTGGTAAATATATTTTTATGGGAATGAAATATTAAAGGATTTGAACAGTTATTCACTGAAAGCAAAATATGAACAGTAAGGTTGGGTAAAGATTCAAAGGCTGGTTTGCTTCCTTTCCCTGGGGCACATCCAGGCAGTACTGCTTGCACTTTGGAGATGGATAGTGGGGAATTACTTAACCCGAAATGATGGAAACAATTCAGACTATAATAATATAGCATGAGAGTTTCTCACGTTACATGTATTTCCCATACTGCTGGCTACATTCTGCCCTCAGATTCACAGGCACAACTCCCACTGGATTCTGGAGGAACTGTGTTTGAAGCCAAAATGCATTTCATTGTCTTTCTGAAGTCTCTGTATGGTTTAGTTGCTAAATCCCGAGCTCAAGGACTGCGGACAAAGCTTGTTTAAACATTTCCTAGTGTCTGTGCGAGATTCCCATCTGCTGAGTTTTATTTTGAATGTCATCTTCCTACTTTCCCTGAAAACACAAAGCAGAAACACACGTTTCCTCTGCCCTAGACTGCAGGAATCTCCAAAATTCCCAGCAGGTTCTCTCACAAAATGCAATGGATCCAAGTCTGTCTAAAAATGCTGCAAACCCTTTGTGGAGTAGAGAGGGAGGAGACCAGAAACGTGGGCCAAGTTTCTGAGCGTTATGAACCCCCCTGCCCCCAAAGGGACTCCATATCCTGTTTCCTCTCTCCCAAAAATTTCACCTGGCTTTGGGTTTCATTAGGAGAAATGTACTTTGCTCCAGTTCCAGACTCTACGTCTTCAGTTTGTGCTTCCTGCTGACACTGCAGAGAGTGCAAGGGCCATGAAGGCTGAGATTGACCTGGGGGCTTTAAATTTACTCCAATAGAAGAGCAAATTAAATACAGAGCACATTAAGCAGGTTGGAAGATTGTTGTTGACCAACAAATCTTCATTAAGTTCCCGAGCCAAGCTGTGCTGCACCTCCGATGAAACTGATTACCGTGTCTCCTTCCTTGCTTCAACTGCTTGTTCACCAGGCTTACAACAAATTCAAACTTGTTTTAAGTCTAATTAGAAATAAAATACACCATTCATCTGCCTTGCCCCACACCTGCACCCAGTTTGCAGGTGTCAGTACATCATTCAAATAGACCAGACTCTACTGTCTTCACCACCAGTTATTTACTATCCTGGTTTTCACTACTCTCTTTTTCACTGCCAGCATCTCGCGGTGGCTTTTTTCATTGCTCTATGGTGACTTTCTTGGTTAACGGTTTGCATTGCCAAGGACGAGGTCTGAGATCAGTCCCTGTCGCTGCTCTCCAGACCTTTCTGCTGAGCCCACCCTCCAAAGCCGCCAGGATGAGCTTGCAGGACACGCGCCTCCCTGCAGCGAAGCCTGCGCCCAGCATAACCGCAGCTTTGACAGGATCAGAGCAAAGTCCTTATCTGGCCTCTGTGACTGAAGGGAGGCTACGGCAACTGGGGCCTCTGACACGCTTCCCTGCAAACCACTACTAAAAAAACTGCCCCACCGGTGAAACTCAGGTGCCACGCTACTCTGCTGTATGGGCTTTAAAAACCTCGTGCCCCATTTAGGCCTAACTTAGAGAGGTAACCCCGGGGGAGGGAATGCAGGGGAAAGCAAGGGGAATTAAACAGCAGTGCGGAGAGGTACATGGCCATCACAGCAGTAACGCACACACACAGCAGGATCTACTCATCCCAGTGTAAGATGAGAAACAGTTATCAGGTATTTCTCCTCTAAACAAAAGGTATGCCTAGGTAACAGCAACACCATGAATAAGGGAGTTAGTCTTCAGCGTCGTTCTCTGCCTGATAATGTTCATATTGGCAAACTACATGTTGGCCATGGAGACTGGCTGTACCCCATATAGTGCGTCTTTGCTCTCAGACAACACGTGAAAAACGTGGACAGCACTCAACCTTTTTTGCACCAAAGAGAAGGCCTCAATTTATGCAATTTATGGGCTTACGCAGCATCGCCTCAGCGCCCAAGCTGTCAGCATTTCCCGTCACCTGGGCACTGCAGGGCAACAGCCTCTTTGAAAGCCAGCTGTTGTGTCCCAGGCAAGACTGAAAAATGCAACCAAAGCAGCTGCCTTCCAATGGGATCTGGGTTATTTTTTTGCTAATGGTGAATTGGTTTCCAGCTCTAGAAAAAAATGAGTTCTGTTCTCCTTGTACCAGGTGATCTGTGACATTTTGGATCACATATTTTTAACTGCTAGTTGTTTTAGAAATATGGTAAGAATTAACCTAGAGGACAAATGATTAGAAATATCTGTAATCCCAAGAGCTAACAAAACTGCTGGGAAAATCTAGACCTCAAATCAGCTGAGCTATAGAATCTGACGAGTTCCTATTTTTTCCCCTTCAACAGAATTAGTAGTGAGATTTTACAATGAGAAGAAAACAATTTGCTTAGGTGACTTGGGATTTCACCTCCTTCCACACAGATGAGCCAGCAAGTCTCAGCTCTGTTCAGTCTCAGTCTGACCTCTGTACTAACTTCATTTATTGTTTCTAGTTCTCAAACAGTGTATTACGTTATACCCCAAAGGGCCTGATTAGAACTGGCCAGTGTTTTAATGATTTACGAGGGGCATGTGGGACTGCACGGGTAGCATATGTGTTGTGTCACTGCTATTGGAGGAGCCTTTATTGATCCACACCAGTGTGCTCCAAGACAAGAGCGTGTCAGATTCCAGTAAGCTTTAATTCACAAACCTGATTTCACAGGTGGGCAAGCTTGCACTGGGAGTGACCATAGCTCTTACGGTGGGAATAAAAGAAAACAGCTGGATTGCTCCTAGCCATTGCATTATGAGAGGATTTCCATTCCTTTCCCTTGTTCTATTTCTGTCTTACAGTGGTTAAGGAGGTGTTTATCCTGCCTCGTTCTTCAGCCAGAAACCTGGGTGACTGGAGCTTGCTATCAGTTCTGTAGCTTATCTTTCTGCCAGAAGATACTGGTGGGAAATACAGGCTACTAGAGCTAGCCTTGCAAGCCTGAGTCCTGCCATGCCTATCACATTGCTAGAAAGACTCAAATCAGAGAGGCTGATGTAGGAGAAAGATGAAAAAGCACTTAGAAAGCTGGTGCAGTTATTTCTAAGGCATGATGTCACTGTGTTTAATAAAGGCTCATATTGTTTTTTAGGGGTGTCTGTAGAGAAGGACTTTGCAGGCACCAAAAGGAGGGTATCAGGTGGCAATACAAGGTTTCCATGCTCAGGGGCATCCCTCGATTTTGCACATTCTGAAATCTGTTTTGAGCACCAAAGGCAAAATCTGCCCAAAGCATTCCAAGGAAATCTCATCACCCAGCATCATTTTCAGAAGGAAAACCAGTGAAAGTCCAAAATTGACCATGGCTTTCACCTCAGAATTTAAGCTGCCTTTAGCTCACTAAACGGAGGCACAGCTTTTAACCCAAATTGAACCTGAGGATGAGACTTCACCCAGGTTCAGCTGTCACTACAAGCGTTTGGCAGCGCTCTGCCCTGGATTTCCTCCCAGCTCAGACCTGTGCAGAGATGTAGAGAAAGCATCCAACTTCTCTTTACCATCTCCACCTGTACAGTGGGAAGAGCAGTGTTTTCCTCACAGGCTAACTAACAACTATAACATACATCCAGCGTTCAAGAAACACTGCTGAACCGCGGGCACCTACCTCCTGCTGTATCCCATCTTCCTTCCTAGCAGGTTCTTAAGCCCTCCTGCTATTTAAAGTGTAGGGATACATGTCTCTGCTCTCCTGTAGGTGGGTAGCACAAAGCTACCTTGGTGGTTCTGGTGGAGACCACAGAATAAGAAGCAGGGGCAGGTAAGCAGTCAACACCCCCAAACAGAACAGACCTCCCCTCCCACCCCAAAAGCAATATATTATTTTTAAGATAGAAGAACATAACAGAGCTAGTCACGGAGAGAAGGGTTTCACATTGTGCCATCTTTTCCGTTAAGTCCTGGGGGCAGGAACAGTTCCTTTGCAAGCGATGGGATTCTTCCACTTCTAAAGCCTGATATTTCTGGTGCTGGGCTGAAACACACTGCTCTATTAGTTATCATTACAGCAGGCTCATTTACCTTCAGATGTGGCCTGGCAAACTCTGGCGGGGACACAAAATGCCAGCCTGAGGGACTGCATTACACCTGGGCTTCTGTGGAATGCATGGCACGGAAATCCTTAGCCTCTGAACAGTTATCGCTGAAGCAATAAATAAATGTGACTGCCTCAGACCATTTTGCATACCAGAGGTGACCCGGAAAAATTAGATTAGGCAAGATTAAGACTATACAAGAGGGACTAAACTTGAAGATGAGTAAAACGATGGCTGAGGGATTGGAAAGAGCATTCAAGTGACATTTTGCCCATCTTTAATCAAGCTAGATGTAGTGTGCCCAGCAACCCGTGCATGGCCTTCTCTGTTGTGTTCAGCTGGAGGCGAGATGCCTGGATTGACAGTCCTTACAAACTAGACAATGTGTGAAACCATGTAGTAGCAGAGCTGCTTGGCAAGGCTGGTTTCACCCCAACACCCACAGTGAGGGAGCGCAACAATTTATGCTGCAATACATAGTGCTAACAGTGGCTCCCACACAGCGACAGTGCTGAGGCTGAAACGTACCACCGCCAATGCGGCCCTCCAGTACACTGGGTCTGCTTCAGAGAAAGAGACTCAGCACCCTTCAGGCAACCTGCGAATCAACCTAAGCTTGCACATCTCTGCAGGGCCACGCTGTATTAACATCACCCAGCAATGAGAGCAGTGCACGCTCTCTACAACTGCAGGCTGCAAAAATTGAGAGGGCATTACTAAAAGTCACGAAGAGCAGCAACCGGCATTTCTGTTGTTCAGGGACAGGGAAGGCACCGATGTGTTTGTGCAGAAACACCAGTGTCGTCAGACAACCTAGCTGGTTACTGGCAGCTCCAAAACGAAACCAAAATGGCAAACATTACTCCCGGTTTACAGCAACCTGGATAAACTGGCTAACCTTTCTTCCAGGAGTATTTCATCCTTGGGTTTTTTCCGTAATTTTCTAAGGGTATTCCCAAAAACAAAGACAGAGATCACCTCTTCTGAGTATACTTGTCCTTCACCCTGGAGAAGTCACTGCCAGAGGCAGCCAAGTTACAGCAGTGCTTCTTGCGCACTGGAGGAGAGAGTCAGCCTTACCCCAGAAGCACAGGATCTTAGGCAAGCTTGTCTTCAAGTGGGAGTGCAGGGATAGCAAGTGTGTAATGAATGTAGCATATCCAAGAGGTGTTTGGTGTTACAGTGCTGTAAATTGGGATTTTTGTTTTTTCAAGAAGGAGTAAAATATAGTAGTGTCTAAGGTAGGAAGGCATTACATACTGTCAAGTCTGATGGCTGAAGCCCACGGCAGGAGACACTAGCAATGATATTTGGCTCAGGAGCAGTACCCTGGCTGGGAGCTAGTCTCTCGTGCACATGTGGACACGCTGTTGCAGTGACCGATGGCATGCAGAGGTGGTAGATGCGTTTTCGACTAGCTAGGGTCTTCGGGTCATGTGCAATGTGTCTGATACTCCACCCGATCAGGTTGGGTTAATGGGTATAAGGATTTACTTGGCAGCTGAGAACACAGGAGTACTGAAGGGCTCCAGAGGGCCCAATTTCGCAGCTAATCTTCTGCACCCACTGCCAAAAACCCTCCATCTCTGCTGGGACTGGGGCTGGAGGGGAGCTGACTTTCTTTTGCTTGCTTGCCAAGAGCCAAGTTCAGGCCCTTGGAGCTCTGCAGTGCTCCTGCTCCAGCTGGTGACTTCATGAACACCTAGAGTAGGGAGGAACACAGCTCCCTGCACAGCTTTAAATGTTTGTCTTTCCCTGCATATGCTGATGACATCATTGCCACCTGAGGGCCTGAACTCTGGTATTGGCAGGTAAAAGCTTTTCGGATCACCTTACATTGAGGTTCTTGCTCTCGATGCATATTTATGTAATGATTGCTAGATGGCTGTAATTAAATGATTGTAAAGCACCACCTAAAATGCACTAGTAATAAATTCTTAATAGCTGATGCTATAACAAGCAGTACAAAAAATATATCGTACCATGCAGATTGTTAACACAGTGTCTGGGCCTGTTTAGTGCACAGCTTTAAATAGTTACAATGCATGCTATTAAAATGGCACATAAAATTTGTAACTAGTAAATAAAGGGTCCAATTCAGCAACAAGATATATCCAAGCTTCAGTAGTGGAGAAGCCATGGAAAACTTACTTTTGTGTGCATGCCTTCTGCTGGCTCCACATGGCCAATCGTTACACTGAAGCAGGCCCAAAATAGCTGCTAAAATGTAAAGAGAAGTTTTCTTAAGCTATTTTTCCTAAAACTATGAAGCAAAGGATGAGAAGCCTGATTCTGCCACCCTGGCTTCCTACTAGCTCCACTGAAGCTTGTGAGACTGCTTGCACGAGCAAAGCTTGCTCCTATGAGCGCATCCTTGCTAGATGGACCTCTCAACTTTTCGGTAGCATCTTAACTCAGTGCCTATCCAAAGACACCTCGCTCACCTGTTTACCAGAGCACAACACACTTTTGGGACCTTTCTTTCCATGCTCAGTCACTTTCGTTTTAGCTATTTTTGGTCGGGTCTTTCTCATTTTACTTCTGCAAGTTGCAGCAGGTTTTCTTCAGTCTGCTCTCTTTTCCTCTTTGGGGACAGGAAAATAGACCTCGTCCTGCCGCTGGGGTTGCCTTAGGAGGCCTGGTCCAAAGCTTGTTGGTGTCAGTAGGATTGTTTTGAGCTTTGTTTCTCTGAGCCTTTCTCAGTGAACTTGGGGTGCATGAGATCTCCCCTCCTATCTGTATGGCCCTTGTGGTGGTGCTATCTATCAGACGTGGTTTCTGTGAAGCATGGTCCACTCCTGCCTGGTGCAGACTCTGTCCCTGCATCTGCACTAGCTCAGAAACATAGTTAGGATCCTATTTATATTACAAAAATGTAACGGTGTCCGGAAAGCCCTTGGTTTTCCATTCAGTGAGGAAGAGGTGGGCTAGGGAAAATACATTTAGCTGCCCATATTTGCCTCTTCCCTTTTATCCAGTTAAAGCTTCAGTGTGGACAATGTCTCTACAGAGATGGTTTTCTGTGGCTAACAAAATAAAATGAATATACAGACAAGACCCCCCAAAAAACAGCATAATCCTCAGGCGGCCAGGTTTTGCAAATTTGGTGTGATATTGCTGCACATGAAAGGGTGGCTGCTTCTGTCTAGTCACCATCAGGAACCACATACATGGTTGGTAAATACAAGTGCAGTAACCAACTGATGACAAGAGAATATTTTATACTACAGTTATGGAAGAAAACTAGGCCACCCTGCCTCCGGGGCTACATGCTGCTGTACGTCCTGAAACAGTCAAGATCGTCAGGTCTGAGCCCTGCTGGCTGGCTCACAGACTTGCTATGAAAAAATTAGACATACATTTTTGAGGCTTCTGAGGCCTGGCTACCCATAACATTGGTGGAAGTTGTGGTAAATTCAGCATGCTTGGGAACCAGGATAGCTTGTTTAATTTCTTCTTTGCATTTGAGTAGTCCTTTGCACCAGAATTATCCCTGCACGTTCCCCTGGGTGTTACATGGTGCAAAGTTCTGCTTGGACAGAGGGAAGGTGTTACCATACCTCACTGGTTAGGACAGAAAACTTGGTACCAGCATAACACTGAGGGGGAAAGACAGACAGATGTTTTCCTCTTACTTGTGCTGCTCAAAGCTGTTCTATACAGAGATTAATTTAGCCAGTCCATTCCTCAACATAGACACTGCATGGTCTGTTGAGGGCAAGGCCATTGAAAAGCTTTTTCCTAAGTCACACCAAGGCATGTGGTTGCCTTACCCTAAATGTATAGCTAGGTTAAAGTTGTCAGTCTGGAAGCCTCTACTAAATTTGGAAGCGCTGTTCAGATTACATCCTCCAGCTGCTGGAAAGATTTTCTTACAAACAGTTGGCTACTCAAATACCTCATGCCTCCCTGGAAACTGCCTGTATCTCAGCTTTCAAGTCCAGCCAGCCCTACCTCAGTCATTGCTATAGTTGATTCATACCATCCATATCGCAGAGCGCTCCTAGCAATCGATAAATTATGGCTCCAGTGAGACTATTGGGTTAAACACCAAGGAAGAAAGAATGATGACAGCAATACTTGTCATTTGTGCGGAGATGTAGCAACACAAAACCCTCCCGCAAACATATGTTATCTTGGAGGAATCTTTCCAAGGGATAAGCTTTCTGAGAAACATTTATGACTTTCAAATACATGATAGGCATGAACCTGACACGACCTACTTTGGCCAAGCCCTGGGCTTCAGCCTGGTCTTTTACCATCACAAATCAAACACAGTCCATTTGAAGTGCAGTCAAACTGATATCTTCACTAAGTTGACAAGGTTACAGCATATACCAGCTTGCCAAAAAACAGGATGTAGAGCACTTTGTTCTCAGGATTAAAAATTCTAAAAATATATTCACTCAAGCTAGGGGAAAATGGCTGTGTTCTACTCATAAACACAATGCCAATGCAATGCCTGGGGTGATTAAAATATTCAATACATCATTGAAATGTGAGTACTGACATGCTGATATTGTACTAATATCCCTTGGCATGGGAAAAATGCAAGGGAAAGCCTTCTACTAGAATGCTTGAATGCTTTCTACTAGAACACACCATTTAATACCCTAACCATTAGAGCTGATGTTTCCTCCTGACTTTCCACAGCATCACGCCACATCCTGTCCACTTATCTCAGCCTTCACGCAGTCCTGTCAGCTTGATCTTGTGCCAGCGTAATGTCAAGCAGTCAGATTGCACTGACCTTTGATTCCGTTCTCATCCCATTAAATTCTGTGGCATTGGAGAAACTGGCTAAAAGGTGGCACATGTTTCCATGGACTGAGATTCCTGTCCAGGGATCTGCCTGTAAAGGTCCTCTCCTCAGCACGGCACTGAGCACCACTAGTTATGATATGGAAAAGTCTGCAGCCACTGAATTAACTGAAAAACAGCCAAAGCATCCACAGTTCATACAATCCAAAGGGGCATTTGCTGCTGCACTGCTCAGTGACCCTTTCACAGGCCCACTTTCCTTTCTTCCCGGCATATGCCATACACATTGCCCAGCATAACGAACCACCAGACTGGCTGTTCTCTTAGCCCTGCTGCAGAAGAGTCACTAATACTTTTCAAAAAAGTGGGTTATAGATACAGGCATTGCCTGGTGATATGTGCGACCTGTGCTATACACTCAAGGTCACCCTAGATCAGCACAATGACCTTCTACCCTGTGATAGGCCTCTTTGATTGCAATTCTCCTGCTACTCATAATTAAGGAAATTCTATTACACAGTTCAGCTAAAATTACAGTTGTAGTACAAACCAATTCAAAATTAATCTAAATATAATGGTAAAATTTCTCCTCCGTGGTTGAATAATTACTGTGATACAAATCCAGTAGGGCAAAGATCAGAAACATTTCATATGAATATCATTCAGAAACTGGCATTTTAAAATTGTGTTGCTCATTACATACGGCGTGCATCACAGAAACAGACCCACTACAAAAAAAGAATATAGAGGAATTAAGCTGAAAATCATTAAAACTTATTTTTAAAATTAAGGAGAACCACATTATTATGTATAATCATTTTCCTTTCATACTAATTTGTTTTAATCTATTCATGCTCCTTACAAAACATTACACAAAATTTTATTCATATCATTGTTTTCTTTTAAAATGTGCATTTCAGTAAATGTCATTTGCATGTATAAATTTAGTGAGTTAAAATGTTAGACTGAAGCTAGAATTGAGCAGTCACTTATTCAGAAAAATCTGCCCTGTTTTTCTATGTGTAAATTTTCTATGGAAAGCAATTTTTTTTCAGTGTATTCATTATTCAACATATTAGTTGAATAGTTCTACAGAGAATTCTGTACTTCTGAATCATTCACAGGCCATTAGTTCCAATTATTTCACATTTGAAATTTGAACCCTAGCCCTTAGTTTTTATTGGGCATAGAGTTTACACGAAATTATTCTGTTCTCCAGTTGAACAAATGTGACCCAGATTGCAGATGGAACAAGTTTTGTACATAACGTCAGGATTTCATGTCTGTATTTCAACAGGAGCAAATTCTTTAGCTAGAATACAAGATTAATGTGAGCAGAAGCTGCAAGTCATCTTAGGATAACTCTGAAGGAGCATGCCCGTCTTATAAGAAAATCATCGTTCCAGAACTGCCGATATCCACACAGCAAGCAAAGCACGCTGCCTCCCTTTGCCGAGTCTACACAGTTGTGTTCCCTTCTAGAAGGACAAGTTTTTAAAGCATCACCGAAAGAGCACTTTTCTTAAGGTTTGCTATACATCAGAGTTCTTGCCCCAGCTGGCACAAGGATGGGATTATGGGCCTGAAAAGCACAGCGAGTGAGTTGCAGCCTGTCCTTCACGACCTGAATGACAGCCTGGATGCTGTAGCACTACCCAGGGCTCTTTCGCAGTGCCCTCTAATTCTCCACTCCTGTGAAGCTTAAGAAAGCAAGACTGACAGCAGCCTGCAGTCCTCTGAGGCTAAGTAATATGAAAATCAAAGTATTTATACAGCAGAGAGGGAAAGAGGAAGGAATAACAGGCAGTAGTAAATAAGAAACCAAAACCAAAACAGTTGAAAGCAACTTTATAGGGAGTGAGAAGTGCCCTAAAGTGGTCATTAGCCACACTGCAAGGAATGAGATACATCAAAAAAAAGGAGAACATTTGCTGCAGATATTATGAGGTGGGAAGGATTGGAGGAGGCTGTATTCTTGAAAGTATTTAACGAAATGGCAGATGGCCCTGTGTCCCGGCCACAGGAAATGCAAGTTCTATTTCTGCTGCCGGCTTCCTGTGGGGGATCAGACAGACCACGCAGGTGTCCAAGATCCCCAGCTGGAGCCAGGGTCAGGACTGGCACCGAAGGCACGGAGGGTCTTCTGACGTACCTGGCACCGGAGTGGCCGACATCAAAGAAGCTACCAAAATCGATGGGAACGTCCATTCCAGTGTGGGAATTCCTCCATTCCTCCTCTTGCCTAAAGCCATCTGAAATGGGCAAGAACATCTGCTTTTGTTTTCACAGTAAAAACTGAGACTTGAGGAGATACGCACAGTTGGGAGGGGAGCGCATTCCACAGTGGAGCTCTTTGTAATACAAACAATACGTGACCATCCTGGGAATATCATTATTTGGGGAAAATTTACTGTTTTCAAGAGGAAAAATCTACGTCTGTGAAGGTGGCAGAAGGAGGTGTACTGAAATAAATCCCTCCACATAGAGGGCCCCGATAAACAGCTGGATGGCAAGATGAGTCACCTGAAGTGTGCAGCGGAAGGGTGGCTTCTAGGCAACGTTCAATGTGTCTAGCACTGACTGGCACAGCGGTCACTGCTCCCCCCTTCATTTCTGTGAACAGGGATTTAGTTGTCCAGCTTCTCCTGCAACAAAGCAATGAGTTAACATAGAGGTGCAATGGGCCATAAGAGCCATTCAGTGCTCCCAAAGCAGGTTAGTCTTCAGACTCTCTTTCTGTCCTTGTACATGCCAAGTTAATTTTTTTAAATAAAACTACACCATATGTGAATTTAGTGCTAGTGATAGAGCCTTGACAGGAAACCAGGAAGGCGCTTCATCACAACTGAAGTTGTTTGGAAGGGAATTGTAAATGGAGGTCCTTGAACATGAATACAACCTATTTTGAAGTGGTAGAGCTGCTCAGCAGATAGATGGGAGGTTTCAGGTTTGCTGTTCTGGACACAAACCACTACAAACCACCCCTCCTCTAATCATTTAAGTGAAACACGTTCAGCACAGCTAGTGGCAGAGCAAGATTTTGAATCATTGCATCATTGACTAATTTTCAGAACACAGAAAAATTCTTTTAAAACAACTTTTTAAAAACAGAACTCTAGTAAAAATAGATTATGTCTGTTCTCTTCTTCTCAGAAGTCATCCCAACAGTTAAAATGCATCTACAGCTAACACAAGGAGCCGCTATTTCAAAAGTGTGCCACATGGGAATTGATTAATTCCAGAAAGAAATCAAGGCCTCAAAAACTGCGTATCCTTGAAATTAAAGTATCTATTCCAAGATTAGAAATGGAGTAATATTTGGAGGGAGGCAGAGAGGAGAGGAATGTAAACGAAACAACCTGCAAAAAAATGTATGAATGCTTATACAGAAGGCAGCTATAATCACTACATCTTACTTATGCAGATTCTTTCTACCATGAACATTTCTTATCAGGACAGCAAGTATCGCTGTTAACTACCATTGGAAAGAACCAAAATGCTCATTACAGAGCTTTCCCTGTTGAACTCGACAGTTGTTAACCAGTGAAAAAATGTTGCACGATCAATTCTATTCAACTCAGCTCAGTTTGGTGAACAAATTATAAAAGATAAATAAGTCACATAAAATACGTATAAGCAAGTCCTGATTTCCTGGTTGCGTGGGTAAAGGAAAGGCTCAGCACACAAAACTAGTAACTTTTTTCTATACCCGTGGAGTAGCTACAGTTTTATAATACATTTTCCATAGCATTACCTCTTTCCATTCAAAAGCAGAAGAATACGTGTGTTAGCATATCAAAGACTGGGACACTTTGTAAAGTGTATAAACACAGAACAGAAAGACAATCTCTGCTCCAAAGAGCTTATTTCTGTAATTGTGGGTGAATTTTGTGAAGGGGTAAGGGAAGGTGAGAAGAAGAGAGGGCAACCTCAGAGACATCTCCAGCTTGTGGTGAACATCTGCCCTCCCCCTTTCAGGATGGCTTGGGATTCGCTCTGCAGAGGTGACTTACTGCGCCCCAAGATAAGAAGCGCCTCAGGACGGACTACAGAAAGCCAGAGCAGCTACAAAACACCATCTCTGGAGGAGCTGCGGCGCCTGCTCTGGACACGCACACATCCCACCGGGCACGTGGATGAAGTTTGGCCAAACCTTTATGTGGGAGACCTGTAAGAGAGAGGGAAGGGTTGAATGTGTTTAACACAACTCTTAACCTTGGCCCCTTCCCCCTACTCCCATAAAACCTCCACCCTTTATTTAAAGAGAGAGTTAGGTGCTGCTTTTGGGATTCCTCATGGTAAGTCTAGTTGTTGAGTGAGGCTGAAGTGTGCTTAGGATGCCACAGCATAGAGAAAAGGCATCCTGAGTATCCTGATATTCCCATCCAAGAGACTGAGAGATATTTCTGCTCCTGCGCTAGTACAGAAGTCCCACGTTGCTACAGCCTGCCAGGGGCCATGGCATGCATGTGGCAAACAGGCACACTGGTGCTATGTAGGACAGGATCATCCTGTTTTTCTTCTCATATTGTGAGATGACATCTGTCCCCTGCACTGATGAACACTCATCAGACGTGACTTGTTGAGACAGCAAACCAGAAGACACTTGGCTTGTGCAGAAATATCATAACCACCACCTTTTTATTTTCCTTCAATTGAGAGGAAAAACCCTGAGTTTCTTAGAGCCACATCTGTCTTGAAACATTTTGGTGGACCACTTTGAACCCAGCTGACCTGTCAGAAAATAGCCAGTACGGCTTCACACCATTTTAACAAACGGTGCACCATCAGCAGCTTGTTCTGCCCTGTCTTGTAATGTAGCGGCGGAACATAACCCACCTTTCTTCTTTCAGGTATGTAGCTCGTGACAAAGCACAGCTGAGCCGAATGGGCATCTCCCATGTTGTGGACGCTGCTGCTGGGCGATTTCGTATCGACACTGGACCCAAGTTCTACAAAGACCTGCTTGTGGATTACTACGGTATAGAAGCAGAGGACAGCCCAAACTTTGATATCAGCATTTACTTCTACCCAGTTGCTCGATACATAAGAGCAGCACTGAAGTCTCCAAGAGGTAACTAGGCCATCTGTGCATGTTACATACCTTCTGCATAGGAACCAAGTAGGGCAAGTTATCAAAGAGTATTCAGCATAAACCAACCATATGCAGATATGGGTCGGAATGGAGATACCCAAACCAAGCAGTGTTACATCTGCCTCCTGAGCTCCCACAGTGAGACTGGGAAGCCGATGACATAGGCTGTAAAGAGAAAGTAGCTTGTTACTGAAATTGCTACCCTGTTCAGGAAAGCACAGAAATAAAGCCACGCTGCTTTAGAAGTCTATTTCCAGTCCTCTGGTGTGGCTTACATCATCTTCCTTTCTGAGGTACCTGTTCAGAAGCAACCTGGTTAGCGCAGAGATTCCTGAGGGCTTCTGCTACGGGACTTAGGGCTTGAGAGACGGGGGCTGCAGTCCATAACAGAGAGCAGAGTGCCAGACCCAGAGCACAGGAGCAAGGGTGCAGTTACCCTGAACCATCCCAGTGCAACAGCTACCCAACGTCTGTGCCGATTCACTGGGCAGGCTGTGCTCAACAGCCCTTGAAATGGCTCCTAACAGACACGGTGTGACACGTCGCAGTGGCCTCCGCTAGGGCGTGCGAGTCTGCCACAGTCATGGGCGAAGGGTGTGACGTTGGTGCTTTTTGCTTTTGTTTGCTTGTTTTGAAAACCGCACATTTCTGTAGGCTTCCTGCAGTTCACATGTTGTCTTTGTATTTGGCATGTGAAGGAAGGAAAATCTAAAAGATAACTGAAAAGATGATTTTCTCTGAAGGTGAAACAGGAAAGGATGCACTGAACAGGCTTTCAGAGGGGTTTTCCCTATGCCTAGGGCTATTCAGCATCTCTATAAGCAAAAGACACTAGAATAGCAAGTATGCTTTTATATATATGTGTGTGGACAACCTGACCTGGGAGTTGCATAGAACTGATCTTGCCAAATTAGTGATGGGGTTTAAAATAAAAGCTGGGATGGGATAAAGACACATATGCAAGTATCGTATTTGGGGAAAAAGAATCAACTATAGTTCTACAATCTGTACAAATCCTACAACCACAGGACAGGGAACAACTTGCTAGGAAGCAGTTCTGTAAAAGAGAGCCTGAGCAACACCAGCAGTCAGGAGCTGATGGCATGCTATTGTCACAAGGGGTATAACCTTGGTATAGGAAGATAACCTGCAAAATCCTTGGACTTACTTAACATTGGCCGGTGCAATGCCAGAGGCCTGGGGCTGATGGGGGATCATGAATATTAATGACAAACCTTCACAAGAACAAGTCTGCACTGTGCCACAAAACTGTATTTGCCCATTCAAAAAATAAGTGATTTATTCAGCAAACGGTTATGCACTCAGCAGCCTGTTTTGCTTGCTTGCATAGTGAGCTTTAGTATCAGCAAGGGCCTTAAAATGGTAACTACCCAGTCTGATGATGCACAACTGTGAGATGTAATCTACACTGCTACAGATCTATACTGTACAAGCTAGGGAAGAAGGATAGAGTAATTGAAAACCACACCTACACGCAGAGTTTACACCTACACCTCAGACTTCACTGCTGTTCGGAGGGTTTGCTCTGTTAGAAAGTATCTGCCTTTATGAAACTGAGGGTTGCGTTTGGATTTCAGAACCACTAACATATCTAGGGAACTTGGATCTGCACCCATACCTATTACAGCATATGCTGTTTACAATTCAAGTCAATATTGGTGGTGCTCCAGAGAAAGGTAAAGTACAAAATTGTTTCAAGTGTGTGCAAAAGGAGTAAAAAAAACATTCCAAACTGATTCACAAGAGACAGAAAACAACAGATGAATCACGGTGGCCACAAAAGCAAACAAAACCAATGTTTTGCAAGATGTATGCCCAGATCCTGAAAGTTATGAATGCAGAACAAGTTAGGGCTCAAGGCAAACACAATGAACTCATCATGTCTAGAGTGCGTATTTATCCCTGCTCCTATGTCTTTAGATACTGCTTTACTGAACTCCATATGGAAGCAGGGGTTCTGGGAATGGAGACAAGGTGAAATTCAATCATATACAGTCCAGCTGTTGCTGACATTCATCATTTTAAGGAAAGTGCAACAGTTTGGAAATATATAAACAAGATGTTCTGGAAGCATAATTTCCTGAGCTACAAAAATTTAGCAGCTAAATACCCATGACCTGCACAGGGATGAGACACAGAGGGGATTTTTACTCACATCATTTAGAAGAGGAGAAAGAATGGCATTTATTATAAGCAATGATGCTGAACAAAAAACCGTACCAGGTGACAAGAGGCCTGTTCATATTAAATTCAGGCTGTAATGAGGTACTTCTGTTTGACTGAGAAGTCATTTAAGATGACTGCTGCTTTACTGTTACTAGCAAGTTCAACATCTCCTTTTTTAAAAAAATGGAATTAAATTATCTTGTTCACATGGGAGGATAAGTCAAAGTTAAGACTATATGAAGCACAAACATATTTAAAACTATGAATCAAATATTCGCTAGAATTAAGTAAGAACTGCTATTCCCATCATGCTTGAAGCAAAACACCAGAAGAAGTCCAGAATACAGCATGGACAGATTTATTCCAGACTTCTAGCCTAAATGAGCAGAATAGGTCTTCAGTGAGGCAGAGAATTTATTTTTAATGCAATTAACATTTCTTCAAACCAGATGCTAGAGCATGAGCAAAGGGAAGTGGGGGAGTGCGGACTAACATTCTCCTAATCGAGAACTATTGTCTTTTAGGCAGGTTGCCCTTTCCCTTCTTCCCACTATTACTATTCCAGTCACAGTGGTAGATGACTGCATCACACCCTCTGAATGACTGCTTTCACCATCTTTATCATAGACATTATGTCCAGAGCACAGCTAAATGTAAGTGCAAATCAGCAGGGTTTGATAAAATCTAGTAAAAGAGGGAGGGAAAGCAAACTTAACACAGGTGAGAGGCGGCCATGGAAACTCTCAGACTAACACCGTGCAGAGGTAAAGACTTGCAAGTAGAGAGCTTCTCCATTTACTGATCTCCAAGCGTGTTTAAAACAGGCAGATTAAAATCACGCATTATCTTAGTGAAATTGTAAACGCTCTGATAAGGATTTGCCTTCTTACACTTCACTGGAGCAGATGAAAAGCTAGGCTCCCTCTCTTTCCTTTCTGTTGTTGTTTTTTTTGGTTATAAAAGAAGCTTCACTAGGGAGAAAAGGATCTTCTCTCTCGACTCTGCCATAGGTGCTTTATGTGCATCGCTTTGACCTCCTACTGCCCCTGCAGATGACAGCCCTCAGCTGTTGGGGGGTGCCTGGGAAGAAGGGATGCACCGCAGTCAGAAGCCCGCCTTCGGCTTCTTGCTGTTTTCAGCTGTGAGAAAGGAGACAGCTAGTGAATAGAGAACTAGGCAATTGACTCTGCACCTGGCTACAGGATGGTGGCTAAAATGCAACAAGAGCTGGGGAACTCCTGCAGCCCGCTGGCTCAGCTGAGATCTCCTCCTGGTCGGCGGTGTAATGCTGCTGGATTCAATGGAGCTAGGGCAGCTGGGGCATTCACCACAGGTGGTGGATCTGGCACCTGGTCTTAAGCCAAATTGAATCCATCCTGCAAGGAAGCAAGGGCTAGTTCAGGACATTTAGTTCAGTTAATGATGAGTAGCAAAAGGACAATAAGATATTACATGTTTTAATGGCTAATTTGTTCAACAACATTGAATTCCCCAACTTGAATTTGGCCAATGAAGTTGAATGTACAGACTTCATCCCTGGCGCAAACCCTTTGATGTCAATAGAGTTACAGCAGGCATGAGCTGGATACAATGTCCGTAATCCGTTGCTAAAAACTAAGTGTTACTGTTTTGCACAAATCCCAGCCAGATGACAGTTATTGTCTGCCTCTGCAAAGAGTAGCTTGAGATGTGCAGCACAACATTTCAAGTACGAACTGCAAGATTTAATAATGCCAGAAGCTAAGTGCCCCCACTTCTCCTCAGTTAATCCTGCTTATTCCTAAGGGATCCTGTTACACGCTCGCTGAGAGGAGGTTGCAACGTGGCCCTCTAATGTGGGTTCGATCCAGCTTCTTTTTGGACTGCACGTTAAAACAAACAGGGAGAGGGGCAGAGCTGGGCGATTTCTGCTTGCGGCATGGGTGCTGGCATGCAGGAGAGCTGGACACAGCCCCCCGACCATCACCGGACAGAAGCACGTACTTGCTGCGGTGAACCCTCCCACAGGTGTTTCCAGCACCACTTTGGTGGGCGGCGGGCCCACAGCCACCCCGGGGTTTTCCCTGCACCACGAAGGAGCCCCTGGGCGGGAGGAGCTGCCGGGGCACCTGTGTCTCAGCAACAGCCCCGTAAAAGACTTATGCGACTTTCTGTTACTGAGCATGCCGCGGTCGGCCTGCATGGTGCATGCGCGCTTGGGGCTCTGTTCAAATGCAGTATGTCATCGTGGGTTCAGATTGTCGCTTAACCCATTTGCAGCGACTGCTAAGAGACAAGGGTCTGAACCTGTAAACAGAACTAAATAGCAACACAGCTTTTGTTTCCTGACTCAAGTTTAACGTTCAATTTGTTTGCTACAAATAATCACACAGTAAATTCAAATCTGCTTTCATTAGAGCAATTTTACATTAATTAAATCATTTCACATGAATGATTTATCTGCAACAAACAGTCATTTTACTGTCAGCGTGCCAGTATTTATCATAACCTCTGTGCCTAGTGAAACAAAGACTAATATTCTGGAACAGATATTGCAAGGGTAAAAGAGATAATATACCTGTGTCCTCGTGGGGACAAGTGTATTAGGGAGCCACGCAGATCAGAGCCGAGGTCAATAATTGGGGCCTGTCCAGATTTTTGCTGAAACACTATCCAAATCTAGTTGCTGATCTAGGAGGGCTCTTCTGACGTGCAGAGAAGCAGGGAAGAGAAGTCAGTCATCTTATTCCCCTTCCACCTCCTCCTCTCAGTGACAGCTAGATACGAAATGGTGGAGAGCCAGGCTCTAGAAGCAGGACCCTGGAGTTTGCTCTGCTTTCTGTGTCCCCCACAAAAGCACGTCAGGCAATGTTTAACAGCAGCATCCTTACCTGCACGCAGCTAGGTCTTCAGTTCCAGACTGCAGGTGGGGCTGAGCATTTCCCAAGGCAGAAGACACAATCTGGGTGGAAAAACATGGAGTGAAGAAACCTTTTATGAAGATGTGGTTCAAAATAGCAACCATCATGTCAAATTCCTGGAACTGTTCAGATTGAGTTTCAAATTATTCAGTGTTTCAAAGTCAAATCCAACCCAACATCTCTCTCTCTCTCTCTCTCTCTTTTTTTTCCCCCCCTCCCAGTACAGTTCAAACCATCAATATAATTTCTTTTTCCTATTAGGTGTAGGGAAATTTTCAGACAAAGAAAAGAGTGTTTCTGGTTCCAAGAAAGTCTTTCAGAGCATCTTTTTCCCTAGTTTCTATCATCTGGGATGTGCGTCAGGGTAAGTGTCTGGATTTTCCCAGTCCCTGCCACTATCTTGCAGTTAGGCCTATGAACTAGTAAAGCATGGATTTTCAAAAGGCCTTTGGGACTTAGCCCTGTCTCCAGTATTTCTCAAAGAGGAGTTGTGCTCCTGACTCCTTTATGTTTCTCTGACCATCCGAGACCCGGGTTATTTGGTTCTGTAGCGTCTCCTCTGGGGAGGATAGTGCAGCATACAGCCATCCCACAAGGCTGCTGTGAAGACTAATGGTAGTGCTGCACATTAAAAATAAAGCCTAGTGAAAATTCAAATTAGCATTATCTTTTAGCAGGAGTGCAAAGCATTTCTCCTCATTCCCACACAAAGTAGTACTTCAAGAATTTCCATTGAGTTCAATGAGACTCACAGTTAAATATAAATCCAACTTGAATAGTGACATCAGGTGTCTCAATAAACCTCCTAAAGCTATGTCTGAAGGAGAAAACACAAAAAGAAATCCCTTCATCCTTGAATTTTGCAAAACTGATGTTACATTAAAAAAAAACCCCTCTTTCCTCCCCTAAAGTTTCGATGCCCAGTCCACGTCTGCTGTCAACAGAGCTGGTTTTGCTGCTTCCTCAGAGACTATATTTGGCCCTTTATTTCTACTGAAGACATGTCTATCTTTAGGGCTGAGCTCAGGTTTCTCATGCCGGGATAATGAAAGGTAGCTGTGTCACATACACTGTGGGATTCAACACTTCCCCGACCCTGCTGGCCAGAGCAGGTTTTTACAGCACATGCTCGCTCACTCTGAGCATGGGGCTACGTGATCATCATTAGTCAGAATGGGAACAGTTGCTAAATAAATACTCTGTCACAAACAAAACGAGATTTAAGATGAAAAGCTGTGCACAAAGTACCCAGAATTAACACCCAGGGAGACAGGGGCAATCAGTCAGAGGATTTGGGCTGGATTTAGCATCGTCATCCGACAAGGATATTTTTGTCTTGATCCCTGGTAATAGAGAAATTAAATGCCGTAAACACAAACAAAACAAGGAACTTGTACTGAAAAGCTGTAAAGATACTTGGTCAATCTTTCTACCCTTCCTTGCATTTTACAGAGAAGCAGCAACTGAGATATTTTATCCTATCTCAAAAAAAAAAAAGACTTTTTGTTTTTGCTGTTTTTCATCTTTTTCTAGATGTAAATTGCATTGTTAAATTGCAAAAATTTCAAACTTGCGCCTTACAGTGAAAAAGAAGTTTTGTGAAATTTTCATACTAAACATATGGCATCTTTTCAGCTGCCTTAATAGGATACAAAGCTGTTCACGAGGTGGTCAAAAGTTCAAATCTGATTCTAAATCACTTTAATAATACCCAATTGCTGAGCCATGGTCTCTCTGAAAAGACCAGATCTGACAGCAGCAAAGGACAAGAGAAGTTGAAAGTTTTCAGGCATGGCTGTAATTAAGTACAACGCCAGAACATTTTTTTGTTAAACATTTCTCATCAAAACGTACCATTTTTGTGAAAGCTGAAGCATTTTGCAACGTTCACAGGATGTAAGCTTTCAAGTTCCAGAATGCATTCCTTGGTCACATCCAGTGGGAAAAGATTGCAAATTTGAATTTTTCCATCTGAAAGCAATCCTTTTGACAAGATTTCCTTTAATTTCACATAAGACCACTCAAAAAGATGTTTATCTCCTTCTAGTATGGGTCAAAGACACACTATAGAAACCTGGAAAGTTGTCATGATACAGAATTGCCTTTCTCTAGCTGCTTCTGTTGGTGATTACAGCAGAAAAACCAAAAGCAGAGCAGAGGGAAAGAGAGAGGAAGAGAGCTGCGCTCTTGCATCCTGAGGAGGTCTTCTCTGCAGCTTGCTTAGGGCACCCAGAAGGACTCACAATATTGCTCTTAGTGAAGCAGCACAACTCATATTGAAATCTCTGGGGAACTCAAGATAATTAATAAACCATTTTTGAAGTGGTCACCTAACAAAGAAGGGAAGATGACAATTTGCCCAGGCTGCTTCTCATAGCAGGACCTTCCTGCATTCAAACACGAATGCTCGAAGCTTCACCCACTGCCCACCCTTTGCTAGCAACTGCATCACTCCTGTAACTGCAGTTGGGCAAACAGGGATAGCAAGATGTGCCAGGCTGGACACGACCAGGGCACAAGGGCCAGACAAAACCCTTGGCCGTTGTGCTGCCCACAGAGCTTGCTTTAACCTGAGATCTGCCTTGCAGGCAGACTGCACAGCTCTTTACGCTTTTTCTCTGCTACCTGTGTGCCATTGGGCTTAGGGCTAAGCCCCCCCCCAAAAAAATCACACACCGAGTCACAGATCCTGGAACAGAATTTGAGCTTTCTGTCCCCAACCAGCACTGCACCCGCTCTGCTCTCACAGCCTGAGCGCCCTTGCTTGGACAGCCCCAATATTTCCCTCTGCTCTGCACTATTTCCCCCTCTACTCTGGTGTGGTAAACCCCACCAGTTGGCATCCTAGTGTAATTGCATCTCTCCTTCTCTTCTTTCCTTTCTCCAGGCAAAGTACTAGTTCACTGTGCAATGGGGATCAGTCGATCAGCAACCCTTGTCCTTGCTTTCTTAATGATCTGCGAAGAGATGTCCCTTGCTGATGCCATTCGGACTGTGCGCTCACACAGAGGGATCTGCCCCAACTCCGGCTTCCTCAAGCAGCTCTGGGAGTTAGACCTGCAGTTAGCAAGGGAGAAACACAGAGTAAAGGCCTTCTAGCTGGAGAGGGGGGCTGCCCTCTGCCACCCAACTGGGAGAGTGCAAGGAGGCTGAATCTGGACCGTTTTGTAGTTGCACTGAGAAATTCCTCTGGAAATGGCTAGGTATGAGCAAGCCGTTAGAAGCTTGGTATGTACTTTTTGGACAAGCCCACTAACTGAAGGAAAATGAAATAAAGAAGAATTCAAAGTGGCAGTTTTGCCCACTTGGGCCTGTTTCTTTAACTACCTGCTGCGCAGGGCATAGGGAGCAGTTGGGTTCTCATGCAGAATTAAAAAGCAGCACAGTCAACTTGAGGAAAGACTTTTTATTTACTTATAATTGCATTTATGTGGCAAGAGGGAAAACAGCTAAACTAGCAAAAAGAAAAAGAAACCGGGAGGTTTTAAAGCAAGCTTTAACATTTCCCATCCAGCTGGCACAGGGCAAGACTTCAGGTTTTGTAAGTGGATATTCTCCTTTAGTCAGACGTGGTGACAGCAGTGCAGGATCCAGCTCAGATCTTGCGCTCTCTCCATTACAAGCCCTGGAGGCTGTCACTGAGGGACCTGCACAAGTCCTTTCAGCTTCAAACCCACAGCAAACACTCAGAACCTTAAAGAGATCATGAGATGCTCAGGAGCCAATACTGGAGGTCCCAGACAGATGCTGCACTCTGGGACACAGCTATCGATAGCCTTACTGTGCTGATCAGAGGGAAATAAGTTGTCCCTGGTGTCTGGGCAAGGCAAAGGGCGCACGCAGAGCAAACGGCTCACCACTGTACCGCACAGCAGTCACGATGCCAGACAGGACTGTTCTACTCTGGGCTTGCAGTCCAGCATTCAAATCACATTCCCTAAATTTCCCTGTTACAAAGGAAAGCCAGAATCCAGTGTCATCGTGTCATAGCAAAAATGAGCAATGCCTCTAACAAATCCAAAGCAGCAGCTCTGCATTTTGATTACTCTTTTACGCCCAATTGGCCACATTTAATCTTGTGAAGAACTCAAAGCAGATATTTGCTTCAGTGCAATTACAGCCACATACAGAACATTGGCAAATGCAAACAATATAGAATTTCCACTTGACGGCAGATTAATTTGGTGTGATGTTTTCCCCTGAGAGGTCTTAAAGGCTTGCAGTTCTGAAAGTACCATGCAGTTTGTATTTATAGCACTGTGGATGTTGAACAGAAAGAGAGAAACATATACTCATTCTGAAGTTTTTTGCCTCACTACATTAAAATAATTAACTGAGTGCAGCACACTTCCACTGCATTTCTCATAATGCAGTATGGAAACATGGTTTCCCTGCAGAGCTTACAGAGAAACTCAGGTGGTGTTTCCACTTTCATAAGAATAATGATTGAAAAGCAAGCAATGCTACAGAATAATTTCCTCTGAGGGAACAGAGATGGGTCTTCCCTCCAGAAAGGGTCCCATCCTTTGGGACTGGACTAAGTGGCCAGAAGGTAGGTGAGCTAATGATGGAAAAAAATCAGTTAAGTTATAGTTTTCACAGGCTCCTTACTGGCTGCCACAGTAAAGAGATTAGATTTCCATGAGCGTGGCAGCTGAACCACTCCTGGCACTTGGGTCTCCTTTAGATGGGTCTGTGTGGGGATCTTTTATTACTGAAGGCCATGCTGAAGCCGTTTTGTGAGCAGTCTTTTCAGTTGCCTTATTAAGCATTCCCTTGAACTCACTGTAACTCAGTATATGCCAAGCCAAATGGCACTATATTAAAGCACAAGGGGCATATGAAACACCCTGGTCCAAAATCTCAGCGCATTGAGCCCGTCAGGTCGTAATTCCCAGCAAGTTCCACACCTGGGAACATCTACAATTGCAGGGCGGAATTTAAAATGAACAAGTTCTCAAAGTGAGTGGACCTGAATTTGCCCCCACTGAGGCCTGTTAACCATTGCAGGACCAGCTGGCCAGGGGCAGCCATAGCTGCCCTCGCCTTGCATGGCTCGCACCTGGGAGCAGTACCTGGAGCTGCAGCCTGCCAGGGAGCCAGAGCACTGGCAGAGCAAGACTGGGAGCCGCAGGCCAAGGCATGGCTGGATGGGGCTGTTACAGGTCTATAGCAGAAGCACATTTCTGTCTGAAAAACACAATGAAGAACAGGAGGCCAAAACACTGAAGCAAAGGCAATAAAGTAGCTGAGAGAGGGAGAACTTTTCCATTCTCAGAGCATCCTCATTTCCCTTTCTAGAAGAGCTTGGGCTGGTTACAGCACTCTGCATTGCTATGAAGTTCAGATAGCAGGAGGCAGGTTTCCCCACACCTTCATCTTCTTACAGCTTCTCCACCCTCCATCAGATGACAGTACCTGAGCCCACCATCACATTCCCCTCAAATATGTAACTACAGCATGGGGTGCAGCAGCATGGAGGCTGCCTCAAGCACATGGCAGGGGCACAGGTGTAGGCTCAGTAGTTGCTGACAATGAAATAAAATTGTAATCTCTGACGCACATGTGTTGCACGCCCTAGTGGCTTATTGCCCCTGTGCTTAGTTAAACAGGAGTCTCTTAAAACTATGTCTGGAATCAAAAGACAAAGAAAATAAAAGCAACGTTGGGGGTGGTTCCAGGTATAGCTTGTGATACAATTTCCAGATCCAGAGCTGCCAGCTCTTTGCAAGCTGCCAACTCAGCCTGAGAAAAAGGGATAGCTTCCTTCCACTGCAGCCATTCCTGCTAACGAGGAGGAGCTGGATCCTGGAGCACAGCTGTCAGTTTTGCTGATTACAAGTCAGGCAGAATAAAGCCTCACTTGCTCTACTGCAGGTGTGCTTCCTCTGCAGTGCCAGCTATAATCACACTTGCTAAATATTACCTGCAGAAAACACCAACTGTAGAGGCTGCAGGCAGGGGGAGGTGATCAGAGTGGCAGATTCAGGCATATTAACAGACAGATTCAGGTTTATGCCATCACCTTCTCCATGCCTACCTCCTACCCAGTGCAGAGCTAATGCTGAGGTTTCTTTCTGAACATTTATCTGTTCTAAGCGCTTATCCAGTAGCTACCCCCGGCTCTGTGGTATAGTGTGGTATTTTCGCGCAGTATGTCTGTGAAGGAGGGAGTCCTATCCCCATTTCAAGGACAAGGCACCAGGAGCTCACCTAAGCTCCAGCAGGATGTTTGGGGCAAAGCACAGTACCGCTCTCCAGAATCAGTATAATAGCATGAGGAAAGTTTTCTTAGTAAAAATATCTTGCTTTCTCTAGCTCTTCCTTCCAGACTTTCAGAAATGGTGAATTCAGAGAATACTGCTGCAAGCATGTCTGCACTGCATTATCCTTCAGATTTGCACTTAGGGCTTTATTTGTAAAAGAAAAGTGGGACCATAAGTCTGCTCTGCAAAGAGCCAAGGGAACAAGTTGCATGGAAGATGCTGCTGCCAAGGGCAGGTTTCCCTTGGAAAGAAATGCCATCTGAGATCCTGCACAGGTACACACACCATGTGAAGTAGTAGCAAGAGCTAAGCATATCAGCCATTTTCCTGCAGGTGCATTAATTCATTTCTCTTTACACAGGTAGTTTTGGGGGTGCTGTAGCAGTGACAAACCTCCTATGGGACCTTCCCAAGCCATAATTTTTGCCCTCTTTCTCTTACAAAAAGAATCTGAATTGGGACCAGAATAGACCACAAAGCTCAAAAGCTAAGTATGTGCAACACCGTGTCTAGCTCAGGTCTTCCCAGCTCCCACCTGTCTTCCAGATTTTCAAAGCACTGTCGAGTCCACTTGCTAGCTGTTATTTCTCTTCTTGCTGTTTTTCACTCCCAATAATAAGACTGTGCCGTGCATTTCTGTGGAGAGGGGCATTCTCCAGAATCGCTTTGTGCTTTGCAAATTTGCTTGATACTTTTTGGTTAGAGAAGTATATGCAGCTTCACAAGCCAAGTCAAGCAGAAATCTACAGCCTGCAAGGCTTTCAACATTTAGGTTTTCTTTAGGCTACAGCTATTCTGCTTAGAAACCAGACCCCCATCTGCTGCAGAAGGATGCAGTTCTAATGAAGTCAGACAATTTGCTCTTTGTGATGTGCTATTTGTGGTACAAGAATCATTGAATAATATTGCTCCCCCTCAGCACTGTCCCCTGGAACCTTGCCTGTCTATATACAGGGAGCACTTTTAGGAAGTGCTCCTAAAAATACCCAGTGACATTAACTGAGGGTCTGGCTCCGTCTCTCCTCCTCCTGCTTCTGACTCAGTCTCCCATCATCTTCATGCTCAATCATCCAGCTCTGGCTGTTCAAGCCACCTCATTCTTGTCTCATGCTCTAAAATCACCCTTCTTTTTCTTGCTTCTTTGCCAGTAGCCATCGCCCACCTCAGAGCAACTTCCATGAAGTTGCTGTGTTGTGTCCCATTTAATGTTTTGCTTGTGCTTTCTCATTTCCTCACTAAGGTTACAGTGAAGCCCACACTGTCTTTTATCAGACCCTTGAGTACACCTGCATGGCTCTGCTGCTTTTTCAGACAACAAGAAGGTACCAAGTCAGCAAGAAAATAGCATCATAAAAAGAATAAAATCTGTTTAATACTCTTTAAAGCTAACTTGGCATATGAAGACTGCAAATTACGATGCCCTATCCCCCTTAATCTAAGTTTCAAAACCACTCTCAGGGCAGTTACCCAGAAAATTTCCCCAAGGGAAACATCATTTCAAATAAAAATATTTTCATAGTACAAATAAAAAATCTACATAGCAAAAAATCCAGCCAGCTGACAAAAATATCAGTTATTAAACTTCAGGCAAAATTCAAAAGTAGGTCCAAGATTCAGCTCACATTTCTGAGGAGCTGATCTGTCTGCTTCCCCTAAGATGTGAGCAGATTCTCCTCTAATACAAAATACCAATTGTCAATGGATAGTGTCTTCCATTTGCTGCAATGTGATCCTGTTTGTTGCCAATCGTCCTCATGACTGCAAAGATCTTCCAGTGCATCCCAGCAGGTGGCCAGCATAGACTGAGATCAGCACTGGCGCAAAGAAGCATTGATCCCTCAAGTTGTCCATATATCACCAATTGACTTCAGTGTCTATATTTTATAAGTATTCAGCAGATAGAGCCTGAATATGAAAGCCAAACTCTGCCTTTGTTGCTTAGTAGGACACAAGACCTGCCCTGTGATCATTCTCGGTGTAAAACCCTTCTGAACAGTAGTGGATGGCCCACATGTCCCATTCTACGAAAAGAAAGCATCTGAAGTGTCCAGTATTAAATATCATCAATGAGCTAGTCACAAAAATTTACAACCAAAATGATTGTCCAAATCCTTTAAAATTGCTTTTGGAAAATCAACAATTTCTAGAAAACCTCAAAAAAATTGAAAGGCTTAGAATGATAAAAGTGAGAAATACTGATATTTAAAAAAAACCTTTATGATGGTGGGGGGGGGGGGGAACAAAAATCCACCATCATTGGAAAAACGTCAACCAGCAACCAGCTAGCTAGGAATTATTTGCTCAGCTCTGGTGACAATTGGCTGTTACTAGAATTATTCTGACACATTGTTTCAGAGAACATCTGTTTCCACTCTGACTCCTTTAACTTTCAAATGTGAAAAACAAAAGCTCATTTTCATGCCATGTCTCCCATCTCCAGTTGGCAACGGTTGCATGATTATGAAGTTATTGTTATGCTAGATGTTGTTTGTCAGTTTATATTTTCCTATCATATCTATTTTTAGCTGTTCATTAGTATTACTTGGAGCCTCTCCTATAAATCTTAAACATTTATAGCACATCGACAATTCATGAAATGGAGCCAACCTCCAAGGAAAGGAAACCCAAACCACTTCCCCCTGCTCAGCTGAATGAGAATCGGATCCCTGTCTTTTAAACTTCAAACTCAACATTTTCCCATCTGCTCTTTATACACAACAGCCCTTTCGCTCTACCAATATTTTATTCTCCATTCATAACTTCTTATTTCCCTCCAGAGGTTTCCTGATGCATTTAGTCTGCTGGACTCATAGAAGACTTGGATTTGGGAGGTTTCTTCCCCCTCTCCCTCCATTGAAGGGGAAAAATAATCATCAGCAATGAATGGCCACTTTTCATTACTCATTCACGAGAGAGACACAGCAGGATCCCAGGGCTAGACTTAAAGACGCTGTTCTTCGCCATTCTCACAAGAGGAAAAAAGCATTTTTACCAAAGACTATTGAAACTAAGGATATTTGGATAATTTAATTTACTTTTCACTCTCTGCTCTATTCATTGACTTGCATTTCTAACTCTATGTGTGCAGACATAACTATCATTCAGCTGCACAATTTCAGTAGCTATGACCATGCCTGGAGGTAGCAGTACTTGTGATTTAGTCAGGTCACCCGTGCAGGGAGCATTTCTAAAGGGTTTGCTCTCCAAATGACCAATGATGTTCAAGCTGATTTCAAGAAAAAATACCCAGAAAACATTGCCTGGCCAAGAGTTTTGCCAGAGAAAATCTCTAACCAGGAAGCAATGCCATCCCATGCCAAACAGCGCTCTGTTGATGGGGAGAGACTGTGCAGCTGCTCCTGGCTTGCAGGAGCAGGCGTGCGCGCTTCGTTGGGTCAGTGCAGCCGCAGAGGTGTCTGCTGTCCTCCACGCCACTTCCTCCCTCCTCCTCAGCTCTCCTGGGCAAAGCTAAGCCTTGTAAGCGTTGCACATTTGAAGGCTAAGCAACACATTTCTCAGATGGAAACATTAATTGTCTGTATGTAATTAGCTGATCCCCAACTGGAAATCACGACTGATTTAAAAAAAAAAAAAAAAGATTGACCAGCTTTTTCATTTCCTATGTACTTCAGTGATTCAAAAGAGACACCATATAACAAGAAATGAAAACTGCACTGAGGAAAACAGTTCTGGCATGCACTTTAGTCTAATAGAGTAGCTTTAATTCCAAAAGCTCATCTGATCAGGCAAAATAGCTGTTGCTTTTTAGGGAGGTAGAGTGTGCTTGGGAGAATGCAGTAACAGAAAAGCAAATTTAGATTTTTTTTCCAGTCTAAGTTGCTTTTCATCAGCTCACACAGTTCTTTGATTCACCTGCCATCTTTTCCTACTGTCATCATTTGTGCAAAAGAAAATAACTAGTTTAGACCCAGTTATGCCTCGGCTAGTTACAACCTGATTCCAAGTTCACTGTTACCTCCAGGAAGTCCCCCAATTCCTGACCTGTCCTGCTTCTCATCACAGACATAGGTTGTCTACTTACTGGCATCTCTGCTATTTCAGATCCTTTCAGCCAGATGTGAACTATCAGTGCAATAGTAGTCTGTCTGGTAATTCACCCAAAGCAGTTGAGCAGATGAACACTAATATATCTTGACCATTCTAGTCATGCTCACAACGGTCATCCTAGTGCTCAGAAATGACTGCTTGCTAATAAATAAATGAATAAATTAGGGGTTACTTGGACAAAAATCATGAGAGTCTGTAAATTCTGTATATTCCAGTAATGCAGTCCCTATCCCATGCAAAACACTGCAAGAGAGCTCCTGGTGTGCTCTGATTACAACGGCAGAACCGCACCATGGATTATCAGCTCTCAAAGTGGAGAAGACATTTTGAAGAAAGAGCAAACTGTGCAGGCACAATGGCTCACAGAGATGACAGATTACCAACCCAAGCAAATTAAAGAAAGTACTATCATAGCAAGAAAACATACATTAGAATCTTCTGCCCCAAACAACTTTTCCCATGAAAACAGTCCTTAAGAAGCACGTCAAATTCCTCACAATTCTTTCAAATCAAAACACAGGATTAAACTGAAGATTGACACAAACTACAAGATTCACATCTTATCCAGATTTCCCTTAGCACTAAACACTTACAGACCTGAAGTCTTAAAGTCTATTATGGCAATAGCAACCTTGGATCTAGAGTCACAGCTAGACTCAGACATGCAGGCAAATCACTCGTTTTGCTGACTAAGCAAGAATTGCATTTCTGCCGACCCCAGATGTTCAGAACTCCTGGGTCAGCCCCCACCCTTTCCCATCCCGAGACTGTCTTTATAAGTCATGGGATTTATTATTAATCTTCATGTTCTTTGTTTTCATTATTTTCTTGACAAGGGCAATATTCTTACATTTCTCCCCCTGCCCCCACCAAGGAAAGCTGAGATTCTCTGGTAGATTTAAGACTGCGTACCATATTATGACACAAAAAACCCACAAGCGCTAGAGCACTTCCACCTGGTACAGCACAGACATTCTCGGGCTGAAGCAGCTGGGAGCATATGCTGCTGAAAATGAGCAGAGCCGGGGAAGGATGTATACATACACACACATCTATATAGATGTACATGTATATATTACAGCATCAGCAACATCCATGACATTGGGACATTTAATAAATCACTTACCAGCAACTCCCAAACCTGCTCTGTCAGCTTTCGGTAGGGACAGCCCCTTGTGAACTGTCAGTCACACTGAGATTGCTGGTCAAACTAAGACGATTCCCACCAGAAAGTGGAAATTTGACCAGGCCCTGTGTGAGCGCATACAAACTGATGGAACAAATGTGTTTCTTGATTTGGAAGGAATCATTTACAAACAGAGCCATAACCAATTAATTCTTTTTACATCTGGGAAGACCATATAATAATACAATTTATGCAAAGCTTCAGTCCTTAAAAGAAGATTTAGCTACATTAGCCCATAAGATGATGTTAAATTGCCTGATTTTGAAGCTATCTTCTCAGCAGTGCTGTATACCGTGAGGACGCGCTCACAGATGAGAGTTCTGCGGTAAAGCAGGGAGACGGTGACATGTCACTTAGAAGTAAGGGTTATAAGATGAACCACTGCATAGTCCAGAGGATCTCATCTGTAACAATGAAAACATCATTGTTTTTGTAACTAATAGCACAAATATTCCACAGCATCAAGAAACATAATTCAGAAATAGAAAACACTTGCAATCCATGCTTAATATCAGCAGGATACAAGAGATAGGCCCCAAGGCACAGCCAGGTGAGAGCTTACATCAGACTTGGATAGGCAGGAAGGCCCGTGCACGCCAGTTCACCATCCCTCCGTGCTTTCCTTCTGTGTAAAACCTTTTTCAGACACTGCTGCTCCCCACCATGGGGTCTGAGGGATGCTTCGGCCCCGACCACAACAGTTGTATCGCTAAGGCGGGAGCAGCTGATGGCTTTGACCTGAGGCTCCCCAAGCTGCTCAGTGGCTAAGGAGAGGCAAGGCCCATGCAGGGCATTACGGGAACGGCAGGAGGAGGGATGCTCCCAAGGCAGCCGCGTGAGCAGAAGCTCCTTTTGCGCAAAGGTCCAAACTCCCACCTGGCCAATGACTCCAGAAAGTGCCAGTGCTCCACGCAGGTCCTGCTTTGTGACAATAATAAGGTCTTGAGGTTTTCACTGCCCTGTCACAGCCCTCTGAAGCATTTAGAGCACCAAGCTGAAGACTTTTAGTAATTCCTGCCACAGCAGCACAGCAGGACTCTGGAGACACTGACTGTATTTATAGTAGTGTGTGAAAACTGGACCTCTTCTCACCAACCAAACCGGTTCCCCAAACTGAATCTCTAAGCAGCTAATTGAGAGAAGACTGTCATGAACCATAGCCTAAATTCACTCTTGGTCCTCAAGATCAGGTGGGTTGCCTACGTTGTGACAGCAGCGTCTAAAGAGACGTCAAGTTCATTTCTAAGTTTCTTTTCTAGAAACAAGAATTTCTTGTGCATCTATACTACTAGGTTTCTATTTATAGTCTTGAACCTGTGATGTAATCTTCTTTTTTGTTTCCAAGGAAACAATATTTGATGTATGAAGCTTGTTGTCTTTTAGGGTCCCCCCCTCCTCCCTTTTTTAAATGGGTAAGTCAATAAGTAAAACCTGTACTTACTTATCTCTGGTGTGCAGCATAGTTTTCTCTCTAACACTCAGCTTATTCATCATCACTGAAAAATGTAAGTTATTTCATAAATATGCTTAGCAGTAATTTTATGCACTATTTCTACATACTACTTTTTTTAAAAGTAAATGAACTATAATTGCAACTCCTGCTGATAGCTCCATTTTCTTAAAAAATTCTGTTGTGTATCTCGGCCCCAAGCCCACTTTTCCTGGAAATATTTTTGAAAAACTCTCACTGACTACCCTTCCAGCTTTCCAGGAATTTTACTTCTCGAACTGGTGCTCCTGACTTCCAGTGTTATTCCCCTGCCTCTTTTGGCAGCAGGGAAGTTTCTTAAACCTCTCTGCATGATCTTATCTGGCACGAGCCAGTTTTCTCAGGGCTGCTGTGACACTCAAATTGTAATTCACATGAAAACCCTCTACATGAATGTTCTTTTAAAGCAATTGGTTGTCACTTCACTATCTGTAAATGATGAAAATTCAGGGGATTAAAGCCATAATTCAAACTGAAATCAGTACCTGTAACAGCTGGAATGAAATGTGTTAAATGGATTTTTGGAGAAATACAGGTGCTTTGGAGTCTTAATGGAAGAGGAATGCATCAAGCTAAAGACTTTCCCTAAAATCCTCAGTGCTAGTATGTTTATGTGGACAAGCTGAGAGTTATGGCAGAGACTGTCTGCTTTCACAAAAATGAGTATTTTAACATTGCATAAGAATTAAGAGTAGCAAGGTTCAGTGCATAAACGTGGTCAATTAATTCTGCCTAGGAAACAAATGCACTCAATTTATTACCCTCCTATCTTGTGCCTCACTGACATACAACAACAAATGAGCTACACTGATGATCTTCTACCCTATATACAATGAAGTTACAGCTGGAATCTTTAACACTACCCAATTCTGAACATAAAAGAGCAGGTATGATCCCAACCCAAAAGATGAGGATCATATAGACTCAGTAACAGGCTGTGTAGTTAAAGGGGGGTGGAGAGTGACTATAGCTTCTGGTACCCTCCCACCCTGGTAAACCATGTGCTGGATATATAGTCAGCAAGTTTTACACCGTCAGAGAAAGGTCTGTCAGAGGTAAACATGGAGATTATCTGCAGTCAGCATCTTACACCTAGCAATTCCTGTGTTAACTTCAAAAAAGGCCAGAATTTTTTTTTTTTTTTTTTTTTTTTAAGGTATCTGATCTTAATTCAGCATCTCTGAATCATTCTGACTTGGCGACAGCAAGGGTCATGGGATGGGGAGACTTACTCTGGGCCTAGACATCTGCCAGCATCTCTGGATCCCTTTCAAAAATCTATCACAATTTTTCTTCAAAACCCTAAAACAAGAGTTTCTCGCACTCTGCACTCCCACTGGAAGCTGTTCCAGGAAGCCACTTCTCCCTCTGTTAGAAGTCTTCTCATTTCCAACTTAAATGCATTCGTAGTTGGTTTTGTCCCAAAAGATCACATATGTTGTCAAGCCTTCATATCTCCCAGTCCAACCATAGCCTAATCACTAGACAACACTGCCTCCTCCTTAGCAGTTTCCTGGTCTCTTGGACACCCTCAGTAAAAATCATGTTTGACTAGAAGGGGAACGTTAGCAACCTTCAAGTATTTGTCACTAGGTTTTTTTCATTTATTTCTGAAATAAAATATTTCTGCTAGCTAAAATGCACAGCACATTTCATGATCTGGCAATGCATTGCTTTAGAGATTGTGGTTCTGTAAAGAAGAGCTTTATCAAGTGTGTTTGCATCTCAAAGACACCCATCCTTGGCACTGGACAGGTCCAATTGGGTCTCAGTAAATCAAAAGCTTATTTGATGTCAGTGAAACTAAGATGCAACTGCTGTTTTGCTCAGGGTTGTCAGAAAGCTTTTCGGTAATCACTTTCAGCCAGAATAGCTGCTCAATTGTTCTTCTTTCCTGTTGTAAGGGGGGAAAAAACCCCACCAGCTTGCTCTTCCTCAGTAATTCCCTCATATTTCATTTTTAATCTCTTAAGCAAATTACAAGTGAAGACCTTTGATGTACATGCCAGCCAAACTCATTCATTTCTCAGTACTTGCTGTACTAGAGAGGATCACTCGTTCTTATGCATGTGGATGATAACAACAACTTCAAAGCCCCAGACATATGTTAGCTTTTCTTGATTTCCTTTCTAAGTATGCCTTTCATGGGCCAACACCGGTAAGACCCATAAACAGCTGCACTCAAATGCCATCTATTAAGGCAGCCTTGCTATCTCTCGTAGGGTAACAACTCTATTTCTGCTTCACAGAACTACTCTGTCTGGCTTTTGTATTTTCCCTGTAATGCAGTACCTCATTTCCAACATTTATGGGGTTCTTAGTTTAAAAGAGACTGGAACCTGATCAAACTCTGAGCTAAAAGCCATTAAAAGGCACTTGCCCTGAGGTGGTGTGGAGCATTCCTGGCGGATTATGAGTCATTGTTTTGCTGTTGTGGGGTTTTATGACATGAAGTGTACTTGATTACTTCTACATGGACAGTAGGTCGCAGCCATATGGTACCACAGGACCAGATGTTCTGAGTAGCCACAGAACAGCTGCACCTGAGCAGTGGTTGGGCAAGCTTCCTCTGAGCTGGCTCTAGAAAAATGAAAAGGGGACATATTTCAAACCAGTTAAAGAGATAAAGATGTTTATTTTCATTATTTAGTCCATTGCATTCATTATCACAAGACTTGAAGACAAAGAGCATACAAGAGTTAAAAAAAATTTTAGATAGTCGTATCAATAAAATCCACCACCGCCAGGAGACAATTTACTTTGTAAGAAAAGAAATAGTTCTGAAAAAGCTATAAAACTTCATGCTTCAGGCTTCCAGCCAGGCTTTATCTGAGGAGGTGGAGTAGGGAGATTAAACATATTTTCTATGGGGCAGAAAATTTATCCCATAAGTGGGCAGCACAGATTTCATGTACTTTCTTTAAGGCTTTTGATATTGACCGTAGTCAGCGGTAGAGACACCAAGCGAATGGCACCAGCATGACAATTCTGGTGTTTCTCCATCTGCACTGCCAGCAAGCCGGAAGCCTGTAGCAGGAGGACAGCAAGCATCAATCCACTTTCTGGCTCTCAGCTCCATTTAAGACTAGATTTGGCACTTAGTATACCATGTGATTACTCTGACCTGAAACCTGCTCTCAGCATGTCTGGACAAAGCTTTCTAATCAGAGTTACATACCAAGTATGTATTGTTTTTATTTTTTTAAATGTGCTATGCTATGCTTAGGGGATAGGTTGGACCATATTTCTGGAATCTCTGCAGCAATATGAGAGCAATGATACAGAGAAGGAAAAGAAAACCTTCTTACCTTGGTGAAAAATGAGTGTAGAAACAGACTGTGGCAATTTCCCAATTTGTCACCTGGGGAATTTAAGTTCAGTAATGTGTGTGATACTCTAGTACAAAGTACAATGCCATTTTCCTTGTAGGGCAGTTCAAATACTACAAGCAGTTGGAGAAGCCCAATTTCTGAATCTCAGGAGTGTGTCAGGATGGCCTGCAAAGCACAGAATAATGCACTCACTGGTTAATACACTTTCCTCTTAGGATTTCTCTGTTAAGTGCTTTTCTCCGAGGGCTCTTCAGCACTGACTAGGAAAGAGAGGAGTGAGCATTTTGAGGCCTCAAGCTCCTCCTGTCCCCAGCACTGTTCAGTAAAAGGAGGTTACACGCTTCACTGTGCCTTGGGATCTGCATTCCACTTGAACACAAATCTCCCAAAATGTATTTTCTGCTGACAGTGAGAGAAAAAGCAGAACCTCAAAGAAACCTCCTTTCAGAGCCCCAGCCTCAGGCCCCACTAACCTTGCTCAGGACTAGGACCCTTCATTCCTGGTCCCCAGTGAGGTTGTTTTGTCCCTAGCCTCAAACACTGTCTTATAAACACAACTATAACTGCTGGGCTCTTAGCTCTGTGTCAGAGATACAGCAAGAGACACCAGCCAGTAAATCACTCTAACCGTGCCAAACCCACGTTACCTTCCTGATAATACTGCATAAAAAGCTCATAAAGCAATGCTTCTGCCAGTAGCCTTCTGCTACTTGGACAAACAACACCAACTGTTATCTACAAGAACACTTATTTATTGACTGAAAAAAAGTAGCTTAAGAAGTAAGGTACCATGTGTCTACCATTCTTGCTGGGCCTTTTAGTACATCTTCCTTTCAGAATTTCAGGATTTTCTTGAAGACTGTATATTTCTAATCACGGTCACAGTAGAGATGCTCCTAATGCGTTGACTTAAAACGTTCAGACACCGAGATCCTTGCTCTGTGAAGTAAAGCTTCCCCTTTGATTTGATGTGCAAAACGGTCTTGTTGTTCAACATAATTTTGATTTCTCTGCTGATGGAAGCTAGCATAAGCAATGCCTAGCTGAAATAAAGTAATGAACACTTCATACAATGCTTACTAGAGAATCAGATAAAATGCTGAATATATCATCAGTCAGAAATAAGCAAACAACTGATATTTTGGTAATCCTTAACTAGGAGAGGAAGAGGGAACAAACTCAAGCTCAAATTGTAGGCAACGTAAGGCAGTAACTGCCCTTTTTTTTTAAATGTATCTGCAGCACTTACCTCAGCAGAGCCAATTTCTGATGGGACCATTAAGCAATACCTGAGAATAAAGAGAGATTAAACAAATAATGCCAAACTAGATTCTCTGACACACACAAGGTATTGTCAAACAAGTTTTATCTAGTGCTGTATAAGCACCAGTTGACTTCAGCAAGAATCAAGGACTTTCAGCATTTTATGAGGAGGGTGCATAGTCATTTAAAATATTTTTCTCTTGATCTACAGTAATCAAAACAAGTTATAGCTCGGCTGTAGCTATATATCTAGTTTGAAGACTGCTTGTCTATGCAAGAGAATACCATCTGGATTTACTTTATGGTTAATTTTAAAATATATATATAAGTTTCTTAACTTTTGCCAAACAACTGGAAACATAAAGGTTTCTGCATGCTGTTAGCACCTCAGTACAGCTGCAAATGTCCACTAGGACAATCTTATATAATTATATATGTATTCTTCCTATGCAATTTTTAACCCCCCTGCTTTTCCAAATAATAGCATATTTTGTAGCAAAGCAGAAATCCTCCAGTCCACCAGGTTGCAGGGGGGAAGGAAATCTTCTAAATCAGAACTTTATTCCAAAGCTTTTATTCTAAACTAACGTAAAAATTTCAAATCTTAGGAAATAGAAAGTCAGTTTTTCCAACTGTACCTCTAGTGTGGTCTGGCCAGAAATCTGTCATTTCTCTCCCTTCTCTTCCTTTTTACTCAGTATTTGTAGTAGAAATTCAGTCCTTCAAAAAAAAAAAAAAAAAAAAAAAAAGACTCCCAACCTCCCCCTAACCCTCCACCCTAAAAAACTTCCACCACCACCACCTCCCTTAATGAGGCACCGTGACTCATCCTTCCCACTACCCCATACTCTGTACAGCAGCCACTACCACCTACAAAGCTGGTCTCTAGGATTTTTCTGCCACTGTACTGCTCATTCTGCTTCGGTGTCTTCCTTTCGCTACCTAAGCCTCTTTTATCTAGCGTATTAGCTCTCCAGACTAGGGATTGCCTCCTATTACGTATCTGAACAGTGCCTGATGCTGTTCGTGGTTGAGCCTTTGACACTTTAGGAATACACATGATAAATAAAGGGATGATGGTTTTTGCCAGGGTAACTTGCTGGGGCTGGTGCTGATGCAGCTGCTTTGCCAAGGGGGACAAGTGGGGCCAGTGGTCAGCTTTTGCTTGCACTTACCCACCGATGGCACACAAAGACAAAAGCACCTGAATTCATGCAAAGCTCCAGGAAAGGGGAATGCTCTGCATGTTCAAAGCACCATCATCAACTTAGCTGTGATTTTTGAAAGTGACCAGTAGTATGGCAAACATCTGCTTTTAGGAGCCCAAGGCAACTATTCACCTTTTCAGAGGGCAAGCGCTTAGCTCTTTCAAAGTAAGAGCCGTATTTCCTAGGTGCTCGGGCTCCAAAGCATTCCAAGTCACTGGCAGTTCTAAAAACATCTCAGCAGCTAACATTTTTTAACCTAATAAAAACAAAACTAGTGGAAACACACAACTGGTCCCAAAAATAGAACATTGTTTTCCAGGAGGTGAATACTCCCTCCCTAAATTTTTTGGGATCCTACAGAGAGAGGAGCAACAAGGGCTTGTATTGTTTTGACAGCTGGGGAGACAAACAAGTACTTCTGTTTCAGCTTAATATTCTCGGCACTCAAAATGTCAGTCTGAAAAAACAATACCACAAAACATTGCCATGCCATCGATCTGACATCAGCAAGACAACCTTGCTGAATGACAGCCCAACAGAAGCAACAGCCCATCCCCGCATTGGCACTGTCCAGTGCCTGCACAGCTTAGATGGCTCACATCAGCAAACCTCTTCTCGTGGGCACTGCCATCGTGCTATATCGTTTCACCTGTATTTCCCCACACTGGCTTGCCTGCAGGGATAAAGCAGCTAGTGTTAGTTCTGTTACCTAGGGCCCATATCACCTCTTCCCCAGAGTTTCTCTGTTATCGGTATAGAATTAATTTGCACAATAACCTTCTGAGGTAACTTGGAAGGCACAGCAGGTTTCTAACATCTAAGCACTTTTGCATTTTAAAAGCAACTATCTGAGTAATTGAAAGGGAGGAGCTTGGCTGCTCTGTAATACAGTAACTTGGCTAGAATAATGCTGTTAGTATAACACAGCAGCAGATCCAACGACCAGAACTTGAACTGAAACTATCTGTTATTACTGCTCATCTGTACTGCAGCAGTATCCACCAGAGCCACAGGCCAAGACCAAACTCTAACATCCTGAGAAATGTGTTATAAAAATTAAATATGAAGACCAAGTCTTTTGGAATGGACTTTCATCTTCCAGAAAGACAGCAGATAACAAGGCTAGTGGAAAAGATTTGAAGTAACATCAAAAAAACCTGACAAGTCAGTAATTCATGTCCCACTGACAGTTAATGGCACCTATCTTGGGAATCAGGTGCTTTTGAAAAAACACTTGGGCAACCTGAAACTTTGCTCAAGCACAGGCATTTGCATTCACAGGAGACCATTTCTGTTCTTGCAAGAGATTAAAGATTCGTATTCATCAACATCTGTATTTATCAACAGCTGCTTTTTGCATGCAGTGGGGCAGGCATGGGAGGTCAATTTCCTACAAGGAGCTGGAATGATCAGCAGATGGCATAGACAGGTCTGCTCAGAGAGCTCATCCTGAGACGAGCACCTCAGCAACACAGGCAGGCACCGAAAAGCAGGTGTGGAGGCCAGCAGGCTACTTCGACGTCCTGCCTTTGCCCTGGCTGGTCTGACTCCTTCCCTCACTCCCAGACGGGGGCAACGGATTAGGAGAATTTTCCCTGAGAAATATTGATACTCACATGACAGCTGGAGGTTCTCATGCCATTGTGAGCCTGGCTCCAGCAGGGCCCACATCTCATTACTCTTAATGAAGGTGTCCGAGTTGGCAACACTGAGCCATGGTCCGCTGCAAAACAAACCTGCAGGAAGAGGATACTGTGTCCTGACTTCTTGCTTGTGATTACTGTTCCCTCTAGTGGACAGTCCTACGTGGCAGTGGAGGTCAATGCTCTTGCAGCAAATGGAACGGTTGAGTGGAAGAGGTGGGGTTTGGACACTGAGGAATCCAGATTTCATCTTTGATGAATATGCCATGGCTTATTACAGAAACTTTTAGGCTTTCTGTAATAGAAAAGCTGGAAGGTTTTAAGGAAAGCTTTATAGAAAATCAGGGAGCCTTTCAAAGGGTAAAGCACAGAATAAAGAAAAGACGTTAGAAGAAATGTAAGAAACTTGCCTTTGGCCACATAAACATCAAACTGAAGGCTAAAAGCTGTCTGCCCCCAAATAACTAAAGATAGAAATTCAGGACATACTGGCATTGGTACCAAAGACCCAAAAGCATGCTAGAAGCCAGGAAAGCGAATGTATTTTTGTTGCCAGCACATGCTAAAAAGCTAGGTCACCATACCCACCATGCTTACAGTGAGTGTGAAGCTGAGTGCGAACACAGCTCCATGAGGAACAGCAGTTGTCCAGCCAGCATGCAGCAAGGGTATCTGTGTACACATCCATATACGTATCCATGTACATGCTGCAGTTGAGGCTTCATGTGTGGTGCAGATAGCCAGGAAGCCTCGGGTGACAGGTAGTGGAGGAGATGAATTATGGAGTGGATGGCTGGTAATGCTTACCATCAACTACAGCCCCTGAGACACTGAACTGCAGCTGCTCTAGGCTTCCATGATAGTAAGAGCCACATCAGTGTGAGAGGCTGCAAATTTGGGCATATCTTGCACCAGGTAACTGCTCACATTGCCTCCCGTCAGCCTTACATTTCCCCCATTGCCTCATCCCCACTTCGCTCACCTTATCCAGCATGTAAGTACCTCCACCTCCTTCTGGCAAGTTCTGCCCACGTGACCAGAGAGGGAAGAAAGTCTACTTTCTAGACAGTAAATGGCATTTCAGAAGTCAGATAAATACCGAGAGTGACAGTGCTGGAGAAAAATAGACGGTAGTAGGGGAGTGCAGCTGCTTGGTGGTGTGCGTGCAAGAGGTGATGAATCCGGATCCCTGTGCATGACACAGCTGTCAGGATGCCACCTCTCCTGCCACCCGCTGTTGTGGCGCTACCATACCGCTTATGTGCAGCACAGCAGGCAACAGCAGTGAAATGCTTCTAATCTAAAGGCAGTAGTAAACTTAGCATCAGGCTTGACAAGGAGACAAGAGGATAAAAGATGACTTTTGGTTTATTATAGCTGACACGTAGATGTCATATTGTCTTAGTCATACTGCAATTTGCCACATGCTAGGTAACTAAATTGCCAGGTTTAATGTTTCAGGTCACATCAGGGAATAGTTTTTAGTAGCAGATGTAAAGATCTTCCTTTGGAGTGGGTAGCACTCAAGGTCACAGTCAGCAAATCCTACTCTAAAAATAGATCCTAGTTTCAAAGTTGGTAAGATTTCTTTCGTCTTTCTGCCACACTTCATGGATCCCAGCTACCTACAGCACCTGCCTAAATTTACAGGTAAGCCTAATCCATATAAATTGTGCACTGTATTTCTTATGTTCCTTTGCTTCCTTTTATAATCTAGTTAAGTAAGCCAGGGAGAGGACTGAGAGTTGGCAGACTTTCTAATGCAACTGATGGCTTCATAAATTTGTAACAGAGGAAAAAAAAGCATGAAAGATTACAGAGCCAAAATTTTGTGAAAAGTGCAATTTATGACTTAAAAAAACTAAATTGAACCTGTTTGAGAAATTACTTTAGAAAATGGGAAATGAACCCAAAAGTGTATTTATCTTAGGGATAAATAATTTTAACAGATACAAATGAAAATGCAGTTTTTCAAACTTCTTTTTTGTGACATCCCTCCCAGAATATTTTGCTTATTCTTTGCTAATCCCTCCACCCTCCATGTAAATCTAACTTTTCCAATTCAATTACAGTTCCCTCAGATGAGACTGTGTTTCAAGTTTCTTTGAGCATTCTCAAAATATTTAAAGAAATCTCAATATAATCTGCTTTAAATTAACCGGTTCAGTCAACAATAAAGAATGAAGGCAAAATAAATTTTTTGAAAGACACCAGTGGCTTAGAAATTCATTGAAATAACTGGTTAGTTTTGAATAGTCACAGCAGGAGGGCTTTGGAAATAATTACACAGAGGCCCTGATTCTTCCAGTTTGAAACTGTTTAAAGACAACTACATTGGATGAACTATTTTACAGTTCCTGAACTCCTCAAACATAAGAGTGGGATACAGAGATACAATAAAGGAACTGAAGTAAATGACAATTTTTGGTTAAGGCTGGGACAGGAATAGGAACGTGGATTGTGTTATTCTCCACTTAAATATGCTGCAGGTACTCTGGGATTTCCAATTCTAGATGTACAGCACTTTGCTTAATTCTTTGGGGGCTTTTTTTAGAGAAAGGTTTTTTGAAGGACTTACTCCTCTTTCCTCCCATGAAATATTTGTACAAAATTAAGTATTTGGGGGAAAGCTAGTGTTTTTTAAAAAATCCAAGGAACCTTCACAGTACCTCACTTTATTCCTCTGGTGTTTAGCAAGTGTGAGGTTGACACAGGATAGCATAAAGCTCTTCACAGTTATTGCTAGCATTTGGAGTACGAGCAAAATGTCACTAGTATGGCACAACAGGGGGCACCACTTTTAAATTCATTTAAGTCAAATCAACCCACAAAGCAAGCTTTTGTTATTGCAACTAACCAACTCCCAGCTCAACCGATGTAATTCAAGTCATGAAGAACCTCAGAACTTAGAAACCAAAGCACTGTTCATGCTCTTCCCAAGTGTCAACGTTGCACTTCAGACAGCACGTGCATCGAATTCTGCAATCAGAGCTTTCCACTGAATAAAACCACCTCTGTTTAGTCATATGCAAAAAGGGTAGAGTCTGTTTTTGCCATGAAGGGAAGTATGTAGCTTGCATGCTGGCTCAAGAGTGAGGAAACGAAACGTTTCCTAAGAATTCAGGTACTTCCTAGATCCTCTCTCACTATTTTTGAGGGCCCATAGTCATTAAAACCATCTTCCCTTAGCACTGAAAACATGCTAACTGCAGACAGATTAAAAATTGGATTCAAGTCTTTTGCCCACCTTCTGAAAACGTATGAGAACCAGCATTCTCCATCCTTACCTGCTCTCAGGCACTTCCCTAGTCTCTCCTACACACTGGCTGCAGATGCTGTTTTCTTCAAGTAGATCTTGCCTGAAGTGGTTATTAAATTGAAAAAACCAAACAAACAAACAAACAAAAAAAGCATTATTTTTGCAGTTGTCTGAGAGCCAGGAAGATCAGGTCTGGACCCATTGCAAGACTGATGGCAAAATGTCCTCTGAGTTCATTGGAGCTGAATTGCACCTGATAAATGAAAACATTCAAATATAAATCACCTTTCCATACAATATCAGGAAAGAAAATGGCAATCATTTGTCAATAACAAGTACTTCTACATGGAAGTAATTTAACTGTAATCAGTTTTTTCACTTTATTATTCATTTTTCAAATTTAGAGTTAATGGCAGTAGATAAATTCAGTCCTCAGACCTGAGGATCAGATCACTGACCAGTTTCAAGGATGCCATGTGTATCTCCTGCTGTATTGGCGTGGGTACAGGGTCTGTTGGAAATGCCACAACTTCTGTAGACATCTCATGGAAGGTCCAGTGCTGATAAATGGATATTGGTCATTTGCTTTCCTTCCCTTGGTGTCTTGAAAAGAAACTTTTAAAAATACCACAGCTCCATTGCTTTTTCAGAATTGTCATGAGCTAAAAGAGGTAGAAGGCAAATTCTGAAACCATCAAAGCAAAAATGAAGTTCAGAAGCTGCCTTCGTGTTTATGAACAGGTCACATATTTTGGTGTTTAGTGGATGCTGAACACCTTTTGCTCCCAGCTAAACCAGTTGAATTTACAATTGCTTGGTATTTTCAGGGGGCAGTAGCTCTTAGTAGATGCCTAGTAGATAAATAGCATCTCTGAGTACAAGGGTAAAGCAGGTACACTTGTGTAACAAATTAATTAAGTCACTAACTAACACAGATGACTGATGTAATCTGGGCTGGAGGAACTCCCAAGACCAGGAAACATCATGGGTGGTGAAGAATTTAAACTATTCTGTCATATAAACATGGACTGAAGTAGGTGATAACACAAAAGTCCTGTGGCCAACATTAGGCAGGACAGTACTGCCAAGAAGATTTCAGTTGCTTCTTCTGAAAGAAAGAGCAAAGAAGTTTGTCTTCTCGCTCCATTTTTCTTCCCGCTCTTTCTTTATTTAGCTTCTCCCTTTTTGCCCGTTTGCAGGAGCACACAAACACCGCTGGGCTCTGACATTACTGGGGGTCTGTAGCCTCAGTCATGCAAACACAGCTAAGCAGGGGCAGCCGAAATACCTAAGCTTGGGATGACAGTGGTGACCCCGAAGAACAACTCCTGGGTCAGGGAGAGACACCGGCAAATAAGGGGAAAGGGTAAACAGGTCTTTGCAGGAAGACAAAGACAAATACAGTCCTTTTCTGTGCGTGTGCGTGTGTGTGCGTCTCTCAGGTATTTGGCAGGGGGTTGGGTTTTTTTGTTTGTTTGTTTTAATCTCTACAGCTGACTTGGATCTTAGCTGCTAGGCATAAATCTTACCCAGTTGTTTGGCATCTTTATACACAGCACTAAGGCTTGTACAGCATGTTGAGCCAAAAATATTAAGAAACATAGTATTCTGTTATGTAGCTAATGACTTACAGTTTTCAGTCTCAAAGCGCTTTGGAAACTTTCAGCAAGTCTAGAAAGAAAGCATGGGAAATGTGCATACCACCACAGGAGCTCTGCTATTTGCCTCTAGATACGAACCTCAGCTGCCCTCCCTTTATCCGTGGGATTACAGAACTATAGAGGCCACATCTGAGTTTTCCAGGAGCATTAATCAGCTTTGGAGCCCCTGCAATTTCATTTGCCCATCCCTCCAGCAGAAAAAAAATTTGAAAATCGGCCACCAAGTCCTGTGGCTCCCCAAGGCTTTCCTGGAAATTCTGGGTTAACCTGAGTAGTTCAGTGGACTAGGAATGAGGTGCAGAAGCGAGACAAGAAATCTTTAACTGTCACATCTCTGATCCAGCCACTAGACAATATTCCCTCTCTGAATTGAACAGCAGATAGCCTGACAAATTTTCTTTTTGACTTGTACTTTTTCTTCCTTCCCTCCCCTTTTTGTTAAAAATAAAATAAAATAGCTAAAAAGCAGCATAAGCAATTCCATTTGGCAGCTGTAGAGCGGCTAGTGAGCATAAAGAAGAGATTCCTGTGCTGTGTCTAATGCATGCTGCTTATCCAAATTAGCCACACAATTACTTCTATCAATGCAAAAATAGTTTAATGGGTTTTTTTTCTAGTGCACAGCACTTGAGAACGACTTGAAATGCAGTGTAATTTGCCACAGTGTATGTCCTGAAGTGGCTCGCTAATGAAAAGAGGATTAACTCTCCATTATTCTGAATTACCATTTTGTGAAATCACTAACAATATTTTCATTTATATACATATAACCCAAGGGGGAGAAATATTGCAGTCATCCAAGTGATTAACAAATAAAATTCATTAGATAACGTGCACTTTGGTCTTATTCGCGAAGAGAACGATTAGAGTATAAAAATGTAGATGCCTGAATTTTTATCATCCTTGTTCTGATAATACACTTAAGTCCGTGACAGCGTAATTGGTGAGCACCAGCAGTTAAGCATTATATTCACACATTGGATTGGCAAGCAGAACCTGCAGATAGATCAGACGAGTCAGACAAAAACCACGCAGGCTTCAGGGGTGTACCGTGGCACCCTTGGCAGGCCCTGGGGCTGCAGCAACAGAGCCCAGATCAGCCACGGCAGGGTGGAGCAAGGAGGGGATGGAAAGGTCCCAGCAGCTTGCACCATCTGGCCTCAGCACTTTGGCAGCAGAAAGCAGGAGGAGCCTGTGGCTTCATCATGGGCAGGGGGCAGCTGAAACCCAGGCAAGGAGGGGACAAGCCCAAAGTTATCCTACCTCTGCCTCACTGAAAGGGATGGCCAGGATGACACCCGCGTCCTGGGCTCTGCTCCCGAGTACCTCCCCAAGAAATCAGGCTAAAAGTTGCCTGCTGAGAAGAACCTTTTGGGGACAACAGCACAACTGTTGTTCTTGCCCGCTGACTCTCCTCTTCATTTCCCCTCCATGCAATAGGTAGGGTTATTGTGTGCTGTGGCAGCACCTCAAGGAACAGCAGGGCACAGAGTCCTTACGCACAGGGCGTGAGGGACTGTCCCTACCGCAGAGGGCAGTCACATCCAAGGTTATGTCCACCCAGTACTGCAGTGCCATGATGCAATCTCCCAGCTAGTACAGGAAAGTTGCGCTATCGCATCATTCAGCCTGCACTACCTAGGCTATAAGGCAAGGCATTTGGCCCAAAGAGAGCACCACTAGCAGTGGGAGACTGCCCAAGGAGCCTCCGCAGAGGCAGTCCTGGAGTCTGCCTGCCATTGGACCGAATGGGTTAACACCCTGCAAGGGAGAGCCTCCGTTCCCCAAAAGTCTGCAAAAGAAATCTGAGCTTTCACTGTCAGGACTTGTGCTAGACAAACTGTCATCTTTATATTTACAACAGCATTAAGTACAACCACCAAAAAATCCAATCAGTTTTTTGCTTTTTAATCTAAGAGGGCTGGCTTAGGGAGCAGCCTTCCTTTGGCTCCGCTTGGTTTACACAAAGCGGTCAATGAAAGATGAAGTTAGGCATCTTTGGTTCCTGGAAAGACACAAACCTTTCTATCCTTCTCCTCAAACAAATGCTTCGTGGTAATTAATTCCAGAGCTCATGTAGCAAGCCAGCCCTCTTTTTCTTCCTCCTCTTTGCTAAACTCTGTTACTTCTTACTTAGTCTAGAATCAGTTCTGAAATATATGATTTATTATGGGAATTGCAACTGATGCTTCCTTGTACTCTAATTCAATTTTAAAATCCCTGCAGCAGATAACATTGGCAAGAAATAAAAGAACATATTTTACTTGAAAGTTCAGGGAGAATATGGCTTCCCAGGACAGACAGAACTGAGTATTTCTTAGCAGATGTCTAACTTTCAGATTGGTAAGCAAGCTTCAAACTGAAACGGTATATTACAGTACCATAGACTATCATTTGCAGATGTAATTGCCCTGATTTGAGGCCTGCACTCTGAGCGCAAGACTATTGGTGTAACAAATCAATGCACTGTGGCCACCAGACATAATTACTAATCACATTTCCTTCTCTTACTCTTCTTCCCCTCGTTTCCTCCCCCTCACTTTAATGAAGCCCTGAATAAAAGCACAGTCAATTCTTCAGCATCAAGGCAACAGGTTACCATTTCTTGAGTTAAGATATTTCCTTACTGAATAAATAGCAGCTCTTATCAAGTTACGGATAACAGCGCATTCACTCACAAACTAGATGATATTACTTTTGCATCTCTGGCAGTATAACTTTATTTACATTGTCAAGTCTGCATGCAGAACTAGCACAATTCTGGCACTAGGAGGACAAAGGCTCTCCTGGGGAATGGCTGCTGAAGGCACGGAGCTGGGGCTCTGTCACCCAGAGGGGCACAAGACAGAGCAGAAGGCAAACACGCTAGAAACTGGAATTCTCAGGACATATAAATCTGAGCAGAGGATCTTTTAGCTAAACATCATTATCATGTTTTAGGAAATTTGGCTGAAAGATAGACCCCCTGTCAGTGAAAGCAAGCCAATTTTTGAACAAAGGTTCACACATGCCAAATAAAAACTGACTCCATAATCTTGCCTAGCTTTGGAGTAGAAAAACAGGACGTGTTTGCCTTTTGCAAGTTTTGTGGAACAACAAAACATGGCAGGCACAAGAGCCCAAACTGTCAAAACAACCCCCCCAGGTACACAGGATGTCACCCCGCTCGCAGGGGAGCCTGCAATGGCTACATGAAGGCACTAGCCAGATTTTTGTAATGAAAAGGACACAAACATCACTAATGGCCAATGTACAAAAAATTTGTGGGAGTGACTACAGGGTTTGTCCCTGCAAAAAAAGGCAGGTTTTTGGCAGGCTGTACTTACGCACTTCATAAGATTAAGCCAAACTCCACTTCTTCTTGTTAGGAGCCTCTTGCAAGGTTCAACTTCTTCCTTCAGCAGGATAACGGAAGGAAGCAACCACTGGCCTGGAACAGCGGATGCTCAAACAGGAGAAATAAAACAGACCGAACAAGGGAGGGAGAGGCAAGGAGAGAAGCTGCAACAGAAAGTTGGCAATGTGAAAAAAGAAAAACTTTTTCCACAGTTGTCAATGTAGTTTCTTGTTCTTTACTGAGAACACATAGACGTTCTGTACCATGGCTCCCTCCCTGCAAAAATGACCAAAAACTTAAAGCAAAAATAATTGGAAAGACCTTTGACCTAAACACACCCCAGCATCACACGGAGCGGAGATACCAGCTGACCTCCCCAGCAGGGCAGTGCAGTGCTGCGGCTGGGCTAACGAGTGCAGCCTAGCCCTCCTGCAGCCACGCTGCGCCGGCAGCTGGCACGGTCGCTGCTGGTGCAAGGGTTTCTGTATCACACTTATTTCACTGGGTGCTTCCTGAGATCCCTCAGCTGTAGGAGGCTGGGAAAGCTAAAGATGGATCAAAATAACTGACAAAGGGACAAGAAGATTCTGGTAAATGGATGTTACCTCCCATGTTCTAAGGCATAATGGCAGCGATGGAGGAGGTAAGACTCAAGTTAGCCTGTGGCTTTCACATGCACTAGTGTTTGCCTTCACTTGCCAGCTCTGAAAACTCCAGATTGCCCCGAGTCCTCTGCTCATGGGGTCAGCACCCACTTCCCACGCAAGGTCCAGCCCCAGGAGAAGTAGGGGAGGATGCAGGTGACTAATGGGGCTGTAACTGTTGAGTCAATAGCTGAGAGGGAGACAAGCTAAACAGGGGAAAGTCTAAATCAGGGTGGTGGCTGAGGAAATCACAGTAGGCAAAAGAGGATCGGGAGCTTGAAGAGATGGGTAAAGCTGACACCAAAGGGTTCAGTACTAGCAGATAGCTTAAACATACAGGGCGTTAAGGTTGTCAGTTCTGAAGAAAACATGTCTGATAACATGGCCAGGCCAGGCAAAGGGTTTTGTTTTCAGCCACACTAATGACACTCTGGTTTTAGCTACTGGATAACATTGCTCTATTGCTTCCTTCTGTTGCTTCTTTTACCACTTGGTGTGCAGGGATTTAGGTAAAAAAGGAGGGAGCCTGAAGAGAAAAGTCTTTGAGTCCCTCTTCTTCAAAAGCTTCTACCACAACTTCTAGTACTGAAAGTTGTTCAGAGGGTGGGAACACAGGAAGGGGTAACTAACAGAAGTCCTGCCTCAGAGACCAAAATTGCCTTAAAAAGTGCCCATATCCTTTGAACTGTCCACTCAGTCAGTAAATCAGAAGAATGAAACAAAAAACAGGGCAAAACCTGAGTTCTCCTTAATTCAGTGTATACCTGCAATACGAGAACGTGCTGCAGTGGTACCATGCTGAGACTAGGACAGAGCACTCACTGATTGCAGTGGAGAATTCATGCTCAGATCTCCTCACCTGGATTGCTACCTTTGCTCTCCATCCCAGTCAGCTGCAACCCTGGCTAAAGAACATTTTGTCAGTCAGTCACACTGGCTTAAGGGAAGTGCTGCAACAAGGCAAATTGTCATTTCTGGAAACAGCCTATGAGGTTCAATGTGCAGGGCTGCATTAAGATTTTGAAAGAGTAAAACAGGGGCTTGTAGCATCCAGTTGGATGGACATACTGAGTCTCACTAGGTTGTCAAATATCACAAAAAAGAGAAGCCTTTGGGAGACCTACAGTGATAAAGCCATATCTTACATTTCTCTTGCCTGGTTCCACTAGCTGCTCTAGATTCCTTAGATCAGGTTACCAGATCTACCAAATTCTTACCAGCAGATTTTCTAGGAAATAAATTCCCAGTGCAGACAGAACTTTGTTAGTCACAGCCCCCTGACTTGTGTTCCCACTGCTGATGAGCTCCTCCAACAAATCATTCCTCACCCAGCTCTGGGGAGGCAGAAGTAGAAACAAACTCCAGGTGCGGGTCCATGTCTGCCACAGAGCACATACATTTATCTCTCACCATGCCAGATCACACCTGGACGATGCCGCTCCCAGTGTTTCCTTAGCAGAAGCAGAACTCACTTGCTTTGTGCTTCATCAGCCTCATGTTCCTTTTTGGTTTCATTCCAGTATCTCACACGTGCTGAGCACACCGCTCCTGGGACAAGATGTCATCAGTAGGTTTGAACACTGGGAAGAAAAATGCATACATAGCAGTCAAAGTGGATCCCGATGGGGATTACTGTACCCCAGGTGCATTTGAACTGGAGCGACTCTTCTGGAAAGGATGTCCAAAGTACACTCACGTCAATGAAGTCTGGCCCAACCTCTACATAGGAGATGAGTAAGTGCTAAGTATAGCTCACCAATAAAGTAAGGTATTTCTTTCTTCCTGCCACCCATTAGCGAGTAGTCAGCACTGATGATCTGATTTGATGATCCACTGACAGAAGTCAGAGTTCAAAAAAGCTATCAGTCTGCCATAGCCCTTACACAGTATAAGCAGACAGTTTTGGTTGCTGCTGTTTAAAGAAAGTGTTGGGTAAATGTGGAGGGGTCTACCCTTAAAGAGCTCTGAGTAATAGAGCAGTAGGGGCACTAGCGTAGGCTGCAGAGGTTGAAGCTAATCACGGTTTATTTTTAAATGGCTCGTTTCTAGAAATAATTTGTCATTTATCTCTGAGGGACAGTTCTTCCACAGATGCCGTGACTGAAGCATCTGGGCTAGATGCATTGGACCAGAGCTTAGGTTGGTTTAAGCCTAAACCATAATTCTTGGAAGTGACTGAAGAGACAGCTCAGCCTGCAGAGGTGGTTCTGCATTTCCAAGGCTGTGCTTGTGTCCATGGAGTATTCTGCATTTTTAAATTGAGAAAGAGATTAAAACAAATGGAACCCTGTGAAAGGGTGAAGCTGTAGAGATGTGTCTCAGACCAAATGGCAATTTGAAAAAGAACAGACTCAGCTCCGCTGAACACACGACTAAGACAGAAACAGCAGGCATATTCTGGCATACAGAGCTGGCTGCTCCAGCAGGGAGAGAGGCCATCAGAAAATCCCCCAACCCAAACCCCGAGTGCAGCAGGAGAGCTTTTCTTACCCCTTAGACATTATTGGTTGACTTCCCATTTTCCTCTACACCCTTCCCTAAAAAGACACTTATTTTATATCATCACTATAAGGCACAAGCTGCAGCCCCACTGACTCCAAAGTTCCTAATAATTTTTTAAAAGATTCTAAAATTCATCTGTTGCCAGCTTATAAAAGAGGAAAGATATACAGCTTTGAAAGTTACAAGCCTCCTAATATCATTGACCAATTATTTCTGTGGCGCCAGAGGCAATAGAAAGACACACAAGAGATCTGGGCTTTAAGCAAGCAGGGGCTGCCGCTCTAGAGATAGAAGGGAAGAAAAAAAACTAAGCAAACAAAAAAAACTGTACCACATACACATGCACATGCATGCACCCCTTAAACTATGGGAAGAGCCTGGCCAAATGGCTCACGAATAAGGGAAAATTGGTTTGCCTGTCCTCCATCCCTTCCCTCTTTCAGTAGATATTTTTAACTCAAGATTCAGTGAAAAAAAACTCAGTCTGTTCTGACATTTCCTTCTTACTTCCTTGTTTAAAATCACCAGAAGAATTACTCTAAATGAAATGGTTAGAAGAATGTCACTTATCTCTGCAACGAAGCTACTGTGCTGCCCTCTGAGCAAAGAGGCCTAATTAGACAACAGGTCTTGAGACAGTCACGGTTTCTGAGATCAGGGATTATCTTTCCTGTAATTGTTCCTGTAGCACTGGATTGTTACAGCTTGTACTTGAGTAAATGCTAAGAGGTGTGACTGAATAAAACAGACACCTGCACTTAGCACAAACTAACCAGGGGAACAGAATGACAGGCTTCTTGACAGGTTTTTAGAGCCATACCCACTTCAGCTAGACAGCTATTTATTTCTGCAGGGGCAAGGGCAGGTCCTAAGCCAGGAAAAGCAATGGTGCTTCAAGAGGAAACAAATCCTCCATATTACTAAGGGGGGGGGGGGGGGGAGGATGAGAAAGCCAGTGGAGAAGGGAAGAGAAGTGGGGAGCAGGGAAAAAACAAACAAAAAAAACCCCCAGTGAATAGAAACAAAGCTTCACCAGAAAATGGGGCCTCCTGCAAGAGAATGACTTGCTTTCAGCCAGATAAAGTCAAACTCCACATCCAGTGCCAGAAAATCTGGGCTGAGAACCGGTCTGCAGGCAAGATGCAGCTCTCATTATCTGAACAAACATTTCATTTGAAGCAGACAAAGTCCACGGACCCCTAATGTCCTTTTCTCAGCCAGCTCCACATCTTACTTCTGACCAACAGCTTCCCCCTTCAATGTGGCAGGGGAGTTTATTTTATTTAAAGATTTTACTGTAGCACTGGCTGCCAAAGAGCTGCCATGGAGATGTGAACAGCTGTTGACTGTATTTGCATCCTTAGCTACGCTAAATTAAGGTTGGTCTTAAAAGTATTTAGTGGAGCTCATCAGCAAAATCAAGTGAACACACACATGCAGAGTTTATCTTCAGAGCCTTCACATCTGTGCTTCATTCCTGCCTTCTGCATTTACAAGGTTAACAGGACTTGTGACTGCTTATGGAAATGCTAATTAATTACCCTGACTACGTAATCACATCTTCGATCTAATGCAATACAGGCTATCAAGGAGCCCTGCGAGGCCACTCAATCCTTTTGTTACAAGGCTTTACTGCAGATGTTGCCCAGAGGCAATGAAATCTCCATGAGCCTGTCAGACCCGGAATAATCAAAGCCTCAAAATATAACATGCTGTGTTCAGCTCCAATTGAAGTTTTCCTCCAGCAAGTTCCAAGGACTTTAAAAGACCAAACACTGGAACTTGTAGGAGACAGCCCAATGATAGGAACAAAGCATGCTTCGCCAAGCTTTTGATTCATCTGCTACCAGGTTGAGTACTTGCATGTAGCCTGCTCAAATCCAGAAGCCTTTTATAGGGATGGAAAGGAAAGCAGCTTTGTCCTCCTCCTTTCTTTTACTGGTCACCAGTTTATTGGCATGAGCAGTCTGACTGGCTAATCCCAAGCTTGCTTGGTTCATTCCAAGCACATGGAAAATCTCTGCCAGATACACAGCTTGTAGTTTTTTCTTCGTGGCTTTTCAGTGATTGCTTTGTTACCTAAGATGATGGCTGTGGTTCCACATTTCTGAATTCCAAAAAATATTTTAGCTGAAGACAAAGGCCTCTTAAGATTGCCTTTACCTTAACCATCCTCCAGCTCTGATCAAGATTTCAGGCCTGATCACAGTTTTACCCACATCTGAATAACACATTCTCAAGCTACTCCCACAGAAAAGGAATTATCCTATAGTCTAATTCCTTACAGGTTAAATATCAAAGAGAAACTTCCGGGTATGAAGCTGAACAGAGCTTTCACTTTGAGAAAACTGTGATCTGTGCTTGTTCTAAAGCCCCAGGGCTTTATGTTCTGAGAACCATCACACAGGTAAGGTGCCACAGCACACAGGTACTTCACCTACAGATTGGAGCCTACTGCTGTAGATCCGCTGAGAGATATAGCTAAATCTTAAATACATGCTTGACAAACTCTCTCCCCCCTTTTCCTGTTTCCAGAAAACCAATACAGTTTGACTTTTTCCAAGTGACTAAGTAGAAAGGCAATTTTTACTAACCTAGAAGAAAACAGATGGGACTCATTCAGCGGAGCTGATAGTTACCTGCCACTGTTTAGCATTATGAACTCCTACAACTTATGTGAGTATTAAGCATATAAAAATAGGAGCACTCGAGGTTGCATGGAATTAAAGATGTCTACAAAAAGAGCATTTGTAGCTTTAGATTATAATAACAACACTCATGAGGACATAGTTCCAACTGTATTAGCATGAAAATCTGCCAATTGTAACAGCACTTTAGCAATTCGGAAAGTCAGATACGTAACACTGGACAATAAAACCTCTTAAAGCAGCAACTGTTTCCAAGGCAAGTAACACTTGTCATTTACCCTTCTAGTTTTCCCCACACAACATCTCAGTTTGTAGGTGATTTCTAACAGTTGGAGAGGCACATGAGTGACCGAATTCAAGGCTAGGAATAGACTGACTACAAATGCATTTACTGCCTTTGCTATACAGAAAGCACAGAAGAGTTTCCTTTACTTAGATCACTTACAAAAACCCCTGTCTACTGCTTTGATCTAGAGAAAAACAGATTGTTAAATCTTTTTCTACCACAAGTTATAAAGAGCATGTTCAGTATTTTCAGTGGACAAAAAAATTGTTCTAGTTGAACAGGATGTATCCACAGAAATGGAGCAACACCTCAGAAGGAAAGGGGATACAATACTATACTATCTCTAGAGTCCCTGGATGCTAGAGTTAAAGGAAATTGGGTCAGTATTATTGGAAATTCTCAACATCTCATGAGGGAAAGCTGCCAGATTTTCTAAAGAAAGTGTCAGTATTGCCTATATTCAGAAAGCCTCTTTCTGACACTGACCAGATGGTAAATTATCATCCTGCCTCAAGCTTTCCCTTGGTGGTTAAGAAAATAGAAAAGTTTGAGAGAGACAATTCCTCTTCTAGTAACTTGTTGCCTCAGATTTCCTTGTTTTGTCAGTCTTGGTCACATCATATGTGGGCTTTAACAGTCTATACTGAAGCACGTTTGCCTTGCGCATCCTTTGCATGATGCTTGGGAGATTTGGCTCTACTTAGAGCTTATAAAGATACCAGCTAAGAAGTGACAACTTACCTGTGGAGGGAGCTGTTCTACCCATTTCTTGATGGAGGTCTCAGAGAACTACTTCCCTGCTCTTAGATGCACTCCAGTTTTTGTTGTGAGCTACTGGTCTCTCCTCTTTGATGGTTGCTACTAAGATACTTAATATTTTATGTGCAGGTGCAGGCCGCGGCGTCTGCAAGTTTTATTTCCTTCTCTTCCAGTGGCATTGGTTTGGGCATCTTGCATAGTATCAACTGGGAATAAAGCTTGTTGATGATAATATTTCAAAAAGAGAGAAAAGTGATTTGGTACATTGAAGGCAACTTAAATAACAGTCTTTTACACTGTAAGTACTACATTATTACTTCCAGAATAAGGAAAATTTGCTGCAGTACTTGCATTTTCTCCTAAGAATCTTACCTTTAAAATTGAGAGCAGGTACAGTTAAAATCTTGGACCTGCCATTGCACAGCCTGAAGATATAAATATTCTTTTGGGAAGCATCTGAAATTGCATAACATTTGGGTCAGTTATCCCTCTCAGTGATAGGGTTGTATTCATATACCAGATCACGTGAAAGTGATTTTATCTCCAACTTTCACCATTTAAGTGGCATTCCTGTATCAAAGTGCTCTCTCTTGCCCCAGAACTTTAAAAATATGTTTGAGTCCACCTGTCTTACAGTAAATCCAGGGCCTGATTCAGCAAAGCACTGCACTTTGGCTTAGCATGCTTTGCTGTACGGAGAGGAATTTCTGAGTGTGCTTAACTTCTAGCATATGCTTATGTGCTCTGTCGAATTGAAGAGCAGATAAGTTTTTACATGGGACAAATCTGCCTAGTTCATCTCAGTGAAATAATCATAAAAATTTCAGTTTATCTTCTAGTGCAACACTTCACCTTCTAAGCACAGAAACACATTCAAGGCAGACACTGAAGATCACAGTTGTGTCATGCAGAAGGAAATCAAGTGCTAACAATACAAATGGCGCAGATGTACAAAATGAAAGCAATTGCAAGAGTAGTCAATGCTTATGGCTTCACCTAGACTGGGCATTTGCAGCAAACTCTTCTTTACAGTGGCTACTTTAAATTCAACCATTACCACAGAAATGGAAATATTCATTGCTTTTTATTAGGAAACAGCAGCACCCAAAGAGAGAATAAGAGGAATACTGGTAGCTTAACTATTAAATTCTGGTAGTGCATCAATTTCAAGGGAAAGAAATCTGTGCCATTTCTAGCCTGAAATGAATTAGAAACTGTTGTAAACCCTCCAACAAGGTGTATAATGCATACAACAGTCTCTGAGTAATCCTATGCTATCAGCCACCTCAACGAATTGGAGACTTGCTGTTATTGATGTTTTTATATTTTTTTTCCTTTCATCCAAAATATTGATAACGTAAGCATGCTAGAAACTGCAAGGAAGACCACAAGCATTCCCTCCTCTTTGTGATGTAACCAGGAGTCTCATGACGAAACATGAAGAAATTAGCCCATGGCTGCATTAAATAGGTAACAAAGCACGCTTCCACAAGGGTAGCGACAGTACAGCTTCAGCTGGAGTTGGAAACAAAGCCAGTTCTTCACACAAAGCTGGAGCTCACTGATGGGCTAAGCCAGTTTAAGCAAAACACATCAAGAGGCAGAGAAACATTTACATTTACAGGCATCTGTGTCCCTCTATATGAGAACTTAACAGCTTCCTCCTTACTCTGTGTTAACTGGCAATCAACACGCAGCAGACACAGGTTTTATTGCCTGTATTATGGTGGTGTCAGAGCCTCAGCACAGGCCATGAGCTCAGTGCAGTAGATACTAGATAGAGACAACCCGTACCCCACAGTAATTATGATAAAAATACAAGGTAAAAAGATAGATGATGGGAATGAAAAGCAGACAAACGCAGGTTAGTATAGTAACTGGTGGTATGACTAGGCTGTTTGCCTAGCTTTTGGGCTTACAAGAGAGAACTGAAAAAAACTTTCAAAACAATAGTAGAGGTATCTTATTAAATACTTGATTAAGTGCAATTATCAAGCATTGGGGGTGGGGGGGGGGAAGGAGGAGGGACAAAGCATAAGTGCTTTCTAAAAATTAGCTTCCACATGAAGTTTGAAACCAAGCAGTCTTGCTCTTGTAAAGAGAAGAAACAGTGTCACTTCAGTTTTCTCCAAAAGATGCAGACTCTAAAAATGCATCATTTGACAGAGGAAAGAAATCCTTCTGAGAAAGATGTTCGTGGCCCTGTGCTGTTACTTCCTATATGCGAGGAAGCACTTGGGATATTAACACCTAGCAAGCTCATTTCAGTGCCCAAGAGCATTGTGAAGGGCAAATTAATCAACATAAATTGTTCAGGCTAAAATAGCCCAGGTACTACATGAGGACTCTAGCAAACTGCAGTTGCTCAACCCCCCAGAAAAGGAATAGCAAAGCTGCAGATGAGGTGAAAGAAGCAGATGAGCAATAGAGCTTCAAGCAACACATTTTGGTGCCTGGGATGATCCTCTTTCAGCAGCCGATTGCCAGTTGACTGAACTGGCTCAGAGCTGCACTTCCTTTTCTTTGGCTGCAGTAACAACAGGGCTTCCGTATAGCGGGTGTTGCCTCTCCAGAGGGGAGCCCAAGGCAGGCGCCTCTTGCTGCTCTGTGGAACACTGTTTTGTATTGCACAATAACGGTTTCCTCAGATCTCTACATGACACCAGGTATCAGAAATCTTAGAAAAAGCTTTCCATAGATAATATTGTCAAGGCTATCTGCCTAAAGAAAGGTACCTAACTTGCTCCTTACAGATCTAGCAATAGCTTTGCTTGCAGATGCACAAGGCACACAGTCACATGGTCTACAGCAGCTCTGCTCTACTTAGCCAGGACAAATATTCCAGGTCTCAGTTCAACTAACAGTCTTTGCTCAAACTGTGCTGTGTACAGGTGTCACATCAATTCCAGTGGCACCACTGGGATCCTAATGTTTGAGTGCTCAACACTGAGCTCTCATTTTTTGGAAGTCTTCTACCCTCTAGATTAGCAACTTCAGCAGAAAGAACATTTGGATTCATATTACAAAGGAAAAGGTGGTATTGGGCAAGGAACCTGTGGCAATAAGTGACCTTTTCTACATTCAGTTCAAAAGGACGTTGCTGAATGAGGTTATATAACAAGTATAATTAAAAAGCAGACATTTTAAAGTCACCCTACTCCAAGCACGAGGGAAAACAGAATGCAGGTTCTTCAGTGGCAAAACCAAAGGAGTAGAGAGCTGTCCAAGTATTTCCATGGTATGCTTATAATTTACTTCAAAGGAGAAGAAATATTTCACAGAAGATGATCTAGTCATGTTTGGCTATTCACAGTGGGCTTTTTGCAATAGCATTCAAGGCAGATGCATTGCCGCTCTTGGTTCTGTTTCCAGCCCAAGCTATGGGAAACTGAGCGAGCTAATAGAACAACAGTGTGTGTACACCCAAACCCCACCAAGCCAAGAGTAAAACAATGGCTAATCCAAACTGTGAGGGGAACTTAACACCCGACTGCCTTCCGTGTTTAATTAGTTGAATAAGGATGATGGAATTCCATTCTGGGCCCCAAATTCACAGTATGCAACTACAGATAAGACCTAGAGGGGGTTGGGGGGAAGAGAGAGAGGCATAGAGAGACATGGATTTTCCTCAAAACATCTACCATATGCTTGCTAGCAGAGTACTCACTGTGCCAGGACAGAACACTAGGCACTGACCTACAACATATGCTTTGCCATTTGAAGCACTGGAACATTAGGCAGCATAGGAGCAGCTGGATGGATGTAGGCCTAAGATGCTCATACTAAAACAAATACCTTAAGAACTGTACTAAACCTGCCCAGTATGTGCTAACCATCTCCAGTTCCTAGCAGCTTGGGGAGACTAAGTGAGCTGAATGGTTATGCAGCTAATGAAAGACAGTATCCCTTCTTTCTGAATACTTATTAAACACTGGGGCTATGAACACTTAAAGATGAGATCCTGGGACACAGAACACCACAGTAATCGAGACTGCCAGAAACAAACGCATTAGATGCAGCCACTGTGTTAATAGGCAATCTCCTGAGAACCTAATCAAGGAAACAGGAAAACGATTTCAGATGAATGTAGCAGTGTCAAATGTTAAAATGATTGTCATATGACCTATTGTTTGATACTGTCCTTGCTCAGAACAACAATATCATTTAATTCAAATGCTATTTATTAGATTGAGCAGCAGTTGCAGAATGCAAGTTTGGTAGTATTTGGTACTATGATACATCAGACCCCCCCCCAGTTAATCTTCATTTTTCCATCAACTACAATGCAGTCCTACTTGCTATTCAGCATGTAGGACTCAACTTGCAGGGGATCTAATTGAGCCCAGATCTCTGACCTGGAAGCACCAGTCTTTCATTGTTTGCTGGATACATGCTTTGGGCCAACTCTAGTGAATGGAAAACAGATTTTCTCCAACCCCGTATCAAGGAGGCAAAACAAAACACAACTCAACTTGAAAGCAGAATCTGTATTTCACCTCAAGCATATCAAAACCAAGAGAAGAGAGTTAATCGCTATCCTTTCTACTTTTTGACCAGGACATTTGATCTGTTTTTAAAGTATTGGCCATCATTACAGTCCTGCACTGAAGTGCCTTTGCTGGCTACATGTGTAGAGCATACCAATTTGAGGAGACTCCCAAAGAATGAGTGTCTGAATGAGAGAGAGGAGAGGGGGAAAGAAAAAAAAAAAGTCTTTCTAGGTCAGTCACTGCAACAAGAATATGAAGGGCAGAAGTGAGCATTACTGGCCTGAAGGGAAGGTGGCAAGTCACAGCACAAGCATCAAGATGCTTTTGCCTCTCTGTCCTTCAGAGTCTATTGAGCTTAGGCTGGCATCACCAAACTGACTCAAGAATTCTTTCTTTTATTATCATTATTATTTTTAACTATCACATGGGGAACTGGTGACATTATTTCATGGGGAAAAATGCCAGCAAAGTCAAGATATTTTCATTCTTGTCCAGAAGGGAATTTCTGCAGGGAAAAAGATCTACTCAGAACAGCCAATTATCATGAGTTTGATTTAAATCAAAAGAACACAGATAAGACCCTGTAGATCCATATTCAAGTTAACTGTCCTAATCATCATGCTCTTGACTCCTCAAAGAGGGATTTTGACTGAGAGAAAGTGGGAAGGTGCAGTCGACTATTTTCAAGCCATTCTGAGCTGTTACCACTAGAATTATGAAACACAACAGGTAGTCCAAGATGATGTCTTGTGTGACAATAGCTGCATTTACGCATCGAAATGCTCAGGAAACATTCATGGAGAGAGGTAGTTTTGCCTGGAAAAAGCCATTTTATATCAGGCACTAATCCATTTATGACAGTAGTAGTTATCTGAATATATATTAATTGAACAAAACCTATAAAATTCTTTGTGAAAAGCTCACTAACCTTTTTGGACACTAATGAAACTTGACAGCTTTTTCCAGAATAGACCTTTTCAAAATTAAAAGCTTTCTACAATGGGAATTTTAAAAACAAGTTTTACATGTCTGCCACAAACTGCACATTTTGAGGAATTTCAAGCTGCTGGCATGCACACATCTAGGATTTCCTCTTCTGACTTCTCTTTTCCAAAGAAAAAGAGGACAAAGAATAAGATAGTGAGCTAAATATGACTTTTAGCTTTTACTGAAGGCTGATAACTGGTTTCCATATCTAGTTCTTTTTGCTCAAGACCTCTAGTTTAACCCAACATGGCAGCAAGAGGAAGCCTGACAGGGATTGTGTCAGAGAAAAAAAAAAATTGTAGGTATAAATGGAGAAAAAAAGCTCAGTAACTGAGGTTCTTTTAGAGATGAAGAGCTTTTTGAATCCCAGCTGATCTTACTACTCACATCTCACTGATTCTTTTATTAGTTCTGCAATATCAAATGATGGGAGAGAAGGGAAAAGCAGCATTCCTGGGTCCTATTTCAAGCTCTGCCACTGATTTGCCTTTATGACCCTGAGTACTTCACTCTGTGCATCTTAAGTTTCTTCTTGTACAGGAGGGATAGAAGCCACTATTGCCTGCATTACTTAGGTGCCAGGGGAATATGTTCATTTGTAAGGTGCTTTGACACCTTGTAACACTTGGGAGAACATTACAAATTTCAGGGGATCATTGTCTTTCTAAATGACAACATCTTAAAATTTTTACAATGGCAACTGAAGCATTACCAATTTCATTAACAATTAGCATATACCAAATCAGTTTTTCTGGCTTGCTGGATGAGGAAGAGTCTTCTTCATTGACATGACAGCTTTTGTTTCAACAGGAAAACTGCATTAGATCGCTACAGCCTTGAGAAGGCAGGCTTCACCCACATCCTTAACGCGGCACATGGTCAGCGGAACGTGGACACAGGACCAGAATACTATCGTGACATGACCGTGCAGTACCATGGAGTGGAAGCAGATGATCTCCCCACTTTCAAGCTCAGCCAGTTCTTTTATTCAGCTTCTAAATTCATTGATAACGCACTTCAGGATGGAAGAAGTAAGGAGGGTGTTGAAAATGGTTAAACACAGGACAGTATTTACTTAAGCTGGATAAGCATAATTCAAGGCATCCAACTCTGTAGGAATAAAACAAGGCCAAGACTGTTTAACAGAGGATATAAAACCAGTAGCAGAGAAATGGTTGTTTAAGACAAGACAGTGGTGGTAACTGGGTTTAGGACATTTTTTTTACTGCAGAGCTGGGGGGACTTTATAAACATCTCAGAGATAGAAATTGCATAGGTTCCTTGCATTAGCTGCCTTTTCCTCAAATGGGTCCCTATTAAGACAGGTTTAATGAATATTGGCTGCATAGCAGTGTGCAAAGCGCAAGAGGGGCATTCTGCAGAGATCCCAGACTGTCACTCCACAGTTTAACACTTTGCAGCGTTAGTTTCACTCTCCACAAATATAAGACACCTTCCTACCTGGCCATCACATTGCCCCAAAGCTATAACAGGGATTTATCTCTGTCATCTTCCAAGCAGTAGGAGACTGAAACCACTTTGACAGCAGAGGTCTAGAAACATTTTGTTAAAACCTTTGTAATTTCTCAGCTTGATTACCACAATCCATTATTTACTGACCCCAGCATGTTCTATCAGAAAGCTTTACACTGATGGGAAGTATTGCAGCTTTGATCTCACACTAGCTTTTAATATTACTCCTCACCCTGCCCCCTGCCCCCCGCCCCTTTCTTTTTTTTAAATCTCCACAGGGTATTTTACCCAGAAATAAGCTGAGAAACTTAGGAATCTCCTGTTGACCTAAGAAGCCCTTAATATCAGAAGGTCACATATCAAGTTTCTAGCCTCCCGTCAGCTTCCATTCTTGGCTGTTCAGCTCAGCTATAGCCAACTACTACCTGGCTTGCACCCAGCCAGGTCTGTACAACTTTACCCTTTCAGCTAGTGCAGTCTATAGCAACAGTCCCTTCCCTTGTTCAGGAAAAAGACTTGAAAGCAGATCAATTTTAAAATCAAAGTCCTCAGGAGAAACTGCTTTAGGAGGTTACTCACTTGTCAAGAAAGGTACCTAACATTTCAAAAAGTATGTCTGAAGCACTGCCTTTGGGAAGGAATGCAAAACTAAAGCACACCTGTGTTTAGCCATGGTGGGACACCAGAGGTCTGTACCAGGCACAGTAGCTGAAGAAAGAAATACAGACTTCCTCACTCCCATCACTATCCATTTCCTGTGTCACCTTTATCTGCTGCACTGAGGTAATGAAATAAGCACGAGTGAGGCTGCAAAGTCTTGAGAAAACTTGCATCCCAATAAACATCAGGACAGGGAAGGATGGGACAGGCTTCTTGTTTCAGAACCACATCAAAATCCAGGAAGCTCTGAGACAATGCCAAGTACGAGTGCAGCACTGAGGCAAAAGCCTCAATCGAAGAGTGACTAGATGAATTTATACATGACGAAATCCCCCACTGAAGTAGGTACTAACAACTGCAACTTTTTCCACATTGACTGAGACATTCACATGGTTTTAAACAATAGGATCTCTTCTGATGGAGACTAATGAAATAAAGAGAATTAATTACTCTAATAATCATGGAGAAAAAGAAAGAGCCAAGTTCCTCATGAGGAAAAAAAAACATACTGAATGCACATCATCTATCCCAGTCAAGGATATTCATAAAGGCACATAGGTATGTCCCCATGAAAAGATGTGGGTTGAATGCATGTCAACAGCTTTCCAACATGCATTTGCAGTAGATTTTGACCACCTTCTAGTGCTAACAGAATGAGTCCAAAAACAAGATTTAAGAGTAGACTGAAGTCTCTATTACACCTAAGGGTGAAAAGACTATAGGCAAGTAATTAGCACTCTCCTCCATCAACGCAGATGCAAAAGACACATGTTGTTCATTTTTAACTGTGAAGGCACATCTAGTCTAACTGCTATGTATTTCAAGGGTATTTCAAAGAGTATTCCTATTGTATGCCTCCTGACACACAAATAGCATCCAGATTCCCAAGCAGGATTTCGGAGCAAGCAACCAAGTGCCTGTCTTCAGTGGTAATGAGAAAGGACTTCAGGGCTCAGTAAGTGGTGCTCAATAGTTGTGAATGGTAACACAACTACATCCATTACTGTAAAGTCATTTGTTACTTTGCATTAGAGTTGAGCAAATGCAAAGAGAGAGAGAGAGGAAGGAGAAAAGAAAGGTTTCTACTTTGTGATAGGAAAGTATGAATGAATTAATGTCCTTTGGCTGAGTCACATTGCTTGGGGTGCATCCTTCACAGCCAGACAAGTGACCAACTGGATTGAATAGATGTTCTTATAGAATGTTCTTGGCTGTGCAGATGCTTATAGTCACTTAGTGTTGCTGAAACAAGCTATCATGCAAATGAAGAAGCCTCTCTGTTTCTGCAACAGGCCAGAAAACCTCTCAGTTTGGATGCAGCCAAAACACTGTTCTAATGCAATGTGATAATTCTGACTTACCTTCAAAACTTTTGCGATAGTGAAGAAATTCCCTGAGCAGGGCACTATTAGCAGATTTTCAGAATGGGCAGACTTAAGCAAGGGAAAAATAGCTGAAAAGTAAGTTTCAGAGGTGAACTCAAAACTGTTTACAATTATGTTATCCTTCAGCTGTGCATAAAGACTTCCCAAAACACAGAATTCAAAGCTTAGGGCAGCTTAAAGTTTTAGAGTAGAGAGGACTAATTACCCGAAGGCAAGGCATTATTTTAAGACATTTGTAAATCCCTTCTGTGCTAAAGATTTAGTACTCATTCTCTTAGCATCTTAGTTCCTCAAAATGTAAAACGGAGAGTAATAGTATTTTCTATTCATGCAGAGATGGCATGGGAAAAAATACATTAAAGAAAGATACTATAGGAACGTGGGAGGAAGCATAGGAGATGGATATAAAGACCTAAGGCATTTGACCAGACACCTCAGTATTCATCTTTCCTCAAGAGGAACACGCTGTTGCAATTTTTGTCTGATCCTGGCCACTCGAGGAAAGACAGTTCAGATTGGTCCTTACATTGAAACTGAAGGCACTACAAACTAGTGCAGAAGAGATTTGGCCCCGGAGTACAGTTACCAGCATCTTGTCTCCATAGTCAGTCAGATCTTGACTATTCACACATGAGAATGCCAGATCTTCATTTTCCAACAACCAAAAAGTATTTCAGAAAATTGTATGGCCATTTTTTGCCTTCATTAATACAACATAGAACTGTACATTTTTTCCTAGTCCCCTGTTTCCCACCCACAGAAAGCAAAGCCTCCTTTGTCCTACCATTTATTTCATCCCCCTTAGCAGCCACCCATTTAACAAGCTAGGAAGCTCTAGCGAGAAGCATGAAGGGCCAAACAAATCAGAGTTTTCGACATTTCAAATATTTAGAGTAACAATAAGAGAGATTATCATTTTCCATGACAGGCAGAGGCACTTTCAGTTATCAGTGGGACTGGAATTTTGCCAAGATGCCTCTAAAACTATCTGCTGGGATTAAGATACAGACTGTAACCATTAATCCCCTTGTGCTGGCAGTTTTTGATATATCCATTACACAGCAATGCTACTCATGCCGAGACATCCCTCTTGTGCCTGGCAGCAAAAGAGTTAATCAGTAGGAATCATGGCTTTGCACCCAACACTTCTCACTAGACATAGCTGACAGAGAAACTATTATCGGCCCTGATAGGTGTCCTCTCTGGCAATTCAGCTTAGCAGGATGTTAGAGGGACAGCTCCAAATCAACATCCTTGAGCAGTTCAACCCTTTGTGTGCCCCGTTATGGCCTCTGCTATCCCAGAATCCTTTTTGGGTATCTTCTGAAGTGTTTCAAAACCTGACAATCAGACCTGAACCTGCTTACTATCTTCTTCCTCCGCCTCCCTTGGACATCATGAATGTGGAACGTTCCACTTCAGTTTGTGTCCTTGCTAGTGCCTGGAGCCAAGGACTTTCTGACAGTGGTAATCCAAAGTTAAACTAAGCAATATAACGAAGATAAAACTTGAGGCACATTTATCCAGAGATGAAAACTATCGGCAGGAGCTGTGCATTCGCAGAATGAGACAGGCCACTGCTGCACGGAAATGAAAATAATCTAGCAGGATGGTGGGGAGAAAAACAGTATTTTTATTCAACATAATAGAGTGGGGGTGGCTTACCAGAGAAAATGACTACTAAAGAGCTGGGTACCAGCTTTTCTAGAGTCAAAAAGGTAGTTTATTTTGTATCCAGCTGGTTATCTTATTTATTAACATCTATAGCCCTTCTTCCCCTCTGACCTCAAAATATTGCTGAGCCTTAAGAAAGTCCTATTAGCTACAGTCTACAAATGAAATACTTGGGCAGACTGATCAAGTGACATGCTCTAGATCTTAAGCGAAACTGGTGACAGAACAAAAAATTCAAAATCAATCAGTGGGTCACCTTTTATCTCTAGCTGATAGTATTGAGACAAACACCTCCTTTCATCCCATTTATCCTCATGAAAGGATAGTTCAAGAGCTTACCAAACCCTCCCTTACCCTTGTGCTTTTGTCATTGTGCCCAAACAGGGAATTGGGTACACACTGCTTCGGAAGAGCATAAGCTGAGGTGAGGCAGGTTTTGTTTGTTACTTAATGAAAGATGGCAACACCCAGGGCTTCTCTGCAAATATTGCTTACAAATAAAATGAAAGATATCCTGCTTAGGATTAAACATGTAACCTCCAAGGTAGATGGTGTCCAGGCTTTATGGTAAGACTTACAGATTCGGCTTCCCCACTTGTTTAAAAAAAAAAAAAAAAAAAAAAAAAAAAAAAGCCAGCAAGTGTAGCAAGTGTAACTCTTCACCATTCGGGGGAAAAAAATATATATATCTATATATCTATATATATCTCCCAACATCTTCTCTGCATCATCTCTTTGTTCCCCACAGATAAGGTTCTGGTTCATTGTGCTATGGGTCGCAGCCGGTCAGCTACATTAGTCTTAGCTTACCTGATGATTTACAAGAACATGACAGTGGTGGATGCCATTGAACAAGTATCAAGGCACCGATGCATCCTGCCGAACCGAGGATTCCTGAAGCAGTTGAGAGAACTGGACATAGCGTTGGCACTGCAGAGGAGGAACACCAAGAACAGTCTACCATCCAATGATGGTGAGAACAGCACCACGATCTAGTATTGCTCCCGACAGGACAGTGCTACTGGAAAAGAAACTCCATCAAAAGAGGGGAGGGGGCAGTTTAGTAAAATACAGTCACAAAAATCATTTGTTACTTGGAAGGAGAAACATTCAAATACTGTCAAGATGGGAAAGAGAGGAAGCCAAGTTTAAAACACTGTTAAAGCCAGGAAACTTTATGATGGTGTGTTCTTCATGACATTGACATAGAAAGTTATCCTGTGTAAAAAAGCTTTTCCACCACAACAACAGGCACAGCTTAAACAAAACCCTCTTCTGCCCGAGTACCATCAAAATCCTGATCCCAAAACAAGCACATGACCTTTAAAAGAGAGTAGTTAGCCATTACATAAAGGGATTTTGTGGGAAAAGTGCCCAGGCACTAGGCACAGACAGCAGCACAGACGACTGAATTGTTTAGTCCCAGAATGCTGAAGTATTTCCCATCAGTTTGTCCCTTTTTGCTGTATCTTGGCTTCTATATTTCTACTCTCATAGTAAAAATCTTGGGGAGCAAGTTTAGAGAGCCTCCAGATGCAAATCAGCTGCCCAGGCTTCACAGTGGACTTTACAGCAGAACATACAAATTAAAAGCAAAGCAAAGTCCTTGAGGTGGTCAGACACATAAGCAGATACAATGGATAACAACTGAAGGAGATACATATATGGTGGCATATATTAGCCATCTTAATTTTAACTTGCTTTTCCTAAATGTTTCAGCAGCTTGAATTAAGAGGTCCCACACATACAGTACCCAGATCAATTTACTAGGCCACAGAAAATGACTGAGAAGAGATTTGTTAATATGATGCGATTTGTTTCCTCTAATAGCACTTGTAAAATTGTAAAAACTATACTGCTAGAAAAACACAAAGAAAAATTTCATATCCTTTGGGTTGTTAAGGGGAGGTTCCAGACGGAGCTTGTACAGCCCAGCCAATCCCCTAGATAATCATGGATTGTAAGTGGTTTTAATGAACTTTAGTTTTGATTAAAATAGGCAAAAAACACAAAGCCCTTAAAAACTGTCTCACAGTGGCTTGATTTACCAAGCCACTGCTATGCTTCTAGACACCACTACCAAATGTTTCCTATCTCAGGTTTAGTCATCCTAATGCATTACTGTGCTCAACTGTGGTTAGTAGTTATTGTATTTACTGACAGAAATGGTCCAAATACAGAAATGGGTGTAATGGACCTTCTTTGCCACCTAAATGTATTCAATTTTGCTCCATTTGACACAAGTATCAGTAACCGTTTTTAGAAACAATGACAGTTTTGCTACCTCAGTAATACCGGATATTCTTAAAGTATATTGTACAGGATGATCACAAGCGAGCCACGTTTACCTTTTGATAGCTGCAAAAAGGACATGTCATTACCCTCCCCCTTGGAATTTTGCTGATTCAAAAACCAGGTAAGAGCCATTCACTGCCTCAGTGCATGAGAGAAACTACCTAGCCATATGGAGTACAAGAGAGTTCTCTTGGTCTTTACCAGATGGCAAAGACTTCGCAAGTTGGGTGTAACAGAACTGCAGAAGTCTTGGACACGTTAAATGCGAACACAGGGCAGAAATGTGCTGCTAGGAAATGAGAGTGTACTCTGCAAACCAAATGAAACTAAGCCCAACTTAAAAATACTTTTTCTATATGTTAACGGTTCTTTACTGGCTTAGCCTCTCTATTGTGAAGGCTTTCCTATTCCTTCACTTCCTTTTAGAACAGAACAACAATAAATCATTTATCCTCGAACAGTAACACTGTAACCAAGGCTGCAGGCACCCATAATACACTGCGTTTGACTTCTCATCTGCATTTATCTATATAATACCTTATCTCAAAATTCTCAAACACTGCAGAAGACAATAAATACAAATTAGACTACTGTTAAAAACCAAGTTAGACTTCATGATGTGAACAATATTCATGACTGGGATATACAAACTCTGGGGCTTGTATCAAAATAAATCTCCTTTCACATGGACTATCAAAACAGAAGTCAGGAAACTCAGAGAAGCCATTCATCACTTCAAAAAGAAATGAACAGTCACTGTGTGGAGTGAAAGAATCCATAAACCTTGGAAGGGGTCCCTCATCTTTTTCTATCTGCTTCTAAAGACCTTCAAACCCACCTCTTTAGAGTACCTCACTCTCTACTGCAACTTAGTTCACAGCCTGCACATGCAACAGCTTTCTAAGCCTGGCATCTTGACAAACCTGCATTTCAGACACATGGCTTTGGTCTTTCATTACTCAGAGAAAGTTTAACTTTCTCTCCTCTACCAAAGGAGAGTTTCTGAGTGCTAGCCTTACAGGCATGAGCTCTTTACCAAATGACCTACTGAAATACAACAAAAATCTACCTGAATTCCCCTCGGTCAAGTTGTAAGTTATTTTCATTTTTGTACCCTGCACGATACTTTGCATGCTATAGCTAGAAGAAGATTTGCAGCTAATTTATACACAAACCTGTATTTGAACAAGCTTTTCTGGGGCCTGGAGATGGGTGTTTCTTTTGCAGTCTGACACTTGTGCAAATACACAGGAAAAATTATAATTTCCTCTGGCCCAGCTGCTTTTAGTGGGGACTAATTGAGTGTCCAAACAGGGGTCTCCTCACTACTGATAAGGAGCAGAATACTAGAATCTTGTAAGTCATTCCTACTCATGTTGTTCTGCATAGCAGTTTAGGAAACTGGCAAATGGCAGCATTGACACACCAACAGAAAAAATTATCTAGTTTCCAAAGGACAATTCCAAGCTACTTAGGAGCTAAGAGCAGCCATTCTAGCATGAAGATGAAAAAAAGCACAAAAGTAATTTCTCAAAAGCCACTTGATAGAAAGCTGTATTCCAATGTTTCTGCATGTATTACATGAAGGCCTAAACATGACTTAATTAAGCTGATTTATTCTTATTTAGTAGATGGGGAAAAAAGAGTTACTTTTAAGTGATTCAACTAAGGTTATGGCAGCTAAAATCCTACCTTGTACATTCTTACAAATTCCCTCCCCACTCCACAACCCCTGTACCAACATTTGAACAATGCACAGCCCAGTACTACACTACAGAAGATGTGACTTGCCACATGTGGCTTCTATATATGCCATTAAGAAACCCAGAAATACACAGTTAAAAAAAAAAAAAAAAAAAAAGGAGCGGGGGAGGAAATAAAAAGTCATAGGTCTTCACCACATCATTCTTGTTGGCGTTCCTGAAGGTGCCAGTCTCTACAGAACAGGCTGTACTAGGACAACCCTAAGCACTACAGATGACTGAGTCAGGATGTTCTCTTCCAGGTTACCCTCATATTGAAATTGTGAGGTGGTCTGATTTGCCTGTATGTTACAGATTTGGAAAGATGAAGTTGAATAGCAATGGATAGAGACCCATGCATTGCTGTTTTTCATTCACTAAAAAACATACAAATGAGAACAACAAAAAACAATGCTTCTGTTTCAATGTGCAATCATTTAACAAGGATACAAGGTCTCAATTATGCACACTCAAACAATGCACATGTTAACCTGTGTTCAATTTGCCTTTCACTTCCCTAAGCATAAAAATTCATGCCAAAAAAAGAGATACTGAATTTGCGAAGACATATAGTTTTAAGTACTATGAAAGCCTCTCTGCCTTCAAAAAGCAAGTTTGACAGTGCAAGTACATGAACAGTCTCTTAGTTTTATCATTCTCTTCTCAAAGATTCTTAACTCCTAAAATACAAGTTACTCCAAATTACAACTCAACCAGTAACTCCAGCCCCCTTTCAGATCCACAGTTCAGACTGCTGCCCCATCCTTTTCAAATTTAACAGGTTGTGTACATGAATCTGAAGGATCAGTTCCTTGATGTGGCAAGAACACTTTTTTAATACACACTTCTCTGACTTTTGAGTGCCACCTATAAAGCTGCTTTATATACTGGAATGGGGAAAACAGTGTTTTCAGTTAAGCTGACTGATTCTTTCACTTTAGCTAGCAACCTTCCTGACCAATGTCAGTGGTGCTGAGGGCACCACTTTTTTTTTTTTTTTTTTACCCAATCAATGGCAACATTCACTTTAAAAGCATCTTGAAAAATTCTCACCAGGCCCTTTTTTGGTGCCAATTCATGTGCACCTGATTTAAGTTTGGTAGACTCACTTAACGAGAACTCAATATACAGAGCCTTCCTGATTTCTGCAGCCCTGCTATTGCTAGATATTAAGTGTTCATATATATACATACATACACACACACGTGTGTGTGTATATACACACACAGAGAACTTTGCGGGAGGTTCAACATAAGATTTTCATCATCTTGGAACCCAGCAATAGCCAAAAGGAAGCAAAGGTTATAGTTTTGTCATTAAGATACAAGCCAAACATCTTGGTCATTACCACCACATACCCTTTTATATATGAACACTTTCTATAGGAAAGAAGTTTCATACATTAAATATTCACAACATTGTAATGTATTCAATATGTATTTATTCAATATTTTTATTAAGACTATTTAAAAAAATAATCTTAGATACTCTTTATTTTCACAAGGTGTATGCTATTATGAGTAACCTACATTTAGGCTCTAACACCCTAATCCAAACCCCATTAAAGTTAATGGGCTTTAGACCAAGCATGTGAGAGCTATAACAAACACTATTTCAGGAGGTAATTCCCCATGCAACATCAAACTATGACAAGACACAAGAGGCTAAAAATGGCTCATCATAATTTATTTTATGTTAAAATGTACAGCTTAGGGTTTTTTGTTTTTACGGTTTTTGTTTCTTGTTTGTTTTTTGTTTTTTTTAAGTGACTGACTAAAAAGATAACAGATAAATACAAGAGTGTCACTGGGTTCTATTTTTACATGTATCAAGCCTCTTCTGTTCGGCCCTTACAGTCACTCTGTACAGGTACAAAGGCTACAAAAAAGGAAGCAATATAAACAGACACAAATAACTTTTGCCTTTTTACATGCGATCTGTAAGCTTAGTTTGAGCTATTCACACGCTACTGCTCTATTTTTTCCCCTTAAAAAATAACTCCAATATTTTATAAAGATAGAAAAATCTACAGATGGAATGAAAATGTAAAGTTAGAGGCATTTCCATAAAATAGCAACTTTACACCAAATTCACTACTTTTTTTTTAAATCCTGCCAAGTATTTGGACATATATGAAAATGTTTCAAAACCTGACAAATAAACACTGAGATATGCTTCAATCAACAACAACAAAAAAAATCAGTATTTATAAAACAGAAAGCTGCCTTTTTCCCTACCCCAGCCCTAAAGAAACTGGTCACCAAAAAAAAAAAAAAAAAAAAAAAAAAAAAGGGAAAAGAGTCGACTTTACACCAAACATACAGCAATAAAATCCTTTGAACTAACCAAAAATGTGAACAGCTTTTTCAGCTTTTTTTTTATTATTTTTACAAGTTTTATAATTAACAAAAATATAGATCTGTGTTTTGTTTTGTTTTTTTTTTACCCTCAAACTAGGGTAACCTAATCAAGGCAAAAAAATTAAGAAATGGCTTACTGTTAAGCACAACACTTGTACAGTACTACAAAATGCACTGTCACTAACAAAGACATTAGCGGCATGCGGAAGTGTCACCTTCAGAAACAAAATAATACAATAAAAGAACTGCTAAAAGGCATTTACATGTGGGGAAAGGAGAGAGAAAAGCTCAGGATCCAGTACTGTCTGGTAGTTTTGGAGTCTATTTATCCACATTTTTAATGGGAGCAGGCACATAAAATGGCTCTGAACCATCAGCTGCTGTGTAATTGCAGTTCATAGAAAGAGTTCTTCCTTTCCAGAGGACTTCAAGCTCAATAAAATAAACAAAAAGGAATGGAAAAAACCTAATTCCCCCCAAACAAAACACAGAAAACCCCCCCCACACAGTTTTTTTTTTTTTTAAAGGAAACAAAAAGAAGAAATAAGAAAAAGAAAAAAGAAAAACTTGTATAAGGCTTTCTGCTGCATACAGCTTTTAAATGGTGCCAACAAATGTTTTTGCATTCACACCAATTGCTGGTTTTGAAATCATACTCTCCAAAAGATATTTGTGCAGATCAATCCAATTTGCCAGTTTGGTAGTTCCTCTCTCCAGAGGGCCTACCTTCTCATGTAGGATCCATTAAGAGACTGTTTAGACATGCCTGTATTCATGTAGCCATGATGCCCTGGAGGAGTGTACATCATGTTACTGTGGGGTGCTGTCTGCATTGGTTGCTGTGCATATGGCTGAGTTCCCATCATCCCCATCTGCATCTGCATAGGGTACTGGGGTGTTTGATTCATATACCCGTGATTACTGTGATATCCACTATTCATCATGGGCTGGGACATACTATACCCATTCATAGCATTAAGGGTATTCATATTCATGTTCACTGAATTGACATTATAAGCTGGGGCTGGCATCAAATTTACACTCATGTTCATACCACGCTGCATCGTTAAGGTCCGCGCAGGCCCTTGCATAGCCACAGTCTGTGAAGCGCGCCCGTAAATTTGTGGCTGATGGGCTGCTGCAGCAGGTGGCAGAGGCGTGGATTTGGTTCTTACAGAAACGTGACCTTTGCTGGCCATCTGAGTCTGCAGTCTTTGGGTGTGCGATATTCCAATACTTGACGAAGTCATGTTACGCTGTAAAAGGGGAGGTGGCAAATTCATAGGAGGAGGAGTAAGGTTGGGGGGAGGCGTCATGGTAGCCTGTGCTTGGGGTCCTCCAGGAACAGCATGTGGAGACTGAGAAAGCTGAACAAGCCCTGTATTACTTAAAGGGGTGGACAAAGAGGCACTGTTTGCATAGGAAGTTACAGCAGCTGAATGGCTGTAAGGCAAAGAATGATCCATAAGCGTGTTAGTTAACTGTTGCAGTTTGGCAAGGCTGAAGGTGGCAGATGGCTGCGAGTAATGCCCCGCTCCAAATTCGCTCTGACCCATTCTTTCATATAATCCAAGGTTGGCATTGCCAGTCTCAGGGATTTCGGTTAACTGCATAGGTGGTGTAAAATTAGCAGCCATGCTGCACTGAGATAACTGTTGGTTGCTGCTTGGAGGCCTTTCAACAACACAGCCTTGGGGAGATTTTACATTACAGGTAGAAGGAGAATTGATGTTAGTCTGTTGCATCATACTGCAGCTTCCATTAATGTTAGACATCTGTTGTGTCACTGCACAGCTACTCTGTGTTAGATTACTAGATGTAAGGCTACTGTATGAGCAACTGTTTTGCGAAGAGTTGTTTCCGCAGATACTACTACCCATCGTAGAATCATAACTGCTCGGGTTTTCGTAATTCTCTGTTGTGCTCTCAATGCTCCCTAAATCACTAAACCCACTATCCACAACCTGTTGTGAATGATCAGAAACAGAGGGAACATCCATCATAGGGCTGGTCTCCATGTTCTGTAGAGATGGCACAGAAATGGCACTTTGATCTGGGCTGATCTGAGCATAGCTGTTCTCTAATGGAGCTACATTTGGACTATTAACAGAACGAACTGACTGGCTGGGATGAGAGTGTACAGATGAAACTGGGCTACTGTGGTCAGACTGCTGGCAATCATCCAGCGAGGTCATTTGGGGACTTTGGTCAGTATGGGTATAATTTTGCAAACTTCTGCATGCCTCCTGAGTCTCCGCACAATCCTGAAATGCATCTTCATGTTCACTTGTTTCTTGGGTTAGAGACTGCACTGCTTGAACTGTCTCTGAATCAATCTCCATGGTCTCAGTACTCTCCTCCTTGAAATTGGAATGTAATTCTTCACCAGCTTTTTGGTCCTCGTTGTTATCTGTATGATCGTCATCGGATTCAGGCACTGGGTCTGAATCCGCAGCAAGTTCTTTCTGGTCACTTCCACTCTCATCAGCTGCAAGGTCAACACTGCAATCCATTAAGTCCTCCTGATTTGAATTACCAGTTTGAACATTTACGTCTAAAAAAGACTGCTGTGTCTCCAGCATTTCTTTGAAAGCTTCACCAGGCAATTCCTCTTTCTCCACTTCTGTTGAACCCATGTGGCTATCGTCTTCATCATCTGCATCATGATCCTCATTGTGAGAAGGTTCTTCCTCTTCCTCCTCTTCCTCCTCATGATCATCCAAATGCTTGGACTCTTCTTTTTGCAAAAAAAGATCTTCTGATTTCTCTTTTTCTTGATCATTTGAACTGATTCCACCATCTTCTATGTTCCTTTCTTCTTCCCCAACTTCCATCATATCATTTTCTTGTTTTTCAAAGGGTTCACTGGGTGGATGCAGAGGTTCAGGTTCTAGTTCTTTTGCCTCATCCTCTGGTGGCTGTAATACTTTGACAGGCTCTTTAATCTCTTCCTCTGCAACAGCAGGAACTGGGCAAGGTTTGTCTTCAGCTACTTCCTTTTGTTCCTCCACCAGCACTTGATAGTCTGGCTCCATAGGAGTTTCAGGTGGAGTGTACAAATTAAGTTTAAAGCCAGGTTTTCTTTCTTTGTTTTGCCTCCATTTAGATGGACCACGCTTAACTCCTTTTGGCCAGCCCTGCTTACACTTTAAAGCTTCAACATTGTCTTTAGTGTTTTCTTCCAATACAGCTACATCCTCTGTATTATCTTTGGGAGATAATGAATAGAGACAAAAAAAAAAAAAAAAAAAAAAAAAGTCTTAGCTTGCATAAATCAAACAATTAACACATTCAAAGATAAATCCCAAAGTAATTTATAAACTCAAAGTGCATTACAAAACTCTGGAACAAGAGTTATAAACAGATCTCAAACCAAAATAGGAAGACAATGTCTATTGCTCAAATACGCTCGCAGAAATATGTAAAGTGCTTCCTGCGTAGTGGCCTTTTAGCAGGGACCATCAGAACCACCATTTATACGCTAAAACAATCACGAAGATTTAAATCAGAAGACATGCAAACTAAAGCAAACATTCTTCAAAGATTTGTGTTATTACTCTTTAGATTTAGAACAGAAGTATACCATTACTTTATATAGATATGAATCTAATGTATATTCATCTTTTTTGACATTGGAAACATGACGGCCTAGAATCTCTTATTTGAGAATTTTGGATTACAAGCTGGAGTAATCACGTATATGTTTTCATGCCAACACTGAAAAAAGGTAGGTAGCTTATTTTAATCACTTCTCACAGGCAGCATATTGTGCAATAACTCACAATACAGGACAAAGGCCAAAAGACTGAAATTAAACACAAGAGCACCAAACTGAAATTAAACACAGCGCATCAGGACACTAGATTAATCTATCAACAATTAAAAAAAGTGCTATACACACTCACTCGTCTCCTCTTCTCTCTCCCCAGATCACACTTATATAATACCAGAAAAAGGGAGAAAGTTTATTCTCAAGATGTGACCTGCTGCACTTTGGAGTGTAACCGTGTCCGTGATACTCCTTTACCAAGTTCTCTCTCACACTGTAGTGTTATAACATTCCTACAGTCAATTAATGTGGTATGATTTGTCTATGGACAAATACACCGTATTAGTCCATTTAAAGCAGTACAAACCTTACTGGGGGGACACAGCTACAACACTGAATTTACCAGTTTATTTCATTTCTGTTGAGAAACAGGAACAAGTGATATACTCTAATGTACCTGTGCACTGGTTTGTAACAGTATCAACATTCTTAAGCAAGGCCGTTAAACTAGCACAAAAGCTGTTTAAAACAAATCAGTGGATGATCCTTTAACTGGGGAGAATCACAAAAATTAAACTTCCTGCGAAATCATGAAAACACTAGAGAAGTACCCACTGGCTTCTGAAAAGATATTTAGACCTCAGAATCCAGTCATTCATTGTGGAGTTAAAACTTACAAATGCCTTTAAGAGCCAGGAGTTGAAGGGGTGAGCATACTTTCAGAATAACTCATTACGGGTTTCTCTGTCCATCCATTAGCTTTTCTGTCAGTAAATATCCTTGAAATCAAACTAGATAAGTCTCTTTGACAGAACACAACTTAAAACTCTTGCTCTTTCTTTTTTGGGAGAAAATAGGGACAGCAGTGCTGAACACAGAAGAGGACATACTCCCTCCTCCCTCCCCCCCAAATACACACATTTCACTGAATTACCAACAATATGGACTAGAGAGATATATGTGCAAGTTAGATTTTGCTTTTTGCTTAGATCATTAATAAAGAATACAAGAACAATATTGGACAATATCACAGTGATATCCCTGCCCTGTTGAGTATGAAGTGCCCTGTTGTAGGCACACAAAAGTTGCTTTTGCCAACAGGACAAGGACTACAGTGTTTCAGACTCAAAAAACATGTCTGTCTTTTTCTGAGTAAGAGAAACAGATCATAGTATTAATGCACAGGGACAAACTATAAAAACACTAAAACTGAACACTATAAAAACAATAAAAAATCTGGAGCTGCCACATAACTAACAAACTATGTGGGACAAATGCCCCAATAGCATTTGTAAGGAGAAGGCACTATTAAAAGCATGTATTATTTTGATCTTAAAATTTTAAGACTAAAAAAGCTAAACAGAAGTGGTTAAAAACTTCAGTTTATGACAGAAATAAACACTTCCTTTGAAGGCTACATAACAAATTAGTTCTGCAAAGATGTAAGAATATTTTTAGCTTACTTGGACAGTTATCATCACTCCTGTAACAACAAATGTCTTTCTCCTCCTTATTCTGCTCGTCTTCCTCCTCCTCTTCCTCCTTCTCGTGTTTCTGCTGCCCAGGTTGATATTCAAAAGCTTTTCTAATCACAGGCTTCAAGTCATCGTCCTCCCCATCCATTTCACAGGTAGGTTCCAACTGTGGCATGGAACGCTCTTCATCTGAGTTATCAAATGGCTCATTTAACACCTCTGTTGTTTCGGAAATTGTCTCTGTTGTAACACTGCTATTAATCCTTCTGCGTTTACGGCCTCTTTTCTTTTTCAGTAAGAAAGGTCTCTGAAAAATAATTCCACAAATATAGCTCTTCCTGTGTTCTCGTTTATTAGCTGGCTCAGTACATAAAACACAAATACATTTTAAAAAGTGTGTTCACGATCTATTTACTCATTCAAAAAAATTACCTGATGTCGCATCAAATTCAAGTATACACAGAATCCACCAGTAAAATATCTTATGTATAAACAACTAAAATAGGAGGATGCATATATAGATATAAACACAGAACAATTGGATTTGTGTAGGTGAAAATTAAGAAAAGAAATTCCCTCATATTGCAGTGATTTCTACCTTCTACTTTTGTCAAATAATATTCATAGCTGGGTTAATATAAATGATATTCACAAATTCTTCTCTGTAGATTCTTCAACAACATTCACAAGTATCAGATAAATTTATTCTTCCACATTTCTGGTTCCTGCTATTTTCAAAATAAGCATGCATATAGAAAAATAGATAACAGCAAAGAAAATACATCAAGCTTCACATGGGTCTTAGCGATACACTAAAGAATCCTGCAGTTGACTGATAGAGGGGGAGAAAAAAAAAAAGTGTTCAACAGTTTATTTCTACTCTTAAGCATTTATCTCTCACACAGATTTATAGTCACTTTTTTCTCATTTAAAGTAAACAAAAAGGGACTCTCCAATTCCCCAATTCTCAAAGACACCTAAACACAAACTGCAACAAACACTCTAAAATTTGGGATGCTTAGTTTACTAACTTTAACCATTCAAACAGCTAATTTTTAACCAAATAAAAAATTACAATCACCTGAATAAACAGAATTTAACATTTAAATCTCTATAAAACAAGTAGAGCATGTGCGAAAAGAACTTTCTTCTTAATGGCATTTGTTGGGGGGGGGGGGGGGGGGAGAGGGGAAGGTACTCCACTAAAGGACTTCCTATAGGAACTATAAAAGACAAACCCCACAACAGGTTTAACTCTATCTTAAAATGAAAAAAAAAACCAAAACCCAAAAAACAATCATTAAAATAGTGAACCAATACCAATGCTAAGCAGCAGAGGGCAGTCACTAGTTTAAAAACTAACAGAAAAAACTGATTTTTAGTGCCACCCATGTTTTACAGTACTGTGAAAAATCCAAAAGATAAAAAGAATTGGAAGACAGGGAAAAACAGAATTCAGGAATTGTCCAGTGTCCAAACACAATTTAGGAAAGGATTAGAACATTCTAATGCTTGTAAACAAAACAAATACCAGTTTTGATGATGATTTGATTGAAATCAGATCTCAACACTTTTAAACCAAACTACTGAAGTAACACACCTTTCTTTTTATGGCCAGCGACTGTGGCTTTGTCAGCCGGGGAGGCGAACTTTGCTGATTCTCATCCCCTCCATCCTCCTCGCTGCTTTCTTTAGATTGCTCTGTGGATTGCCCTCGCTCCCCCACCACCGCCACACTTTCTGGAGATCGCAAATACTTATTTTTAGATTGTACTTTTGCAGGTGATTGCCTACTATTAGTTCTTGTGGAGAATATTTCTTGCTCTTCCTTTTCCCAGCAGCTAGCTTGTTCCATCAGACGCTCAGCCTGAAGGGTTGAGGTTAAAATAATGGGTCACTGAAACAGCATTTACTTAGCCATATCCTTTACGTTCAGCTAAAGAGCTACAGTAAGTCAACCCTGATTAGCACTGCTGACTAACCTAGCAACAACATTTCAGCTGAATCATCCAGTAGCTCCTTTACAACAGTTAGGATAACAAACCAAAGAAGATTGCATTTCATGGGATATTTAGCACTATTAATGATGCAGCGAATTGATTCAAGTCCTTTAGCACTACATTACATGCCCACTGACATGGATCACTTTGAGCAAGTTCATAACACAAAGAATCGATTGACACTGCAGCCCTTGAGCTCTGCACCAAATTTGATCTGATTACATGCTCCTCAACTACTTCAAGAGTGATAAATACAGCTCCATGGCAAGTGATTCATGTTTTAAGTTTTCATATTCATCCCTCCAAAGTTATCATGTCTTGCTGCACAGCTTCCAAAAGTTGTGCATTACAATATCACAGTTTCCTCCATCTCTAAACAGTGGTCAAAGTTAAAACTGCTCTGTTTAAGGCAAACTATTATTGAATACTAAGGAGTAATAAGATCCAAAGAAAAGGAAATTCAGAGTAAAGTGTCTGCTATTACCTCCTTTTCAGCTTCTCTCTCTTCTTCAGAAACTGCAGCATTAGAAACTAACAAAGGAGTCCATCTCAAGCTTTCAGGATCTACTTCATTGATACGTGGATTTGCTTTCAGCTTCTCCATATGACTTGAAATCAACTTTTCCCTTCTAATAATTACAAATCTACAATCCAATAAACAGTATTTTAGGCAATAATTACATAAGAAATATCTTCCTATAGTTTAAATCCTTTTGCACAATAACCTGTGAAAGTAAGTGGGTACAAAAAACAGATACGAAGAACTAAATACAAGCTGACATACACAGATACTTGGTTACACTATTGACTGTCTACTAAGAGAAAGAAAGGAAACAGCAGTTTATGAAGTGAAAGCTCAACACTAAACATCACTAGGGCAACAGAGAAGAAAGAAATGTTTTTCCAGTTGACTACTGTAAATTCATGCAGAAGGTTTACTGTAGGCCCTTACGCCACTCTGCCAGAACAATTTCCAATTTTAGTGTGGCATATGAACAGGAACAGCATACACAGAGTATCATGAAATAAAAAGTGGGGAAACTGTCAATAATAGATCTGAAGATGGCAGCTAACTGGACAAGAAAGCAAGTTATGAACACAGGAATTTAATGAGACATAGAAATACAGTTCAGTTCTACGCTGATGAATTAGGATAGTCTTTATCTACATTTGATACTCCATTTAGTAACAGAAAGTTTTCTAATTGCAAAGCACACTAGTATACTGGCACGTCTCCCAAAGTCCTGTTATAAAACAAAGAACTATCAGATCTTAAATAAAAACATTTTCTTTTTTCGTAGTGATTTTTAAAGCTTTAGAAATCAGATAGTAAAAAGGAAGAATGCCATTTACCTAAGAGGATGGTTTAAAAATCAAATCCAGGTAAACCCTTTAAATAATGGAGCAAGTCTTTCTTTTCCAAATTGCAGAATTATGACAAACCTCCACTTCAACACATGCGTGAAATTAATACAATATAGGACAAATAGGATGAAGTACCATCTTAGTGGCATAGGAGTTCATAACTTAGGAGTTCACTTAGTTCATAAGGAACCATAACTGCCTCCAAAGATAAGTGTCTGGAAGGGAAATTCAAAGACCTGATTTCTGTTCCTAGCTCAGCCACTCACCTGCTGAATAACTGAAGCCAGACCAATTCATTTCTCTGTCTAAGCTTTACTACCTGCGAAATAAAACTAACTGACCTTGTTTATAAAGTATTTTGAATTCTATAGGTGAAAACATTATTTTATAACTGGGTATCAGTATCTGGGGTGTAGTTTGTGACAAGAAATTGCATACAAATAATCAATACATATTTGATTATCTTTTAAATTTGTTTGTCTCATCAGGTTGCCCACAAGTTACACCCCCCCCGCCCCCGAAAGGTAAAGTTTTAATGTACGGACAACACCCCTCTTCCTACCCTCACCACGCCAACCTCCTTTTTTTGCCAGCCTCCCTTTTGAATGCTTGCACTAGCGCTAGTGTACATAAAAGTTGGAGACTGAGCTATTTGCCACCTTCGTTTTGGGTGGTTTTTTTGGCAACCTACTGTCCCTCTGTAGGGCAGCTTTGTTCAATTGTAAGTTTCTATGATTGTAACATTCAGACAGAATTAAGAAGCTCTTCAAAAAACAGAAGTACCACTGAAAGTCCTTTAGAGGAACTTTTAAGCATTTTATGAAAAAAAAAAAAACACTTAAAACATAAAACATCAATCAAAATCATTAAAAAACATATTCACAAAGTAGGAACTCACCTCAGCATTTCCCAGTGCACTAACTTTCAACATTGATCATAACATTAAAAGGAAACAAAAAAACCCCCTGAATTCCCAGTGCCTTGGGCAGGACCTTGCTGACGTGTTCCCACAGCTTGAGTGAATCCAGTAACAATTTAGAAAGAGTGCATGCACTCACCTACAAACCCAATTTTTTCCCTTCACTGCTACTCAATGCAAGACATTTGCAAAACAGTCAGGAATTGTAGTTAGGGAAGATGATACTGAATGAAAAAAACTTCAACTGGAAAAGCTGGCCACACCCTTCTAACAACTTTAACCAGAAGGACCATGTGAACAGCATTAATTCCTTAGGAAGAAAAAAGTCTAAGGACCCGTTAATAAGACCTGGCCCTACAGACTTCAATAAAACTCTTACCTTTGATTTTAAAGTCATGATTTTTACACATTTTTCATGTTAAAAAAAAAGTGTTCTGTAAGCAGAGAAAGGGAATATATATATATTTTTTTAATTAGCATAAGATTCACTGACCTATCTTCTCTTTTATCTATCATGCTATGCTGCTGCAGGGTTGTGGCAATATCATGTGGACACATTCCAGTAGCTCGGCTCATTCCTTTGATGCTGATTTGTTTTTCATGGTGGCAATTAAGATATTCTAATATGACACTTTTCCAGTAAGCGAAGTACGAGAGACGACCCAGATCAGACAATGGCTTTTCAGGGGATCCTGCTTGTCCCTCTCTTCTAGAAAGTAAATAACCTAGAAAGAAAAAAAATATATACATATATATATATATATATTTATTAAGATAACAAAACTAAAGAATTTAAGCTACCTTTAAGAAAGCCAATGTTAATAGAAACATCAGCATGACCAACTACTTCATCAGTAGGAAAACAAACACACACACCTATACGCAAGAGGAGAGATTGTTTTTCATAATTACAGTGAAATCAAAAAAGATCAAATTCTTGGTAAGAGTCAGATCTTATGGTAGGACAACCATACATTAACCGAACCCCCGCTTCTAACCACAAGGCAAGGAGGAAAAGAAAAGCCATCATGTTTCAGGAAGGGAGCTGTAATCATACATGTTCTCTTTTAGGACTATAACTGTCTAGCCTTTGTGACCAACTTTTATATCTAGGTTACATCACTGAAGCCAAGAATTTTCAGTAGAAACTTAAACGGAACTGTCATGGGTAACACCAGGAAAAGTCACTTTCCTTCAAGAAGTCCCAAGTGACAGGAGTTTTTGGTTAAACAATCAGCGGCTTTATTTCAGCAGTGACAAAATTCATGAGTTTAGTTGAAGTTCTCATGAGAAATCTTAATTTAAAAAATTCTTCTCCCTTAATTCACGTTTAAGAAAATTCATATAATTCTAGCGTGAAGTCTCCAAGACACTAACCAATCAACTATTACGTGATAAAATGTATTTTCCAGTATATAGTACACAACACCTTCGTTTTATGTTTTATCTATATAGTAAGTCCTTTTTTACTCTCTTCAGCTTTAAGAAGCTTTTACAATTTAAAGTAGAACACACATGCTTAAAGATAACAGAAGTAGTCTAGTATTTGCCACTATTAAAACTAATTCAGGAAAAAGGAAAAAAAAAGCACAATTAATAAAATTTATCTTTCCATGATAATATTCTGCAATACACTTCTACAAACACTATTCAAACACAGACCTTAAATACCAGGCTTACAAAGTGCTTATTCCACCATAAGCACGGGCATTGTGCTTATGGAATTACATTACTCAAAGTCAACTGGAGTCCACTAACATTTCCAGTTCTTTTGCCAACAAATACCCTTCCTAAACGCTTTAATTGCTAAAGAAAGAAAAGCTGGAATCCCTTCTTTCAGCTTTCAAAAGTTGCTTTAAAACATACCTAACACAGCGATGGCACATTCACTGAACAAATCCTCCTGACTTCCTTCCCCACAAAACGTCTCAGAATCAAAAAGGTGATTAAGATCCTGCTGAGCGAAGCAGTTGTTGTTTCCTTGTTTTGCTGTATGCTTTACTATATACAGAGTGCGTGCGTGTGTGTGTACTTACATACATATGCATATACATATATTTATTCACAGTCAGAAACAACGGTCCTGCCTTTTTTGAGGTGATGCAAAAGGTCCACAACTGAATTTGGAAAGTATGTATGCACTGGTCATGCAAACCGGAGGTGAGAGTATGAAAATGCTTAAAGAAGCAGACATATTATTATATTCCAAGTGATCAATATAGGTACTGAAATTAGTAGTGTAGCCCTTAGGTATCTATCAGCGGGATTTATGATGAGAAAGCATTACAGCTTCAGGAGGAATGCCATCCCACATCTGCTTTCTGCTACATAGCACATCAATACCTACATGAAGTCTGCCTACATATACAAGGTACCACAGGAAACTCAGTAAGCAAACCTTTTACAGAATAAATACTACCTTAAAATAAAGGTGCTTTAAAATAAGAAGTTACAACATGTTAAAACTTTTATAACCAAATGATGCATCTCTGTACTCTATGTAACTATTGTCAACAGGGAAAGACAAACTTCACACTCAAAAACTGACTGCATCTTAATTAGTTTGAATGTGAAGAATTATTGTTTTGTTTCCGACTGTGCTAAGGGAGACCTAGATTCCATGTACAGTCTATTCCGCATTGTTTTAGACAAAGCTTCACTTGTACTAAGTAAGAATTTTGGATCAGCTTGTTTATGACATATAAAGACAAGATTTACGTAGAGTATATACTAGATGTCATTGCCTCTAGAAAGCCATACAAACCTGCAGCAGTACAAGTAGTGATGGGAGCATCAATATAGGAGAGGGAAGGAGAAGCTAGATTTTACAATAATTCCATGAGGAGAACTTAAAAATGACTTTGAATAACTTTACAGTTTTACCTGTCAACCTAACATTCAAGAATACTTGGACACTATTAACAAGTGACTGTAGGCTATCTCTGCAAGACCTGGATTTCATTCGTGTATTTCACTACACTTTAAAATGACTTTGGGCAAGAAGTTTCTCCCTGTGCTTCCTTTCTCCTCATACATAAAAGGGCTGTAATTATACTTTCTTGTTAACAGAAAGCACTATCAAGAGTTCAGTATTACTAATTAGGTGACTGCATATAGCTTTATACTTTTACTAATATAACCTTGAGCAGCAGATCTTTCAGGACTTTGAGACTAGTTCTCAGTGGCCATTTTGACATATCCTTACTTCATGTTGTAGCATTGACACTTAATTTGCATGGCAGTAACACTCATAGGTATTCTTCTCCTACCATTCTATAACAGACCTATGCGTATCCTAGATACTCACAATCCATAGTATCAAAAATATAAATTTGAACTAACAGTCTAAGTAGTTACATGTAACGAGCATTGAAGGAAAAGTTTCTCTTATAAGATTCTGATTTGAATGACATCTATTAAATTAAAACTTACCAAAGAGACGCCAAATAATTGATCTAAGTTGCAGGTAAATAAAAAAGACTGATCTTGGTAGCTCGTGTATTTATCCTGAAGCATCTGAAATGAGTACAATACGCCCCTGTTAAATAGTTACCCCCAGTGTCATTATGTCTACCTAGTCTTAATAATGGATAGCCTCAAAATGAAAACCTAACAGAACTTTCTTAAACTAAAACCCATGATTTGAGACAACGAACAATGGCAACATTTGGATGACAGAGTATAAAACACCCCCTGCCCCCCACGTGTATTTGAGTCTTAGACTGTGTGTTACAAAGGAACAGAAAAACCAAAATATAAGACCTAATCTGGAAGAACAAAGAGCTATCTTTTCTTCTGGGCACAGGAGTGGTACCATCATAAAACTGAACAGCCAAAACACTATTAATGATTTGTATTTCTTGTCCCATCTCCAGCCTTCAAAGTGAAGCAACATGTCCATGCAACTTACAGCCTTTGATTTTGTCATGCAAACCTCCCCAGAACCACTAGGTTTCATCTTATCCAAGATTTAAAATAACTGGAAGAAATTCAATCTGAGAAAGGGAAATTAATGTAAGATACATATATTTTATAGCTACATCACAAATTTAGGAGATGATCAGACATTAAAACAGTTAACTAAATTCAACTGAGCAATATCTTGTCCTTTCAATCTGCAGCAGTATTTAGCCCTAGTACTCTATTCCCCTGAAATAATCACCTACAACAGATGCTACAGCACACTTGCATATAAAAAGATTTTTTATATAAAAATATATACATCTATATATATATAGAGAGAGAACTGTGTAAGTCTCCAGAGATCTTTAGTTAGTTATCTACTAACTTTGTTATGCTCAGTTCTCTCAAAACAGACCACATGATGTAAGATCAGAGATCCAACTAGCTAATACCCCATTCTGACAGTGCTCAACATGGGGGGGGGGGGGGAACAAAAAACAAGGAACAGATAAAAATGGGCAATCATCTTGTGAAATTCACACCCAAACAGAATTATTCTTGCTCTGTTCAAACTGTATCAGCCAGATCTGTATTATGCCCATGCTTGTTGACATCTTCCAAGAACTCTATAGATTTGTTAAGTATCGCTGTCCTGTGCGAGTGGCAGAGAGTCTCTCTTCCTCCTCCATTCACTGCATTTACCTATACATTCTCTAGTACTATTCTTTATTGTAGTTTCTATTAATTTGCCTGTTACTGACATCAAATGAATTGATTTGCATCTCCCTAGCTCTCTGCTGGAAACAGTTTAAAAACTGGAGTCACATTAGACAACTCTCAGTACTAAGGCACTAAAGCAGTTTTATGAATATCACAGGCTACACATTGCCATGAGCATCTATTTTATCATTAAGTCTCTTTAAAGCTCTTTGGTGAATACCATTTATGTCACTTAGTTCATGATCTTTCCCACTAATACTTTTATTTGGGACAGAAGTTTTGGTATTTTGTTAAGTCTCATTAGAAGCATGCAAGACTTCCCATGCCAGAACCCAAATTCTTCACTTTCTAGTGAGAGAGATGTAAAAAGCACCAGTTTTGTTATGTTTCAGGTTTTTTTTTTTTTTAATACACACCTCATTTCATTTACAACTCATTTCTCAAACTTTTTTTGTCCTGTTCCACTGTATGTTTGTATTTAACCTACCAGAGCTTGTGATCCTTCCTATATTCTCCCATTTGAACACAACTTCAGCTTCTTAAACTGTTATTTCTTGCTTTTAATAATCTCCTTTAACCTGGTGTTTAACCATTCAAGTTCCTTTTTGCCTTGTACAGGCAGAAGCTTGAGAGGTGAGGAAGTTTAAAAAAACAAAAACAAAACACATATGAGTATGATTCGCCCTCAGTCAACAAAATCCCATCTTCATATATTCTATGCACTGTTTGAAAAAAGATTCAACTCTTTCAGCTGCCCCTTTCACCTTTTTAGCAAGCTTCCTATGTTTGGGTAGCTCTTTCTTACAGTTGTTTATGATTACACTCATATTTCTGAATGAAGAGGCTAAAATGCTTGAGTTCACGGGTTGAATTGAAGTTTTGAAGTGGCTGGATCCAGAATTTAGTCTGTCTCTGTCAAAATTCTCCAACTATCACCATTTTCACAATGCATGAGAAAGGCATTTTTTTTTCTTTAAATTCTTAGATAACACGCATTTTCCCCCTTTATATCACTTTCTAAATAGCCTAAAAGTTGAAGAAAAAAACCCACAGACCTATTCCATCAAGTTTTGCCAAACGTGTAATTTATCCAAAGTCACTAACATTGGATTATCATAGATTTTAGTTCCTTTTTGAATGAACATGCTTTGAAGAAAAACAGCTCTCTAATATTTTTCTTTCTTATTTTATCATCTAGACATTCGTTTGAGTCTTCCATCCTTCCTCCTGAAAATCTCAGACGATATTTACTTGTGTTCATAAAATTTCAGGCCTTGAAAATACTGTTCCATGTAATTACTACTGAAAAATATTCGCAAAGTTGTGTCATTACTTTAAATCCTTTCAAGTTTATAGCATGGGAAGGAAGATCTTTCAGGTAGTTCTTTGCCTCAACCCAATGCAGCTGAAGAAGGACCCAAGTACCACATGGGCTTCTTGTTTTTACAAACCAAGAGATTTGTTTACCTTTACTATTTTTGTTTTAACTTCGCTCTGTTTGTTCTGCAGTAGAGTTCAGTGTCTACAAACTACACTGGGCCTAGTAGGAACCTGAATGCTTGGTTCTGTGTGTTAAACTAAGGATTTTCATTTAAAAATGGATTGATGACCCATTTGAAGATCAGAAGATAGGACTGTTTTGGGGCCAGAAGATTCTGACTCCATTTGTCAACCTAGGATGTTTAAATTTATGCAGGCAGTCATCTGGACTCCCTTCAGCCACTGAAATTAAAGTGTAATAGATGAATCCTCTTATAAAAAAAAACACGCAGATGTATACAAGCTTTCCCTGACATCACTGGAACACGGAGATAACCTTCTGCCAACTTCAACAACAGCAAGTTTTCTGCAGGAATAGAAGACAATCTCTATCATGAATTTCAGCTTCAGCAACTTGTTCCATAACTCCTGAGATCTAACATGGCCCCAGGCCTTCAGCATTTTTATTTCTCGTTCCTTATGCAACTGAAGAGGAATCACATACCTGAAAGCAGCTTTGGTAAGACAGAGCTTAAATGAATTTCTGATTCTTGTGAGGTGACCTACTCGGCCAAGAGCAGCTATCATAGGAATTCTGAAGCTGTTTCTCATTTGGCATGGAATGGGCAAACTTAACCATGATCATACCCAACTGATCTGATATGGTACATTCTAAAACAACAAGGAAATTACTCTCACATACAGATCTCCAGAAAGCACAGGCTGCTGTGGAGGAGGATGCCTCTAATGTGACATTCACATTTAAAAGCCCTTTCTCCAGGCAAAGCTGAAAGAAATTGTGTAGCTTCTGAGATAACAGCTAGAAGACAGTGTGTCACAGAGCTTTCTGCATGCTTTGCTAGGAGGAAAAGCAGATTGAGAAGATTCAAAAGCCTAGTTCAAAAGCCTAGAATCCACTAATGTCCGTTAGCAGCTTAAAAGTCTGAAATACTACAGTACCAAGGCACAAACTCTTGGAAGGGAGATGGAAGGGGCAGATATAACCTAATGTAAACCATTCTTGCTATGTCAGAGACATCCCTTGAAGTACTCCAGGAGAAATGGTCAGAAGAGAAAACTTGTATATTAGGTCATTGACCATCAACTATTAAGAAAACAGCCCTAAAGTATTATGGTCTTTTAGACTGTGATCAGCACATTACACAAAGCCATTTTTGGAAACTACTGAGTACATGTAACAAAACTGGACCTGGCAGATCTAAAAGGTAGCATCTACTGAGATATTTGCAGCAATACTGTAGAGGAAAATAATGATTCTGAGCAACACTGACACCCTTTCTTCAGTACTACCAGGATCAGGACGGTTTTGTTGTTTTTTTGCTGGCCCCTCCCATCACTCCACCCATTAATTAATACCAGGTTTATGCCCCAGTATTTACTGCACTTTGCCAAATAACAGTCCAGTCAAGGGTTGCTTCTGAACTGTCATTATAAGAAAGTGCTAAGATTCTTTTGAACGCATAATACATAACACATTTGTATGCATAATACATCCTCTGCATGGAGCTAATGACACTTCCCTAGTCCCATTTATCTCCATATCCTCAAAATGCATCCTACCTTCCCTGCCATACACACTTTCAAACTTCTCTCCCTTAGCTTTCTAATACTGCCTTAAACATAAGTGATTCCACAGTTTTAAAAGTGGACACCATTTAACACAAGACAGTTTAACTGAATTTCACTATTATCTATTGAAAAGGTTTAGACTTGTCCCTTTGCTTGGTAGCCCAGGCTGCCCAGCCCTCAAAGGCATAAGAAGACAGAGATGCAGATTACATAGGGGCCAGAAGTATATAAGAAGCAGAAGCAAACAAGGATACTAAACAAGTAAACTGGTAATCTAAGGGAGAGGAAGTGAACAGACTAGGAGAATGTCAGATGAAGTTTGAAATTGTTCTGAGGTCCCCCCGACATCTTTGTCTTCTTGAAAATAAACAAATCCATCAGAGATAAAATGATTAATTAACCATCCTATGGAAAAGAGGTCTAGCTAAAAACAGTTCGGCTTCTTTGAACACATTTAAGATTGACCACAATTGTTATAACGCCATTAAGTTCTGAAGTAAGCTAAATAATTAAACTCAATTTAAATAAACCACAGGAAAAAATCCCCAGTCTTATTCTCCCTTCCATTTTCACTCTACCATTTGCAATCTGTGACTGAGTTGCACTTGTTTGTGTGTGCAAGAGAAGAGCAAGCCCATTCGGTAGCTCAGTTAAGCACAGCAGCTGTTAAACTGTGGTATGTACATTACACAGGATTGAATGAATGCTTCATTAGTGGTTTCCTATTCACCTGAGAAGCAAGTGAACTGAGCTAATATGAATGTCTCGAAAAAGTATTTTCAATATAATCATTATATGTGCTATCTCTATTTTTAGGAAACTTTATAACCTGGAAATATCCTAGAAAGGCTGGATTAAATATTAAATACAATGATTATCTTGTTTAGCTTAAGGGTAAGAAACAGTTGGCTAGCAGCAACACTTCGGAGAATAAGGTGTAGCAGAGTAGGTTTTAAAGAGGTGAACTGGAGGACTGTATTTGGCTTGTTCAGTAAGTACATTAGTCCTCTTATTGTGAAAGGATTGAAACATTGTGTAATTTCAAGCGCACAAGACAATTGTGCATTTTACCCAAAACTCAACATATCCACCCAAAGCAGCCTGGGACAGTGTTTTAATACAAACTGCTCAGGTACATATCACCAGCTGAATCTGTGGTATCATTTCTTATGTTTTACTATCCACATGCTCCCTAACGAAGCATGCCACAGATTAACCTCACCACGTGTGCCATAAGCAACGTACGCTGTGCTGGCCAAGCAGAACAATTCTTCCACTCCTGGAACTTCAGTGTTTACAGGTTGGTAGTTTCTTTCAGGACAGTGACACAAGATGTGAGGCACTTCACTCTTGGGAGAAAGTCATGTATGACAGTTAACTACTGTTTTGAAAATATCCTTTCACCTCATGGCATATGGTGACCCAAAAAACATTTACAAGATGCTTAAAAAAAAAAAAAAACCAAAAACCAAAAACCAAACAAAAAACCAACCAAACAAAAAAAACCCCACTATCTGAAGTTACATTGTGATCAATTTTCCTTTAGTACTACTGACACATACAAACATCAAGTTATTCTACAATTCTACAGAACATATCCTAAATTAATAATATATTGTGGATTACATGCTGCAGGTGTATTAGGTAATTCAAAATACAGGGACTTCTCATGAAATGAGAGTGGAGACAAAATACGAAATCTCTAATAAATAAAAGGGCAATAAGCACTTATGACATGTCAACTTCTCTAAATATTTAGATTCCATTTTGTTTAAAGCAAGTTTTTAATAGAAATAGAATAGAGAATAGAAGAGCTTAACCAAAAACCTGGGGGATATCTCTTAGGGACAGCTCCCAACAGAGAGTGGGTCACACAGGAGGGAGGTGGGGGTTGCAGGGAGAAGAACAGGAGTTCTTTAGTCAGTTTTCACTAAGACTAATTGAACACTTTCTCCATCCCAAAAACATCCTTCAAGATGAAGCCAACATGATAGCATCTGATTTGCTGTAATAGCACCTAATCACCCTACACAACAGCAGAAAAGTCTGCTTCATTTCTCAGTAATTTTTAGCTAGCTCTCCAGTCTTCTTTATTGCATTGATTCACACTAGAAGAGTTCTTCTCATATTCATAAATAAAAGGTAATAAAGTTATTGAAAATTTTTTTTTAAATGAAATATTCAGCAGGAACAAATAGGAACAGCAAAAATGTGCCTGAATGACAATTATTCTATTGAACCTCATTCAACCCTGACTAGTATTTACAAACTGCAGTTGCTTTCCCCTACTTAACCAGCAATAAATTCATGCATTTGTTTGACTTATGCAGGTTAAAAAGTAAAAACAAACAAAAGTCTCTTCAAAATGGACCTGCGGTAAGGATTTGCATGTTCTGCATTTCAGCTGCAATGGAATTTTTGTTTGTTTAAAAACCTGCAAATAATAGTTTACACAGAGAAACTTAACAGAAATAACTGACCCTCTGTAAACAGGAAAAAAATTTTCATATATTAATCATGTAATACACTGAAGAGAAAAAACAATTCTGGTCACATTTAATAAGCTATATTCATTGTCACTTTCCAGGAAACCAGCAGTTTTAATCTTTCTCCAAATACAAAAAATGCTACACATACTTGTAAAGAAAGTCTGTCATGTTCTTGTAACTAAGAAACAGATTACAAAAAGCATCCTTTACGATAGCTACTTATTAACAGCAGATTGATTTAAAAAAAAAATAAAGTTGACCTTAATATTAGGATTAGCCTATACACCCTTTGTCAGAAAAAATACCATTCTATCAATCTTCCATACAGTCACTTTGAATGTCTTAATAATTTGAGAACAAAAGGACAAACATCTTAAAATTAGGATGTGTATTACCAGAATATGCTAGAGATCTAGTCTTGGAACATCTTAGCTGCTCCAGGAAACACAACCCTTCACTCAAATTTTATAATCCAAACTTGAACCTTTATGTTGTGTTTCATCATTTGCAGATTAAATTGATTTGTCTCTTACAGAAAAGCTGCAATCATATGCAATGGGCATTTCTTTAGAAAACAGAGTAGCACTGTTTGGAGTTTAATGCAAGCAAAGAAACAGAGCCTTGCACTACTGTAAATACTCTTTAGAGAGATATGTTTATAGCCCATTTCATCCCCACACATTCATGAAATTATTAACATAGCACACTAAGCTCTAGAATATGGGCAACTCTTACAGAGCACAAGAATAGTACATAAAACACAACGCAGCAGAGGTCCCTAATCTAGAAAAACTGCTAAGAATCACTTGGCAGGTAAGTTAACCCTGCTACTTTAGCCTATTGGACTTCACTCTGAACAGCGGTAGACCTGAAAAGTATGAAATCTTTATTCTGTTCAGCAGGGTTTCATCAAGACTGCATCCTGTTATCAATTTTAGGTAGGCTATGACCTTCCACAAAGTTTCTTTGTGAAACTGCTCAATCATCATCATGCTATCCTGCTTTGAAGAGGAAAACTGCTATTGCAAAGCTTGTTTTGTTTATGTGGAAGAAAAGAACCCTTCTGCAGTAAAAAGGATCAGAACTTCTAACACCAGTATCATTGCAAAAAATATTATTTTTTTTTGCATATTAAAATACCCAGAAAATGTAAAATACTTATCACATCCAGATAATCAGGGTGGGGAATAAACGGACATTAAGCAAGGCCCAAGTTCAAATTTATTAACCTTGCCTTTCAAAGCTGTTGAAATGAAGTCTCTTTCGCTGCTGTAATTTGTCTCACAGCACAACATGAAAGCAAACTGAAATGGTTCCAGACATGCTCAAGTCTTGCCTGTGTAGAGAACTCATTTAAAAAACAGGTTCCAATTCCAATAGGCATGGTATAGCTTAGAACAACTGACAGGTTGACATATCTCACACACTCCTAAAACAGCCACTGAGCTGCTAGAGCATATAGAATGTAATAAGGCAAACTGTTATCAGTTCTCCTAAAAGATGTGTCATCTTCATGCACTGGTATTCAAGCAGCCGAGTTGTAAATGGCTTAACCAGCCGTGAATCAAGGACAATACAGACAGCAGAGATAGTGGTGGTAACACTGTCCCATTCCAAGGGTCATGCTTGCTCTCCAGCTGTGCACTAAGGCCACTACATAGAATTTCTGTCAATGCACAACTAAACCCCGTTTTACCTTACTGGAACTGTTCAGCTGTACTAACAATAGTAATATATCATTGATCCTACAAAGCGGCTTCAAGAACATCACCAGTGTTGAACGCGAGCCTGCTGACAGCACCTTACTTCACTTACAAGCTTCCAAAAGTATTTTTTTTTTTTTTTTTTTTTTTTTTAAAAGTTATCCTACTGTGAGCTAATCACACTAACAGGAGAAATTTTAGAAGACAACATAGGTAGAAATATCAATAGATAGATTTTCTACAGAACTAGGAGCACCTTAGAACTTGCTTTTCTTATTTCAAGTCAAATGATCTGTAGCATCTTTGTAATACAATGGCAATACAAATCAGATCTCATTCATTGCTGTAGTTGCTCAGACACCCTCCACTCCCCCCCCCCCCACCTTTTTTTTGGGGGGGGGGGGGAAGATCCATGTAACATCTGCCATTCGGTCACTGGGGATGTTTCCCAACTGCCATGACTTCTCACTGACAAGGAGAGGTCTTGCAATGATGTCAGCCAGCTCTCTCAGACACATGTCATCTAGTCCCATGAATCTATGTGCATCCATTTTACTTAAATATTCTATAACTTGATCTTCCTCTATCATGGACAGTATCTCTCTCTTATGCCCGCTAAATTGTGCCACATTTGAGAGCAGACCTTGCCAGTGAAGAGTAAGGCAAAGATCACATGGAGTACCTCAGACCATGTTTTGTCACATGGTCCCTGTCCCATTCAGCAGCAGGGCATGGTCTCCTTAGTCTTCCTTTTGCTATCCATTTATCTGTCAGAGCTCTCCTGTTGCTCTTCACGTCCCTCAGTTTAAACTCCAACTGGGCTTTCGCTTAATTCCATTCCTGCATGTGTAAACAATGCTAGCATATTTCTCATGGGTAGCCCATCCCCACTTCCAACTTCTGTTGACTTCCTTTTTGCTCAATCAGGAGCCCTCTCTGTAGCCAAGCTGGCTTATTATCACGCCTGCTAGTTTTCATGAATATTAAGATGAATCATTTTTGTGGTTTGAGGAAGCGATTGTGGAGATCAACGTGTTGTCTTGTGCTCCTTTGCCTTTCACAGTAGCCTCTTGCAGGATCACACGACAATTCTCTGAAAGTCCTGGGCTTTAGTCCGTTATTTACCCCGTTCACTTCCCACAGGATCTGAAAGCCTACTATCTCATGGCAGCTACTGCCTAGGCTGCCACTGACTACTACCCTGATCCACTCCTCCTTATTTGTGAGTTGCAGGTCCAGCACAGCATTTGCCCTAGCAGGTCCTTCTAGCATCTATGCCAAAATACCATCCCAAATACCCTCCAGAAGTTTCCTGAATTGCTTGTATCCTGCTGTGCTGCCTTTCCAGCAGATATTAGAGTGGTTCAATATCTCCGTGAGAACAAAGGCCATCCATTAGCAGATGTCATCCAGTTTAGAAGGTTCATCTACTTACTATTCTTGATCAGGCAGTCTGTAACAAATGCCCACGACAGTATTTCCCCTTGCTGGCCTCTCCTCCGATTCTGACACAAAGTCTTGACAGGCCTGTCACCTATCGTACGGCAGACCTCCATGCTTTCAAGTCATTCCTTTGTGTACAGCACAACTTCCCCTCCTTGGCTTCCCTGACTGTCCTGAAGAGACTGTATCCATTATTGCAGCAGTCCTGTCTTCTGAGCTATCTCACTGTCTCTGTAACCCCAATGATAACGCAGCTCTGTGACAGAGCAGAGACTTTTAATTCCTCCTGTTTGTCTCCAGGACTTGAGAAATTGTGATGATGAAATCTCAAAGACAAGTGTAACAGCTCCCACTTTCCCCCACTTCATCATATTGCATCTTGCATACACCTTGCAAGAAGCCAGAGACATGGATAGTTACATATCCCCCCAGAAGTTCTGTCTGGGTTAGTCTCTGACATGCTGGGGTGGCTATTCCAGCTGGTGCCTGTGGCACATCACCATCACTGCTGTGCCAACTCGAGCACTACCAAACAGCTCCCCTGGGCCCTCTATGCATCCCATTCTGAACCAACTGTCACATTAACCACTACGTTTGCATGTCTCAGTCATTCATGCTCACCAGGTGTTAGCTAAATAGGACATCAGACACAAGCCTACTCCACGGCCAGATTTCCTACATGGCAAGCAATTTCTCATGCTGTCTTTTGGTTGCCAGAAATAATTCAATCACCTTGTGAACTTTGGGTGCATCACATGCTCCTTCATTCCACGCTGCACTTTAAAATGCTCATGCTGTATTATGAACCAAGGCAGTTGCGTGCAAATTAATTTCTCCTGAACTGCTATTACATGACTCCTTTACAGTGCAGTATCTTGTTCCATTTCCTTCTGTTTAGTCTAAATATTGCTAAATGCAAGAAACTAAAGCAAATATTCTACCATATTTTACAGTGTACTGACTTTATAGCAATGGTCATTGCAATTTTTTTTTTTAAACTCTCATGAAATATTGCAAAAGTCCTTTTAAACAAGTATGGGTCTCCATGAAGCATTAAGATAGAAAAGAAAGAAAATTCACCAAGAGACAAATATATTCTCCTATTATTTAGGATCTATCTTAGAGAGCACTTCTGTAATCATGTATCCTGTGGGAAGGTTCAACAGTTTTGTAGTTTTTGAATTAACATTGTGGATGCATTTCTGCCTGTTTTAAAAAATGTTTTCCTATCAGGAAGTATTATAACTAACATGAATATGCTCTCTCAGCTATATATCCTAGCAGCTGTTTAAATAACAGGTGACAAATGACAAAACCTCATAGGTATTTCAACTGATCACTTTGTCCACAGCAGTTACATAAGAACATTTGGACCTCAAATGCATATTGAACCTCTGCACCAGTTGTATAAATTAAATGCATTGTAAATTAATTAGAGTAATGATACACGCAATTAAGTATTTGGATCAAACCACTGCTAGTCAGCTAAGCAGCTATGCAGTTAAGCAGTCAGAAATGAAGCTCAATCTAGTTTGTCCGCCAGTTAAGTCATAGACCAAAAACATCACCACAGACAAGAGCTGCTGGAGGTTGGCAAAGGGATAGGAACCGATGTCCTGATGTCAGGAAAACCAGAGTAAGAGCAGCTTGCTTTGAATACAAGAAGAGATTTTAGCTTACTGCAGAAGTTTTCCCCAGCTTTGGAGTGGTTTTAAATTGACTTCTGCTGTGAATGCTACACTTCGGTGAGTATTTTAACACACAAGTAACTAAAGCATCCAGGCACATATAGAACACATTAGCAAAATGAGAAATTAGTGTAATGCTAGCATTCTGCACTTCAATCTGATTTAGAAGGATAATAGGTCTTCTCATGCATTGTACAACTTAAGCCTGCCAATCTCAGGTTCAGAATTATGCATATCACATTTGTATATAAAATTTTACATACACTTCCATCCACAGCATCAAAGGTAGCCCAACATCATTAGAATAACTCTCATAGAAGACAGAATAAAGTACCTTGTAAAAGCTTTCCAGATACACACAGTAAAGATGCCAACACATTGCTGAAAACTGAGCAGCCAAAAAGACAAAAAAAAAAAAAAAAAAAAAAAAATCAAATTACTGCCAAAACTTGGAAGCAGCTTGGAGGTCTGTTTTTCAAACAGAGGCCCTCAGTCATAAAATGAAGCCTTTCTGAAAGAGTCAGAAGCAATAGTTTGTGCTCAAAAGATTGCCCTTAGGTAAATCGGCACTACTCAACTCCTGTTTTCTTTTCAATGCATATTTTATTAATATTTGTGTTAGAAGAAAATGTATTCATGAAAATCCATCTAACACAAGAGAAGCAATTAGTGAGCTGTTTGCCCTTGCATGTTCTGAGTTCTTCTAAGTCTCTTTAAAGGCCAACCACCACAAATGGATTACCACACTCAGACAGATGGAATCAAGCAGCTTTCCATTAAACTGTGTTTTGTTTGAAACAAAGTAAAAAAAAGTCCTTAATATGGAAAGGAAAAACTCATAAGTTTGCATGCAATGTTCTGTATCAAGAGATTTGAAAAAACAGTGAGTGCTAGTAATTGCTTTTATGATACGCCAGTGTCTAAAGAGAAGATTTCCACCCAAATCAGCATTTCAAGTTATCCTAAGAGACTTTCTTTTGTCTTCTGCAACATCAAATACTTTATTTTGAAATGATATGAACAAGTTGTGTAAGATGCAGGTCAAAAAGGAAAATCAAAAGAGCTGAGTAGTCAGACAGTATGGCTCAGTATGGTTAGGTCAGCTCAGCATTCCAAGTTCAGAGGTGTGACCTCAAGTAGAAAGCAGAGACAGGAAAGGTGAAAAATGTGAGCTTATTAAGCCTTAGATGCCTAAAACTGTAATTCAGCTTACCCATTTTTTCCCCGCTGTAACTATTCTGTGTGCCTTTGCACTGTTCTTATTTATGTCAACGGGAGGAGGGTCAAAGATAGAGGATCTTAAATAGGTGTTGGTACCCTCTTTCAAAGCACTTCTGAGATAGCTTCAAAGGACCCCAATGCCAAGATTCTCACACACACACACACACACACACACACACACACAAAGCCAGTTGTAACTTGAGATACTCAGATAAGTGAACAACCTGCTACATTTTCTTTTCTTCTCTGGTTAAAGAAAAGCTTTCTTCATGATGAAGAGAGTAAGCTAAAGATTCTCTCATTATTGTTACAAGGAATAATGCGAGTTCTCATTTCTCTCCACATTCTCAAGTAAACAGGGGGCTCAAAACCCTTGGTTTCTCTATAAGAGGCTTCACAGAAGAGGTTAGGGCTAAACAAATCCCCTCACGAAGGGAAAGAAAGGTAAAGACAACTGCATTGCAATCAGACCAAAGGGCACCCTTTAAGCAAATTAATTGGCTAACACTTATTTTACCCTGTGCCAGTTTTCCTGTAAATCTCTTGACTGGAGGTTTTGTGTATAAAGTGGACTAAATATAAGTGCAGTGGAAACACAAGCAAGAGAAGAGCAATTGAAGTACTGTACCTTTAAAAGCAAGACTGCCATGTATGGAGGACATCCATCTCTGACTAAGAATCACATAGATAAATTTGTCAGTAGGTTAAGCAGTTCAGAAAACTGTTAACAGGCTTTTAAAATTAAGCTCCAATAAATGACACAAAACAGTAAATTGTTTATATAACTAACTGTTGAATGAGCTTCCTTTAAGGACTGCCATCACCTTCTCTCATTTGATGTTGAGAGCTCATGAATACCATTGTTAAAATATATCAAACTTGTTTGTTAGAAAATACAGCCTGTTCACTTTCTTACATTCTCTATATACTCACAGAACAAGATTTCAATTGACAAGACAGGAAGGTGAGCCCTAGGAGGCTATGTCTAATATAACAAGTAAACTGAACAGGCCTGGAACCATTTTCTGGCACTAAGGCCAACCAGCACAGAAATATGGCATCTATACCATTAACATTCAATTCTCCAAAAGAGTGACTGCATCTAAACTGGTTGTTAACATGGATCAAGAGCTCTCCTAGACTCCTGAACTATGACTAGGAATTGTTAGCACACTGGGAGAATGACGTGTCCCCGACTAAAACCGCATGACTGATGGTTTTATCAGTTTTAGAGTCGGTGACCAAGTCCACAGGCCAAGAGAGTTCTCCATCATTGGTTTCTTTATACCTACAAAGACAGTCAAGCAATTCTAAAGAACATTAATAAAAAGTGAAATGGGAAAGTCAGTACTGAAAAGTCAAAAGGCAGACCTGGATAAAGAGAAAGGAACAAGTGATTGCAAATGCTATATAATTCAGATAAGTGGTCTAACAAACACTTCATAAAATACAAAAACACAACACAAGATGCAAATTGGAATCAAGAATCTTTGTCTTACATGAGCTGAAAAACGTCACTGCTGTGCATTTACTCTATATGCTAAAGCGTGCTGTAGAGCAAGTAATTAACCAAGAAAGATTTGGAAGAAAGAATGAAGAAATGAATAAGGTTTAGCAGTGGCACCTAGTTAGCCAACAGATGCAGAAATCGCGTGATTAAACAACTACTATCCACACATTATCTACCAAACACTAAACAGAAAAATCCACACTTTAAAAGGTAAGTCTCAAGACACAGCAAGCTACTAAATATCTACTGTTATTCAAAACTGCAGAATTTACAAGAAAGCAGAATTGCCTGATCAAATGACGACACTGGAAAGACAGACATATGGTAAATAAGTCACAAAGTTACCTCATTGAGGTGATATGTCTAACTGTTGCTAGAAGTGCTTCAGTAACAGAGAGACAGGCTACACGTATCATTGACAAATACTTGCTTTGTCCCACTGATTTGCTGCAACAGAAGTCCTTTATCATTAAAAACAGATTACTTAGTTAAAATCTGCTTTTGGCCACCAGTCCTAGGCAGATTGCTTCTATAAAGCCAGCTTTGTCCAACAAATATTTGTTTTCTTTGCCACCACATTTGGCCTTGCCTTTTAGTTGTTTTCAATGCTATCGGAAATAAAGATGCTCTTCAGTTAGAACAGTCTTAGCCCTTGTATCTGAACTGACATGCCTGATTTCTTTTGCAGTTCTGATAAATGCAGTGTCCTGAAGCTACAGAAAGACAATGCCAAGAAATCTCAAGAGGATGATTTTTCTTGGAATAATCCTAAATCAATAAAGCTTGATTCAAAAAAATCCATCTTTATTCCTCCCTCATCTAAATCTCAGCTTGACAGAATGTCTCTTATTAGTTACTTGGAAGAGGCCAAATTCATGCCTTCAGGTAAGTCACATAATCAGTTCTCAAGAGAAGAACATAAAATAAGAAGAGGCATTCGTGCCACCCAGGGCATCCTCAAAAATTCAAAGCTCCCCCAGAGAGACTTTCAGCTTCCCCTTGAAGAAAAAGGGGAGAAGAGCAAATAATTTAACTTTTCACTTGGACACAAGGGGGCTGTAAGCTTAACAAAAATGACCTGAAATTGACTGTATTCTGTACTGGGGTACATAAGCAAGTCAGTCAGTAGTAAAAAAAAAAAAAAAAAAAAAGAACAATTTGATATGGGCCACCACAGATAATACAAAACACCGGCTAAGCTATCAGCTGTTTCACACAGATCCTTGAATTACTGGTGTTGACTTCAGGAGCATAGTCTGAGGATAGATTTTCTCCAACAAAGCCTACTAAAGAAATTCCTATTCCCCTCCACCCTCAACCTCCTTTCTCAACCTGTTTGCCACACCCTCAGCAGTGCCAAAACAGTTCTTTAGGACACGCAACATGAGAAAGGGAACACTGAAATGATTTTTTTTTAAATCAACTGTATCTTAAAAATGCATGGGCCCATTACATCTTCCATCTCTGTTTATAGGCTGTAGCAAAGAACGTATAACTGCACACAACTTTTTAAAGTGTTTATTCCAAGATTGTATTCACATTATATTTCAGTATTTGTTAGAGCAAATTCTAACCAAATTCTAACACCAGGCTTCGGAGAACAGTATCTCCAAAATGCGACTTACTAGTCAAAGCATTACTTCCCATGATCAGATTAAGGGATTTAAACTATCAATTCTAGATAAACACAGACCAAAAAAGTAGATTCAACTGCTTAAGGCCCACCACAGTTTGGGACTCACTATAAACAGTAATCAGATATTAGAAGTACTTCCTAGTGGATCAATAAAAATACCAGAACTTGTGTATCTTATATATGAACACACACTGTCTACACAGCTAATTAATACAACAGAAACATAAGATTAGGCTATACAGCAAAGAAATCAAGAACTCATCATAACGCAAAAGAACACCTCACATCTTTGTTACTTCTGCCCCCTTTTGCACTTTTAGTGGTTCTGTTAATAGTTATTTTTATGATACACACTGCTCAAATATTCTTAAAAGAGGAAACACAACCAAATTGCACAATACATTATCAAACAATTTCTATATGTAATGGCTTTTCTCATTTGCATCATTCCATTTTTCTTCTGTAAAATGTGAGCCCTTTATTTTGGAGAGAGCATTTGCCACTCTGTCCAGACTCTTCTTTTATTTATGTAATACTTTTCCAAAGCCACTGTAAAAAACACACAGCATTTTTCTCTATTCTACCACTTAACTATAACACATTTTCTCCATTAAAAAAAAAAAAAAAAAAAACCAAAGGAGTTACTCATCTTCAAAATGGGAACGACATTTTGTCAAATGCCAGTATCATCCATCAGCCATATGTTGTCTTACACAAGAGGCCACATGTTAGTCCATTATTAATCTCAGTTTTTGTTCAACTTCATTTTCTTGGATAGATGCATAAAGTTGGTGCTTCACAAAAAGTCATTGCTTTTTAGGTTTCCACAAAGAAGTAACCTGTTTTGCTGTTATAGCAGAAAGCCTAGAAACACTACAGCTGGAACCAGAGATAAGAGGAAGAGAGCTATGAAATCAATCTTTGGTACCACAACATTTCCAAATTGCATTAATATACCAAGCACCACAAAGATGATGTGGATGTGGGAGTTAAAGGAAGAGCCTACTGTCCAAACTGCAACTAGCAGCATGGAAAGCTCAACCCTGATTCCTTCCAAAGACACTGAAAAACCAAAGGATATGAGTGAGAAAGCTTGGCCCAAAATTATGCCTAACCAAAACTTCTTAGCTTTAAGCAAAATTTTTTTTATCTATATCAGGAGCCAGAGCTTTTAAATGACTGGAGATACCAGGCAGTCTGAAGTCCTAACCAGTTGACTCTAGAAGAAAAAAATGCTATTTGAATTCAGTGTGTCTAAATCAGTGGTTTTATTCTTGAATAGCATTCATGTTTTTCTTCAAATTTAGCAGAAACCAAACCTCTGGTCTTTGACAGGAAAATCTGGTCTTTTACAGGCTAGACTATCTCTTTACCAAGTTTATTGGGAGAACAAAATTGCACAAGAGTAAAGACCAGCAGAAAAGCTTAGAATCTTCACAGTCTGCTCAAACTAAGGTGCTTTTTGCACGCACTGCTATATTTTAGCCTGTTTCAGAACTGACTCAAAACTTTTAGCAATAGGCACCTGGAAGAAATAAACCCACTGGCCCTATTCTCATCAGTGCAGGTTTACATTTAAATGTTGATGCTTCCAAGACAGCTTAAAGTAATTCTCTGGACTGGATGCGGGATGCTCACTCACCACTTTGCATAACTGAGCCCTAAACAATGTAGACTTCCACATTCTCAGTGAGATGCAAGCCTTCTGAAACACCTGCAAGCTGGAAAGAAGTTGAGAGTGCAGTTTAGAAAGGTCTCCATCCTTTTCTCACCTATTCACTTGCCTATTACCATACCTCACTTTATCAAAGAAAGTGTATAGGGGATCAACAAGTGATCTGGGTTTAATAAACCTCTTTGAGAAGGTCTGTCTCTGCCCTTCACACCCTTTTAGCCCAGAATATTTCACTGATTCAGCTTCTGCACACAAACACCCCAAGCTGTTGCATCTGCATAAGTGATAGTAGGAATATGCAGTGGAGAAGGCACGACAAGAACTGAGATCAAAAAGCCCCCCAAAATCTCATTCACGGGCCTTTGTTTAGCTGTTTCCTACTGAGAAGCCCAATGAACACTGCTACTAGCCCAAGTGGCTTTGAGCGAAAAAGTGGGTCCATCTCTCAGCTCCTAATTTATAAACAATCATAATGGTACTGACCTCCTTTATCAAGTGCTCTGAGGTTTATTGATGAAAAGCATACAGAAGGAAAGACATAACCACAGCTTTCTCTCCATTAAGAATTTAGTTCCCCTTCACTTGTAGAGCCATTGTTTCTGTTCCTCTCCTCCCTTGGAAACTAGCCTTCTATTACACATTAGCTGTTGCACAAGTACTGCTACTGCTGGCACTCTACTGCTTCTGCAAATCAGCAAATGAAGATTTACTCACCTGTTTGAATGCAACAGGAACAAAAATACTTGATGAAGAAACAGATATTGGATTCAGGGAATAAAAACAAGCAAACAGCAACATTAAAGGAACCAGTTTTTGCTGTACCAGAATAGAACTGCTCAACTATTATAAATTCAGTTCGTCTTTTTCTCAGCCACACTAGAATTGTCTTTCCCTATTACGGGCTCCTCAGACAACTGAGCTACACATCCCAGAAGGGAATTAGGGGGTTAGTGCAAGCTAATGGAAAAAATAATACATGCCCATATCATGATCAATCTTTATAATCTTAGAGTGTTTTTATACACACATCAGTATCTGTTCAGCCCTGTACTAGACCTCTCACAGTATTCCAGACAAAGTGACCTTAAGGCACTAAAGTTGCATACAATAAAAGATACAAAAGGTCAGAAGGTCAGCACTGACTCTTCCAAACATACAGACAAATAAAACAAATCAAAAAACTCAAGTAGCCCAAATGGAATTCCAGCATCATTAGAACAGGCTTCCTCTCAGGTAAGAATATCATTTCACAAAGAACAGATAAACCAAATTAAAAGAAGGAATTCTGATGTGGAGGAAGAGACTGATACAACCAACTGGACAAGAAATGCCTTCAAGATAAATAACAAAAGGCTATCAAGGACTTTGTTCCTTGGCATTTTAACCATATTGTTACTGTGGTGCAAAGGAACCATCAACATGCTAGCCATTGCAGTGGGACAGGTTTATCCTAACATCTTCACATGCAGTCTTCCCACAGCTGCTGCTGTGCTAAAGCACTGTGGGCACCTGGCAGGGAATTTTCAATCCAGTAAACAAATGTGGGACTGTGGAACTTAGGTAAAATGCTCAATAACCAACTATGAAACATTGCTGTTATCCATTTTAGTGATATTGAATTCTGTATGTTAGATCTGGAAAATAAAGAAATATTAACATGTTTGGCAGTGCAGTCTAACAAACAGAAACAAAGTATATGAAAATTATGGATTCTGCAATAGCTCAAATCAAGAAAGTAAAGGAAAAATCAAACTTCTTGTATAGAGAAGCTGCTAAAGCTTGTAAAAGAGCTGGGAGCTGGATAGGAGCTGCTACAAAACTGTAGGTTCAGTGCTGGCACTGTTAAACCACATCAGCATTGCAGGCTGACCTGATGCAGGACATGTAAAAACCTGTCCAAAGGTAAGTATGCATAATTCTCATGTTAGGTTTAACAGCTGTGCATCACTGCAGATGGATTTACAGACGGACACAGTGAGATAAAGCTAGACTGGAATCTCATGCAAGAGAGGTCTGCTTTCTGGTTTGCTTCTGGATCAACTTAAACTGAACTCTACTTGGCGAAAATTTAATTTGCAGTAAGAACAAAAGATTCACGCAGGAGTTCATTAATTCCCCCTCAGGTACACCCATTACAATCACAATCCAGTCAGCCTCACAGAATACAAAAAAGAAGAAACAGAATGAAAACAAAACACCCCAAACCAAAGAAGTTTGTGCCTCCTGACTCAGAAGCAAGTGTTAACAGCATCTTTTACCACAACCTTAAGTACGCCCAAGAAGTTGGGCAACCACCATCAATCTTGTAAAAGACAGTAAGATATTAAATATATCTGAACAAGTTAAGGTCCTCCATCCCTTTCCAGGAGCTACTTCCATGTGTTCATATGTATTCCAAATAAAAATTAAGTTCCCTAACTGAAAACTGAACAGGCTCTAATGAAGGAATACTTAATAAAGCGTATTCAGCATAATCAGAAGGAAGACTCCATGTGAATTATCTTGTAAGTTAATATTGTCTTCAGTAAGACATGCTTCCAGAAAACAGAATGGGTTGATCTAGCTTTACCTTACAAAGTGAATTTAGCACGATCAAGCAAAAAATCAAGCCTGCTTTTTTTTTTTTTTTTGCATATCAACTGATAAATGATAAGTGTTAGATCCAAGCTACTTTTAAATTTTTAACAGTCCAACAAATTTCTAGCAGTCAAAACAAATAACTTCACTACCAAAAAACCCAAAACCAAAAAAAAAAAAAAAAAAAAAAAACAAAACACCACACTTGCCAGGCTTAAAAAAAAAAAGTATAAACATGCATTACATTTTTTAAAGCACATTTCTATTTAAGTGACTGATTACACATAAAGAGCTATACGTAATTTTTTTTTTGCTGAAGACAATCAGGATAGACAATTCAGGCACTTTACAACACACTTTCTTCTCTCAAAAATTAAACAACCCTTCCTAAAAAATGTTTTTCCACATGTGACATCTCACATTATTGATTCCTGAAGTGATAGAAAGACAGAAAGCATTATGCTAGTATCTACAGAGTAGGAAATAACAGTATTTTTAGTTTCTAGTTGAAATAGAAACTAAAAATTTTAAATATAGTTAGCAAAAACAAAAAGTTGAAAATCAAGGCACGGAGAACAATTATTTCATTTTGGCAAAATAAAATAATTGATTTTCTCTTGCAAGTTACCAGAAAACCATCAACTCATCAGTGAAGATTTAGTTCAAGAAAACCAGTCTGACAGACCAAAGAATCACTTTCTGAACAATAAAGAGATGGCATTTCACTTGGCATGGGGGGAGTCAATTTTGTACCACATAATCTACATTTTCACCAGACTGCTGATGAAGCAGGAGTTGTATAGTGGTTCAAGACTTAATTTCTTTCCAGCCTTTCCCAAGTTCTAGATATGCAAAGCAACGTGAGCCATTAACTGCTTGCACACAGTACTTGAGGTCTTCCCTTGTGCGGTTTGTAATTATCATTTTCTGAAAACTATCTGCTGAACAGTAAAATTTGTATTATTTTAGTCTAAAAACTGTTTCAATTACTGTTATTAAAAAAAGTCAACAAGCTTCAGTGACTGCTTTGCAGAACTCAAAATACATCAGTTAGGTGTGTTACCTGCATGATCATGAATAATGAATGTTTATCCTTAGTCAGAGCAAAAAGAAAAAGCTTCCAAAAAGTTATGAGAACATGATATTCTAGACAATGTCATTTGTAAACATGTTTTTTTATCATTCTAAATTTGACCTGTGCAAGTCTAAAAGCCTGGGGTTTGGCTCTATCCCATCTTCTCAGGCCAGTTACAGCAGTTATTCTCAGAAGCACAAGTGAGCAGAAAAGGTTAAGTGCAAAACTATGGCAGCCAACTATATTACAATTTAAGAAGAGGTGAAAGTGAAAATAACATTCCAGAAAAAGATAAAATCAATAATTGATTTTGGATTCTCCTATAATGAGAATTATTTATTCTTCTATAATTTTGGGCTCACTAATCTGGATGAGGATATCACTGCCCCATTTAATGCCATCCAGCCTCCATCCTGCAAAAGGATAAAAATACAAACCAAGAAAACAAGACTTGAAGCTTTACCTTCCCAGTTACACCTAGGAAAAAAGCAGCCACAAGCAGTTCTCTTTCACTGCTTTCATTTATTTTGTTCAACACTCAGTACACAGCCAGAGACCTCTCAGTCACCTCAGTTCTTCCTTCCATTGGAAACTGAGACACTGATTCCCAGTTAGTTAAGGGAAACTGTCTAAAAAACAAAGGGGAATTGTGGAAAAGCACTGAAGGATGGATTTCATGCTCACAAAGTGAGCAGGCTGTCAGCCCAAGAAGCCAAAGCTGATCTCTAGACCATGCCCAGTATGTATACAGGAAACGAGTACAGGCAGCACCAAGTACGGTTTGAGTTAAGTGTACCATTAGGACATGTTGCAAGTCATCACAGAAATCCTGATAATCCAGAGAACCTCATGTACTTCCAGATTTTCACAGGAGGAGAAGAGGGACAGAACACCCTACTGATTCTTCCAGATTAACTAGCATAGCACTTGGTAAAGTAAGAGACTGAGTGGAGATCCAGGAGACGCACAGAATATCCAAAGTATAACGCATTTGTATACAGGTACAAAATCGTTTAAACAAGAAAATACTCCATTTCACTACAATCCAGAAAGATCTCTAAGTTCCTTAGCATGTGGAATACACAGCTTTATTTATGAAGTCTTTTGCGGAGTGTACAGGCTTCAAAACCGTACTGCCACTTTTGTGGACATCACTCTACTGCAAAGTCAGTATTCACCCAGAACAATGCTCCTTGAGGGTGCTTTATTTGAAAGATACCACACAGTGAGAGGAGGGGAAAGACAGAGAGAAAAAAAAAAAGCCTAGAAGTACTTACCAGTTATGCCCAGTTCACTACCTCCTTTTGCAAGAACATATAATAGTCCTCAGATCAGGGCCAAATTCTACCTAAGTAAACAAGCTTAAAGTCTGTACTACAGTTCTAGAAGTATATAGTATTTTTCCCCATCTTTCCTGAAATGTTGCAGAGTGTTCGCAAATTGAACAGCTGTTGTGTTCCACTCCAGTGATAGCTACATTTCAATGGTGGATTAAGTGATCCAAAGCCATCCTTACCTATCTCACAAGGGTATAGTGAAGATTAATTGTTTGTAAAGCCATAGAATGAAGAGACATACTAAATATCTTTATTAATTCTAGTGTGGTCATGCTGAGCAGAACACTGCAAGACCCAGAGCTTCAAAACTCTACAGTTACAAATTATTGGTCTTGTCCTGCTGTTATACTGCAATGTATTTTTATTTGCATTTTAATGTTCTTGCATAGAACTTCAGGGCAGGAATCCTATTATCTTAACTATCTCTACTATCATGCAAGTCTACAGTGCTTTAAAAATCATAAAGCTTAAAAATCAGTGAAAACTAGATTTACCATTTCTCTAACCACATCCAGTACACACCAATTCCCTCATCATTCTTTCTCTAAATTACAAAGTTGGATTCAGTAATACTGAGGACATTTATCTGAGATGCTTCCCTACAGAACTTTGTTTGGACTTTTATTGCAGCTTAAAAAAAAAAAAAAAATCAAAGGTTTGGGGTTGATATAAATGTACATTTAAATGAGTGTTCCTCAGGCTTTCAGACAAGTCAGATACTCAGCACGATAAAGCAGCAAGAATACACACAACTGTGAGCACCTACACAACTTTGTAACATTTGCTACTAAGAAAGTGATGATTTAAAAAAAAAATAAGAAGAACTACTTTCCTTCTTTGTAACACTTCTTCAGAAAAAAATGGTTCTTCTGCTAAAACAAAATACAAGTTTAAATATTAGAATGCAGAGAATGCCTTGGACTAACACCTTCTTAGCTTTAATCACAAATAATTGCCTCTTCTTATACTAATGAGCAGGGCAAAATGGAAACTAATTTAGACAATTCATTCAGGGCAATAGCTTTGTGAGCTAATATTACTGCTGAGAGATCCATTCTCAATTTCCTAGAGTACAATAACAGAACAGCAGTAAGCTTTTCACTTCAGGGAGCTTTTCTATCCTGTATAAATATAAATAGAAATCCCATTATCTATTGATAAAAACAACTAAGCAAGTTAAATAAACTTTTATATGTTACAGTTTCCTACAACAACCATCAGGTCCCTGAATCGCAAATGTAAATAAAACACTTCACTTACTGAAATCAATGAGAAACCTTCCAAATCCTTGCCTTTGGTATTGGGGCATGATCATTATGCAGGAGACATTGTACTTCTGCTGGCAAAGCTTTTCCTGAGGGAAGGAGAAACAGATCAAGTATGTCAAAGCACTGCTGAAGTGGGCAATTACCTGCACCTGCCACTGTCCTTGTAAAATATCCCAGGAAGGTAAATGAATGCATGTGGTCAGTACCAAAGCTGAATAATTCCATGTTAATAATTAATGATAAGAAGGAAGTATCAATCAAATATATTCTCAAAATGTTTGGGTTTTATTAGTTAGCTACTCAGCACCTTAAAAATTAAACAGATTACCTAAACAGCATAAGGAAAGTTAAGCATATATGGAAGGAGGGGGATAGGAGGAAAAGGGAAGTATTTTCATGCTTCACTGATCACTCTGTCAGGGATATACAAGCAGAAAATAACAACCATACATATGCTGAAGATATATTTTCTGCAATTGCTATATTAAGTACTTTATTGGTTTTCACCTGTATTTTGTCTTCTGCCTCTGAATGAATACAACCAGGGCAGGGGAGGAAACCCTTCAATTACAGAACTTAGAAGTCATACTTAAAGCATACTAACTTTTTCAAAGCTAAATGCTTTTTGCCTAAATCCAAAGGAAGGCAAAAAAACTCAGAATTCAGAGCTCTCTTTCAGAGAAAAATGAAATCATATGTATATACACAATGGAAGCAAATATTATGGGAAGAAAAATCTAAACCATGAAGCTGTTCTAACAACATAGCTTAGAGGTTCTTTTATTGATATTAAAAAAAACAAAAACAAAAAAATAAAGAAGGTTAAAAGGGAACCTTGAAGTCTTATTATCTTTAAAAGATTACACAAAAAACAAAAGTCAGTACTATGTAGATTTGAGGGAGACCAAATAAATCAACTAGGAATAAACAGGTTGGCATAATTGACAAGAAGCTGGGGCAAGCATACAAATAGGCAAGACACCACCTAATAATTTAGCCTGCACACCTAAGATGACACCAGATCAGTGACAGCACTGACAGGACCAAATGCCAATATGCCGATTTCCAAACATTTCTTTGGTTGTGAGAGCAGGTGTCAATGCCATATTTCAGAAGATTTCTTAGTTCCTATGTGTATGAAGGCCAAAGCAGTATCTTCTCTGTACGGGCTCCTAAACTCAGAGACTGCTGCTTAGCACTATACATTCTAGTGATGTATTCACACTTAAGGAAGAAAAGCCAGCAAAACAACACTCACTGCAGGTGCAAAAAAGGAGGGCCCAATTCAGTAAATCATTGTAGTACTTCAGTGAATTCAAGGTGATGCTAAAGTATTTTCTTAAGTTTTGCTGGGGAAAACATTTGTGACCACCAGAACAGACAAAAAGAGTGACCGGGGGGGGGGGGGGGGGGGGGGCAACAACAAAATGTATCTTGCTGAAAAAAGGAAGGGGAGGAAACATTCAAACATCAACAGAGATTCACTTCAACATCTGCGGTATCTTAAATAAACCTACTAGAAAATACTTGCCAACATCAGAGTTCACACGATTTTGCCTACCATGTGAACTTCAGACTGAAATAAGCTATTTGAAATTTTAAGGTCAGAGACAGTACAAGTCGTGCCTGTGATTCTCACTGTTATTTAAATCTCAAAGGCCCACACCTCAAAAACATTAATCAGCCCAGGAGTACCACTGTACAGTGTGCAAGTACTCTAACATGATTTTTACATTTCTTAAAAGTGTCTTTATACAAATAACTTCTTGATGAGATTAGAGGTAAAAAGGACTCAATTTCTGAAAAGCAGAATGCAGGTCATACAGTAACTGTCTGCCAATTCATGAAATTTCTTATGGTAAAATTAACTAATGGAAGCTTTTAAGGCATATCTAATTATCCTTCACCACTATTTTTATTAGTGTTTGTCAAGATAATTCAGAGAAATATTTTTGTCCATTACTGTGATTATTGCTTTAAAATTCAAAGCAAAATAACAAAAAATAAAAGACATCTACTATAAAGAAAATGTACACTAAAGTTAGCACTCAAATCCTTAAGTTTACTGTATTAAGTAACTGCATTAGACTGTACACAAGAATGAACAAAGATGTACACGGTAGGTCATTTATGTCTAAACAGCCAGATTAAGCAGCTAGCAGTAAAAGCCTGAATGCAAATCAACATCATTTCAAATGCCTAGCACTTGTAAAAGTTAGACTAGGTATACTTCTGCAAAACTTGTAATTGAAAGAGAGCATAGGGAAAGTGATTTAATTTTCAACTGTGCAAATACAAGTCACAAAACAACCTGAAAAGAAAATGCATATAGCTCAATACATATACACGTTCTCAATTTGCATCAGTCTGAGAAAAGAAAGTACTAGTGTATTTGAGATGAATTGCATTCCCTTTGAGACTTATGGACAGGATTTGAATTTTTTGAAATAAAAGTTTTATTTTGCTGTTGAAATTGTATGCACAAATATTTAAGTTCACATATTAAAGGAGAGTGGGAAGAGTTACAAAGAATGTTTTGAAAAAGAAACACTTTTTTTTTTTACCTTTGAGAAATATCCAACTAAATGGCAGCCTTTCTCATCATTTTTTGTAAGGACATAGAAGAGGAATGGTTCAACATCATAATACAAGGTTTTGTGGTCCAGAAAGAGCTTAGCTAACAAACAAAGATTCTGACAATAAATTTTGCTCACATTTCCATCAACCTAGAAAGCAAGACAAATGCAGTTATTTCCCATGCCACCAACATATTAGCATAGAATAGCTTCTTGAATCAACCATACCCTAGGAGGAAACATGAAAAAGATGATGTTACGGGGGGGGGGAAAGCTTCAGAAGAGAGATGCCCCAGCTTCTTGTTAAATAAGAATTCTCCAGTTAGTACTAATTACTTCGCATTAGTATCTTAAGAGGATCTGGATTTATTAAAGTAACTTCACCTTTTAACTGTTCAGGTTGGACTTACCTCTTCCACTTAATTCCTGGAATGAAATGGACAGGACTAGTAGACAACAACAACAACAAACGTACCATTTAAAGCTACACTGAATTGTGGACTGCTAGTAGGAGGGCGTGCCCAACAATAATAATAATAAAAAGAATGAATTGCATACTGAATCTTACAGTACTAGACCAGTGAATGGGTTGTCAATTCTGTATTAAATATAGTAGCATTTTAGATACAATTAAACAAGACAAAAATAGTACACTGGGGCTAAAATGATACTGTGCAATAGAAGTACATTTTCAGGCTAAGTACTATAATTAGTCTAGGTATGCTCCTAGTATAAAGGGTCAAGCTGTGATGCAGAGAGCTACAAGAAAAAAAAATTTTACTGATATTCTTTGATAAAGTCACTATTTGTATTTCTTTCACACAGACAGCCAAATGATCTGCACACAATGCTGAGAAAGAAACTATATTCTATTCTGTTTCTAGTCACAACCCTAGTTAAAATTCTGAGTAAACACCAACCTTTTGGATGTATTTAGGGATTTCAAGGTGACTTAGTGCAGTTGTGTTATTTGGATTAAAGAAAAAATATTTAATGATCAGCTACTGCTACTAAAAGCATCAGAATGAATAAACTTACATATCAGATTTGAGAACCTATCAACTACACTAAGCCCTCATAGAATTCGCTCCATTATCCAGCTTTTTACCTTCCTTTTGCACACTTATTAGCAAATACGCAAATTAGATGAGTGTCAACCATGTAGAAGCTATCACTGGGTAAGCCACAAGTCTGAAAATCCAAATTCTGTAAGTTATTTTTCAATTAGAACATTTGTACAGAAATGTAAAAACACTCTGATTCCAGACAAATGCAGCCCATTCACCAATTTTAAATGAGCGAAAAAGTGGACTACAACCTCAAAAGAAAACATCTGTCAAAGTTTCTTGGCTTCAACATTGTAGTAAGCTATGTCAAAGTCTTCTCTCAGATCTGTCAAAGTCATGCTCTGAGTAGAGGTATGCAAATCTGAAATGCCAAACTAACTTCTGTTTCTCTAGAAAACAGAAAGCATGAAGGAAACCACATCCCTTTCATTCTGCCAAACAAAGTGGGTGCACAGAATTCCTTAAAGTATCTCGTAGGAAGGACATCAACAAATGACAAAGTCTCTACAGTTATCAGAACAACAATTGTAGCTAATCTTGGAAATGGAAAACAAAGACTTTCTTTCTGAAGTCTTAAGATAAGTGCTTATTAAGGTGCCTAAGACAGAGAAAGGAGACAGGAGGAGTGGAGAAAGAGTCCAGACATTCCTTTCATATGCATCTTATTTTCTGTGCCCCCCCCCCCCCCAAACTATGGGTTTTTTAAAAATCTTTTTTTATTCATGGGATGGCTGTAGCTAATGAGGATAAAAAGAACCGGAAAGTAGGATTTGCTTATTGTAGCATGCTGTACATTTCTTTTAACACCCAGTAATGGAGGGAAAAAAGGTTAAACATTTCAGATTGACTAGGAAAAATCTTCATTTTTTTGATAGGGAAAGTTTTAAGCCTGTTTACAATTTAAGAGTTTTGCTGGAAGATCTGTAACCTGTAGAAAAACTACCTAAGTCAGGAAGGAAACACATTGTGAAGCAGATAGCTATGCTGAACCAAACAGATCAGCAAAAAAGTACTTCTACTTTCTTAACTTGTTTCCAGCATGTCCTTATGGATTCTGAATTAGCTCTCATAAACAAAGGAATAAGGGGCAGAAAGAGACACATGGTGGGAAACCATAGCAAAAAACCAAAACCTGGCTGCGGCTTTGGCTGATATAGAATTTTCTTTAAGTTAATACTGCATAAACAAGCAAGTGAACCAAGTATTAAGGTCTTTTATAATTTAAGTAATGTCTCCAAAACTGTATCTACCACTATTTGAACAGATAATGGCAACGATCAGGCATGACAGACATCTTTACAATATGAAAACACAAACTGCAAGTAGAATCTCTGATACCTGAAATTAAAAAGTTAAATATGCACATCTGAATGCTGTTGTTGAAACACAATCTCAAAAGAAGTCCTAATAACCCTGACAGTCTTTTCTGTTAATGCAACTGGTAACTCTAGGAATGTACAGATTAATGCATAGCTTGAATAACTACAGACACACTACTTGACATGCAGAGATTTCTATTGTCCAGGATATCCTTAGAAACCTCAGAGACTGCTACAGAAGAAGTCTCCAAGACAGTAATTCAGATGATGGAGGGCTATGCCCACAAGCTCAACTCCGGACTTCCTAAATTAAAGGCAGCTTGTTGTGGCCAGAGTTAGACTGAACCTCCATCATTCAACCACGATGCTTCAGGGCAAGTTTCTCAACACCCAAAAGGAAGAAAAAACCCTTAGTTGCTACAATTAAATTTCTAGAACAATATGTAAACTGCTTTGCTTGTTTTCATACCTTGGAGGCATTTACATTATGGTCACTACTCTCTCTACACCCAAAATGCTCAAACAGCCAAAACTGAACGGGTGTGAAAGGCACTTTTGCTGTGAAGGGAAAGGTTGCCCAGCTGAAGGGCTTCCATTGCAGCCCCCATCTAAGAAGCATGCTGCACAAGAATCTTTAAAAGTTGAGTAATGCATAATGTACAAGTGTAGAGAAAGTAAGCGTCATGAGAGAAGAGGGCAGGGTGGAACAGGACAGGGAAGATGGACTTGTTTCTACAGTATAAGAAGAATCTTCATGAAAGTATTTAAATATGTTAAAGTTTTTCCCCGCCATTGGTCTACAGCTGGTCTGTAATGTCTACAAACTGATTACTTTCAGAAATCTAGACTTTGATATACCTACCTCAAATACTGAAAGGTCATTTCTTCTGTAGATTTCATTGGCTGGAGGATGAAACCAGCCACATTTCTTTGAGTGCCTTAACAAAATGTTTTTACTTTTCATGTATTTAAGACAGAATTCGCACAGGTAAAGCTTTGGTAGTCTGTATGAAAATTAGAAAGATATTTTATACAAAAAAAAACAAATGAACCATTTGTTAAATTCTATAAACAAAATATGTTACCACAAAGTGACAAGCCCCTCCCCATTTTAATGTAAGGTACCCTGAGTAAATGCTACTTAAGTTAAAAAAAAAAAAAAAAACACATTAGAGGGAATGATTAAACATATACATCAGTCATTAGAAGGGAACATAAGAAAAAAAAAATCAGATTCAATCAGAGTGAACCTGATTCAACTGAGTTGGACTCTGAGCAGCTGTTTGGTGGTCCAGCTTCATCTAGATCCCCGTTCCCTTCCCCCCACCCCATCTCACATTTCACCTAAGCTTTTGTCATGGTCTCCATCAAACTAGGTATACTGGAGTCATACCTCAAAAGTTTCATCCTTTTTCACAATAAGGACATAACAGGCTACAGGGAATCGCCTTCCCTATTCTGGATGTAGAAGAGGCTAGGAGATATTTTCTTTCCACTTTCTTCCATATATTTGGATAGGACAGCAGACTGGTAAGACAGTCCTCTCCCTGCTATCCTCCAACCAGCCACATTATCACTTTACTCAAACACAGAAACTAGTCCAAACAGTTCACATATAGGCAAAAGGCTCCCTTCCACCCATCTCCATGACAAGAGGCAAGACAGATGACTATTCCTCCAAGGAGGATTCAGTTCAGACTGGATGCAGGTAACCCACAGGTACCATGTTAGACAACACTGACAATGGGATCTACCTGCCAGAAAAAAGCCTGCTCCTTTCAGAAATTTTTAGCTATTTATCCTCATTTTTAAGTTACTGAAGTAGTAGAAGGCTACTGCAGGAAATAGGTTTACTAAAATTAGTTTCATTAGTCTACAAATTCTTAGAGCAAAAGCCAGTTATATCTGCTCTGAAGTTACTGGTACATCTTGGAATCACATTGAGGTAACTGCACTGGTTTACAGTATTCCAGGATTCTAAGAAAATTTATCAAAGTAGTACAAACTGTTTATTCCATGAAGTAATATCACTGCATACAGAGCCAAGAATCATACTGCCTCCTACAGATGTCATCTCGCTGTTGGCTCATACTAATGATTATCCATTATCATACCTCTGTCTGGGATTAATTTACTTGATGGGCCAGATCTCTCTCTCTCACAATATAACAGAAAATAAGGGGCTATAAAAGTGAAATAAAATATCAGCACTGTAAAAGCTCTGTTAATAAGATGGAACAGAAATGCTCCATACACTCTTCCTTGGCCCTTGATTTTCATATTATCAATTCACAACATATCCTTCATTCCCACTACACAAAGATGACAGCATCTAGGAATGAGGGCGATGGAGAGAAAAGGCAGTTTACAGTAATGCTATACAGAGGCTTTTTAGAACAGGCCATATAGCTTGGTTGTCTGCTGTAGAGAGTACTTGATGAACACAGAATCCTGCAAATCTCCACATGTGCCATAAATCCAGTGCATTCATAAAGCATGTATTTCCAGCACAAGCATAAATCAGTAGAGATCTACTGAGCACATATACTAGTTCATGCTCTCTGCCTGACTCTGAGGCATGCTGGCAAAGGAGAAGCCCAGAATTGGGACACCAATTTGCACAACTTGCTCACTTTGATTTTATTTATTTAATAGGTCCAGACTTCTTGCTCCCTCAAAAAAGATGTTAACTTTTGGATGACAAACAAGATTATTTGCTCTGAATGGCTGAAAGTTGGGCATACCTGGTTGCAAATGGTTTAAAGAAGAGAAGAAAAAAAAAGATAGCAAGAAATCTTAAGATTATGCAGGACTAGAAAATCAGTGTTTTTAGTGCATCTTTGAATAGCAATAGTTTTAAAAAAAGAGAGAGAAGACTCTTGTCCTCCCTCAGAATTATAAAAGTAAATTCTAAATATAAACAACTTTTAAAAATAAGTATAAAATTAGTAAAAATTCCAACAACATATGATGATCTTGACAACTCACTACCTTGCATATTCCTGTGGGTAAGGCGAAGAGTACCAGGTCTGGATCTCATATTTTCCAAACTCAATCACTGAAGGGTATCGTCCACTTGTTTCACCAGTGTTTTTACACCCAATTTTCTGTCAGGTGCAATAAAAGCAAAACATTAGTTACAGAACATGCAAAAGGAAAGTTAGTTTTTTTAACATCAGTTTCAACCAGTGAAGATCTGACAAACTTGGAGCATTCAAATTAGTTGCTTATGTTCTTCCAGCCTGGACAGACAGAGGATAGTATCTGCAAACAGCTAGCTATAAAACATACTAATTCTTTTTTTAAGGTGCCAAGCAAGTAAGAATAAAGGTAAACGAGTAGTGCTTACAAACAAGTGCATGCACATAGATACATGGCCCAGTCAAATAAGAGGCACACCTGCCTCAATCCTCCCCTCTTGAAGCATCTAGCAGGAGGACGTTTCTAAAGTCCTAGTTCAAGTTCTAATCTGTCCTTTTCAAAACAATGAATGAGAAGCGATCAGGAGAATCTTTCTGGAGTTCACAGGATTTGATCTCATAACAGTCAACAATATACTAAAATGCATTAACTTCTGCTGACATAGAAAAGTTGAGCTGACCAGAAAGTGACTGCTAGATTCTAAAGGGCTAGCTAAATACAATGAAGGAAGAAATATGGAAAAAATTTAGATTAAGTGATACCAATTTTAGAAATCTTACCATATAACATTTTTGAACTGCATAGTTAAGACAGAAAGAAAGGAGGAGGAGGAAGGAACCAGTTCCATTAGCAAATGGAAATACCAGCTAATAATGAAGTTGATCTTTAAACTTGGTTTGCATTTGGTGGTTAACACACTCTGAATTAAGACTGTATCAAGGTAAATACATTGACCCATGCCAGGTAATGTCAGTTCTTGTACCTCTAACCTGAAAAAATTAAGGGACTTTCATTACTGAAAAAGATAAAAGACATACTGGTTTATGACACAATTCTGTTAAAAGCAGCAATTGCAGCATTATATGCACCTCCCTTTTGATCCTGCTTCCCAGAAACACTGCTTGCTTGAAAAGCAAAATTTCCTTATGATTGACTTGTAAAATGCTTCTTCCAACAGGGAAGCCTGCAAGGCTTGCTCATTTCATTGACACAGAAAAGCAAAAGCCTCTTTTGCTAGGGGAAGATTCAGCTGCCATGTCTAGAGCTTACTTGGCAAAGAAAGCCAGCTCAGTCTCAGCAAGCTTTAGATTACTATTACATATCCTAAAGAAGAGCATAAACACCAGCTGGTATAAAGTTTTAGTCCGATTCAGCTCAAACATTTCAACTACTAGAAAAAGTCTAGTTTTTAAACTCAAAATGTAGTAAATCATGGGGCAAAATAAAATAACAAGCCCACCATCAAACCCAGTTTGCTTCTTACAAACAGTATTTGATGGGACAGACTTAACTTTTCATAGGGGCTACTTTCTGTGCAGAGAAAAGTGATCAAGGCACATTCTTACTGACCAACATCCTCTCAGTCCTGACCAGGATGGCAGCTATGCAACTCCATATTTAGCCAGTGGCAGTCCTATGTCCAAAACACTCCAAGCGTATCTTTCAAAATCTATTCCTGGCATCACTCTTCCGACCCACTCCAGTGGGATGCCTTGTCTCCAATCTAGCAGAATGTAACTGTATAGAGTGTGTCTCCAATTCAATGCACAGCAAGTGTGAAACATTAGGCCAAAAGGAACATACCAAAATTGAAGATGAGTAGACATCTGAAAACTAATCAAGTTCTTATTTACAGAAATAGCTGCATTTTATGTAATGCAGATGACAACCTCTCTCTCTCCCCCCTTACCTCCAGGGAAAGTTCCCGGGCCTGCTTAAATACTTCCAAATCCTCTTGCGTAACAGTGTCCTTGCTTCCCACCAGATATACATCTGTATTTTCTTGTTTGATGCTTAGTTTGATTTCAGTATCTGTTATTTAAAACCAGCAAAAAGTTTATTCAGACATGTAGGTTACTTGTGCTTTTCCAGAGTGATACTCCTAAATAGGATTGTAGCAACTACAGCTCTCACAACCTCCCATTCTAACTAAATTTGGAATTCTAAACAACAGGAATGCATCCTTACCCCCTTCTTGTTTTGTAATTTGCCGTTGCAAGAGCAATTTTCACTACCTGCTTGTCTAAGCTTTTACAGTCCAGTTCTACTAAATTAGTTTTGAACCTCATGAAACAGAATATATTCTATCACTGGAACCAAGTCTCCTAATAAATTGCAAGACATTCTACAAGATAATAATAAAAATAAGAGAAAAAAGCTGCCCTTTCAGTGCTAATTTAAACAAAAATTTTAAAAATTTGGAGACCAATGCTAAGCTAAGTGTACATTCAAACATCAGAAGTTATTTTTTTCTTAAATAAAAATAATCATAAAGAGGTATTTTACAGCAGTACAGATTGAGTGTTGTGGAGGCAGGATGGAGTTGGTCATGAAAAAGCAATGGAGCAGAGGGAAATGAACTGAAATGCCCATCATTATAAGCACTGACAGCACACAATCGTAATGACAGCACTACTGCCAGGGAAAGGGCATGGGAAAGAACAAGGAAGTAGCATGAAAAGTGGCTACTCATGCGGTACTACACAGCCATAAGCAACATTATGAAGGCACTTGGGGCTCCTAGTGTCACTACAGATGCAAAAAATAATAAAAAGGTGGTGTGGTATTAGTCAGAAAATACATTTTGGAGGTTTAGTCAGCATTAGATACAAGGTCGAAGTTTTGTTGCTTTTGTATGAAAGTGAAGTAAGAACAAGAGAAGTAGCTAAGACCTATGTGACAAAATAAGAATCTCGGTTTTGGACGGGACGCAGGTTTGGTTGGCGCTTTGACCTTTGCTTACCATCATCCTGATCAGGTTTAATCCTTCCGTCTGTCAAGCTCCCCTTCCCTGGTGAGGGGGTCCCCATCTGAGGGGTCGCTTTATACTTTAATCTGCCTAGAATCCTGTGCTTTTTAAGGAAGGTTGTTCGCTTGAAGTGAGCAATTGCTTTAAAAGCACGTCCTCTAGACACACCCCATCCAGAGGTACAGGAATGAGAAATAAACCTATTTCTAACCTCTTTCTTTCCATAGAAATGGCTATTAGATTTTGATGTGGAAGATAATTCTGGTTTACGACGCATACGCTTGGGTGGTGCATAGCTTGGGTGTCCCTTTTTTCGAGACTGTCCCTGAGTAGTATATATATGAGAAAGTCCATCAAAGAGTCCCTTTAGCTGACTGTTATTAGGAAGGCTACTAAAGGAGGGTGCACTTGACTGACTGGAAGAACTTTGGGGAGAGTTAGAAGAAGTGGAAGTGCTGGATTTTTGTGAACTGGGGCTCTGACCAGAGATGGGGGTTAGGGGTAGAAGTGAAGAAGGTGGAGGTTTTAGCTTTTGTGTGGTACCTGTAGCCAACACAAGAGAAGTGCATGACTGTTTCTGAGAGACCTTTTTCCTTGGACGATAGTGCTTTGAAAAGTCTATTATTTCACCTCGTGATCTGCGACCATCAGGTGATGGTGTAAAAAACTTAGTAAGGCCATCAATGAGCCCTTTGGTTTTCTTGTTAACTTTAAGTGTAGAGGCAGATATGTAGGTGGAGGTGGTGGTGATTTTGGTGGTGGCACCAGGCCGAGTGGGGTCTGTAACAGGCAATCTGCTGCTTGAATCCTTCACAGATGCAGCATGACCAGATGAAGGTGTGGTACAGACTTTAGTCTTTTGACCCCTACCAGGTGACCCCCTTCCTGTGAATGCATTCATGGATCCTTCATCACTGGTTACAGACCTATGCAAAAATTGGAAAACAAATCAGCATTAAAAAGATAAAACTACTAAAAATAATACTACAGTTTATATAAGTCACTTACACCATTTTCCTAAAAGAATCTTTAAAGAAATTCAGAAAGACATATGCACCTTGGACATATAATTCACATTATGGCATAACATCTGACACCTAACTTTTTTTTTTTTTTTTTTTTTTTTTTTTTTTATAAAAAAAAAGGTAGTTCACAGGACATATGAATAGAAACAGCTGGAATAGCAAAGCTTCCAAAGTATACAGGCTCCACCTACTTTTAGGCATGACAGAAATGTGCACGCCTTTGGAGAAAAACATGAATGTGTTATGTTTAAGCACAGTAACTGCTTCATCACTATATAACTGATTGCACACAACAAGGAGATGCACATGTTCAATGTTAACAAATTACACACAGCATAATAAACCCCTTACTAACGTCATCAAAACATTTGCTTAAACTGTACAGAGTCCATTAGTTCTTTAAAGCAAGTCAGGTTTTCAAGAAACTGCCATTTTTCCCACAGTCTTGTTTGATTACATCTATACACACTAGTATTTAAAAAAGACCAAAGATCTAAAAGCAAAATGAGACAGTTTATGAATAGCATTGCAGCAAAACCAAAGAAATGACCCATTTTCTTTAGAAGTTATAACAATAGCAAAAAACAAACTTTTTTTTTTATATATAGTATATATATAAAAATATATATATAAAAAGAGGGAAGGAACAAAACCGTAAGACCAAGCAGTGATCAAAGAAGAGCCATAAACTGATTGGGCCTAATATGAACTATGTTGAGGAGGAAAGGGGGTGAATATTACCTAAGAGGCTAGTTAAGATAAAAGGCATGCTGCAAGCCAACACTTGTGACAGCAAAAGTGCCACTTCAGCTGATTGCTAATGAGTAAAAAGCAACACTGAAGAATAGACTGAAAAGTAGTATATTTTAAGTGTACAAAAACTGACCATTTAAAAATATTTGAAGAAATGGGTATCAGGAGGTGTGATCAAATTGCATATCCAAACAACGCTATATAGTTGCACCCAACAATGCCTTCCTTTTTCATCCCACTCTTTGAAGTTAGCCTGTTTTGCAGAGGAAAGTTTTCTTCCACAGATTTTGCCTTCTTAATTGCAATGCTGAAGTAATTAATTCCTACAGGTTACTTTTAATTAGAGATGGAACAGCCTGGGGCTACCATCTGGTTTGCTGAACTCCAGTGGCCCAAGTCTAAAAACTGGCCCCTTTTCCACTCACACATCCTTAAATTTGGTTAGCTCCTAAGAGGCAGCAACACAGAAAACAACTAAGTCTTTCGAATTCTTTGATGCCGTAAGCTTTTGTTCATAGCAAGATCTATTCTTGCTGCCAGATGTGCTAATCACCATCCATGCCAGAGGCTGACACACACCTGGTTTTAGTTAATCCTACACAGTAATTTGCCCATGAAGAACTTCCTACAGATGTTCAATAGGCAAGAAATTTTTCCAGTACTTCTGGATAGATTTTCCTTACACTACATGAAAAGGTCTAAGTGACGTTAGCCAATCCTGCTGTATTTCATGTGACTGCTCAGTTATTTATGACACTACCTTCCATACCCTGTTATCATTTTTAAACAGGATTCCATGAGAATTCTCTTCTCTTATTCCATCCCCTAATCATTACTCTTCCAAAACAAGATTACTTTGTCCTATGTATATTAAAAATCACAATTATAGACATATGCCTATAGCACTGCAAATATTCATTATGCAAAGGTAAGAATCCCCCAGCCCTAAAGCACTACTCTACCTTTCCTTCTCTGTAGCATGTGAGGATGTAAGTCTTCATAATCACCATGAAAAACCAGAAGGACTTCTGCTTCTTCTAACACAAGATTTAATAAAAGCTGGAGCTCAGAACACCAGTAGCACAACATAACAGCAAAACCCACGCAAGCTTACCAACTTATCCCTTACATGCTGGAGGAAGGAGGAAAGGCATAATTCAGGCATTCCTGCTAAACTCCCTGTGGAATGTCCAAATCAGGGACACGTTTTAAGAGAAGGTAGATGGCAGTACTATATTCAAACCATCAACTCCAACTGAAGGCTTAGGAGTTCTCAAAGGGGAAAAAGCAGAGGTGTAGCTAGAGATATAAGGAGTATTTATCACGCACACACAATAATGTACAGGAAATTCAACATGTTAAAATGCTGAAAATTGTATGGCCATTCTAATGACTGATACCTTCAAATATGTAAGTTATTTAGTCAGGAAGAGAAAGGAGAATTAAAAAAATGCTTTACTCTTTTCAACACATTTTCCACTCCAACTCTAGCTTTTTTGCTTTCATGTAGTGCCACATACCATCTTTGTCCTGTACTACTTTCCTAAAGCAACATGTCCTGAACTTCAGGATGTGGATCAAAAAGGCCAAAATGAGATCCCAGCAGAGAGAAAGAAGGGGAACAAGAACACTGCACTGCATTAGGTACATCAACAAAGCTAGCGCACTATACTGTAAAGGTCAAAAAAAGAAAAAGAAAAGAAAAGAAACAACACCCCCCCCACACACACACACACTGGATGTACTACATGCTGGCTGCACTGGCTCCAGAATTTCTTATTTGACAAAATCCACTGAAATTTTACAGCAGCTAGCGTGCAATTCTGAAGAATAACAGACAGGCTTTTAGGCTGTAGAGAAACACAGTAGGGTAACAATCACATAACAGAATGAGTAGTATATAGACAAGAAATCTTTTCAATTGCTCAGTTGACATGGCCAAAGAGATACTTAAATAGGAGAAGAGGAGGAAATTTGTATGTGAATAGGAACATGTGATGGAGGACAACATGCTGTTAGCATAAACATAGAATCAGTTCCTGTTTAACAATGAATGTAACATCAGCTCAGCTTTTGAAATCTACCTAAACACTCCTCCAACCAAGCTGTAAGATGTCCAGTTACAGAGCTGCCTGGAAAAATAGATGCCAGAATAATTACAGCACTCTTGTCTTGGATAAAGAGATAATCTTGAGAAGTAAAAGGAAGCCTCTTCCTTTTGGAAGCAGCCTCTTCCCCTAGTAACCAGTGGCTGCTTAACAGGGCAATTCAAGTAATCATTTTTTTCCAGAGTAACACTGAAGCCAGAAAAGCCAGAACTGCTATGGTACTTACATAGCTTGCTGTTGGGAATGAGTTTTGTGAGCTCATATGGACTGATATCAATGTTATTTTTACACTATTTTAAGCAGTTTTTTAAGTAGAACTTTAAGCAGAACAGTGTCCTGAAGCCAGACATAGGTTATCAGCTATTTATTATCCACTTAGTGTGGACTCTGCATATGCTTCAGTTAATTTAAGCTACTTTTAAAAATATAGTTGTGTCGCGTTATTGTACAAACTTTTGTTTGTACCTGTTACAGGTACAAGTTTTGTTAAAGTATTGGATTTATAAGAGTAAGTTATATAAAGGTTTCTTGCCCCACCCCATCCTTTTCTGACACAAGGTCAAAAATAACCACTATAATTAAGAAGTTACTGGCCAAACTGAAATTTGTGTACTAGGATTACTTCTCATCATTTCTTCTCCCCAGATTGAATCACAGTTAAAAACAGGAGTTGAGTTTGGATCAACGTCTATAAAATTATGTTCTGAGAAATGTTAAGAAAGAATTAGAGAGAAACCTACAACATTCGTTGCTTTAGTTTATTTTTCGGTCGTCCAATAGGTTTTGCATATCGTCGCCTTATTTGGGCAGCTTTCTCATGAAGTAGCTTTCTCCCTTTTTTCTTTGGTCTACAGACCTGGCAAATCCACATCCCTACATAAAGCAGAAAAAGAAATTAATTTTATACAGTCTATTTGATCTGTACTGCAAGTGTCTACTAAGATACATGCCAAGTACATGAGCGCAACAAATTCTCTTCCAAACAGGGCATATGGAAGGAAAAGTAGCCAAAATGATCCCCTTCTACCCATATTTTGGAATTTTTGAAAGCAAAGCACTCCTGTAAAGGGAAAAAGTGACAACAAGGGTCACAGAAAAGATGGTGAGCAAATGGGCTCCAGAAGAATTTCTGTTCTAACTTGCCTATCTTTACACTAGCTAGATCTTTCTTCAGACACAAATAATTCAGGTAAAAAAAAAAACTACATGCAAATTACAAAGCAATCTAAGCTAAGTGGCATAAAGAAAATAACAGATCACACTTTTTTAAAATACAGAACAATTTTAATTTGTCAGCCTTTTAATGTTAGATGATCACATCTGAACATGTATTTACTATGAATAAGGCTATAAATAAGAAAGTCAAAAAAAGAGTCTTTGCACAATTTTAAAATTAAATAGGGAAAGCCATAAAGATGTGAGAGCAGGAACAAAAGGTACTATATACCAGAAATCTAGAGATAAAACACAGAACCTGAAGATACAGGTGTTGTTTGTTTGTTTGTTTTTTAATCGCCTTTTTGAATTTTGGGGTTTTTGGCTTTGAGTTCTAAGGATTTTTGCATTTGTGTATACATCCCACACATTTTCAGCTACAACATTTGCAAAACTTTGCTTTTGACAAACAGGCCAAGAACTCAATTGACATTATGAAGTTGACCGCAGAATTTGTGTTCCCAAGAATCAATCTCAGGTAAAGAAAAATGACATCTTGGCTTTGACTTGACTGAAACTATAGTGTTTACCCATTGAAAAATAAGAAGCACGCTCAAGAGGTTTTGGTCACTTAGTATGAGAAAAGACTGATTGAAAGGATTTTCATCATTACCTTTTGGCATTCGGGAAAGTGGTGGGTCACAGCACTCCATGTGGAACCCTCTATCACAGGAGTCGCAAAAGAGCATATTATCCTAATTTCGGAGACGGGGTGGGGGGAAGGGGGAGAAAGAGAGAAAAAGAGACAATACAGTATTGCTAGAGACTTTACATCAGAGATGTGTATTTCCACATGTGCCAAATATAGAGCTAGGGTAAACAAAGAAGTTAAATAATGCTGAACAGTAACTTACTGCATTTTTGCCTTGGATCCTACATGCGCTACATGTCTTGCATTCAATACACTGCCATCTTAAGGCCTTCACATTTGTTGTTAACTCAGGACAGAATTTCAAACATGATGGATGCCCTGAAAAACAAAATATTGGAAGTTTGAGATTTAAGAGAGATTTGATTCTTATCTTCAACACAGGATGCAGCCAGCTCCACTGGAACCCTAAGAGCTCTGTTTTCACAACTAGCAATACATTATTTACCTCATGCAAAGAAAATATGGAATAACTGCCATACAACAAGTGTCAAGAGAAGTAGAATGTTGACTTTTACTGTAACTGACATGTGTAAATAGATTTCATAAGCACCTAAAATTGAATTTATGTTTTCACTTAAACTGCCATAGATTCCAAAAAAATTATTTCTGCACTCTTGAACCCACTCTTTTTATAACAATGCAATATAAATCCAGATGAAAGCTTTATATAAAGCTCCATTAGTAATTTGTCTCTAAATATTCCAAGGATCTACCACAGAAACTTAATAGTCAAGCTATATGCATTCATTTTTCATTTCAATGTATTGCTTAATTACACATAATCAAAGTTTCACAGCAGTAAGAAGAAAAAAATGAAATGGGCAATTGTCACAAGAGAACTTTATTACAAAAGAGGGTTTAAAACAAAAGAAAACATTAGCTGAACTATCTTCTCCCATAAAAATGTATTTTATTCGCTGATAGGGCCATTTTCTTTTCATGATAGTTTATAAGGCCTAAATAGTAACTTTTCCAATTAATGCAAGATATCAGACACCTGAACACTTACAACATCTCAGACAATACTGGCAATGACTTTCCATGTCTTCAACAGCCTCAACAGAATTACTCTTAATTCAGAGAGATGAGTGCTGCTAAACAGAAAAGATTAAACCCTTTCCAAGGAAGTACTTTTCGCTAGTATTATACTCAGAGATTATGAAGGACATCAACCCATATATTGTCAAAAAAAGTAAGAACCCTGACACTGTGCTGCACTTATAGATGGCTGTAGTGGTGTCATGTGCATGAGAGATGCTTTCGTCTCATTGTCAGAGTCAGGACAAGAAACTGCATGGGCTTTCTTCCAGTTAATTGTCTGGTCATGGTCATCCAGACTTTCTCCTCTACGTTACATCCATTGTATACATCCATGCATATTTGCCAGTTCAAGACTGAGCTTAACCACGACAAAAAAGAATACAGGTTAATCCATAAGCATTTGTTGTTTTCATCTTTCAAGAGACTTGAGGCATGGACCACAAAGATGACTGACTGAATGAAGGAAACTTTAAAATCTGAAACCTGCTTTGATCGTCTCCTTTTAGTGTGCACATCCAAAGTTTAACCCACTTTTCATTAAACTTTAAAAGAGAATTAAAACAATCCAAAAATCGTATGTCCCAAAAATAAAAAGCAGGAAAATAATCAATTAATAAAGAACAATCAAGAATAAATTCATCAATAAAGTCGTTAAAATAAAGATTCTGAAAAACACTGTCGTTTCATTCTTAGGATAAGGTTTAACAGACATTAACAGATTTTTGTGTTTAAAACTGATTATGCACTTACAATGTGACTATTCTTCTTGACAATGACAAATGCACTGGGTAACTGCATAGCTTTGTTCAAAGCTACATTATCCCTTGCACTGAAGCTTAACAAGTGCTTCATTAAAAAAAAAAAGTCCACCAAGCAAGAAGAAAAAAGCTCCCTGGAGTGGTTGATATTAATAATCAATATAATAGAAAGTTTTATTTCATCAACCATGACTGAACAGCTATATTAACACGTGAAAGTGTTATCATAAACCAGTTGCCTCCACACACATACCTTGAATTTAATGCATCTACTCTAACAAAAATGATTTCAACACGCAAGAAAGCTGTAGTTTAAATTGCTGATTCTAACTTTCCCTTACTGTTTACCCCTTTTTAGTTACTTACCTAAGAAAGGTCGATTCCCACCAGTTAGTAACTATGCACATATTACATATAATTGGATTACTTTATTTCCCTGTTATCGGCCAACACTGTTCCTCATTCAAGCAATTATATAGCTTAACACACTTTTTTTTTTTTTTTTAATATCTTTAAGGGTTGTATTATTAGACAAAAATTCACAGACAAAAGCCATTGGGATTAAACACAGATTCTGCCTGTGACTCAAAGTCCTTGAGCCACAAATAACTGGACTGCACAGGGGAAGTATCACCACGCATTTGTCATATTCTTTTGCAGTCTTCCCTAGGTGAACACTAGCAGAGAGAGCACTGACATTTTCAGATTTCAAAAAAATGATATGGTATTGTTCTTTATAAGCAGGTAGTAAAAGTTTTTTATTATTGTGGACACAAATTTACATAGTGCAAAAATGACATTAACAAAAAGTGAGTTATGCTTAATAGACCTGAAGTGGTAATCAGCACAGGCGTCATTTTTAAAAGGGACCTTTGGTTTGACTACTTTTGTAGGTTAGTCAGTTAAACTGAGTCACTGCGACCTTCAGTAATTTTACAGCTAGCCTTGTTACATTTCAAAGGGCTGAAGAGGGAAAGATTTCCAGTATCTCAGCACTGGCTGAGCTGAAATCAAGAAAATACTATCTTCTGTATATCCAAAAGCGGATACATCTGCCAAAAGCTTTTCACTACTTGATCAATTTCCAGTTTCAAATGTTTAGACAGTAATTAGCCCCAGTTCAATCACTTGACTTTCTTTTTAAACCTCTGCAACATCAATATTTTGAAGTGCCACACCAATGTAACAGATCACAGGAGATTTAGACCATGTGCAGCTGTCAGTTTCCACCAGGAATGAACATAGGTTTATTTTTCAGTAAATCTCTGCTTTAAGAGCTCCGCTACTATCTACCCCAGTTAGAAAAGGTTAAGATTTGTGATACACTGGCTGCCTTTACCTTACTGTGGTAAAAATAGGTGAGATCTTAAAGTTAAAACAGAAACTCACTCCTTTGTGACCTAGACAAGTCCTTTCACCTGTCCACTTCCCCCCCCCATTGCTAAATTGAGCCTAATGTTTATTCTTCAAAGGATTTGTGACAAAATAGGTAATGTTTTAAATTGAAAAAAATTACTACATTAGTGACAATTGTGTACCGTGCTAAATTAGATATGCTAATATCCCTAATTGTTTATAACATGGCTGGGGAAAATGGGAGTAGAGTTCAGTTCCAGTTCTCAGGTCTGCTGATTTTTCAAGTCAAAAGATGTGGAAAACAAGACTTAGAAAGGAGAGGAGCATTATTTGCTTTGGTACTTAGGATTTGTTTTCTCACGTCTCTGTCATTTTACTCCTCCAGAACACACCCTGTTCAGAACGACACAGCAGTGCATTCTATTTCCACTGCCCAAATATATCATCTTCCCAAATGCCAATCAAAAAAAAAGTGCAGATATCTAGAAAGTTTCCCTTGTTTCTTAGGTCAGAGAAGCATAACCTGAAGGGACATAAATAATGGATAAAAAAAATGTAAGGGAAAGCAGACATGCCAGTAGTGGGCACTGCAATTTAATCTCTGATCAAGTGAGCTACAATTTGCTTACTGTGTGCAACACACAATTTCTGTTTGTTATACAGTAAGACTAGCTTTGAGATATGCTACAATGTACAAAACTACAAATCCAATTACAATAAACCTCCACTTGAGTGAAGTTTTGCTATTTATATGTTGCAATAAGATTGGTTTTTATTTTAGTTAGGCATCAGTAGCTGAAGTTTAGCCATCCGGCAATCTGAGTAGCAGGCTCAACATTTCATTCTGTGTATCTAATACATCTGAGGAACTAATTAAAGATAATTTAGCCTTAATGAGGCAGAGAGTATGTATCAGTGTTAATTCAAATGGAAGCTGATCCATGAAAGTCAAGGCTTCCAGTTTTAATGCGCCTTAGAACTACCAGAGAATTATTACATAATAAAATAGCTGATATCTAAGATCACCTGATTAATACAAACTGTGTTTGCAGAACAACCAGAAGATTATAACCAAGCATAAATCCTATTAAACTTCTAAATACTAAAATATAGACCTGAAAGTATAGAAATACTGCAAACCATAAATAAGACAGCTTAAAGAAACCTATGAGATTTCTTTTTTCCTATCAGGAAAAAGCCAAGAGCTTCCTTACTTCAGTGTTTAGTCACTTACTTAAATAAATCAGGAAACCCACCGATTAAAACAACAAACAAACAAAACACCTTACCTCAGTGACAGATTCAGAAGCAGACAATTGAAAAATGTACCCTAAGTAACTGAAAACACACTTTCAGTTTAGAGATCCACACTAGTTTTTATGCAGGTGCTTATGTGGCTCTCCATTAAACTACAGTAGCTTTATTATCCTCAGCAACACACTTATGAAATAATGAAATATAAGTACTTCACATTTAAAGACACTGAACACACAACGCAGTCACTCAGGGAATGCTCTCACTTACAGCCCTCCAAAGTGCTGCTGGCTTAAGCAGTCCCTACCACTTCTCTACTCATTCCTCGCCCGAACACTTCCTCCTCCTTCATGCTGGCACAAAAGTTCATATGGCTGTGCAGTGAACCGGACTGGGGAACTGATCCAGCAAGAAACTTGATAGTTTTTCAAACTACATTTCTTCCTCAATCCAGTTCATGTACAATTACATGTGCCAGCTCAGAGGAAGGGGCAGCAGCAAGCAGTTGGAAGCTACAGTTTGCAACTCCTTAAGCATCACAACCACTGGTTTCGCTCTTAGCCAGGAAGGGACGGTCTGCATTGCAAAAAGCTTTGTAAAAAGTATTCCCTTATGCAGTGGTAGCTTATGGGGGCACAAGTTATTTTACTGGCACATTTAAAACCAGTCCACTTGAGTGACCTAAAATACTGGCCAAATGACTCCTCTTCCAGCATAAAGCTATTTACACAGAGATTTTTTTCTAGAATAGCAAAATTGATCAGAGATATTAATATCTCAAACTCCACAGTTATGCCAGAAAAACCTTACAGCATAGACTGGCTAAAAAGATTAGCCAATGTTTTTAGAGAAACCACTCTGAGGATGAGAAATAGCCTAGGCCAAGAACATGCTGGATATCATCCACGTGTAAGCAGTACTCAGAATGATGCATTGTGCTACAATATTTTGTTTTAAATATTAATCCACATGATCACTTTTTCAGGAGAGGCACCTGCATGCAGAACAGCTCCAAGAAGTCAGCAAGAGCCGCTGCTACACAAAGGGGCAAGGTACACACGATCAGTAGACTGTCATTACTTTGTGTCTGACAAGTGGTGGCCTCTGGTTTGCCACTGTCATCAATTTGCAAATTTAGCAGGGAATAAGACACCATGGTTCCCAAAAGGCGCAAATCACAACATAGCAACCCTTCTTCTTCAACCACCCCCTGCATACCGGTTACTGTACCTGCTAATATTATAGATCTACGATCATCCTCGCAAACGCATTTTAAGGAACTGGCAACGAAGTAGAACACTGCCAAATAGAACAATTCTTTGAAGGGGAAAAATAAGGATTTAATATTAAAAACCTGCCTATACATCATGACAAAAGTCCTTGATATAAAAACCTCATGTTATCATACTATAAACACTTTGGCCATGGCAATGGAAACTAGTGAAGGGGGAAGTCAGTTTCTCAAAATAGCTAAAGAATATGAAGAAAAAGAGTTTCTTTTTGGTTTTTTTCCTAGTTCATTTGTTTGGCTTTAAGTTTCACTTTATTTATATAACTTCATAGGAAGGTAAGCATCCAGCTCATTAACTGCCAGAATCCTTTGCACTTTTAAAATATTTCCCCAATTCAGTAATTTTCATGTGTTAACAGCCAAAAAACCTGTTCCTCTTTGAACTGTCTTTTCCCCTCAAAACACACGTATACCATGTCAAGGAAAAATATCAGACTGATGTTTCACTAACACCTTTAGTAAATTATTTGAATACTATTCAAAGTGCCACTCCAATAATAAAAAAAATTTATAAAAAAATTAAACATGCAGGATGCACATCTGCAAAGACTGCTACACAATTTTTTCCTACTTCCTCTTTCCCAAGGTTCTTAAAGGCAGCATTTGGTTACAAATGATGAGTTTTTTAGATCAAAGGTAGATCCCAAACCATCACAAAATTCCTTCATTTTAGGAATCTAGTCCCCCTATTAACCTACCCAGCACATCTACACTTCACACCTAAAGATGAAATCAAATATCTCATTTGTAGTTGTCTAGATCACAAATTTTTAGTCAAAAGTTTGAGCCCTTTTCTGTCTTGTTTTCATTCTAGATTTATGTCCAGAGTATGACATTCCAATTTAAAAAGAATATTTGTAATCCCTTAAAAATATATCTATTCATAAGCATTTTGCAACATTTGTAAATTCAACCAACTTACCACTGCTGCCACAGTCAGCACAAGACAACAGTTCTTCTGGCTTTTTTTCACGATTTGATTCTTTCGTCCCCAGACAAAAGCTACATATTGGAATGGGATCAGCTCGTGGCTAGATTTAAAAATAAACAAATGACAGTTAGCTTTACTAAGCAAAACAAAAACAATAACTTAACAAAAGCTACAGAGATGGGCAAACCATTCTCAGTGGCCTTTTTGGTTTCTCGAATACCTAAACTTAGAAAAATCAGATTTAACTGACCTTTTATTGTACTACATATTATTTACTAAGATAAATGCCAATTTTGCATCACTTTAGTATGGCAAAGTTTATTATCTTAAGTTTTTTTTTTTTAATCATAACCCATAATTAGCAACCTTGTGTACTAATCCACACAGACCTTTCCAATACAAGACTAGTGTTGACAAGAACAAAACAAACAGGAAAGTTAAAACTTAAGGACATTATTCTTGAACACACAAATTCAACTCCAGAACACAGAGAAAACTGCTTATTTTTAAGCTATAAGAGTATGCAAATAGGCAAACTGACCTTTAATACAGCTTGAATATTCTTCCATTCTATAAGATAAGCAATAGCTTTTAAAAAAGACCCTCAAGTTTGAGGCATTCTATTACATTTCCATCTGGCATGTAACTTCCTTGCACCTTTCTCTGAAACTACTAGGCAAGGGTCAAAACAGTGGATTCAATGGATCAGTTATATCCTCCAGCCTGAAAAGTCCTGTCAGCTATACTATGCAATCAGAAAAAGACAAACATGCAGACTTTTCAAGATCTGGAAGCTGTACACACACATACACACGCAAAAGAATTGAGAATCTATATGAATTTACTTCCTGATCTGCCATGTGGCAACCTGTCAAAGATTTAGATATTTAAATTCTGCAGTACATTTCAGGGTGTTAATGAAACTAGCTATCTGCATCATCCACACACACACACGGAAAGGAAAGGAAAGAAAAAAAAGCCTTATCTAAAGTTTGGAAATCCAACACAACAGATAAAGTTAGGTATAACTGTTTCTTCAAATGGCATACTCAAGTAATGAGGAATACTTGTCTAGATTGGCTTCCAGTAGAGTTAGTATCACAACAACCCAAAAATCAAGAGTTTCTTTGGAAATCCATAGTTTCTGAATTTAGTGGGGCAGTAGTACTAGTTTTATATATGAAATCAAATTTTACTTTGTTTTCACCTCCAATTCTTAATTTTCCACCATATGCCATTACACTTCTATAACGCAGCAGACTATCTTTCATCATTGTACAATTCTGTGCTCCATTACAGTTTGGGGAAGAAGCCGGGGGGTGGTTGTTTTTAAGGGTATTCTTGAGAATGCAACAGTTCCATGTAGATACGCCCTTATAGCTCAACACACCATAACACAGACACTGAAACTAGCTTATACTAGCAAGCTTTAGCAGCAGCTTAAATCAAGCAGCAGAATCCACAGAACACTGAAATTGTCAGGGTAAAATTATCCTGCACGAACTACAGTAGCACAGATGCCCCTACACTAAATTAAAATCAATTCTATATAGACATGCCCTGAAGCATAAAGGGGCATGGGGTGGGGGTGGGGGGGGGTGTATTTTTCTGAAAGCTTAGTGCTCAGAAGGTCTATCTGCTGTTTGCCTTTTCAAAAGGCAATTATTAGAATATTGGCATATATACATACCCCAAAGCATACACATTCAAAATACAATCAAAGTAGTACACTTTCAGTGAGTGTCAAGTTATCCGTTTTCTTCCATAAACTACAAAAGGAAACTGAAATATCACTTTCTCGTGCCAAACAGAAATAAACTTCTGCAATCCCTGTTCTTACTAACACCACCATTATGGATAGCGGAAATATCAGATTGCTACTTTGACAAAAATAATTGTGAAAATGATAAAGTTGGGAGATTTACAATTTAGTCATGCTTCAAGAAAATAAAAAAATACATTATTGATATTTTGTCAGTTATGGCAAGATGACATTGAATGAGATCATTAATTTTATCGCTGGAAAAGGATGTACGTACTAATTGCAGAATCTTTCACTTGCAAGTTAAAAATGATGCAAATACAGATGATAAAACCATTAGTTACTGTGCTTGCCAATAAGAAACCACAATTCAATAGACCTGTCCCATCACTATGCTTTTAACAGCCTGGTACTCAGAGCATGGTATGAATGTTTATATATGCATATATATAAAAATAAAGCAACTACTAAAAATCAGCTTTTGGTTTGTTTACTCAGACACCAATAGTCACAGCAGCAAAAAACCAATCCAGAGCTATCCATCTGAACCTGCTCCCTTGCAGCATCTTGTGAACGCTCCTTAATTGAGGATGATTTGGAAAGTAACGTCTGTCTTTTAGTGGACTCCAGAAGGGGGAAAAAAAAACCCACAAACAAACAAAAAACAAAGACCACCACACACACACCACACTCATCTTGGCAATGATACCACTCTTACTTTCTCTTTGATATCATAGTGCTTTAGCCATTTCAGAAATGCTTATTCTGATAAATAATTTACAAAGTATGACATATTGTTCACATAATGCAACAAATCCAGGTCCACAGTCTCATTTATCTTACCAGGATTTTTTCTTACTCTAGGAAAGTCATGGCCATTAGCCAAAATTCATGTACTTCCCGCTTTCAACCTCCCCCCCGCTTTGTTTTTAACTAAAGGTAACATAAAGGACAAAGGTTGTTGGCAGTTCAGGGCTAGAAAGACTGATGTCCCCATACCAAACCTAATAAAGAGGTTACAAATCCTATCACTTCATGCACAGGTTTTCAAAAACTCTTACAGCTCCAATATGTATTTTTAAGCCATTTAAATTAATAACCATCTGAATATTACATGGTCTGATCTCTGACCTAGCGATGACTGAGAATTAAGAACACACATATGCCTCTCTGAACAGTACATAAAACTTAGGTAAACCGCAGTTAAAGCACAACTATATTTATACCAATAGTAGGATTATTTTTGACTCACAACTGTTAACTAGGATAAATTGGAAGAAAAGTTGTTTTGACTGGGTCAGAACATGATCCAAAGAGAAACATACCTCCTGCCTGTATCTCTTTTCAAGTCTTAACCACTATTTTACCTTCTGAAATATAGTTATTAAGTATCATTATTCTCTGAAAAACAATGGTCAACTGAAGTAAAGACTAGTTCCATTCTCTTACAGGAACTAGTATGGACAGTTATTTGATCCTGCAACATTTTATACTAAATAAACCAAAAATATTTATCTTGCTACTCAAACTCAGTTTAAAAGGAAAATAAAGGAAAATAAGATTTTCATCTAATATTTCAGAATCCTGTTAGTAATGTTGTTATGAAAACTTTAAGCTATATTCTATGTTCTGTCACTGAAGACAGGGCTGAAAATGTACTATTTCTCCAACATAGTTAATAAGCTGAAAATAATTTTTCATCCATCTAATTTTGGAAACAAGCTAAATTACTATTTCCATAAGCATTTCGTTTTCTTCTTCAAGATAACAACTGAGTAATTCGAAGACAAGAGATACCATATCCTATTTCTGGTCACTAGAAATTGTATATCCAAATTTAAGAGGTTGTCCTATTCAAATAGCTGCCTACTTCCAATTGCAGTAGGGGCAAATTTGCAGAGATCTCTGTCAGCATGCAGCTGCATTCAGAAACTAAAGATTCACAAAATGACATCAAACCACTTTAAAAAAAGAAAAAAAAGAAAAAAAAACCACACACCCACACAGAGACCACAGTTCAGCACCTACAAACCATTTTTTTAAATATTATTTTCCAATTAGAAATTTAACAATAGTCATTTAAACATCATACATCCAACTATCATACTCGATCAACCCTTTAAGTGACATAAAAACCTAGGACCATATCAAATGGTAATTTTACTGCCATCAGTAATTTGGAGTCATACCCATGGGTAAGAACCCTCCTATTGCACACACAGATTGTCTGCTCAAGTCTAATGCCTACTACAGGGGACTGAAAATGTAAAGACAGGATTAGACTGTAAAATACAGTATTTTATATTAATTTCTGAAATATATACAGTGTTAAACAGATTGTATTACTTTACAGTGTTAAATGAATGATTAGAGACTTTGATAGGAAATACTTAGTCTTGCTGCAACTACTGTACAAATGTTAAACCAAGCATTTATATCTGAACATTCACACTAAGAAGATTAAAAAGTCTCAAATGTATTCCCCCTTCCCTTCAGGCAAAAACATGCAGAGGCAAAATTACCTCTATAAACAATCAGCCATTGCAATTAATCAGAACACTGTCGTAAAAGCTTGTGTGAAACAGGAAAGCCACACCAGTAGGTTTTCCAAAGAATGACTTACTAAAAAAGTATCACAAAATGTTCGTCAGGCCACAGTCAGCATCTCTGCTCTAAGCATAATATAAGCCTTTGCTTTGACCTCATAAATGCATCACCTTCCTAAGAGCAGCACTAAGGAGATGAAGGAAAAAGCAAGCTATACAACTCAGTTACTGCAAACAAAAAATTGGCATACCATGTACAGTGACTTTTCTGTGAGACACACATACACATGCAACAGAACTGTCTAAGCAAACTATATTTTAGTGCCTACCAGTAAACATGTAGGGTACAGGGGTAAAGACCAACAGCTAGTCAAATCTGAAAGCTCCTGCCTTTCATCAGGAGAGCAATGAAATGATTTCACCTGAAAGTACCTGCACAGCACCAATCTAAGTAATAGAGGAGGAGGATTTCCCAGATACTACCCCAACATGAAATGCAGGGCTGAATGAATAGCAGAACAATTTTCAAGTTTGGGGGATTTGGGGGGAAGGGGGAAGAAAAGACTTCAAGCTGGTGCAGCAGGTGAGGTGGAAGATAGCTTATCCTCTTCCATGAATTTGATACAGGTCATAAAGGAAGGAAAAGCAACCTCTCAGTTGATGAAAAGAGAAAATATGAGTGGTATCATTTGCCATAAGGAATAAAAATAAAAAATAAAAATAAAATACTAAAAAAAAGATCTGATAGGAACAACTGAGGGAGCAGGAAGAACAGAGAATTAAAGAGTGTTTTAATTAAATTAATCAGTGTCTCCAGATCTGTACTACTGCAGTAACTAGAAACAATCATGGACTAAACAAGGAATATTGTGAGGTTTTCAAGACTAAGTTAAAAACAAGCCTGAGAAGGATGCTAGTCCAGTGCCCGCAGATGGGCAAGAGCTCAAAAACAAATCCAAATATATCAAGCACAGCATTGAATGTTAGCATCTTTATTTTAAGAAAGCCAGGTTCCCTCTCTCCTCCCCACCCTCCAAATATAATTTTGTAAAATTTAGTTCTGAACCCATTTTAGAAAATATTTGTTCAAGAATCTTGTAAAATTGAAGACAGCTTTCATTAACAATCACGTCAATGTGTGCACATCAGAGTATAGCTTCATCACTTCAGTCACTTCAGAAACACGAAAAAAATTGTTTAATAAGAACGTGCTACAGCTAAGGAGCTAGAAATACTGGTTTTGGCAAGTTCGGGAAGTGTTTTTAAATTAATTTTTTTTAAAAAAAAAAGAGGGAAAGAGTTGCAATTATCTGGCATTATTTACAAGTTCTAAAGCATTAAAGGACTCACAGCCTTTGCTGCTTTCTAGCTAACAGTCCTCACTTATACAGCAAACCCTACGACTGGTCCTCACATAAATCATAGTAATTTAGAAGTGATAACAACATAAGGTTAGCGTTTTGTTAAACCAGTGCAACTTCCACATTTAAAGCAACACCTTAATCGTACTGTTAGAGTTCGTCATTTATGCAACCAGTAAAGATTATTTTTATGAGTCACAGCTACCTGTTCTTAGAAGCTAACAGGCTTTGCCACTGTGTCAAATTAGTCCTTGGTAAAAATTATTCTGGCCTGAGGTAACTAAAAACCAGCAGAAATTTGTTTCAGAATTCTAGCTCAAAAAACTAATTTCTTTTTCCACTGTAGTTTCTGTGCCCATGGACTTTATATGTTCTTCTGACTCTGTTCGTAATTCTTACAAAAGTATCAAAGCATTCGGTGTGTTCTAAGATCTCCCTCTTCCCCTAAAAAGAAACAAGCAAACAGTCCTAAGCTACATCTGAGAAGTGAATGTGAAGTTATCCCCAGCTATAAATCCCACTGAAATCAAGAGGATTACTATTTGCATGGCTATAGCACTCTGGAGATTCAAACAGATTGTCTGAAAACTGCTAGGCATTGGCTGCATATACACAGTTAAGGTTTTAAGTACTAGCCTCATTAAATGTTATAATAAATGCATTAAAAGAACTGGAGTGTCATGCGTACACCCAAGAAGTCTAAGAAGTCCAAGAAGCCTAACTTTCAAAAGTTAACAGCAAACTCTGTTTTCACATTTGCAACTCAATTCTCACAATGCCTTTTCAGAAACACTCCATTATCTGACAACTTGCTAGAAGACATATCCTTATGCATGATACACAAACATTAGACATCTATTATCCTATGAACAGAAGCAGCATACAAGCAATTTCAAGGTTAACAGGATAGAGAGAAGCAAAATTAAATTGAAAATGGAAACTGCCACAACCTTCACTGGGGATCCACTGTTCTGGCCTCAATCTTTACCCTTCTTAAATTACTAAACTATTTACAACCTCCAGAAGGACAGAAGCAGAAGCTTGCTTCCTTAGAATTCCCACATTTTTGTAAAGAACCTTTAAGGGCTATCTCCTTGTTTTTTTGATCACAACATCCTAATTTCAAAGAGGACTCTTTTTAGAGTCCTTTAAACAAGAATTTACACCAGCACTCAGCATAACCGGGGAGCGGGGGGTGTGGAAGGGAAATCTTGGAAAACAAGGACAAACTGGGCCTCAGAAATGAGTTTATCATCTTCTCAGCTACTGAAGCAGTTCCTCTTGGTCACAGGCTAGGCAAGGCATTATGAATGTTTCCAGCGGCAACTCCCTAACTGCACTGATTTTAGGCAGAGTGGAACGGGGGGCACCTGAGTTTAGTCTCCACATCTGAAAAATGCTTCAGGAACAAGTTATTGCAAGGTAAGTTAAACCCCAATTTTCAAAAACACTTTTTAAATGACAGCTGTCCAGTAGATCACATTTTAGCTCTACAGTATTGCAGGGTAAGATAAAGGCAGCAGGTGGTAAAAAGTACACACAAACTCAAATCATGGTAAGAACAGTCACACAGTCAGTTACTGTAGAACCCTGAAAACATTCAACTTGCTACAAATGTTACTGTAGGGCCTATAGGTTTAGAGAGCACACAGCAAGAAGGAGCTTAGAAGCAGTTCCAAGAAAAGGGGACAGGCACCCGAGGTGCCAAATTTGTGTTTTTAAATTATTTTAGATTACACATTTAAGTCAATTACAGTGTGTGGAGGAAGAAGCTGAAGCTTCTCCCCTTCCCCCAAAAGGGCATCTTCACTGCTAGAATACAGGGTCACATTCTCTTTTACTCTACAGACCTTTTACTTCCTTATTGCACAGTGGCTTCCTCTGCTCACAAGTCCCTCCTATACTTTCAGTGGGTGCTTATGTATTGGAACTGAGACATCCAGCAAAACTTTGTATTTAAATTATCCAAAACTAAGAACTTCGAAACCCTTCCTTTCCTCCTGGATTCACAGTCCCCAAAGGCATTTAACTGCAACACTGACATTAGATTTTAGTGTGCAAAACACTCTTGCAGTTGGGCGTCTATGACCTTCCCTTTGCATGCATACAAACAGAGCAATCAGCACATGACTGGCAAAAAAGACTGTTAGGGTACTACACAAAGTCTGTCTTTTGCGTAACATTCTCAAGTAGTCTCAAAACCTGTAGACTTCCACCCTGCATTCGTAACAACTGCATCCAAACTGGCATACTTTTACAGATAAGGGCAGGAGGAGGAGCACTCTCCCCCCTTCCCAGATATCTCTGTCCCCCTACCCAGCCCGTAAGAGACTAATTCCTAGAACAGATCTCAGAAATCTACTCACTCGAGCACATGAGTTTCTTTACAAAGCTGCAATCCTATGTGCAGGGTATACGTGGGATTATTAGTTGAAGAATAACACTAGGAATACCTTGTATTATCCTTAAAACAACCCACCCCGCCAAGCCAGGAAATGTGGAAGCAAAACACACCTTCTCCCCCCTCCCTCTCCCACCAAAAAGATGCACATATAGCCAAATCTGCAAGGCAAGCTTTAGAGCCTGTATCTTTAGAAATTTCTCCCTAAGTACTTTATTAGCATCTATACAAAAAAAAGATATCACCTACCTCCCACCCAGCACAGGATGCATCTCACAGGAACACAACTCTTTGAGCCTTAATATTCAAGCGCACACTGACCTCATCAGTCAACAAGCATCACTACAGCTGGTGGAAGTGTAGACTCAACAACCTAACCTGCATCTTCCTTGTTACAGTGCTTGTATATGAAGAGATGCACAAAGCAGCATCTGCTGGTAGCCAGTGGGTGTTTTTTTTTTTTTTTTAAACTATGACTTTAAGTTACTGAACACAGCATTCTTTCTACCTCCTCCAAAATGGAAAACAATACAATCTGGAACAGGGAAGCTCACAAAAGTTACTACTTCAAATGCAACTTCACAAGTATCTTTTGTTTGCAGTACAGAAGATGTGATAAAAGTCAAGTTCTGTTCTACTTCAAATTAGATTCTCCATGTTTCATGTAGGAGTACAAAATATTAGAAAAACAAAACTAATTTCAATTTATTAAAATTGCTGCAGCTGTATTCAAGAAACCAACCAGGATTAGTGTTCCACATATTCAGTATTATTCAACATGCAAAAAAGAATAACACCCCCCCACACACACACACTTACCTTTTCATTTTCTATAAAGGATTTTTATCTATTTATTTGTTTAAAGGGCTCTACTTTTTTTTCAAGAAAGGCTAAAGTAGTCTTGCTCCTCTTCATTAACTTCATATAAACCATCAAGCTCCATTCATGTTCTGTTTGCAGTTTATATCCACTGGAAACAAAAAAAAGCCACTTTCTATTGTAAAAGCACCACTCAACTCACAGGATGCACCTGGAGAAGGGTGCAAAGCAGCTCTAAGGTGCAGATAATCTCCCAGTTCCCTGGAGGCTCAGTTTTCACTTTAAATAGAATCAATTTAAAGCTTCTCTGTTTGTAGAGGAAAAGTTCTCAAAAACATAATCTTGGTTCGATGGACATACAAGTCCACTGGATTTTGTGGACAACCTCAAAACAACATTTTTGATTAGCGAACAACCTGCTGTCATTTCAACAGGTACTGAACCCACATACCAGTAGGATGCTGGAAATACCAATAAGTTATTTTTCCTGTTAATCTGAACATAGTTACTGACTTAGAAAGAAAATCCCCTTTGAAAACTTGAAGGGACAACTGGATTTGCTTTACTTAATAGGAACACGCCTTCCAGTGTATAAAGTCACCCGCTCCAACGTTATTTCAATAGACTTTGTTATTTATTCACAAGCTTCCTTTTTCCTGAAAAAAGCTGAGTTTTTTGGTTTTTTTTTTTTTTGATTGAGACAGACTTCCTCCTTTCCCTTAGCCTGTCACTATGGCGAGAATAAAAATTAATGCACGCACCACTTTCAAACCTATGAAGCAAATTAAAAGGATATCGCATAAGTTTTGTCCTTCCACTCTCTTTTTCCAATTACAGTACCTTTGCTGCTGCTTCAAACCAGAATGAGTAAAACCTTTAAGACAAAAAACTTTGAGTTGGGAAGATCTTTTTGCCTTCACATCAGTTTGTTCTTGAAGGCGACACTAGAAGTGCTAAACAGTGGCCATTTCCTCTGCACCCCAAAGCTGGTATGGCACTTCCAGCCCTTAACCTTCAGCCTGAATAAAAATCAGTTATGCTAACTGCATCTGTGGCTCATATATTTATGTAAGAGTTCACATGCAGTCTTCAAGATGCAATTTTTCATGCAATACCCACTTCAAGTAACAGTACGCCGTAACTGTGTATATTCTTCTGCTACATTTCAGCTTCCCTAACTAGACACTTCTACACAAGATAGGTGACAGGGAAGATTGCTTTAGGTTGGATCAAATCCTTTTCATTTGTAACCAAAATCCAGTATTTTAAGTGAAGAACAATTTTATTAATATATAATGCTTTGTAAGGTGGCATTACCCCAAGAATCAGAATAATTTTTACCCTTATTTCTCAGTGGGATGAAGCAAGCAAATGCAATTTCTAAACACTTATTGAATTGTAGCTGGCCTGTGATCATCTGTCAGTTCCTACTGTAGCATTACAGGAAAAAGAAGGCTCCTCCTCCTGACTGGGAGAGGACTTATTTCAGGTGCAGGTTTCCTGCTTTTTAGTCCTGCACTTACACACACACACACAAAAAAGTAAACTGTTTATTCATCTTTCTGCTGCTGTAGTAAGAGTGGAAAAAAAATAACAGGTAACCAAGGCCATTAATTTAACTGGGCTATTAAGACGACTACTCGCAACCCCCCTACTCTTCTTTCTCAATTGGGAGATTATAGCCCTACAGATGATCCTGCCACTAAAAAGGTACTTATGCTTACCAGTCAGGTTGTAAATAGATTGAGTTGTGAATGCATGCTATATGCTATAATTTTCCAGTTGCACCTTCCTGTAACTCTGGATCACCACCATCCACACTGTCCAAATCTAACCTTGAGCCAAGCTGTCTTCAGACTTCTGGAAATTGTCTCTTCAGCGTTCTTGAAATAAAAAAAGCTCAGATAAACCTAAATAAAAAGGATTCCAAGCTACGATAAGCTTAGTACTTTTCAGCTACATTATCAATAGTTGTGGCAATGTATTTTCTTCAGGGATACGTATTTGTAAGTGGTCTCTATCAACTAAAGAAGATGGAGAAGATCCTGCATCCTCAATACTGCATGTGGAAAATGTTGCCCAGTTGCACACATTCAGCTACTAATGGGGCTGTTCCCTCCTTCTACTTTCTGCGAGGCACCCTTAGGGAAATCATTCAAAACAAATGCAAAAAAGCTGATTCTTTACTAAAATAAAGATGGATCCTTTTTCCTGCACCTACAGTAATGCAAAGATTGATGTCTTCAGACATCCTAGGGGACACTTCATTTCCAGTTAAAATGAGAATGGCTCCAAAACTTTTCTTTTCCTTTTCTAATTCCAAATTTCTTTATCCCTGTTCCCTTGACTGCCTACTTTCCAGAGCCAGTTGCTGATCTCGTATCTACACATCTTGAACTCTGTTTTTTTGCTAGAAGAAAGATTTTCAGTATTTTTCATCCAATTCTTCAATCTGGCACACAAAACAGCCTCAAGTATACCAGCAGCAGGCTTGCTTTTCTCTATTTCCTCTCTGAAGCAAGTCCATTGACTCCCACAGACCAAAGCGAAATTGCTATTCCAGATTCAAGCAAGCAGATTATACCTGAAATTCTGTTACTCCTTAGACAGCAACCATTACTCAATGCACTAGGGCATCTTCCAGGTGACCACTTTGCCTTTTATGTAGCTCAAATTCTTCTTTGAAAGTAAGAAGAATTTTACTGCATATCAGTTAGATTCCTCATGTAGTCTTTCTTCATATGCTTAAGAGACTTCCCAACTTCTTGGCATGGAACCCCCCCCTCTTTTTTTTTTTGGATCAAATACACATGCAGGTTTTTTGCAAGAAATCATATCTCCTAACTTCAAACTCTAAATGGTGCTGCAATACAACTAGGATGAGGCAGGTTACAGATGTAATCACAAGCAAGTAAGCAGAGCTACAGTTCACAGACCATGATCCAATGGGCACATCAATTTTGAAAGTCTTTGGGAAAATTATTGCTTTTAAGGAGAGTAACGTAACTCCAGTACAAAAAGCAAACACTTTATTGCCATAATATTGTGTTTACTCAGATGTTTGTATATATGTATTTTTTATTCATAACTATTAGCAAAGTCATCCTACATAAATGTGTATAATATGTTTGCAATGTGGCACAGGATAATTATTAGTTGTCTTGATGCTAATTGCTCAGGGAAAATGTTTAATTACACATTAAATTGATCATATGCATGTTTTATTTACTGTACTCTTTGAGGGCAAGTTTACTATAAGCACTATCGAGATTTGAATAGCACTGTACTGAATAAAGTAGGGCCTTCATGGAATCAAGCTCGTGTCTTGAGATGCAGTTTTAAATAAAACAAGCAGAGCCCAGCTCTACTTCAAGATGAGGTGGCCCAATTGCCACACAAAGTCAAGAAATATTCTGCCTACTTGCCTCACAAACTTGAGGGGAAGGCAGCAAATTCTGAACTTGACATAGGATTACAAGAGAACTATTCCTTTAGGTTTGTTTCCACTGATGTCTGATTCTGCAATGCAGGCTTTCAATAAGAGCTATAAATGAATTGTAAAACAAGTATTTCATTATAACATGCATATAATTTGACACTGCTTCTGCTCAAACAATACTGTAGGAGCATGTGTAATACAAATAATTTTACTTTAAGATAGTCACCTCTTACTGAGGCCCAAGTAGTAGAGAACTGACACTACTGAACACCCATATTCCTACAGACAGCAGCAAGCGACACCAACCAGCTAAACCATTGACTTTTCTGTTGCTGAGAATCACTGATTCTGATCCGGTAAAAACACTCACACTAAAGTACTAGTCAGCCATGTGAGCTATGGAGCAATACAAGTAATAAAAACACGTATCTTTTATAAACACATTCCTGGTCTCCCTTGTGAAGAGAGGGAAAACTGCACAAATAGCTGTTGAAATGAGAACAGCTTAATTTCTGTTCCAACAGAAACTGAACTTTATTCTCAACAGGAGAAAGGCAGTGTTCCCCCCTGCCCTGAAGAGCCAAGACACTAAAGTTACTTGCAGGCCTCTAACTTTACAGACCATCACTCAAGACACAATGCCACCGAAAGTCTGTTCTATCCGTTAGCTAAATACACCGTGTGTTATATAGAAGACTTCAGAGAACAACAGTTTTTCACTTGATCAGCTGCTGAAATCCATGGCAGGGGGATAATAAAAGTGAATGCGCAAAGTAATCCTAAGCCACATGGAGCTATTTAAGAGGCTGCTATTTCAAACAAATGAAGCAACAGATTGTTCTGTTAGTCCCTTTTTTTTTTTTTTTTAAATGTATAGGTAATGTTTAGTATTGATATATCTTGAAAAAGTTTCAAAAATCAAAAGGTAAAATAAACCCAGAACAATGAATTTAATTTGCCAAATACTGTAAAGTTATCTCCATCCAAATATAATAAAGCAGTGTTAACAAGCCATGCTATGTAACCTAGAGAACAAACAGTTCAGAATAAAAACCGTAAATATTTCACAGAAAACCACCATTTCTTAGGAAAGTTTCCTAAGAAATAAGCTTCCCAAGTACGCCTGTTAAATAGTTACATGAAAATCTCTTGAAGAAAATAGACTTGAAATTTGACTCAAACCATTACATTTAAGCCAGAAAAAAAAAATGTTTATGTTTATATATTTAAAAAAAAAAATTGTAGCAGTTTGTATTGCATGGTTTCTGGAAACAAATCTAGTCAGGCTCTCAAGCTCTGGTTTTAATCTATGTTCTAAATCAATTCAAAGTCTGTTTTATCTAGCAAAACCCATGAAGTCCAAGAGACCATCCTCTGTCCTACCAGTGATATTAAGCTACCATACTACTAAGTGTATGTATATGAGTCCCAGCATCAGAAAACATACAACAGCTAAAAAAGGACAAGAGAAAGATCACAGTAAAGTTCATTTGGCCAGCAGCCTGCCTACTGTAATTTGGGGAGAGGGGAGGGAACATGACAACAGGGGGGGTTAAACAGAGCTTCAAGCTGGTTATACTCCGCCTCTAGAAAAGCAAATGCATTTCTGATGGCCTACAGGAGGTGGAAAAAAATTGTATTCCAATAAAAGGAATAACTAAAGCAAAGAATATAAGAAACCATCATTCTGAAAATTAATTTAACAGTGCTATTGGACCTTGCCCAAGTTTGAAATGGAAGTCTTGTTGCATTCCTGAAGCCATATAACTGCCTCCAACACTGACAGTTATTTCGAAGTAATAAAATTCTTACTGCTCACTTTCATTCAGCAATAGAATTAAGTGATGTAATAACCTGTACCTACAACTTCATCCATACAAAAGGGCCACTGACCATTAACAAAACAAACCCACCACAACCTCCAGTAGTATTTTCAAGTTACAAGTTTTCTAGTGTAGTCCAAGCCCCAAACCACTTTCTCTGATCTAATTTCACACGAGTAAAAGGCACTGTTAGGACAAAAGCAGACAGATACACTCATGTGAGATGTAATGCAGGAATCCATTTCATGAATCTCCTAGGCACTGATTTCCCCTTCCCTCTTCCTTCACGTGCAGGAGAAAGTGAGATATCCCTGTGAAAACAGAGAAGGTGTATGAAGAAAGTCACATGACATAACTCACTCACTGAACAGTCTTTAAAAGGACTGGATTAACCTAGAAGTCCAAGGAACAAGTAAACGAGGTCAATTTTTCACTTCAAGTACTCGCTGTTTAGCTCTTTTAGGACTAGCATATTAAACCAACAAAAATTTGACCTTGATCTCTTGCAAGGAAGCCTGCAGTTCTCAGATTCCTATAGAGTCTCCACACATTTCAGACTCCCTTACAGGCTAGTGTCTTTCCCTTATCTAGTCAGAACAAAGCAGATGGTGGATCTTGAGGCATGACCAGGGAGATTAGTAGCTATATTGCAATTTCTTAACAGTCTAAATCAAAGTATTATTCACCCTGTTTTGGCTTAGTTGTTAACTACTTTCTTACAATGTTTACAGTAGACTTTTAAAGCATATTGTGCAAGCAAGAAGGCCCTAAATATACTGAAAACACATGAAAAATTAAACACGGTGTTCTTCAAGGCCAATTTAAGCAATCATTCAGGGATGAACACAAATTATCTCCCTCAAGTTTTGCAAAAACAAACATTTATGAGATGGATTTAATCAATTAAATGAAGCAGAGCAGATTTAAAGATACAGTTTAGAAAAAAAGCTCTTAGAACTATTTGTCTAAAGCCTAGATCAGTTCAATAATACAGTATAAAGAATTTTCTATAACCCAACCCACAGGAAATACCTCTACTTCCTTCTCTTCACTTTCACATTTACAATGAAGCCTAAAAGCCTTCACTACTAACAAGCCGTCTTGCTAATGAAGTCAGCATCTAAAAGATCCAGCATTCACACCTTGGTATTTTTCAAACTTAATTTAATTGTACTAGATAGATCACAGCAAGTTTAAAAAAAAAAGTGCAGTCTGAATTACACACAGTCATCTCCAGGCTTACAATTCTGGATGAGAAATTTACTCCACTGGAGTCCGAGAACTCTGTTACTGATGTCAACACAGTTTGGACATAACATTTCATTCCCCCTTTCTTAAACTACTTGTAAAAATATTTTTGGTTGTGTCATTTAAGGAGAGCTCAGCTTTAAGCAAGCAACTATAAATTTTACTCTATGAAAAATAAGACACACTTGCAACCCAAGATGGTTTCCTTCAAAGCTTATTTGGACCTGAATGCAAGGTTCACATTAACTGATCAATAATAAAGCACATTTCATGTTCCAAATAAAATCAAGTAATATATATAATAGTTAATACAAAAGCACTCTAAGGTTACTTGATCTGACCAGAGTGTCTCATACCACTGCCAAATAAATAAGAAGTATGATCTAGTTATTCCACACACACCAAAAACATTTTGATAGGCTAATTAATCATGAACATAGCTTTTCAGACATTACATAATTTCACACAGACTTGCTTTAGCTCCTGCCAAAGAAAACAACAAGTTGTATGAGAAATAAATCTACACTTGAAGAGAAGTGACAGTGACAAAACATGGCGAGAGGAACAGGAGGAAGGGGAAAGGAAGGGGCGAAAGCATTAATATTGCACAAAGAAAAGTTTAACTGTATTACTCAGAAATAATAAAGCTTTAAGTTGTAAAGTCAAAACATATGAATCAAGTGAACCCAGCAACGGAAAACAACTTTTCACCCCAATTTTTCTATTCCCTAATGACACTCTACACCTTAATGGCAGATTCCATCTTTAACTGATATTTGACAGAAGCAGAACAGCAGAGGTTGGACCATGCAACTTATTCCGTGACACTCTTATTTTAAATTAAGAATTCCCTCCTAATAACTGTAGGTCTTTTTAATTTCACCTTTAGAATATATCACTACTCACATCAGGCACAGATCATTGTTTTGTATTTTAATAAAATAGTTTAAAAATTTAGATTTCCAACCTACCAATAGGTTAATATATGAGCAATTCAAATTATCTGTTCGAAACAGATATGAAGAAAGCTAAAACCAATTTTTTCCATTAGTGTATTTTTTAATCCTTGTGGTAGGCCTCTCCAATAATGCATACAGACCCAAAATGACCAAGACACTAACTGATTAGATGATCACCATGAAGGCAGATAGAGTTGATTTAGTAAATTAAATAGGTATCCCAAAAGACTTAGTTTCAACTCCTGTTTTAGGTTCAGGACTTCTATGAGCACCTGAGTACTTTGCATAATCTGAGTTCTCATTTCCTTATGTGAGAAACAATTTAAGTGCCATTGCTTTAAGGGTAGGATGGAACTTAACTCAACAGGTTTTGCAGCAGCTAGCCAAGTCACAATGCAGACACGCAAACACAGGGCTCTGCACTAACACAGGAGGAAGAAAAGAAAAAAAAAAAAAAAGAGTCTAAGAAACAGCTGTGCATCAATACATACATTTATATAGCGACCAATTTGTTTTCTCTCATTAAAGTAGTGGGATGGGTGGATGGTATTTTCAGTCATTTAGGACATTTGTAAAGGTTTTAATATCTCTACTACTTTCCAAGTAACCAAAGAAACCACTGATTAAAGAAGAATACAATTTCTTGGTGCTGGCTGGGAGACTTAAGGACTGCATGCAACATTTTCCAAGAATTCTGAGGCACTGTAAAAGGAATTCCACAATTTGTCAGGTGAGTGAGAGCAAGCAGAAAGGACAAGTACTCTTGTATCACAACAAATACTATTTTCTTTATAGACAAAGCATTTCAACATATTATTGCCAGGCCACACCGTACCAATTCCAGTTAATTTAGACTGAGCGTGTCCAGCAAATAGCATAAAGTGCACGCTAAGGAACAAAGTGATGCATTCTGAAGAGAATTTTCCTTGAGAGACAAGTCAAATTATGAATGGTTTATAACATCAGTTTACATACTTTTTCCTTTTAAATGCTTTTAAAATTGTTCATGTCTGAGAAAGCAAATTTGAATTTGTAAGATACCTGCAAGATAACGGGTATTGCTGCCACTGTTTGACAAAACCTGATGTGGATCTGGTAAATGACATAGGTGTTTCTTAGCAATTTCTCTACTACATAGTAAGTCTTAGTACCAATTTCCTTTTTTTCCTGCTGGGGAAATTCACGGGTAGTACTTCCACAGTCTTTGCTGCTACTGACTATTAAACACAACCCACTCCTCTCCTCCCACCTCTTCCCTCCTTCTGCCCATCAATGAATCAATAAAATAGATCTAAAATGCAGTCAAGAACACCACCACTGACAGCCCCCCTAGCTTCCACTTTCACGGCAGGAGCAATATAGCCACTCTCCAGGTGACAGTTATGTAAGAAACCCCCCCCCCCAACTCTCCCCACCACAGACATGCTCACAGCCCACACAAATCAACAAAACTCACCTCATTCTGAACAAGTCAGGAACTTCTACAGCTAGAAAAATGGTTCTCAGAAGGTCTCATGTAAAAACCCATATCAATGACAGCTCTTACGGCCTGCACAGATTTACATTCCCTTTACTTATATCATTGCAATTTAAACAGTCTGCATTCATATGAACATAATTGTAAATTTAAAAATTATTCACTGGAGAAAATGAAGTTCACTGTTCTGCCTGTGCTGGTAAGGAGTGATGAGAACCAATAGCTTTGTTACCCATTATACCCCATACATATCCCTGGGCACATTAAAAATAAGGTGGTGGAGAACTCCCCATTCCAGCCGCCGTCGGAAGCCACCAGTAGAGAAAACAGTGGCTTGTAAGCCACATTCATTGTTAATACTACAATTCTGTAAATGTTTCCTAACGTCATCTCTCTCCCAGAAGCTCAGGGGAGAGAAGTTGCTATACGACATCATCAAGGCATCAGCCAGCTACAAGATCTTTCATGCATCCATAACATGAAGTGTTGTCTTCCAGATGACAGGGAAAAGGAAGAATGGAGATGATTACATGTATATTTTGAAATACTATAAAGACAAAAACAACTAAGATCTGGAAATTTTAAATTTAAGCTGCAATAATCGTGCAACCCCATTTTCCTTACTTATGATAGAAATCAGTACCAAATACCTGCTTTCAGAACTGGATCTTGGGGGTGGAGGAGGAGTAAATTCTGGTCGAATCGTAGGACAGGGAAACGGAGCAAACCAGTATCAGTCTTGAACACTTCCAAGGATGGAGGTACCACAGCCTGTGTGGACTGCCTCCTGACTCTAACTTAATATCTGAGGAATTGTATCTTCTACTATCACAAACATGTTCTCTACAAGCTTGAAGGCTTCTGAATTCCAACAGAATTGAGAGTTGTAAACAACCTACTCGCACACAAATCACAAGGGTACCACCTGATAGAGTTGCAGAAGATGCCAGAGTCATGGTTCCAAATTCTGTTTATACAGGAACATAACTACATTATTGCATTAGTTAAGCCTCCCTTCTCCCATTTAATTTCAGTTACAAAACTAAACAAGAGAGCAGGGCATCTTTACAGCTTTCTCCCAATCCCGCTTTTTAATTTAAAGCATGTGAATTAAGTTGGAAACACTTACTAGAAGAACACTAATTCGAAGAAGGGACTCAATTTCTGTTTAGGACCTGTGATTTGACTCTCTTCACACCTTCTTTGGGTAGTTGATGATAACGTCACTACTTCAGAAAGACTAGACAAGGGAGCTGGATATGGAACTTAAGGACCATTCTTTCCTCTTCTGGAAGCACTTAGCACCAGAGAGAACACAGCACACAGGAGCTCTGATCGCAGCCCCTTCCCTCAAACTGTGGCTGAACATGCAACTGGCACTGCCAAACGGAGTCAGTGGACCATGGCTGGCAGAGACACATATCTGTAAAAAGATACTTACAAAAGATGAAGGAAAAGCATACAGCACAGCTTTAATGAAAAGGCATCAGCTCTGAGAAGGCAGATAAATTAATATTAATCCATTCTCAGAAGTAGTTGTACCAAGCCCTTTCAACTTCAAGATTTTAAGTTTACAGACACAGAGGGAACAACCCCTACCTCCCCAACACACGAGACAAGAAGCAAGAAGACTGCGCAATAACTGACAAGGTGAAGAGTTTCTGGGCCACACACATAATATAAAGCAATTTAGAAGTGATTGTCAGTCTTCATTCAATGCTCTCATTTAGTAACAAGCTAATAGCACTCAAGAGTTAGTGAACGTATACTCATCTGAACTCAATCTGTTCAGAGATCAAAGCAGGCATAATTTCCCTAAAGAAACTTCACTATGCACCCTAGACATTGATTGTTTTAAAACAATTCTATTTTTAAAACAACACACACACATACAATGAAGTTATTCATAGTTTTAGACTGCCCTGCTTTGCAACAAAAATACAACAATTTTGAACTCCTGAATTGACCCTGCCACTCACTCAGGTATCTCAGGAAGAATATAAGGACAAACCTTCACTTTATTTCAATTTGAAAGTGACCACAAGAAAACTAAACCCTTTCATGTGTTTGTAACAGGTACCCACTAGGTAAGGGCAAAAATAATTGTTGTAGACCATAAAGAAAAATAGAAGTATTTGATTGTGTGATTAGGTGTTTAGAAGAAGATGGGAACAGCTACCACAAATTTTGATTTTGATCAGGGCAAGGGGAAAAGAGAGGTTCCAAGTGTCCTCAAAATAAAAGTTTTGCTCCTGGGCCCAAAAGCCATCTTAGCACACACAAGTTATGTGGACAGAAGTACTTCTCCAAGTGCAGTTTATGCTACCTCAGCGAGTGAAGTAACTAATGCCAGAAAAAACACTCAAATGCGTACAATAGACTTAAGCCAATGTTAGACAGGTTTTGAAAAGAACATTCAATATTGAGACTGTTTTTAAACAGCAAGCAGCTCTAGTGTAGACCTACCCTGTGTATGAAAGGACCTTCTCCAAAATTCACAGGTTATAAAAAAGGTTTTGCACGTACAAATACAACACTTACATTCTGAAGCATTTTTAATGTATGATGAGAGTTTAAATATTTTCCTTTTAATACTCTATCTCCTATCCAAGAAGGAAAACCATAAAAAGGAGTTAAAATGAAAGAGCTGGAATCTTGTGCATATTGTTTTGCATGCCAAGGAAAATAAAACAAAAACAAGGGGGAGGCAACCAGGGGGAGGGGGGAGACTGTAAAGCTCAGATCTTTTCCAGTAACTCCTCACTCCTAGCTCTGCAACAGGAACAACATGCTAGCGCTACAAACAACGCCTACCTCTGCAATCTGAGCACCAGTAATAACCTAATCACAAATCAAAAGTTACGATACTTACAATGCTAGAACTGAAACAGCTAAACAAAGCCCAGAGTGTTCAGGTTGAAGTCATGCTAAATTGATCTGCTGAAATCTTAATCTAAATTCCCAGATTACATTACAACAAATTATACTGGACCAGGAAAATACACAGCATGAGGAACAAAACTAGTTTATATGCAAATTTACAAGGGGGGTAGGGGAGGAGAGTATGTATACATACGCATGCACTTTTAATTCTATACATAAAACAAATAAGGAGACAGCCAATACAACTGGACCTCGTTTGTGACATCATCACATTTTTGATACCCAAGACAACAACTACAGGCCAAGCACTTCAACTGATGCACTGCTTTCAGCTTCTCCATTGAGTACACAAACCTCTGATTACAAGAAATTCACGAAGCAAGACTGGATGGCAAATAAGACAAGATCACTTAAAGCTCACACACTTCAGCCTTATATTTGAGGTTACTGGATATTTGTTGGGGGAGGGGGGTGTGCCTGCAACATCAACTTTCCAGAAGATTGCTAGATCTGACAGCTAAGACAAAAGAGCTGTAGAGAAACACTCCAAAACAAAATATTGAGGAAACATCTTATAGACAAACAATACTGTTAAATAAAGCTTAGTACCATTAGTTTACAAACGAAGCAGCTAAAGCCTTTTGGAATAATAAGGAAGGCTAAGCCTAACAAATAAAACTCTCTCAAAACAAGCCACTAAAAAAAAGTCAAGCTCTGTCTCAGATATATTTCTAAATAGCATTTCAAAATCAAGAAACTCAAAATCACTCATTATCCTCCCTCACAGGCAAAAAAAAGCAACAACACACACACACACCCCACCGCACACAGAAGTGATACTAGGAGCTATGCTCAATGCTTAAGCTTATTAAAATCACCCCCATTTGAAAAAGTTCTTACTCATAGTTACTGTAATGCCTTCCGGAAAGAGATAAACATAGTTAAAGAGGTAAAAGGGGTGTTACCAGTAATTAGCTATCACTACCTTTTGCTTCTTTATTGTGTATTACAGCGAAAGGGCCTGCTGGTTAGGAAGCAATGGAAGACTAAAAGTAAAAGAATGTTTTCATACACTAATATGATTTGGGGGGGGGGGGGGGAAGGATAAATATCAGTGTAGTTTAAAAGCCACATAGAGTATTTGTATGACACAATGATGACAAATCTGAAAACCTGAGGCTGAGTTAATATGTATTCCAATCCTGGATTCCAGCACTGTAGTAAACCCTATATCCTTTCATAATTAGCATTAGGTGTCTACAAACTGAATGTAAGGGTAATTAATGCAGCTTTATATGAAGAAATGCTCTAAGCTTCCCTCCAAAAATGCATAGGCTATTAGATAACACTACTTTCAACTGGCTCCTTTCTAGACCTATTCTTTTTATAGGTTTATTTCACTGTCAAAAAGCAGGCTCAATTCCTCTTTTGTAAAGGAAAGATTAAAAAAAAAAAAAAAAAACCCACACACATTTAACTGAGGCATGCAAATGATAATCCTAGGAAAGGCAATAGGTATTTCAGCAGTTTCTTTGGTCTGGTCATCCCTACCAATAGCTACACTCATGCAGTACAGTAAAAGGAGCGGTGATATGCAGATACAGAATACAATCACCCCATGTAACTAAACTAGGTAAATGCTTGTGTCTGTATTACTAAACTTGCACAAGAGATGAAGTTGATGCAGTAAGTTCCTAGGGTCCTCCAGCTGATGGAATTCAAGTCCCTTTTTTCAGCTGCCAATAAGAAAGAGCTATGGCTGCTGTTTCACTAGCCTGCTGGACAATAACTTTGCATGCTGCTATCAGTGTGATTTGTATTCTCCCCTCCTTCACTGTCCTCCACTCTTCCCCCTTCCATGCCATGAGAGAAGGCTGGAATATTTTGGTTTCCACGCAGTTTTGCTATACTACATATATGGGGTGGCTCCAGTTTTTTCGCCAGTTTTGCTAGATTTATCAGGGAAGGGTAACTGCTTTCCTACATTAAACGCAGGTACACGTTACAAAGTCATCTACTTTTCAAATAAGCCATTGAAGTAAGACGCAGATCAAAGCCAAAACACTTTCAACTGCTCAGAATCTTTTCCCTACTGTTTAGCTCATGCTTTGAGTATTGCGATATCTTCTCACCATTGCGTTGTAATAGCCATTCCATCTCCTTACACAAAGGATCATTTGAATTTTGAAAGAAGTCAGGCACAAGTTGGGACAAAGGATTCTTTCTTCACCTGCTGCATAGGTTATCTCCACCTAACATCATCTGCCCAGAATGTGTTACAGTGCTGAAAATCCCAGACTGCAACATTCAGACAAGAGAGATTTTGGACTTGCAACATCTTGAACACCTTCCTTGCCCAACCTCCCTCTCCCCTCCCCCCAACCACACAACTTGTCTAATTTATTTGGAGAACATATGTCACTTCCTACACTAGAATTTAAACTCACTTCAGAATTATTTCAGTTTCTCTGGACTTCATGTACACACACAGTTCAAGCACTTTGGAGACCAACCTTTGCAGGGAATGAGAAAGATGAGGGCAGACAGGGAGAGAGGATGATTTCAGTATTTCTGAAAGTTTGATCCGCAGTCTGTTCTACCAAGATGTTTCCTTAGTGTAGATTACAGTCTGCGCATCGGTCACCACTCTGAACAAAAAAATAAAGAACCCAAACAGTCTTTTTCCATGCTGTCTTTTTAGCAGTATGTGCAGCTGCAGCTTTACAGAAGCAGAAAGTAAGTACAAAAGGCAACCAAAAGAAAGCCCATTAATCCTACCTCTAGCACTACAACAGCCACTACCCTACAAACTGGTGAGTTGTAGTCCAACATGGAGTCAAGAGCAGTGTTGCAGCACAGCATTTTGGGATCCTGTCACCCACCAAAAAGGCCAACTCACATTGGATCCCAGGGTGAACAAGCAGCAGCAACACTAGTGCAGCCAGGCTATACAGAGGTACAGCCATTCATCACCATTGCTGCCAAAACACAGCCTAAACAACAGAAGAGTGGTATTCAGTCCTCTGCTGAACTGACATTTGTCAAACGCTGCTGGGGGTTGGGGGAGGGGGCCTTCTGTCCCATATTTGAGACCCCCATTCAATTCTGCATGCGTGCGTGTGTGTTTAAAGCAAGCTGTGCAAGAGGTTGCCACCACAAAGAAAAGATTACAGTGCCAAACTCGAAACAGCTTCAAACCTCAAAAAACACTACCACCACAAACATGCTTCAGCAATGCCACTTCATTCATCTGTTTTAGCCTGATAATACCTGAAACATTTAGGAGGTCAAGTGCTGGAAGAATCTGTTTAAAATTATTATTCCCTCCATCATTTCTGCTCCAACCCCAATATCCCCCTAATTCTTCATTTCAGCAAAAGATAACAGAAGTTAGCTTTACAAATAAAAAAAAAAAAAAAAAAAGTAACAGCATCCAGACAGCTACAGATATTGGGGGGGTAGGGGAGGAGCACAACAGGGAGAAGGGACATGCATATATTTTGCAGCTCCTGTCAGCTAATTCATGTTTATACTGTTTCAGAGCACCTCAGTGCCAATCATGACAACCAGTTGGACATTAAAACACTGGAAGAGTATTTCCACCCCCCTCCATCACCAGTGAAGACATCAGCATTAGTGTCTTAGACTAGAGCAGTACACACAACTTTAGGGGGAATCAGAGAGGAGACATATGTCTTTTTACCACTATTTACATCTGTTGTACAAAAAGATCTGTTTCATATTACTAGTTGCATTTAATTTAGTGCAGATCTAAACAGTAAAACATCTATTTTTAAACGATGATTACCCGATTATTAAGTACACACAAAAACAGTACTGGAGTCTCCGCATGCCACCTCCCCCCAGCAATAATTCACTTGATACTCATTCATCTCCAGGATTATCATATAACTACCAGTTTAAAGCTGGATCAATGTTTTTTCACTTCACTGAACAACCCAATCAATAGCAACAAGGACATTCTGCTGTCAAAAGCAAACTGCCGCTCATGCTGCTTGTCCCCCTGGGCTTGGTGTTACAGAGGCATGTTAGATAGATCCTACCATGCAGTGCTCAATGTGACACTGATCACTCTGTAGGCACAGTACAGGGTATTGATATCAAGTATACAGCTAATTCAACATGGGTAATTACTGGCACCTTAAGACAAAACTGTAGTCATGACAAACAAGTAAAACTATTAGTCACACCAAATAATTTTTTTCAGTAGGAGGGGCAATTGTCCTACATACATATGCATTTATTCTTCAGGAAGGCAAAACAAATAGAAAAAGCTTACTACAAAAAAAGGCAAGGGAGTACATTTCGCTAATAAGTATTACAACAGTAAGTGTTTGGTTTTTTCATTCCAACTAGTGGAAACCATATTGCTCTTTTCCAACTCCTGGTAACTCCTGGAGAGCTCTGCAAATCAAGAATATCACTGTACACTTTTCAGACAAGAATCACGTTTTGTAGTTACATTACAGGAATACTAAGAAGATAGGGAGGGGGAAAACTGTATATAGAAGAGATTCCAGGCATTTAAATCTCTTAAGAATATATGCCAAAAAGTCTAACAAAAGCAAAGTCCACTTGCTAGACTATTTTATGTTCAGTCTATCTGCACCCAATGGAGAAGAGCTTACATTTGACTCCTGAAGCATGTTATTAAATAAAACTAAGCAATGCGTAGCTTTATTACATATTCCACTAAGGCAGACAAACGGAGAACTCCTATGTTTCTTGAAGCCAGCTTTGCATAATGGAAACTGGGTGAGAGAGAAGAGGACAGAACGAGAAAGGGTAGAGAAACCACACCAAAGAAGTCAGTCTCTTATGTCTGGCAATTCTAGTGGGCTAATTTCACAGCCTGTGCAGTTCAAGGGGTGGAACACGCATATCCTCTATTTAAACGAGAATATGAAACCTACATATATTGCTACACAAAAAGAAAAGTTCCACCCGTGGATTTCCCTCTTATTTTAGGCTATAAAGTGTCTTTTAGACATGAGATTCGGAAGTATTTAATTTATAATAACAAAATTAGCTTGATCTGGAGCCTTGGTCCTTTGCTAGAAGTTTGCTTCCCTGACCAACACAGCCAATGAAAGTTTTTCGCCCCCACTGATTATGTATCTTTTACTTCCATCGCTACCTCTTCATCTCCAAATCCTCAAACTATATCACACGTACATCCCCAATACTCCTAACTTACCTTGGGTCTTCAGCTCTCCAAGAGCAAACATACACCACATCTAATCCAATATCATATACACACTGTTTAGCCCACTATCTACCACCACCCAAAAGATCAAGTAACAAAGATGTAAATGGAGATGTCCCTCTTCCCTTCAGCAACAACACTTCCAAAGGCCTCTCTTCTCCTCGCTCAGTTCCCATAAAACTTGGATCATCTGTGGCCAAATACAAGCTAGGTGTTCAAACATTACTGAGGAGAGATGAGGGAAGAGCAGCTGACTGATACTAACAGCAGTTGCTATGTAACTGCATGTTTTTGTTTAAAACATAGGAAAGCAGAAACTAAACCAGCCAACAGTTAACCTTGCTTAAGTGTACCCTTTTTCTCAAGGAAGTTTTACCTCCAATAATTTTTTCTCCTCTCTGTATTGGCCCAGCCTCACTTCAAGTTTCTCTGCTGATTCTAATGGGGATGTATTTCAGAAGAAACTAGCTATGTTGAAGGATGCCTAGAAGCTACAGACTTTCCATCCAAACAAAACCCGTGAATCTGCTGTACAGCTGTAATTGTTTTTCTTCCCGCCTAGTTTTACTGGGCTGCATTTTAAAACAAGTTCACACAAGTCAAAACTTTGACGTTCTCCCCAAGTCCAGATGCTCCCAGAATTAGTAAACTGTTAGTTTTAGATGTAGTTAATCTAGTTTTATTAAGCAAAGGGCAGAGGAAGTACGTAACGAATTACACAGGCAGGCAAAGATACAGTCCAGTAGCTTCTTGGAGTTTCATAAGCACCTAATCTGCCTATGCCCCTAACTCCCAAGGAAACATTTAATACATCCTAAGCGTCACATCTTAAAGCAGGATGAAACCATCTCAAAAAGAGAAGGAAGCACGTTCCTCCTCTGATTACATTCAAAAATTAGCTAGTAACAACTCAAAGCCTGAAGGTTCACTGGGTATTCAATATAAGGAACAGTAGTTACACATGTATAGACCCGAACCATGTATCTGCTACCATTCAAAGGCTTTCTCTCAGGGGGTTTCTTTGGGGGGGGGGGGGGGGGGAGGGCGCGGCACGTGGCAGCGCAGGGGAAGGGAATGTTTAATCACATCCAAATCAAATAAATCCAACTTCAAGTCTCTCTCCTTCCATTAACAAAATCAGTTTAGGATCTACCTTCCAGCTACAGGATCCTTCTGCCAAAAGGCCTACTCTAATCTGTATTTTGGATCCAAGAAGCAGCCACACCTGTCCCCATGATTCAAGCAGTAATTAATAGACAGCCACCTGCAAGCCCCTATATCCTGCCAAGAGGCTGAGATAACAGAAGAAGCCTGCCAACTTGTTATGGTATCATACTGTAACAGCCCTGGGAAAAATAGTATATATTTTCCCCCCCCCGTAAAACAAATACAGTGTATGAAGTTCTCAAACATGTTCATCAGATGGCTTCAGATACATTTTAAGAAACCAGTAAAGGGATGGTCATGTTTACATATTAACATATAACATGTTAACATACAACCTTAACATATTTCCTACTTTACACCAGCTAATAATCATTAGCCCAGACTCCCTGTTGAAACTTGTAAGAACATGAAATTACCCTGATAAATTTAAACTGGACTCCTGTTCATGAGGAACTGAACTGAAATTCCCTGCCATTTGCATAAGCCAGCACATAGCCAAGAGAACCTCTTGTAGTTATGGGCCTGAACTGTATTTCAAATAGTTACCTAGAGGTGAAAGGCTTCACCTGTCATTACCAGCCTCCTAAGGGAAATAGACAACAAACTGCCAAAACCAACTGTTAGCAATCAGCTAACATTTCAGCACCCAAAGCAGGATCTAACACAGAGTTGACAGCCACTTCCTATCACTGGTGTCCTTGCACTCATATTGGAATTTTAGTAGAAATGCAAGTCTCAGGTGAAGCAGGCTGCTCTGCAAAACAAGGGTGATGACAGGATAGAGAAAAAACAAACTCAAGACTGACCAATCAGTACCAAACTCAAACTACAGGAGCAGTTACAATCCCTAAACGCAAGGTGTCAAAGTAAGTAAGTATGAGATTAAAAAACACTTAAATATTTGTTTTCCTTTCTTCACCTACATAAGTCAGACCACAACGGTGCAAGACCACCCACGAATAGCTATACTTCAAGAAGGTTTCATAGAACCCTTAACAGTTATCACCCCATTGCTTATAACACTTACGAGAAAACTAATGATGGAAGAAGTAACAATATGCTGGATCCCCTCATGAGCAGTAGTCATTTCTAATGCACTTCTTTACATTGTGCACTCCAGCTTATTCTGGTCCCTTGCTTGGTTCTACAGCAGAAGTGTTGAATGCTTGCATTCATATCATGTTTATCAACTGCGTACTCAGAATCTGAAGAAGGTTCTAATGTAATGTCCTATAGGACATTACATTAAACTAGAATTATCTTACTGAACTTCAGCATAAAAGCCAAGTGTTGCTAGAGTTTCTAGTGGGAAAGGGTTTTTAAATAAATGATTATTTTGTTTGGCATTGTAAGGCATGTTCATTGTAACATGTGGTAGGTTTCTGTGAGCACACACAGTCCTTGCCAGTATGTACTTTTAACTATACTAATACTATTTAGCAACAACCATATGATGTTTTGTAATAACACTGTAGCATAATTAAGTGTTGCTATATTTTGGAATGAAAGTGATTTCAAACAAATTGTGATTTTACTATTGCTATTCAAACTGTGTAGCTTATGCAATTACTAAAACACTGTTCTTAACCTAGGAAAGTAGGACAGTCAAACTATCAGAAAATCTGATGACAAATTTCAAAAAAAGCAGAGTTTTGCTCTGTCAAACTAAGCACCCCAACACAATTTTATTAAGTCTACTGGATATAGATATAGATATATATGCACACACAGAGATTGGAAAAAGATGAATCCTGATGATGTAACCAGGCAAGGGGAGAGTAGAAACAAGGAGTGGCAAAAGGTAGCTTTTATTTGCTTATATCTTACGATCTGAAAAGTTTATAGTATTTATTTTAACATTAAGTATCTGCCTTCTTTTGCTAGGCTCTCTTCTGTAGCCCATCTAGCTTTCTACATTTCAGCTTAGTCTATTTTTGTTGTTACTGACAGCTCCTTGATTTAATCCTGATTCTTCCCCTCTCCCTCCAAACCTTAAGTGTTCTCCAAGCAATGTTCCCCCTATTCCTATTCTCTATCTCTAGTTTCACCTGAACTGCACCCATACCAATTTCTAAAATTGATCTGGAAACATTATTAGTTATACCTACAAAAAGCCTTGCAGAGATGCAAGCAAAGCAGAAAATATGGAAATGAAGCTGTACACATGCACACTATGGAGTATTTCTCCATGTTTGACCTAGATGTTTCTGCAGCATCAGAACTGAAGCATGGGCCCAATTCCTCTGGAAGTATGAAACCAGAGGAGCAAAAAAAAGGCCAAATTTTTAGTTTATAAAAATTATATTAAGCAGAACAAGACGGACAATTTCATCTCTCTCCTTTCATTCCTAGCTTGCTGATTAAGTTTCTCCTTTTTCATTTTAAGAACAGTTCTTCTCTGCCTTAGGTCATCTCCCTTAATACTACATAGCTCTGCTTCACTAGGACCTCAGATACCACTTTGATACCTACTTTGATGTTTACCAACCATCTTTCTTCCACAAAAGCTGAACGAACACAAGGACACTTCTTCTCCAGAAGCATTCAAACACTTGTTTTCCCAGGTCCAGTTATTTTGGAGAAACACACCAAAGTTTAGAAACATTTTCAAAGGTCCGAGTAGGAAAAAAAAAATTTAAGCACTTAATTTGCCTTAAATTAACACAAGCTCTACTGACTTTACTAAAGCTGAACCAACGTGTACCACTTGAGAACCTGGCTTCTGATCTCTAACCTAAAGAAAAGTTCTGGCAAGAGATGAGCTACAGCACAGCGATCCTAAGGGACTTCTCGTGAGAGAATGCTAGAAGACATGTTAAGGAAGTAGGAATCCCTTCTTTAACCACAATCTAGGACTAATAACTATTACACAAAAATTCTTTTGCTATTTATTTCATTTTTACCACCTCATCTGATTAAAACTTTTTTAAGGGCAGATAGGAAGTTCTTCGACTGAAACAAAATGTAAACCTGGCCCAGAAAGGATCTGCCCATTAGCCACACTATCTCCACAAAGACAGCAGCCTTATTAAATTACAACTGTTTGAACAAGGTCAAGCACTCAGGGTTTAATTCAAAGTGTTTCCAGGTATAATGCTGTCAGGTCAACTTAAACAAGCCAAGAGAGGCTTTGAGCTTGATTAAATATTAAAATAGAATCTTTCACATCTGTTTTTACCCAAGGATGAAATTACTGTACATGCCTTCAACCAGCTCATTAATACGCTGTACACATCTTGCCTCAAAAGGTTACAGGAATATCAATGCTTTCAGAGTGCCTGCAGTAAAACCTACACAACACAGCTAGAAGTGAGGTCATTGCATACTTTAGCAGGATGTCAATATTTCTTTATAAATGTGAGAGGTAATCAGACATAGATACATTTTAAATTAAAAGACTGAAGCCACTAGTGAAGCTAAACCAGTTGCCTTTGATCTGAACCTTTTAATCACCCATCTCATTTTCTTTGATAGATAACTTGATAACAGACATTGAACAGAAAGTTTGATCCAACAGTAATTATTTTTCAAACTGGAGGGCTGTCATGTCCAACTAGAAATCTGCAGTTTTGGGTTTTTTTTTTTTTTTTTTTTTTTAATTTGCAAAGCATAGTTTTTAATTGAAACACAAAAAGGTCCTTCAGGATCATCTATTTCAACACCTATCATTTCTAATGGTACCTTGATGCTGTGTTAGGATGGGGGAGAAGAGAAAGCATTTGAAGCTACACCTTCTTTGACAATGATGCATATGCTGTATTAACTACTCCACATGGCATCTGCTGCCCTTAAACAAAAAAAACAAACACCACACCAAAAAAATTAGATACTCCTCTAGCACTATCTTTGCAGGAGAAAGCAGACATTAGTCAAAGCATGCTTCCTGACTGCAATCCATAAAATGCACAGAGACAAATGAAAGTCATCTACATAGAGTAACAGACGTATAAGATGGGACTTGGAAGGGAAGCAACTTGTGTCTAAACTATGCTTATCTCAGAAGAAAAACTGATCTGTAAGTTAATATATACTGAAATGGAACCTAAACATGTAATCACTTGAGGAAAAACAAAACAAAAAACACACAAAAAACCCCACACATTCTTAGCACGTTCACCATAAAACATTCAAACTTACAAGGCAGCCTTAACAGTGCTCTCTTTGGGGCGAGGGAGGGTGCTGGAGAAAAACAGTTTCAATATCAATGTTCTTATATAATGAATAGAAAAAAAGCTACAAAAAAGTTTTGAAATGCCCCCTAGCATTTTTACAAGAGTCAAAACTATACATTTTAAGTACTGGTAGTTAATAAGGCATAAGACGATTTGCTTAAGACAAAATAAAATTCCAATACAACAGTCTTCTACCACCCACTAATTTACACTTGAATAATATAATCGAGTAGACCAAACTACGCTTAATGTAAAGTCAATAAATTCCTTTTTGGCTGTTGACACAAAAACCTACTGGGAATTTAACACTTGAGGAAATTAATCATTATAACACTCTGGCTCAATGCACATCTATATTGAAATAATTTGGTCTTTAATTCACTTTATTTGTAGTTGGGTTTAAAGCAGTAAATTTAACAGAAGCTGGCCTCATTAAACTAGATCCAGTTCAAACTGCCTTTCATTAAGCTTGGTATATTTGAACAAAGTCAAAAAAGAATTGTTTCCTTTAAAACACAGTTGTGCATTATTAAGCAACCCAAACAAAACTAAGACCATTAATATGTAATACAATGATAGCATTTATATTTGATCTGATCAAAAGCCAACATTAGTGAAGTATTTGCTTTAAATGCCTGTTCTCGAAGCACACAGATGCTTTTTTTTTTTTTTTTTTTTTTTTTTTTTTTTTTTTTTTTAAACTGACCAAAGTTTACTGGCCACAGAAACTTACATTCACAAATAGCAGTAAGACCACCAAAATAAAGCATCTCAAGGCCACTGATATAACATCCCAGCTTCCTGGTTTTTAAAGCCTTATGTTTAATTTCTCTAACCTGGACATGGTTTAGCCTTGTGGTTCCCACGCTTAGTTTGCCTGGAAACCCATAGCAACAACACATGGCTCCTACAAAACCAATCTGGGAGAGTCCATAAGCCCATGGACTGGGGAAATTTGTACAAAGTCACTTGACCACACAGAAGAGACAGATCCAGCTAAGATGAACTATACCTACACTACACTCCACTCCAAGCCCAAAGAATCCTTCCCCCATCTCCACCAGGATAGGGCAAGGACAGGCCCTGTCTACCCATCACATACGCTCTGCTGCCTGCATTCTGCAGTCTAAAAACCTCTGGCAAAACAAGACAGTTCAAACTAAACACATGCTTAAACACATTTCAGTAACTCAAGAGCAAAATGTTAATCATTCCCACAAACATTTATCTTTCCACTCTGTTGTGGTTTGAGAAGGCACAGGCAAGACACTCTATGCAGAGGGATTACTTGCTCTCAGGTAGACTCTCAAGAAGAAAAGTTTAGATGGTACAAATAGACCAGTATACTCCATGATTTAGATTTTCTCTTTAAGTCCACACACATCATCATCTCCACTTCTTAAATACAACTAGCTTTTGAATTTGCTTCCGAAGTAGAAGCCCACAAGTTAAGTTTGCATCTTCAGAATACAATCATGTTTCCCTAAACCCCTTCCACTACACATAGTAAAGCGTGAAATTCTGAAGACACGGAGGCATAAACTATGAGATATGGTCCAAAACCTACACTAGCACTGAGTTCTAAACAGCAGTCACATATTAGATTGCAGTGGGAAGAACAAGGGGATAACCTAACACGAAATACAACAGCATTGCTATTGATTAAAAAAAAAAAAAAAAAAAAATTGTGGGGGGAGGGAACCCCACCCTAAGCCTTTTTAATCTTAATACTGTAATCTTTTCTCCATTCCTCAAAACTGACAACTACCAGAGTCACCTAGTCAGGCTACTTTCAAACCTACTCCAGTCACTATTGTAATGAGACTACTCTGCAAAACAGCAGATGCAGGATAAAAAAAAAATTTATATAAATTATATTTTATATATATAGATATACATATACATACATATATATATATATATATATACACACACACACACACACATATATATATAGAACACCACGAAGAGGTGCTAGAAAACATGCCAATAGGCAGAATCCCCTCAAAAAGCGCATCCTAATCCTTGCAGCTTTATAATATAGCTTTCTTCAAGCATAGTCTGAAAAGCAGCCTACACAACGGCAAACCGGTCCTTTACAGCTTGAAGGCACAGCCACCACCTTCAGGTCTTACTCCCCCCTCCTCTTGCAGCAGTAACTGGAGTGGAAAGGCCATTGCTCCTCCATCCTATTTTGTATACCACTGGCAGCAGTGCTGCATATGGGGAACGCACAATCTGATTCCTATGAATGTGGCATTCAGAAGATACATAATGAAGGCTATCCGTCACTGAGCCAGGACAGCAGGAAAAAGTCTTCTGGCAGCAGACTAAGTTTGGAGCTAAATACTTGTAACCTAGGATTCAGGTCCACCCCAAGGTGCACCAGAACACCAAACCAGCTTGGCAAGAAATATAGAAATCAGGACCAAATTCTGAGACAGGAAAAAGTAAATAAATAAAAATAAGTAAATGTAAAGCTTTACTGAAAAAATAAATTCAAAGGAGGAGGAAAAACAGCAGCAACTGGTAAGCTGATGATCAGAGCTGGTTACTTATGATCTCTGCATGGGTTACAAAGATTCCGGACACAACTAGTTTGTCATCTTTTTATAAACTTCAACCCTCAGTAAGGCTTAGCCTGCTATACTTTTGTGGATCCAAGTTCTGAATTTGCATGCAAATACCTGGAAGTCCTTCTCCACCCCACAAAATAAACATCATAACAGGGTTATTTGAGTGATGTTCAGGAGACTACAGCTCATTCTGTAATCAAGCACTGAGCAAATGTGGTAGGGCAAAGATCGTTCCTTAAGTTTTCAAGGCAAAATGAAGACACCAGAATCACCTGAAAGGTTATCTTATCAAGTTTCTCTCACCCTTAAGCTTTCTCATAAGATTATCTCACAGGTCAGGAACACACTGGCACTACAGGTTCCAGGACCATTTTGCTTGTGACTTCAGAAGGACATTAAACAAAGTGTCAATAAGAGTCTGTTTTACTGCAGCCGGGCATGGTGCCATGGCATTTATTACACCAGCTCTGCATCTTCTGGGAATGGCCCCAGGCACCTGCAGCTGGCTGAGCCCAGCACCAAGCTACTCAACTAACTTGAAGAGACAAGTGAAAAAAATGTCAACACTGCTGAACAGTTGCTAATACCTGCAGAAAGGAAGCAGCTATCAACCTAGAAGTCACCATTATAAAGTTAACAGCACAGAGTTGCAGGTTCTTCTTTTACATTTCATTCATTTATTGTAATCTTGTATTTTTCCCCTTTGTTCTCACTGAATCTTGCACTACACACACACACACACACACACACACACACACACACACACACACAGTACCCCAAGGCACACAGAAAGCACTGCTTTTGGAAGATAAAACAGCTTCAAGGGAAGAGAAATTTTTAAAAGAATTATTTGCATAAATTCCTGAATCTCTACTGCTAAACAGCATTCGAACATAAAACCATACTCCTACAGTTTTCTCCTCTTGAGATTTACAGTTAAATTATAACAGAAATGCTTCTTGGTTAAATTGGACAGATAATGCAATACAGTTTTTATCAGACCAATAAATATGTTATAATACCACAAGCCTCAGGCCCTAAGAGACTCTCTTCTTCAGGTGCTGGCAGTTTATAAATTAGCTCATTTGTAGCATAGAAAAAGCTTCATAATTAGTAACTAGTTTATCATTAAAACCTTGCAATTCACTGTATGATGTCACAGACTAATGAGTTTGGCGCTCGTTTACACACTCAATTATTTTCTGCCATCTCAGTATATTCAATCCCATTATTTCCTGTATAATTGACCAACTTCAACAGCTGTAATTCTTCTTCTGTAAATACGGAACATATTGCACAAGTCAAGATCACAGCTATCACTCTTAAAATAATTCCAGATAACATACAGTTTAAGTTTGACAAGGCTTAGGATGCTTTGCCCTGCAGCCAGCAAAAGTTTGATTTAAAAAGCACTGTACAGTAATTAGATTTAAGCAACAGAATTACTTAAAGCACCACATTCATTGACTGGTAGAGCTTTTACTGCACTAGATTAGACTCATTACCTAAAGAGATTGAAAAGCAGCTCAGGATTCATTTACTTCTGGTACTAGAAATTAATACATTTAGTTCTGGTGACAGCAGTGAATGGAACATGCAGACATAAGTTCTGCCTGCAGGTCCACCTACACCAGGCAGCCCCTTGGGCTAACAGCAAGAGGAAGTGCCCTGGCTAATTCAAATCTCAAGCAGTGACAAAGTTGCTAAATCCCCCTAATCTGGGAAACTGGGGAAAACATATTCTTGGAATCTTTTACCCAAAGAACCTGAAATGGCAACCCCATTTAGTACAGACACAAAGACAGTGAAAGATTCGGCAAGGATTTCTCATGGCTGTTTGAAATGAAACACTAAGATATTTTCATCTACTTTTGCAAAATCTTTAACTCCAAGAACAAGCAAATCTGAGAAAATACCTGTCTTGTTTAGCATAACTACTTTTGCAAAATCTTTAACTCCAAGAACAAGCAAATCTGAGAAAATACCTGTCTTGTTTAGCATAAAAGGTGTGAAAGACTGAAAGCCAAAAAGCACTTTCTTAAAGGCCCACAACAGAAATCAAAGACAGTCTTCAGTGAATCAAAGAAGAAAGCAGTGGCAGAAATGAGACAGGATTCCACAGCCTAGAACCATGCTTTATCCTTACTGCTAATTGTACAAGTTAGAAAACAATGAGGAAAGTATGCTTTTAGAAGTCTAACAGTTTGTAAACCACAGTACACACAAACAGAGGAAAGCTTTCACAAAAAGGTATTTTTTCCTCCGCTCTCTCTTCTGCCCGTTAATAGCATCAAAGTAAATAGGATTCTTTTTATCGCTTCTTTGAATCTTGTTTGGAAAGTAACGGATAATACCTATAAACTATGTACTACAGCTTTTTGTTACAGAATTTTTAGGAGTTTATCATCATTTTCACAATAGACATATTCATGATGGCTTGGACTCTAAGGCATTTTAAGGTACTTTCTTCCTCATTACTAGGACGAACAAAAAAAAAATTACAACATAGAACTACATGAACCAAGACAGTTACTTTAAGAACACAAACCCAGGAAAAATGTGTGAATAGATGCAGTTTAGCTCTATGTTTCCTGCCTACTACATTTCCAAGGTCTCACTCACAAAGTAAGTGCTCAGTTTGCATTTCCTGTGCTACAAATTCCTCCCTTTGAGTTAATTCATAACTATAAGAAAGCTACGAGATAAGAATTCTTCCAGTTTCACACAACGGCTCCCAACAGTACTATAGGATTTTTTATTATTATTATTATTAGTATTATTCCATTTATTTAAATATTCCAGTCATGCTGCTATTAAGAACAAAGTCTCTTCCTGTTAGGAGGCAAAGACTGCTTTTTGGTTGCTGCACCATTAGCACGTGTCAGTTGTCAACCCCCACAGCCAGCACAAACTCCTAGCAATGGGGACTTTTTCCACCAGAGAGGATGCATTTTATTAAAGATAACACACTAGTCAAATGTTTCCAGAAATTTTAACAGATACATGCCAATCAATATGGATGACAGTTGAAAAGGTTCCTCACACATCTGCTGATACAGTTGCACAGTCTGAAGCATCATTCAAATTAAGCTATATAGTCAACTGGGAAAGGAATAGAGAGAAGAATGGAAGGCTCCTCCTCAAAACGTGTACACCTCAATTATGTTTTGAGGTGAAAACCTGAAGTATCTGTAATAGTACACTGTAAGAGTGGAGTGACAAATCAAAACTTATGAATGAAGGTCACTGTGGATCTTGCATGTAAAAACCTGTCTTGAACAAATTCAGGAAGTCTTGCACCACCAACTTCAAAGCCAAGGCCAACACCCCACCTCACTTAGAGCACGGCCACATGATCACCTAAGTACAACAGCATTGAGCTCTGCAGTCAGCATACTTTCCCTGCAGCTTCGCATAAATCTAGTGTTTTATTGAGGATAACTATGACAAGTACGCAGACATAAAAGTCAACCTGCAACAAAGCCTTCCACCAAAAAAAATTTTTTTTTTTAAATGAATACACACATCTATTATCTGGCATTACACGTTCAGTATGCTCTGATTTTTGAGGAAGAAACTAGCCTCTATGGCAGAATCTTGGGCACAAAGCAGGAAGTTTTAGCAGTTCATTAAAAAAATTTAATATTTTTTGTGCAAACCTTCCAAACAATACAACCCTAAGAAAAATGCATTTTTTAGGCATGAATAAGAAGTGAGGCTAGTCTTCAGATCCAGTAATCCATGACCATGAAAATCCCTGATACATCAGTTAAGATCATATATGGATAAAACTGAGGACAACAGCTTGATCCTCTGTAAAGAAATATTACATCATAACCTCTTATGTCCTGGTTAGTTAATATCTTTTAAAGCCAGGTAAATGATTTAAGATGCTAATAGAGAAAAACTTCAATAGATTTATCCACAGGGTAAAATCAGGCTAGTCAATTCTGAGTTATCCACAATTAACAAAATTCCACACTTTTTATTCAGCTGTTTGCAAAACAGCAAACTATAAAGTTTTCATGCATAATCTAGAGAGAAGCCTCCTGCCTCCCCCACACTTCTAATAGGCTCTTGAGTCAGAACCAAGTATTAGGCTCTAAAAACTATTCTCATTTGGTCTTTTGACTCTTTTCAGAGTCAAAGGTTGAACAGTTGAACTTAATAGGCATTTATCTATTCTACTTGATTACAACTTTGGTGTTACAACTCATGATCAAAGACAGACAGTATTCAGATTCAGATCAGAGAAATCCAGCAGCAAAAACCTGAGATCTTGAGCTAACACACTAGCAGATAGCTCCATTCTAAAGCTTCACCTGCACAACAGCCACTGTGGAATTCGCAACATCACATAATGCAGACAGGGTCAGTCCCTTCCAAGGCCTGTCCAAGTTACAAAAATTAAGTACTGCCTACTGTAATTTTCTAGTCATGCATACCCAACTCAGAAAATAAATATACAGTACTCAGGGCCTTGAGCCAGCCATCTTTTAGCTATGTGAATTGATTGTGGAAAGCAGGTAGGAGGTTGGGAGAAGCTAGTGCCAGTGAAATAGAAAGGTGAGAAAAACTCTTCTCCCTCCAGCAGATGAGCAGTCCAAGACTCACTGTTTAAATTTCACGTTTCCTACTTCTCCAAATTATTTTAAGCCAAAACTTAAAATATTTAGCACTGCTAAAGAACCTAATAAAGAACTATGACATGACAGGAAACAGCATGAATTATACTGGGTCCTATACCACAATGGGAAGTAAACTCAGATCATAGCTGGCTTTTTTCCTTCACCTAATTATTAGCAATGAAACCACAAAACCCAAATTAAGATCTTATCCGCTAAGGTCCACCCCCCTTGGGAAGATTCAAGAATGGCTGTACAAAGTAAACCTTGTTCAGCTTGAAGTCTCTGAATTATCTTCATTAATTTAGAGGAAAGAGATCTGCTCATCTTGACACAATCTTTAAGCACTGTTTTACCACCTACCCTATTTGCATTAGTGACTTCCCAGTCAGCACTCCAGAGAAGTATTTGAGCTGATTACAGAAGTAACAAAAAACAGCATACAGTCACTACTGATAGCTCCTGAGAAGTATCCAGTCTGAATACGAACAGGTAAACTGGGCAAGAAGAACCCTGAGTGTTATCTAACTTGAAGTTGGTGTGACCAGATTTAACTTCGATTATTACATAGAGACATAATTGCCACTTCACTGTCATAACTGGATACTCTTTCCCAATGCCTCCTCAGAGATGGTAAGAGTCAAGTATTTCTTACAGCTTTTCTGTAAAGCTTTACACAGATGAGGCTAAATTACAAACACCAACAACCTCGGGGGGGAAAAAAAAAGGGGGAAAAAACCCTCTTCAATGCATTTCTACTACATCAGTAGAAAATCTATGTTTTGTTGTTTTCACAAAGAGGGTTATTTGTTCCAGATTTTGCTACTTTTGGAAAAGCTTGAAAGGTACTTGGAACCTCGGGCTTAGGAATCCAAAAGCCAGGCCTGTAGCATAAATATCAAAACTTCGTCTTTTGCAGTAGTAATCATGGAGGGAACAGGTGCTGGTAGCAAAATATAGACTGTACCAGGTAGATCCATGATGGGATTTAAAAGAGCTGCTAAGAAAAATATTTTTGGAAACTTCTGTTTTATGTATACTAAAGAGTTAAAACTACAAATAAAATATAAAGTTATCTTTTAATACTCTTAAATACTTTTAGTAAATACAGTATTTGTATTTCTACATAAAATTCAGTATATCAATAACCTACTGGAGAACATATGCACATTCACACAGCTTTTTACAAGCAATAGCTCCAATCCTAGGTCGAAATGCAGTTATAAGTCATGCTTCTCTGGTGGCGTTTCTGTCTGCTTCTGTCAGGAGCATCTCTTTGCTTATCAGCCCCAGTTAAGATTTTAGTTATCCTCTCCTACTGGTTTTATACTCTAATAAATCTGTTCTCAATAAAGAATGATATTTAGGCTAGTAAATTAATATATAGTATTTCCTCCTCCTGGTGAAGCTTCTTCCAAAAAAAAGTCACAATTCAACATAAAGTTGTCAGTTTTCCTCAACTGTTGCATTTTAGAGTATTTTTAAAAGTTATCCGAAGAAAGCTGCCTTTGTTAAAGGCTTTACTAAGATCTTTAAGGTGAATGGGACTGGTCATACAACTGTGTAAAGCCTCCCAAATCGTAACCAAGTATAGGCAACGTCTATCTACACTATTTTTAGCTCCATTATATCCACACGAGGAAAAAACAGTGCTATAACCAAGACTGTGTCACTTTAAACTCTGGTATTAGAAGCCAGTACTTTTAGAGTTATCATGTAGCCCAAGTATCTTCAGCCTCACCTCCAATGAGGGTGCAGTCCCTCACAACGAAAAGATACCATTGCACAAGACATTATATTTTGGTCTGGTTTGTCTGCAGAAAGCACTGATCATCAGTTTACCTCAGCAACCTTTCCTAGAATATTTTGCTCAAGTAAATGATGAAAGACTTGATTCTCATAGATTATTCATTAGATCATCACGCAATAGTTAGATGCTAAGCAAACAATTTAGAAAAGTTATTTCTCTCTTTTCCAAATGAGACAGTATCTCAGATCTTCATATACTATAGAGAAGATTAAGTCCAAATCACAGAGCAGATTATGAAAATTAAGGTAGATACTAGCAGAAGTGGAGAGAAACTCTTAGAAAGATACTGGAGTTCAGTGACAACCTTTCAGTAAACTAGAAGTGGAGGGGGGAGATGGGGGATGGGGGAGTGAGGGGAAGAATTCCACTGAGTACAAAAGAAGTTCTTCAGTCTGAGAAGCTATTTCAAACAATCAATTATGATGCAGTGTATTCTCTCTAAGGTTAGTGGTCACCTAAGTGCCATTGTACTTGGAAACTAATTTGCTTATTAAGATAAAGATAGATATTTGGGGTAATCAAAAAAATCTGAAGTCCCTTTCTCCCCCCTCCCCTGCATTTGAAAAACATGCAACATTTGACTGCGGTATTGTTACAAGATCATGGAAAACATTTCATCACCTAGGCCTCCTATAAAGGAGGATATTCAGAATAATGTATACCTATCTTACTATAACTTTGTTTAACAAATATATTTTATCCAACTTAAAACTTCAAACAGATTTTTAATCAGCTTTTTCATTACAATCCTGACATCAAAACATACTTTCAAGTTTTTGGACAATTTCAACAGTAACAGCCCAACAACACCTTTTGAAACTGTATGAAAGGTAGGCAGCCAGTTAGTGGTAGAAATCTATTCTGGATATGTGATTTGAGGGGGCAAAGTGTAAGAAACCAGTAGAATATTGTATGTTTGACAAAGCAAACACCTCCCCACCTCCCCACCCCAAACACTCTTTCGGGAGTGAAGTTATGTTTAAGCAGGCAGGGATGAGGAGCCTAAACTGGGTCTCAGATGCACCCTTCCGCCTGTAATTTACATTAGACAGTATTTTAAACATAGCCCCTTAAGCCCTCTTCTCTTTGTCTGTTGCCCTGAAGAAGAGTCACTGTGGCACCCAAAGACTTCTACTCTATTGCTGAACCTTGCAAGGGGACCGTAATGCCTTGAGCAAGCTGCTCTCTGGAAGACTGCTGAACTATTCAATCCATTACTACATTACAGAAGACAGTGTATTACCCTATTCTGCTAAGCACAGTAATTCAAATATATCCCTTTATATATTGGTGCTATAACACTTTATTCTAATTATATTTTAGCAATTCTATTTCTGATCTACCAGAATTATTCTGAACAAAAACATTCAGAGCCTTACAGAACAGCATTTTCTTGGGTAAAGCTAAACTGATCTGAAGACTTTAAACTTTGGGTTTTTTCTTTTTTTTAATTGAACTTTGTAAACACTAACAACTCAGAAGCATTGTTTTTTGCTACTGCAATACAAATAGTTTAAACTTTATTAGGGGAATACCCTAATTCTCCCTGCCCCAAGTTGTATTAGAAACAAGGTATTAATTTAAATGTGGAAAACTGTCTTCAATAAAAGCAATCTATTTTAAAACCTAGTTCTATCTAAATTGTTTCCAAAAGGGCTGGGAGACAAGTTTACAAGCAAGTTTTGATGGGCAAGTCATCACCTTTAATATGTATCCGCCAATACATCAGGTGCACTCATAGATGTAATCCAAAATAGATTATAGTTCTATTTATAAGCTTTAATAATCAATAGATAGCTTAAACAGTTCTCAAGGCAAGTCTCATCAAAAAACTAGTAACTAGTTTTAACTGGCATTTGCCATATGAGCCAGTAACAAATAAGACTTTCCACACAAAAGAGAAAAACCTTCATTAAGGCAAAGAAACACAAGCAAGTTGCTTTTACACCTCTTTAGTTTCCTCCTCTTTCCCTCCCATTATTAAATTAAAAAGCCTAGTTTCAAATTTTAAAATATCAATGACAATATGGTGACAAAAATCAAAAAAAAAGAGTTTAGTCAAATGCTGAAGACACTGTCTTAATGGATTGCCTTGGTAAATAAAAACATAGAAGGTAGCATCAAGTAAAAAAATTCTTATAGTGGTCCAATGCTCAGTACCTGGAACTAGATTAAATACTCTTTAGCATAGTCTTTGTACGCATTAAATCCAGAATTCAACAACAGCAGAGCAGCTGCTCAGTGACTGGTCTGCACAATTCAATGAATGACAAAAGGTTACCTTAATTCAATGAGATAATCAGCACACATTTACCCACTACCAAGAGTTTTCCAACCATCTGCAAGGCGGCAGAGCTAACTGCCTATAAAACAACTGGCAGCATGCTGACATGGCCTCACGTCCCTCATGTCAAAGAAAATTTATCTCTTAGCAACAGCTAAAAAGAAGCTGAACTTACAGAAATATTTTAGAGGCATCATGAGCCAACAATTTCTTAGTAAGTGATTTTGATTGCTACTGATCTCCAAACAGATGTCTACTCTAATTGGTAAAAATCTATTAAATACACACTAAAAAAAGGTGGTGGGGGGAGAGAAGTTGTCATGGCAATAACAATGGGAGTCACTATAGTTGTGCACATAAAAGACAAAGTTAACCTTATTTAAAACTGCTGGCCTCCCAATGATATCGCTAACAATGAAATAAACAAAAAGTATGTGTTGTGTGGAGAGGAAAAAAAAAATGCTATGAAGGCTGCTGTTAGAAATTGTAAGGTAATACAGGATTCAGCTAAAAACTAATATTTGAGAGGAAAAGCAAAATAAAAGAGCTAAGAGTAAAATTACTTTAGCTCCTAAAACTACTTTAGGATTCCCTCCCCTACTAAGCAGAAGCAAATAAGTTGCTTGCGTTCTCTTTTTCAGTTAAGCCTACTATGAAGGTGTAAATATCTAACTCAAAATTAGAAATACTAAATGTTAAGAGATCAAACTTTACAAATAAGAGCCATACAACATTTCTTCAAAAAGCACTTTCTTTACTGAATTTCACTTGTGATATCACAATATTAAGCAAATTAAAAGAATAGCTAACCACACAGATTAGGAAAGGGAAAAAAGCTCATCCTAAGCTATGGTATTTTTAGTAGTTCTACTCTAGAATTCAAATCTTCCACAGTTCTCTTCATAAACATCCAAATACAATATTGAAAAAGAAACAATGTAATCTATTGAGTTTCAGTTTAACACTAGCAGATTGTAGGCAGTTGTTTGGAACTACATAGAGTAAATTAAACAGGGCATGTTCACACAATGAGGTCTGAACTTCTTTTTTGTTCTAAACAGAACAGAGTTACCAGCTGTCAGTCAAAGTCATTTTCTCAAATAAAAATGAACTACAGCACATTTGCTAACCTAAAAATAGAGATAAATAAGTTTTATTTCTAGCTTAACTCTAAAAGTTATCTATGCTTTTTCCACAACAGGCTACAGTTGCCCATTAGACATGTTGAGAATATTATTTAAGAACGCAAAGTTATCAAAAAGAGAGGAACTAAACAGCTCCCCAGTATACATCTCTGCCAGCACTAGTAGTTAAGAGATGTAAAAGCAAAATCCTTTCAATCTTAGGCTGAAGAGCAGCCCCAATGATTTCCTTAACTTCACCGACAGGAGTACGTCCAGGTAAAACCTTGACTTTAGAGCTGTATAGAAAATGTGTTACATTGCTGATAAAAATCAAACAAAAAAACCACAGCCACCTTTCTAGCAGTGCCATTTTGTCAGCAAAAACAACAAAAAAACACACACCACACTACTGGAACAATAGTCAGTTTCAAAGAGACCACAAAGTACTGTGCTTACTACACTGTACTTACGATGAACTCTGTCCACAAAACGCCCACACGAACCACCTTCCTCCCTTCCCACACGCACCTTTGCTATGGCCACAAACAAAGCTGCCTTCCCCACAACCCCTTCTTACCTTGAAGTGTCTGTGAGTTTTACTCCACTGCCTTTGCAGCCAAAGAGGAGGGTACAGACTAGGGCTCACCATCAACAATCAGAGAGAAGGACGCACTTCTACAGAGGTGTCAGACTGCTACCTGAATGGGTCCCATGCCCATTTACCCCAGATAATCCAAAGGAAATAAGATCTCAAGAATACGATACTGAGATAACCAAGTGATCAACTTGAATGGAAGTACTCCAGTCTTTCATTACTAAGAACAGATGTATATTTCTTCCAGCCCATTCCAAACAGGAGGAACTCCGAAAACACACTCCACCCTTTAAGTCTACCCTTCAAGGTAGGCACTAATACTCACTTTTATTTGTAGGAGAGCATGGGGTGGGGAGAAAGAAAAGGAGGTGGCAAAGAACTACCCATGAAAAACCTCTAACCTTAAAACCAGAGAGGGACACAAGACTTAAGCAAGGAGAGGGTGCAGCCATAGACTATAGTAGGGACTTTGGCTCTCAACTTTGAGCCAAAGACAGACCATCCAGAAAAGCCAGGAAACATCAGCCTATAAACAGGCAGCAAGGTCTATTAGCCAGTATTTGTTTATTGGCTATACGATTCATGTTCCATGCTCCTACAGCAATCCAGTTACCAATGTAATGGTGCAGAAGCTAAGTTTGCATCAACAATTCTTAACTAAGCATAGTATTGAAAGCATAGTAGAAAACAACATGAAACAAATAGGGCAGGGTTTATAGCTACCTGCATCATTCTGCTCTGCTCAGAGCATCTCAAGTGCTTAAAAACAATGTTCGTGCAAAGGTTTTTTGTTTGGCTGGTGTTTTTCTAAGCCTGCCTTCCTAAGGAAACATACTTGCAGGATTCTGTTACCAAACCCACAAGCAGCTTTTTACCTTGCTCATCAGCTTTCAGCCAAGTTTGTCAAATGGTCAAAGCCTAGGCCTCAAACATACTGACATTTCTCCAAGTTTTATAGAAAGTGACAGGTAAGTGGGAAAGACCAAATCAAGGTCACTCCAGTTAGAGAATACACAAGTAGTCATCAACTATAAGCCCTTCCATCAGCTATCACATGGTTCCTATACCAGCTGGCCAACAAAATGAGCTCTGTGATACACATGGGATGTACAGGGTCTTACCTAGCCAGCAAATGCATACAAAGGAGAAAGCTTAGGACACATTGCACAGGGAGACTTTGGGGGAGATGTGACGGACCTGGGATACTGCTAGGTTACCGCAAGGGATACAGAATACAAACCCAATGGAAGCCAGGCTTTTATTAGTTACCATATTTCTAAACAGCCCAGTCTTTTCTTAAGCAGTTTATATGTATTTTATACCATTTGAACAACATTTTGCTAAATAAGCTAGTCATTTTCTTGACTTTAATGATGTAAAAGGCATGTTACAGAACATTCATGCCTCAGGAACAGCATGTAAAGGTTGCCGGCTACAGGTAGGAATTCCTTCAGGAGATTTGTTCTGTTTGAGTGACGACAGGTAAAAAGAGATAGCAGTTGGAGTTCTATTTGAAATAATACTAGAAAACTTCAGCTTGCAATTCCATGCATCTTGTTTCTCCACAGCGCCTTTTGCTGTTACTGTAACCAAATAACACTATGACAAGACCTGTATTTTCAAAAAGACTGTTACCAGAGGAACCATTGTAAGTCACTGTAAGTTAGGCAGAAAGGACTGACTAACCAACACAGAACTGCAGAAGGAAATAGTCTTTAAGTGTATGTGGATAACAGTAAAGAATTACTTTTTTACTAAAAAAAAAAAAAAAAAAAAAAAAAAAAAAAAAAAAAAAAAACCACACCCTTCCAGATAGCAAACAAGTCAACCTAAGAGCAGATTCAATAAACTGTATTACTGCAAATGAATGTCTGCTACAGATCAGGTTAGTAGAGGAGCAGAAATTTAAGTTTTTGTTCTCCCAAAAGCTTGAAATTAACAGGAATCAAATCTAGTGACAAATATCAGAAAACAAACAAGAGTAGATTGCAAAAGTTAAAGATTACAGAAGTAGCTCTCACAGCAAATAGTTCTTATACTGAAAGCTCTTCCTCATCTAATGAGAGGCTACTCAAAAGAACAGGCCAAGTACACCCTTTATTAGAAGGGGTGGAATGGAAGTTCTAGTTTTGGCTTCTCACATGCATTTATGCAAGACAGCACCCTCACTTCATATAAACCTTTTTTCTCCCAAGCCATCACCTCCTGACAACTTGTACCCACTGTGTCATACTTCGTATTTTCCACAAATAGGAGCAACCTCTAAATTCTTCAAAGTAACAAAAAGAAAAAAGCCACAAAAAAAGACAACAGTAATGTTCATTTCTAATGTTAGTCTACAGCCAAGACACTTAAAGAAAAAAGCACCAAACAAAACCCAAAAACAAACAAATAAAAAACTGAAAATATCTTCCCTCCATTTCTCCCCCCCTCACCCCCCCCGCTAAATTAACTTTGGTCCTGTCTGTCCTTTCTTTCAGAATGATGTTTTTCAAGGTTAGACTGTCAGTGCTCACTGTTGCCAGCACAACCTTACGCAAGGCTTACTGTAGTCCTCAGTCTAGTATTAAATAGAAGTTCATTTCTGTCAAGTTACAGCATTTCTGTTCAATTAGTGACACCACATTTGATCATGTCAGATTCACCTCAAGTTTCCAAAAAAATTAATTGCAAGCAACAGAAGAGAACCTAGATTTCAAACACTTTAATCAGAGGAATTTATGGATCTACAACTTGGAAAAGTGTCCCCTATCAGTCATGGAGATTTAAGAGTCAAATGTACCAAAATATTTGATTTAAAATATGTATAGTTATTTCACTTACAGATGACAGAGCACACCTGAGCTAGCCAAGTCTTTGTTCATATTTCCTTTTTCTGCTCAGAAATCAGTCCGAAATCAGTCCTTCAAAGTCAAAGCAAAATGAATAACAGCATGTGTTGCCTATAGACCCCCAAACAAGTTTTTCTTTTACTAAAAAAGGAAGTATTACTGATTTTGTGTCATAGTTTTTATGTAAGACATGCAGAAACTATCAGAACCTGAAACAGGCAAGTATAACAGGCTTAAGAACAAAAGAAAAAAAAAAAAGAAAAAGCAGCAAGCCACACACAGACAGACAGACAAGCATTCAAAGGAATACCCTAGCTCTGTACGAGAGCTAGAGTTCTCATGTTCTTTTTATTGCCGGGATGCAGCAAATGTTGATTTATGAAAGGTCTGTTTCTGACTAGACAGGGGCTATGAACATTTACTCCATATATTTAGATGTCAAGTACTAAGAAGGGAGGTTGGGGGAGGTAGGGAAGGAAGACACCAAGCACAGAAAACCAGACAGGAATTACTCTCAACAAAATCCACCCCCACCAAAAGTGACTACTGGGATATATTTGGGGATAGGGGGGAAAGCAAAAGGAGAGAGCAAATTCCTTCAATGTTTTATTTTTCCTAATAAATAGATTCTTAGCATCTCACATGTTTGGAATTGAAAACACTTTTGAACCTCTCTACAGAAATGCTGACAACATACCTGCAAGATGAGCAGCTACTCACTTGTTTTTAAATGAAATTCATGAAAGCATAAAGAAGTTAAAAGAACTGCCCATCATCATATAAACTGGAAGTGGCAAAGACCAAAACACAATTCATGTTTTCAGATTTCTGGTCCTTAAATAGTTTCCAATAGATTTGAAGCAGAAGGGCCAACTGAAGCCAGGAGTTTCCTTAGCAGCTACTGTATTCCATGTTTTCTCCAAGGTAGAGCATTTTTGACTTTTAATTGAATGAGAATGAAATCAAGTATATGGGTGGCTATAGTGGAAGCTATCACCTTTAACAATGTAGTAGTATAAAATTTGTTTCAAGACGACTTAGAACCATTAAAGAACATAACTACCAATAATTTCCCTTTCCTCAAGCAGTATAGCAGACAGGCATGTCAAGTGACCTGACACTAAGAACTCTTTCCTGCTTGTCACGCACCTCTTGGGAATATAATTTTTAAATGGCCACAGAAGAACAAGTCACTGGTTTCTAAAATAGTGTGAGCTCCAATACTATGCCATGCAGTTAAACATATGCATATGCAAGTGCAGTAACAGATTGGTCCATATGCACATAGCATGCGCTGCTACCTAACAGATGAGACTCTACCCTGATGAGTGTTTTTCCTCCAATCATTCCTTGACTGATTTATCTACACTTCTTAGAACTTCAGAAAATGTCTATTACTTGCATCTAAATGAAAGCTTGCTTCGCTACGTCAGCAGAGCATGTCACCAAACATGCGACAATAAATAGGATTTCTACTTTACAAATTTCCAGTATTAAAGAAGCACTAATTTTTTTTTTTAATTAATATCTTAGTGACACTCACTTTTTATAACTGGTTAAAGAGTGAAAAGAAGAGAGCTGGAGAGTTCAAAGCAGAGCAGAAATAATCAGATCAGAAAATACCATGTGTATGTACAAGCCCCATTATGTATTCTTACAAGCCTCAGTGAGTATGTTTATAAACTGACTAATAACCAAATATTTATTCATAAGAGTCAATACCCTGTCCTCCTCTCCCACTACCGCTAGCTTCCTTGTTAACCTGACTCCTACAGCAGGTTTGCTAGTGTTTACAAGATAAAAGAGCAGCAACAAAGTAGGAAATCAAAGCTGAGTGCCTTTTAAATTAGGAACGGAAGGAAGAGAGAGAGGGATGCAGCTGCCATTTTAAGCATAGAACTTGTTTAACTAAGTTCAGTGATTGAAGTGGAGATTATTTTTGCCTTGAAAATTTATTAGGCTTATCAGACGTTGCCTTTTTCATCACCTTTTAACTATTTCTGTATAACCACTTGGCTAACTGCTGCTCATTATCCACCTATCCTAGGCACTTTAGAGAATTCCATCTCACAGTGCTTCAAGTTCAGTGTTATCCACATTTTTACAGCTCAAAATTAAGACAACAGTTCAACCAGCTTGATAAAAGGCATCCATGTAAGATAACGATGGAATTTAAATGAAGCCTAGCAGAGTTCAGTCCCAGTCTCCTGTATATAAAAGTCCAATGACTTCTAGACTCCCTAAAATCTAGAAATAAGAACTCCAGAACACAGAAATCAGAACACACACTTTTCTTAAAGCGACATACAGAATGCCCTCATGAAACACAAACTTAAAAGAGTGAATTTTCCAGGGATGAATGATTTTCCCCAGATGAAGTTTCTCTCTCTCAAACTTTTTTAGCTCACGTTCTGGCTATTTGGTGTAGCTATCTGCAAATCTTTGACATCACAGGCTTTCATGAAGAAACTGTACCTTTTGCTCTATTAGCCAGTTAGAAGACACAGACAAGCTTTCAATCTGGGTTGAAATAAGAGAATACCACAGGCTGAGAGACACTTCTGGAGCATCTGTTCCAACCTACAGCTCAAAGTAGGATCAGCCTCAAATGTTTCTTCAGGTTGCTCAGGGCCTCACCTAACCAAGCTTTGCCTATCTCCAAAGATGGAAATTCTACAGCAACTCTGAGCCCTTGTTCCACATCTCACCCTCCTTACTATGGACGGTTTTCTCCTTCATCTAATTGGAATTTCCCCTGCTGCAACTTGTTCCAGTTACCTCTCATCCTTTTGCTGTATATCTTTGAGAACAGGCGGACTACCTTCTCTAAAACCACCCAATAGATAGTGCTGAAAAAAGGTGCTTTAACAGGACTTTCCCATGCAAAGACAAATTTAAAAAAAAGTCTACATATCTATGAATTTTTTATTTTCACTATACTTCTTTCAAGTGTTAGATGTAACTACTCATTAGTTAAGGACAACCTCTACTCAGCATCTGATGTGTGCCACAGACACTTGTGTCTCTCATTGAATCAGCTGCACATCTAGCTAGTTAGTATTGCCACAGATACACAAACATTACATAAAAATTAATTCCTAAACCTACAAGCGTTCTTATCACCACTGTGGCATAAAGCAAAGATCTGAATCTGAAGCCAACCTCAAGACACTGCTGGAGACTAAGTTAAACGCTGGGCAACATATGAAAGATATGTGGCAACCTTAGTATCGCAGTTTATGCTAGCCCCCACTTCTATTGAGGATTCTACCTAGATGAGGAAACATCAGTCATGACACCCAGACAACTTTGCTGTGATCATTCAACTTCTCCTGTGCCAGAGTCCCAGTAGAAGTCTCAAGCCTACTCCACTGTTGAGAAAGCAGGAATTCTTACATGTTTGTACCTATATCTACATAAGACACAAGAGTTAAGATTTTACAAACCCACAGAGTTTTCTTCCAAGGTTTGCGCCCCCTCCTCCCCGCCCCAAACACACACACACACACACACACACACACACACACACACACAGAGGTAACAGCTTCTCAAGTCACAATAATCTGCAATAGCAGAATGTTTCTCACCTAAACCTAAACGCAGCAGCCCTAGAGTGATCTATGCAGAAATCCCTTTGACAGTTTACACTGTTCGTATTTCAGAATACTGCCTGGTGCCAGCTAATTAAAAACTTTGAGCTCTTCTGCATGAACTTGGAGGACAAAATAGTAACAACAACAATACTAACTGAAGTAACACCAGGTATATGCTCCCTGAATAAGGAGTCACATAAGCAGACAGAAGAGCGAAGGAGGAAGAAGCAAAAACAAAACAAAACCCCACAATTTTGATTCAGATTTATTTCAAGCAAAACTCTATTTTCAGCAAATTATTATGAATATACTAAAGACATGCCACAAAACTGCAGTAAAACTTTGGGTCGGTATAGTACAGTGACGCTCAGACTGCAGGTCTAGTTTTGAGAAAGAATAAGGGGAGGGGAAGGAAGAATCTAGTCAGTTAGATATTCTTATTAAGAAGTTGTATATAAACAGATATCTTCAAGAGAGCTTAAAAAGATCCCAGAATGGCCCCATTCAGCACAGTGGTAATACTAACTGGTACTCTGAAACAACAGTCTAGCATCTGTATTTCTAGAAAATGAAATGGTTGCAAATAACTACCATTCAGCTGCTGCTAAGCGACACTAGGACATTTCAGGAAAACACAGACACACACACAGACACAAATCCTGTCAAGCACAGGATCCTGCCACAGCCTAAGGTCATGTCCTGTCCTATCAGAAAGAGTCAGCCTATAAGTCCTGGTGGACAGAGCACACGTGGACATAGTTGAATGTATCTGCACATCTTGTTGCAAAAGCAGTCACTGATCAGAAAGTCACACACAAAGTATTTTTATCAGTTAAAACTCACCATTGCCTCACTGCCCCCATAACAGACCCTTGAATTGTTCTAAATCGATAGTTCAACAACATTTCTAAAAGCAGAACTAGTCTGCATTTTGGAAATAAAACGATGGCTAGAGTCACTGAATGTAACTACAATACACACACTGGTAACTCTATTCTTATTTTTGGTTTTCTTAAGTGGTAAGCTTCTGTACTTGTAGAAATTCTGTTTTAACATACTCTTATTTGTATTCACACTCAAAATTTTAATCTATATCAAAATAAACACAACACAGACTCCACAGGCATCTTTACCAAACCATTAACAGAACAAGTCACAGTCCAGTGTGGTTGGGTTCCTACTTTATCATCAGCTATATGCACTTCCTAGTCTGCTGAACTTCAAGAAATCAGAAAAGGTTAAATGCTTTGTCCAACCTGCCCATCGCCAACAAAAGTTTATCACCTTAAGTCAGCAGGACTTGCAATTTTAAGTTGTTTAGCAAACTCAAAGGAAATTCCCATTACTAAGCTTCTGACTTTGAAAGTATTGGTCAGGCCTACTAAGTTTGGAAACATAAAAGCAATTTAAGAACTACTTACCCTCATTATATCTAGCCACTTAAACACTGGAGAATCACAACTACAAATTCACATTTCTGATAGCAATTTAGCAAAATTAACAGACACCAAAAGTGGTGACACTGCAACCTTGCACTATATTAGCAACACTTCTAAATGGAGAAAGTTTTCAAGCTGAGCTTTTAAGTTTAGGTTAAGTTATTTAAACACTTTAGGCCATTTAATCTAGCTACAGTCATGTCTGTTATCCACAATTCTTATTTCTCTAACTGCCAGAACAAGGATATCATTTAGCAAGGCAATACAGTCCATACTATAAAGAATGTCATGCTACGTCACTAGTATCCAGAGGAAATCATACTAGTTTAATGATTTGTTAGGCTCTTAACAGCAAGCCACCCAAGGACAGCACAGGATCTGTTGGCTAAGTGGTGCCTTATTTTACGCACTTCATTCTCAAAACTCTACAGTTTCACAATCATTGCCATAACAGTATTGTTCCAGGACACACAAGTAAGCAATTCTCCCAGTTCTGTTCCAGAAAGTTGCAAGGCAGAAGGCTCAAAACAGACCCTCAAAATCATAGGGAAAAAAAGATTCTCTCCTTTTACTTGCTCAAATATAGTCCTGCATACAGAGGAGAAGAGTTGTCTTTTGAAAGAAGCTACTAAAAAGATCACAAATGCATTCAAAGTCACACAGAAAAGGCTTTTAAATCATTTGACCGAGTAACGCTTCTCGTTAGAAATGCTAGTTTGACAATGCTTATTCATTCATTCAAAAAAAAAAAAAAAAAAAAAAAAAAAGGTCTTTCGCAACTTTCAACTGTCAGACTGGAAAACTACGTCTGATCAGCAGTTGATTTACACTCCAGCGATCTTACACATTAAGAAAAAATTATCTATCAAGAAATTGCAGAGAACTTCAACTGCAAAGTACCAAGATTTTTCATGACTTGTTCTACAACTGAGTGGCTGCGGCACGAAGAAACAACATGGAACTAATATCACATTCCAACTGCTGCAGAATAAACACCAAAGATTCACAACTACAAAGATGGTTGAACATTAGCAAAAAAAAAAAAAAAAAAAAAAAAAAAAAAAAAAGAGAGAGAGAGAGACACTTAAACTAAGGCAGGTGAGGATACAGCACTGAGAAAATATCCAAGGCAGTTCTCCTTAATTCTAGGGGCAGAATTCTGTTCTTTTCATACATTAGGAAAAAGTCTTGACAAAGGAGGCATCTCCAAACAGAGAGAGGGAGAACAAGCAAGTAAAAAGTAAAACCTCTAATTACAATTTAAGGATCAAATATCTTCCCAGTTTAGGCAGGAGAGTTCATAGAAAGACTGTAGATGAGCAAACATGAACAGAACTGCTGCAACTATGCAGGTGGGTTTTTTTAATTTTTTGTTTTTTTAAAACTCACTGCTGTCAGTTTCAGTACAGGACTCTCCACAGTATATCACATCAATTATTTTATTTTGAAAAGAAACTATCTAGATAATCAATTTTTAGCAGTCCTTAGAATTAAATGGGTTACAAGACAGGTTTGGAATTGCTCCTTAAAATAAGCTAGAATTATGCGTGCATCATCTGGAGCTATGTTCCTAGGCTTAATATCCAGCTTTGAAAAAAGAATGAGTTGGGTCTCCCCAGACAGTCCTACAGGAAACTGCAAACAGATGACATCTTTCCAGAAACTAAATTTGCTAACATCAGAAATGAGAATTCAAACTTCCCCTATCAAGAAGGAGCAGGCCAATCTAGTTTAGGAAAAAAACAGTTTTTAATTCCCTTCCCACCATAGAATTCAGGAAAACTTCCACAGGCATATTTCTCAGTTCAATCAGAACGTGTTGAACTGTAAGATACCAAGAAAACCCAAGAGATCCTGGTATCTATTTACAGTGATATGAGCTGCTTCTCCAGAACATGGGATGACAAAGCTTTTCCATTTCAGTTTTAAATACTCAGAAGATGGCATAAGGCATTCTCCAACTTCTGATAAGCCCCAGGATCTTGAGTGTGAATAGAAACCATTTGGAAGCATCTATTTGGCTTCTGCATAGATTTGGTACTTGGAGCATTTCAGAAATTGCAGGGATAGCCAAGAAACTGCAGGGAGCAGCAACATTTAATGATCATCTCAAAAGTTCAAGGACCAGAGCTAGAGACACTGAGGTGCAGGCTAACCTTCCAAGAAATTCAGGTGTGTCTTGTGAATTGAGACAATGAGAAGCACAAACTTAGGAGTTCACTTTTGCCAAGTAACGATAACATTCCTGAGTCACTTGTCAGCATAAATAAATTACAAGGAGAAAAGCACTGGCTGTCTCTACAGTGGTATTTAATGGACTGAGACAGTTGGGACATGGAAAGAAAAAAAAAGAGAGGAAAATGAAAGGTAGGCTTCATCTACAGTCTCCTCAGCATGAGCACTGCAGACTCTCTCTTGTAGAAACTTGCCTATCACTCCATTTTCATTCTCAGACTCAACCCCAGGAGCACAGTCTTCATGTAAAGTCACCTCCAAAGTTAGGCAGTGGGAATATTGCCTTAAGTGTAAATCAGTAAGATGCATTCTGTAGCCCTTCCTTTCTGCCTAGCTTTTCTGTTTCTGCTCAGTGGAAAGTTTAGAGGCCAGAGGGGAGAAGGTAGAGCAAGCAAAGAAATCTCAGCCAACAGTCTCCTGTTGCCTTCCCACAGGAAGGCAGGAAGCTGAGGAGCAGAGCAGGGAGGAGCTATGGTTGCCAAAAAATTCACTATAGATTGGCCCTTTGCCTAAAAGACAGAAGGAGAAACACCCAGTGTCTGCACTGCCACAAGCTACATCCCAGAAAACTGAAATCCAACCCATGCCAAGTTACACTTTGAAAAGCTAAACGGACATAGGCCAGTGAAAGCAAAATTAAACAGGAGTTCAAAGTATGAAAAAAATAAAACTGTTTGTTTTTGCACAAACACCAACTTAGAAAGACAAAATGAAAGTGAAATAAAAGAAAAAAATTTTTCATGCCAAGAATCAAATGGAAACAATCAATATGCAGTTGCTGAGCTTTTCAAAAGGGTGTCCAGGAGAACCATGAAAGCACAAGAAAAGTAGGTATCAAATGACATTCTGTATCTTTCAAATTATACTTGAAGTATTAAGTATATCAAGCAAAAGATGTAGCCACTGAGATACACTACACAGGCCCACTGTCCTCTGAAATGTTAGACAAATGGCCAACACCCCTTCATTTTTTTTAAACTAAGTTTCTCCTTTTAAATAGTGTTTAAAAATAAGCAAGTAAAATCCTGTCTACAGCAAAGAAACATATGCTTTTTCAGGTTTGCATCCACACTGCATTTGCACTCAGCTAGCTAACTCATGGGGCTGGTAGGTTTCGTACAGTTTCCAAATTGCAGAACCTTCTTAGTGCTTATCCAAGAAACAAAGAACAAGGAACACACATGGAAAATGTCACTAAACACAGCTGTTCTACCATTAACCCCATTAAATATAAATTAAATATCCATTACATCATTTAATGACTTTAAGATTAACTTTTAAATACCACTTTTTTGCTGCATTTCCAGAAGTATTTTTTTAATGCATCAAAAGGCTTATACAAAAACTAGATACTGCTAAACATGTTCAGGCTCATTTCTCCCCTCTGTTCGCACCCTTTCCTACTATGTTTTCAGTTTTTACACTGCATTTTCTGTTTAACATACTAGCCCTTTTCAGGAGATGATGGGTGAGAGGTGTGAAGCGTGAGAGATGAGACGTGTATGCAAGATACCCTGAACATAAGGAAGAACACATAAGAGCAGTTAAAATTGATCTTGCACACTTCACTATATTGCAATGCATAGTTTTAACAAACTACTGAGCAATAAGTTTCCTTCTTTTTCTGCTTATGATTTTTTTTTAGTTGCAGGAAAGAAGAAATAACATTTAAAGTTTTATCCTAACAAATGTCTCTGTTTTCAGTTTTCATTTGTTGTCAAGAAGGCTTTGCCTCTGGCTAAAGGTTGGTCAATTCCTTTAACACACCAATTAATTTAACACTTTAGGACAGATGCTTACCTAATATGGATAGATAACTTGAGTCAAAGCACCATTTTAAAGTAGCCACCAGAACATTTAGGACAACTGTGAAGTCCTTTTGAAATTTAATTTATGCTGCTCATCATGTTTTATACCATGTAAAGCCATGTACATGATATAATACCATACCATGCACAGAATGTATAGTTCATGACAGCTATTTGACTTTCTGATTAGATCTGTCCTTCCCATGAGCCTTGTACCTGCATCTCTTCATATAGGAGTGGAAGAGCAAACCTGCACACCAAAGGGAATGGAAAGGGGTGGGGAAACATAAAATTTAAACAGCTGCACTACATTCTTCTGCTTCCTGTAACTGGGAGTTGACATGCCTTTGCACAAATTCAGAAGCACCAAAACACTACATTTGAAGGAAACAAATGGATTTTTAAACAAATGCTTCCTTTCAGGCCTATAGAGAACAGGAAATAACACATGATAATTGCATCTAGTTACAGCAGCATTAGCTTGTGCTATATCTACTCCTACTGAAACAAGCAGACTGCATCTAGCTGTTTTGAATCACCAATGGGGTCAGAAGACAAGAGTTAAGCAGCTCCATATCATTGCCACCAAAAGGAAAGGTAGCACATCCAGCTCTCTCTTCCACACGAGCATTTCGTCGTGCAAAACACTGAACATTCCCACAGTCAGGCTCCAGGTCTGCAAAACTAACTTCAACCATTACTGAAGTTCAATTGCATTACGGCAGTATCTATCTTTTTGTTGCACTAGGTGCTCTAATGCCTTAAAAGAAACACAGGCAACATTGGGTCTCTTCTGACCACCTCCTGCTCCCTCAGGAAGGCAGGCTCAGGGTCTGCATTTTGCACTGCAAGTGTGAAAGTTGAGCTTGCCAAAGGGGGTACTCTGAATAGATACAGGCTTCAAATGCACTAAATCTTAAATGTCTCATCCTGATGAGACGTTAATTATACATAAAGATCAAAATAACTCAAAAAAAAAAAAAAAAAAAGACAGCTTTGTAGTCATCTGAACAGATTTCTGCACACACACCTCTCTCCCCACTGAAAGTCAACAGAATCAACAGAACAGATACTTCAACTTCACCTCTAGTATTAAAAAAACCTCTTACTTGAGCCAGCTACATAAACCGTCAAATAAAGAAGCTTTAAAATATACTGATTTGTTCCAAGTTTAGCCATGCCTGAGAGATGCTACTTGGCTACAGTTTATTGCATCAAATTCAATAAATAATCTTTACATACCCTATACCGCCACTTAAAACTATTTTTACTTAAACTACTGTTAAAAATAGCCTGACAGTTTTCCTGAAGTGTTGTGTTGTTCACTCATGAATTACCACGAATGTCAAATCAACATTCAGTAACATCCCAATGAACAAGACAGACCCATTTACAAGGTTAGTTTTAGAACTGTCCTTTCTTGAACTATATTCAAAGGCCATATAGTTTAAAGACCAGCATCTATCCTGTATTTAAGCCAGGTCTACACATTTGCCCAATAATCTGCTTCATAACTAAGACAAGTAAGTAGCACACTTGAGGACATGCACTTCACTGAAATTCAGCTGCTGATTTGCCAATCTTACACTCTTTTCTAACATAGAAATACTTTTGATGTATGCTATACAGTTTTTAAACACACGAGTCACACTGTTAATTTTGAGGCACCCAAATGAAAGCTTATTTCTTGCCAAAGCACTTGTTAGAGAACAGATTTGTTTGGCTAACTTCTGAAAGACAGATTTATCCTATACCAGTATTTCAGTATGGCAGCAACGGCTTTTTCAGCACCATGACCCAACTAGTGCTTCTAGTGATAGATGCCAATCACCATGGTTAGACTATCAGGGGAGACTTCCCCCCCCCACTCCAGACAACTCACATGAAGCACCGCTGCATTAAACTGTCTTGGTTTCTCAGTATTCCAACTTTCAAGTTTTTCATTCTACTGTGGGCTATCAGAACTACAGAAGAATCTCTGAAACTACTTAAATGGTAGACAGCTTTATCACTACAAGTAATTAAATCTTTACAGTGAATGGTTACACCAGTAATTGCACAGTAAGCAGCAGTCCTGAATTCCCATTCTGGTTACTAAGCATGAAGCTGCACACATCCTTCAAACATATTGGAAGTCCAATTTGATAGAAATCCACATGTAAGAGCAATTGCATTTAGGATATGCTTAGGAAATTCACAAAACAATCAACCTACATGTACCAACACTGGTATTTTCAGGCCTCAGACAGTTCCACAGTCTAGCTGCTCTTGTAGGTTCCACTAAATTCACTTATAACAAAAGAATTTTCCTCTCTCTGCCCTTTGACTCCTTACAATCAGCTGAAGAAAGGGCATGAACAAAAACCACCGTGAATTTGTAGGAGGAGATGCTAATAGCAGCACTATAATGACAAAATAATCTGGCTTATTAAATGCCAAAAACAACTTCCAACTAACTTTACCACCCAGTAGTTCAAAAACTAGAAGTATTCTGTTTTAAATAATTTAATTCAAGTAGAATAACTTGCTTCATTTCAAGTACACCGAAAATCCAAAAAACACTTCACACTAAATGAGGAATGACTAAAGAATGCTTAGAGATGTGCCTTTGACACTATCCTTTCAATATGTATGTATATCCTATATGAAACACTGATCAACACTCCTCCCCCGGCTCCCCCAAGGGCTTAGACCCTGTGATTAATTAACCTGGAAACAAGGGCCAAACTATGGCAGAAAACATGTAGGAAGGCAAAAGAAATTGAAATAAGAGGATTCTGCAGTTAACCACAATATGCCCCTCTGACATCTTCACTTACATGCCCAGGATACTTACATTAGCTCCAGTTCCCTTAACTGCAGTCTTTATGCTAAGCCTATCTACATTAAAAAAACAAAAATAAAAAACAAAACACACACACTAACAGAGTCTTAAACATCAAGAGTGCTACTGGTAGTATTTCAATTTCAGCTGGTGTTAGAACCACAAGAAAATCAAGCATGTCCAGGAAGAAAGTGAAGGTAATATGCTATAGACAGATTGCAGATTTCAAGAACACCAGTCCACCACACAGATAAGACAAAGAACAGTTTCATACCCAGAAGAGAGCACACATTTGTATTCTTCCCTGCTGCTTTTTACCTACTGGAGACTTCTGTGAGCAAACTATCCAATACAGAATGGCAGGACATAGCCAGCTAAGTTAACTTCACTTTTCAGAACTGATTCTACAAGGAACTTTGACCTGTATCCTCACTTACACACATTTATACAGGTAAATAAACAAAGAACAAGAAGAATCATTATTTTTGCATTACTACATTTGCTTTCATTTTCCAACTTACCTGGTCTTTTTCATGGGGTAGAAGGCTGACAGGTGGAAGAGAAGCTGGGAAAGCACTGGAATATTTGGGAGTTCCTGTGCTTTCCAAACTGCCATAATTCACCCTATACTGAGGTCCATCCTTCAGTAATCTCCCATTGTTCACTGCACGTTTGGCCCCCAGACGCAATCTCTGCTGAAAAGCAGGATTGTTGAAAATATTTGCTAGATCATTTTGACTTCTCAAATACTTTTCTATGTTTTTTAGGGAAGAGCCATTTGGTTCTTGAAGCCCTTCAATTGCTCTTCTTAAGAGTTTATTCCAATCCACATTACGAAGCTCATTACAAGCTCCTCTAGGTCCCTTAACAGATTTAGGAATAGCGCCAGGTTTAACAGATGAAAACCGTCCAGGATTATCTGGGTCCTTGTAGGATGCAAGGCCTTTATTGGTAACTTTAAGAATAGAACCATCTTGAACACTAAGTTCCAATTGTTCTGAAACAGTCTTCTTATCTAATCCATGGGAAGCACAAACAGCATGACATATTCTCTCTTCAGATGGTCTTTGCTTTTGCTTTTTAACTTTCTGTATAGCTTCAAGAATCCACTCCGTATAAAGTGGGTTGGCAAGTTTTACCATGATTGACCAGTAATTGCTTCCAGCCAAGAGTTACCCATAGAGGTTCTTCCTTATCCCTTTAAGAAGTCTTTCAGAGGCTGTTCACACCTCAAAAACAAATCAAAGGATTCCACATGCTGTTTGGATGCGTCTCAAAAACATCCATCCTAAGGAGTCAGAAAAGGCAGCGAAATATCTGCTGACTGAAACTTGTAATTACTTTGCCTCAATGGAAGGGTAGAAAGGATTCATTTGTGATGGTACTGGTATATCCTTAAAGTAAGTTCAGTTCAACCTTCAAAAGAGAAAGAAAGAGGCAAGAGAAGAACACAGTTAATGCTGCAGTACTTAAAATAAACAAACAACAGGCATGTATTCATACCGTAGATACTGCAGAATGCAAACCCTCTGTGAGACTATCCAAAATCCATCTGAATTTCCTCCCCATGCCAAACAAGTGGCCATATAAACCTTACGTTTCTTATCACATTCAGCGGATTTGGCTTCCCAGAATTCCATCAGCCTACTATCGACTAGTCGGACAATTTCTATTCAGCCAAACATCTAAAAACATTTTCCAAAACACAAACTGCCTACAAACCATTTTCAGACCCACTGATGTAAGAAAATGACTACATGCATGCATTATTAGTGCACTGAAAAAAACCACCCGAACTTGATGAAAGTCAAATTGTTACTCACTGCCTTTTCTTGCAAAGTGGTGTCTTTAATTACCAGGCTATATTTTGATTATGCAGCTCAGAAGAATCAATACCAAAACGTCAGTACTGTATTACTAGTACTGCATCCTTCATTAATGCCTAGCTATGGTATAACACAGAAATGGATCACAAAGGCATGCCTCATCCTAAGCTGTGCAGTTAACAGACATTTTTGATGCAAGTTCTTAGAAACGGAAATTAAAATGAAGTATCAGGTGAAATTTTCACATAAACAAACTGTCAGCATGAATATATATAAAGAGGTCATATTGACAAGATGTGCTCCATCAGTGACTCACAGTTTCAAGAATAATTTTCTTTACTTCTTATTATGGAATGTAATAAAGAATAATTTCTTCCCATAAGGAGATTCAGTGGCCTACAAATACCTATTTAATAAACCTGAAAGAACATCTTGATCAGGAATTTATTCATTCTGCAGGTTAACATATGAAAGTGTCACATAAATGAAAATAAGACAGCAGTCATCTAATGAAAAAATAAATGTATTTGAAGTTAAATTTAAAATAGCTTCTTCTGCCATAAAATCTGAATGACAACATTTGAAGACATGAACAGAATTGCAGAACTATTTTAAATCAAAGAAAAATAAATAAACAAGTACTAAGAAGGAGGAAATCTTCATTCTCAATAAATTGGTTCTCTTATAAAGAAGATTCTCCAGTTTCTCAGCAACATCTAAATTGGGGGTGGGGGGAGATACACAAATGCATCATTTCTTAGGCTGCTTGCCACAGTTTATAACAGTAATATCTATGATTCTGTAAGTCTTGGCTATCATTTCTGTTTTAGTCAAGTCATCTTGAATTTCACTTGGGGTTAGAAACTTGAGTAAGTTATTGGCAGGAAGTGGAAATTACTGCATCAGTTTGGGTTTTGGAAAATGTAATTTAAATTATTTTCAACTTATTAGAGAGATTTGCTATAACTATAAAGAGGATGACTAAAAATATTTCTAATCCTATACCCTTCCCACCCATCTCTTTACCCAACACCCAATAACTCCAGATCATGTTTCACACATTATTATACCTGCACAGTAGGATTAGTAACAAAAGAGCAACTGCTTATTGGTGAGTGTAAAACAATTTTAAACACATATAGCAGAAATATAGACCATTTCATGAATTTGTCATTTTTTAGGTTTGATTGGGGCTTAAGTATTTTCAGATTTGTAAATAAAAAAGTCCATCTGACTGCTAGAATGAAGACACATTACTAATACAATTACAGGGTCTGAATATTTAAGTGGCGCTATTATACTGAACCCTGCTGATCTACAGAGGGGAGTGGATCCTGTCTCTTGCTTCCTATCAGTGTTCATATGTTATATTTGATAATAGTTCTGTATATTTCAGGTATTTGTAATGAAACAATGATTTAATTTGTGAATAGACATTTTAATTCAATCCTGCTAGTGAAAACCTTTAGCTTAGGAAATTCCTTGTAGCTGCATGTAAAACCACAGTTTCCTAGAAAGCTAATTTTAAATTTAAAAGTTATTTAGTTAGGCTGTTCTACTATGAATCTTCATGAAGATGGTCAGTGCTCAATTAAACACTGAAAACTGCATTTGCTGAGTCAGACATATTTGCCTCACTTTTAAGCTTACTGCAGTTTGTACTGTTGTATTAAATTTTGTACAAGCAACCATATCACTTCCATTAAATTCCAGAACACACAGTGCAGGGTCTGTTTCAGGCATCCTGACACTGATGAACATTTTAGTGTAAATGCTGTAACTTGTGGGTTACAGGAACTTTTATTGGCCAGTGACTGTGGCAAAAGGTGAGCATTAGCCTATAGCCTCATTAAAGTCTGCTGCTTGCTGCAGGAATTTCACAGCAATATATATTCAGAACTACATTTTACTTATTTACTTAAAATTCCCTATGTGTCATACAACCTCCTGCATACTGGCACCTCCTAAATCAATGCTAGTTGAGTATATCGGCAGGAGCACAGAATTTCCACCACACAGAGCAGGATATTTTCGAAAGAAGAGCAAGAAATCTTAAATTCACTCCTTCCAACAGAATCCAAGTTCACTCTGCTTAAGAAAGCCATGCAAAGCTTATCCAATCCAATTTCTGAACTGTTTTAACACTACAAAGAGTTTCTGTTATTCTGCCCCTTTTGCTGCATATGTACTGAAGTGTAGCACCTTGACCTCTGCAACTGAGATGAAAAGGTCTACCACCTGTAAGATTCAGAATAACCACTTAACAACAAACATTTTTGCCAGAAACGTAGTCCAGCTTAGTGATCCTGCAGCAACAAGTTAAAAAGGCTTTTCATAAATCAAGTTCCAAGACAGTTATTGATCCAAGATTGGCAACATATACATATATACACATCCAATCACTCAGCATGTGGAGAGACAGAACTAACTGCCTTAGAGAGAATTTTTCCAGATTCAACATAAGACAACACAGAAAGCTTCAAAATGAAGTGCACGTTTCTAAATTTAGAACTATATTTCTCCAATACTGTAAGAAGAGCTCATACCTCATTTAACATAAAAGCATGATGTTTACCCAGACAGATTTGGAGGAAATACCAATTTTTATGAGTAACTGTAAACTAGTAGCAGGCACTCATGCCTTTTAGTGTTCCTCTCCTTATGATTAAAAAACCTTTAATCGAACCCTCAACAAAACCCATCCAACCGCAGATTAGATTCTCCAGACTCCTAAGTGCATAGGACCACTTCCAAGTTTTTGGCAATGGTCATTAAACTCTTAGTAACTCGTATGGATTTCAACTTCAGTACTGTATTATGCCTTATTTTGAACATAGTAACACGATCTAAAACTTCTGAAATGTTATTACACCTCTGATCGAGTCGGTTAACAAATCTGCTACTTAAGATCTGCAGAACATAAGCATTTGTAGAGGGATTACTTTTAAAACAAGAAAAGCCATCTCTAGTCAAGGCTTGT